>NC_066583.1:579838298-581038298 GCF_024323335.1 Lathyrus oleraceus | reverse complement strand
ATATATAAAATGGGCTACAATCAACTTTGAAGTATCAGCAAGCCAACAAGCCAAAATTATACTGAAACATCAACGCTCAAGAAAAACACTCTTGCTCTCTAAGATCTTCACGAAGCTTTTGCTTATAACGTGAAAAACTCTTGTTCTTAATAATGTAATATTTGCTTTCTTAGAAGCACTCTAGATTACATAAATCTTTTATCTATTGTTTGTTTATTTCCTCAAGTGACTCTGTGAAGTCTGTATACTTGAGAGGACTAAGAGATCTTTCTCTTAGACGTTGTTTGTAATCTTTCAAGATTAGTGGATTAAGTCCTTGTTGAAGGCGAAATCACCTTGGCCGGGTGGACTGGAGTAGCTTTGTGTTATAAGCGAACCAGTATAAAATCATTGTGTGGTTTTCATTTTGAAAAAGTACTTATTTTTCCAAACAATTCAAACCCCCCCCCCTTTCTTGTTTTTCTCACCTTCAATTGGTATCAGAGCTCCGGCTCTGTTATTGATTTTCTAATCAAACACTTAACAGTGTAGAGAGATCCAGTACGAGAAAAACCATGGCCCACTCAAATGAAAGAGACAGTTACAATGCTAAGCCTCCTGTTTTTGATGGAGAGAAATTTGATTACTGGAAAGATAGAATCGAAAGTTTCTTTCTTGGTTATGACGCTGACCTCTGGGACATTGTCACAGATGGATACACACCTCCAATCTCAGAAAATGGAGCTGAAGTTCCCAGAAATAAGATGTCAGAAGATCAGAAACGTATCTTCAAAAATCACCACAAGGCCAGAACAATACTTCTAAATGCTATATCATACAACGAATATGAAAAGATCACCAACAGAGAGACAGCCAAAGATATACTTGACTCTCTGAAGATGACTCATGAAGGAAACTCCCAAGTCAAAGAGACGAAGGCTCTGGCGCTTATCCAGAAATATGAAGCCTTCAAAATGGAAGATGACGAAGCTATAGAGGCCATGTTTTCTAGATTCCAAACTCTTATTGCAGGTCTCAAGGTGCTAGACAAAGGATACACAACTGCAGATCATGTTAAGAAGATAGTCAGAAGTCTGCCAAAGAAATGGAGACCTATGGTTACTGCTCTGAAGCTGTCAAAGGATCTGAACAATATCAGCCTTGAAGAACTTGTCAGTTCTCTCAGAAGCCATGAAATAGAACTAGAGGAAGATGAGCCTCAGAAAAGGAACAAGTCTGTAGCGCTAAAGTCCAGATCTGAAAGACGGAAACCTGACAGAACCAAAGCTCTCCAGGCAGAAACTGAAGATGCTGACGACTCTGAACCAGAAGACTCTGATGATGAAGAAGAGTTGTCCCTACTAACCAGAAGAGTTAAGCAACTCTGGAAAAAGAGGAACAACAACTTCAGAAGACCAAGACCCAGAGGGGATCGATCTGAATCAACTTCAAAAGGTAAATCTAACAAAGATATTACCTGTTATGAATGTAAAGAAACAGGTCATTACAGGAATGAATGCCCCAAGCTAAAGAAAGACAACCCTAGAAAAGAAAGCTTCAAGAAGAATACCTTCAGGACAAAGAAAGGACTGATGGCTACCTGGGATGATAGTGAATCTGGATCATCAGAATCTGACTCTGATGAACAGGCCAATGTGGCACTTATGGCTACCACATCCAGGAGTAGCTCAGATGAAGAATCTGAAGAGGTATTTTCTGAACTTTCTCGATCTGATCTAGAATCTTGTTTGTCAGAAACTCTTAGCTCATATCAGAAATTAAAACAAAAGTTTAAAAACATTAAAGGCTGTCTTAAAGCAAAATTTGAAGAATGTAGTGAACTTGAGATGACAATTCTAGCACGAGAAGATACAATCAGATCTTTAACACTAGAAAGAGATGGAGCGAAAAGAAAAAGCTTAGAATTAGAAGAAGCGTTGTCTCAAGCACCACAAACTTCAAATAAAATAATTTATAAATACGAAGAAGCCTTTCAAGAATTTCTGAAAAATGGGATAGATAGGAGTATTATGGCATCCATGATTTATGGAGTTAGTCAGAACAATAAAAAGGGAATTGGGTATGATTCTAAGGAAGATAAAACTTCTACCAGTAACCAACTTAAGTCTCCCTTTTCATATCATTACACACACACACAAGAACAAAAATTTAAAAATGCTAGAAAACCCAAAGTTATAAGAAACTCTGGGAAAACTAATCTGAAAGGACCCAAGAGATTCTGGGTACCAAAAGATAAGATTGTGTATGTTGCAGATATCCTATGCAGCAAAGTTCAGACACCAGTCATGGTACCTGGACTCTGGATGCTCGCGACACATGACGGGAAGAAAGTCTATGTTCCAAAGTCTGGAACTTAAAGACGCTGGATTTGTAGGCTTCGGAGGAGATCAGAAAGGAAGGATCAGAGGCTCCGGAACTATTGGTAATGGTACTCTTCCCTCTATATCTGATGTTCTTTATGTAGAAGGATTAATGCATAACTTGTTATCCATAAGTCAATTAAGTGATAACGGTTATGATGTAATCTTCAATCAAAAAACATGTAAAGCCATTAATCAGAACGATGGCTCTGTCCTTTTCACAGGCAAGAGGAAAAACAACATTTACAAAATAAATCTTTCTGATTTAAAAGATCAAAATGTTAAATGTCTAATGTCAGTTCACGAAGAGCAATGGGTATGGCATAGACGCTTGGGCCACATTAGCATGAGGAAACTTTCTCAGCTAACTAAACTCGAGTTAGTCAGAGGCCTACCTAAACTAAAGTTTTCTTCAGATGCTCTGTGTGAAGCTTGTCAGAAAGGCAAATTTTCAAAAACATCTTTTAAAAAGAAAAATGTTGTTTCTACCTCTAAGCCTCTGGAACTTCTTCACATTGACTTATTTGGTCCTGTGAAAACAGCATCAGTTAATGGAAAGAAGTATGGACTAGTCATTGTTGATGATTACAGTCGCTGGACATGGGTAAAATTCCTAAAGCACAAGAGTGAGTCTCACTCTGTATTCACCAGTTTCTGTTCCAAAGTGCAAAAAGAATTTGACTCTAAAATTATTAGAGTCAGAAGTGATCATGGTGGAGAATTTGAAAACAAAGATTTTGAAGAATTATTTGATTCTAATGGAATATCCCATGATTTCTCCTGCCCTAGAACTCCACAACAAAATGGAGTTGTAGAGAGGAAGAATAGGACACTCCAAGAGATGGCCAGAACCATGATCAATGAAACTAATGTAGCAAAGCACTTTTGGGCAGAAGCTGTAAATACAGCGTGTTACATTCAGAATAGAATCTCTATAAGACCTATTCTAGAAAAGACTCCCTATGAACTGTGTAAAGGAAGAAAACCAAACATTTCATATTTTCATCCTTTTGGATGTTCTTGCTTTATATTAAATACTAAAGAACATCTGAACAAGTTTGATTCCAAAGCACAGAAAGGTATTATGTTAGGATACTCAGAACGCTCTAAAGGCTACAGAGTATACAACACAGAAACCAAAATTGTGGAAGAATCAATTCATGTCAGATTTGATGATAAGCTTGACCCTGAAAAGTCAAAGCTAGTTGAAAAGTTTGCAGATTTGGAAATCACTCTTGTAGAATCTGATAAAACTCCAGAAGCAACTGTCACTCAGAACTCTGAAGAAATTAAATCTCCAGAAATCCCAAAGAAAGTCAAAAGTCGTATCAATGTATCTGAAGATTTGATTCTGGGAAACAAGGACGAACCTGTCAGAACCAGATCTACCTTCAGGACTTCTGAAGATACTCCTCTGGGACTAGTGTCTCTGATTGAGCCTACGTCTTGTGATGAAGCACTTCAGGATAACGACTGGGTGGCAGCTATGCAAGAAGAATTGGATCAATTCTCAAAGAATGATGTCTGGGATTTCGTTCCTAAACCCAGAGGCACTCATGTCATTGGAACCAGATGGGTTTTCAGAAACAAGCTGAACGAGAAAGGAGAAGTTGTCAGAAACAAAGCTCGACTGGTAGCTCAAGGTTACAGTCAACAAGAAGGTATTGACTATAATGAAACCTTTGCTCCAGTCGCGAGGTTAGAATCTATTCATCTTCTTGTATCTTTTGCTATTAATCACTCTATCAAATTATATCAAATGGATGTCAAGAGTGCATTTCTTAATGGTTATATTTCAGAAGAAGTGTATGTCAATCAACCTCCAGGTTTTGAAAATTCAAATTTTCCAGAACATGTTTTTAAACTTAAGAAATCCTTATATGGACTTAAACAAGCTCCCAGAGCTTGGTATGAACGATTAAGCAATTTTCTTCTGGAACAAAATTTTATCAGAGGGAAAGTTGATTCTACACTCTTCTGTAAAAACCTTAATAATGATCTCATGATATGCCAGATTTACGTTGATGACATTATTTTTGGTTCTGCTAATATCTCTGTTTGCCAAGAATTTTCTAAGTTAATGCAGGCAGAATTTGAAATGAGTTTAATGCAAGAACTAAAGTTCTTTCTGGGAATTCAAATTAATCAAACTCTAGAAGTCACGTACGTCCATCAAAGTAAATATATTAAAGATGTTCTGAAGAAGTTTGACATGACTGAATGCAACTCTGCAAAAACTCCCATGCACCCAACTTGCATTCTTGAAAAGGAAGAGGTAAGCAACAAGGTTTGTCAGAAGCTCTATCGAGGTATGATAGGCTCTCTTCTCTATCTGACTGCTACTCGTCCTGATATTCTCTTTAGTGTCTGTCTTTGTGCCAGATTCCAATCAGATCCTAGAGAATCTCATTTAACAGCAGTTAAGAGAATTCTTAAGTATCTGAAAGGAACTCCTAACCTGGGCCTGATGTATGAGAAAACATCAGAGTATAGACTCTCGGGTTACTGTGATGCAGATTATGCAGGAGATAGAATAGAACGAAAAAGCACTTCTGGAAATTGCCAGCTTCTGGGAAACAATCTGATATCCTGGGCTAGCAAAAGACAATCAACAATTGCTCTATCAACTGCAGAAGCAGAATATATCTCAGCGTCACTGTGCACAACTGTTAGATGCCCAAAAGTGCTTATTAGAGCTATCATATGTGGGCATCTTTCACTCTTTTTCCTTGCTAAAACTGTCAAAACCACATTTGTTTTACATGGAATGCATTACATTGATAAACAAGCTTGGTGCCTTTGATTTGTGTGTTATTGTGCAGGAAAGACATGAACTAATTGAAAATGAAGACACAAGAAAATTGGCAAAGGAACCAAAGAATACAAGCATTTCATCAGCCTGCTCGCTAGGCGAGGCTGTGGCGAAGCATTGGTTCGCTAGGCGAGTTCCAGGCGAACAGCTCCAGTAAATTGTCAAATTAATTCGCTAGGCGAGCTGAAGGCGAAGGTGGTAGCGAGTTCATTCTGTTTTGGTGAAAAACGCAGCCAGCACTCACTCGCTAGGCGAAGCTCTAGCGAGTCCCCAACGAGCATTCCAGTAGCAAAACCTCTCAACCTCGCTGGGGCGAAGGTTGAAGCGTGTCCTTCGCTAGGCGAAGGTATGTTCGCTAGGCGAACATGACAGTTCAGCAGGCCCTGTTTTCTCTGGGCGCAGGGGCCTTTTGTGCCCATTTTAGACCCTCGCTAGGCGAGCCATTTTGCTCGCCTAGCGAACATGACAGCCCAGCAGTGGTCTATAAGTAGCAGGTGCCACTTTTGAGCACCATACCTCATTTTTACCAACTTTTTCCACTTTTGTACTTTCTTCTAGATATTTTTGCAGCATTGTTCTTGGGATTTTTATGCCCTAGTTTCCATTTCTCTTCATCTTAGAACCATCTTCTACAAAAAGAAGGTGGATTCCCATCCAACTTCGATTATCCGACTTGGATGTTGATCAACCTTCTTTCCTTACTTGCCGACCAAGCTACCATGAAAATGAGTAGCTAAGTCATCCATTTGTCAAGGTTAGATGTAGGTGATTACTAGCTTTGTGTGTAAATGTAAGGATCCTCATATGTAAACTCTTTAACGGTAAATATATGATGAAAACTTTGTTTCTATTTAAAACTCTTTGTGTTGGTTTATGATCGAGACATGTTTACCGACTCTTGACCTAGGTTTTCATCCAAACTTGTTTGTTAGCTAGAGATAGTAACGAATGATTTTGTTCACCATAAGGTTGAACCAAAAAGTTGTCATTTTGATAGATTGTGTTCGAGAGAAACAATGGATCAAAATGGCAAAACTCACAATATGTGTTCGAGAGAAACATATTGAGAGGACTTTGTGAAATGATTTATCATCTAAAGGAGTTTATAAGATTGTTGACCGAGCAAATACATGCAAAGTGATCATTGAAACCTAACTTTGACAATATTTCTCATTTAATCAAACCATAACTTTTACCGCAATTTATTACTTTTTATGCAAGATAACTTGATTAAAACCAAAACCCTATTGTTACATTGAGCTAAGATTAATACAACCATCGAACGGCGGTGATATCTTACAATCCCTGTGGATACGATAACAAAAACCCGACACGAAATATACACTTCAACAAAATGGCGCCGTTGCCGGGGATTGTAAATTGATATTGCGAGCATCGCAATGGTTGTTTAAGTTTTAGCTTGTGAATTTTTGACTTGTGCTTGTAATTTGTTTGGTTTAGTGTGCAGCTTACGTTTTATGCGAGGGCAAATCCCTGTGGACGAACTTCTTTTTGATCCTGAGATCGAGAGAACCGCAAGGAGGCTCAATAGCAAAACGAGACGTAGGAGGCAACAGGCTAGACAACGCCAGGAGCAAGGAGAAAGTTCTTCAACCACAAATCCACACCCATTCATACCAAACATGGAGCCACAACCACCACCACCTATTTCTACTCCATGTATCAATAGTCCAAGGAACACCGCTCAGTTTGCCAACCACACAGGAAGGCAAGCTGAGATGAAGACGGGAACTCTGAATTTATTATATGGGAGTCCATTCACCGGAATGGACCATGAAGACCCATTTGCTTTTCTCACAAAATTTTATGAGATAGCATTGGCTGCCGGAGTGGATCAGGCTCAGGAGCTTCCGTTGTTCAGACGATTATTTCCCCACGCTTTGCTCGGTAAAGCAAAGGATTGGTATCTCGATCAAACACCAGCCGTAATGACAGACTGGAACGTGTTAGAAGAGAAATTCATTGAAAGATTTTTCTCCCATAACCGATTCATGGAATCAAAGACGGCCATCTCGGTGTTTTCTCAAGGAACCAGTGAATCTTTGAATGAAGCGTGGGAGAGATTCAAGTCCATGCTTAGGAAATGTAAAGGGCGTGGATTTGATGAATTAACTCAAATCCATATCTTCAGAAATGGACTTCAACCAAACTGCAAAACGTTGTTGGATGCCACCTCGGGTGGCTCGTTGATGTCAAAAAGTGCCGAAGAAGCCACCAACATTATCAATCGAATGGCTTTGAATGATCTTCAGAGTCAAAGTCGTGGAAATTCTTTGAAGAAGGCGGGAGTGCTTGAGTTAGGGACGAATGATGCCATCCTTGCCCAAAACAAGCTCATCTCACAACAAGTGGAACTCTTAACGCAACAAATCAAAGAGTTAAGAGAACCGTCAAAAGCTAAACAAATAGCTTGTTGTGAACTTTGTAAAGGTGAACATGACACCGGATTTTGTCCACCTCCCGGTTTTGACGAAGTAAACTACATGGCCAATCAACGGGACTATCAACCGAGACAACAACAACCTTATCAACCGCACCCTCAACAACAACAACAACAACAATTCCAAGGGAACCAAGGGTTCCAACCTAGAAGCAACTATTATCATAACCAAGGTTATGGAGGTGGTTCTTCTAGCCGTCAAAACCCTCCCCAAAATCCGTATCAATCTCAACAACCGCCGGTCGTCAATTCTAAATTGGAAGAGACATTGACGCAATTCATGCAAATGTCAATGGCCAATCAAAAGAGTAATGACGCGACCATAAAAAATCTTGAAACTCAAGTTGGGCAACTTGCCAAGCAACTCGCTGAACAACAAACCGGTCCTTCTTTTTCGGCTAATACGCAAACAAATCCTAAGGAGCATTGTAAGGCGATTATGACGAGAAGTGGGAGGGAGTTGGGTAGTGAGAATGAAAAAAGAGTTGAGAGTGAACAAAGAGAGAAAGAGAAAGAAATTGAGGAGGAAATAGTGGAGGAAAATGTTGATGGTGAAATAGGAGTGTGGAGTGATGAGGAAGTAGTTGAAAAGAATAAAAATAATGGTGAAGTTGAAAAAGAGAAAGGTGTGGAGATTGAGGAAAATAAAAGTGATGAGGTAATAAGGGAGGTAGTGAAGAAGCCTAGATGGAAAAGTGCTAGAATTGCAAAGGGAAAGGAGGTAGTGAGCGCTACTCCGGTCCAAAATCTTCCTTATCCTCATGCTCCTTCCAAAAGGGAGAATGAACGGCATTACGCCCGGTTCATGGATATTTTTAAACAGTTGCAAATCAACATTCCGTTTGCTGAAGCCTTGGAACAAATGCCAAAGTATGTCAAATTCATGAAGGACATACTAACCAAAAAGCGGAGGTATACGGAACCGGAGACCATCGTCCTTGATGCGAGCTGTAGTGCCATTATTCAAAGGACGCTTCCTAAGAAAGAGGTTGATCCAGGAAGAGTTACATTGCCGGTTAAAATTGGTGACGTTTATGTCGGGAAGGGACTTATTGACTTGGGGTCGAGCATTAATCTTATACCTTTGTCAATTATCAAGAGGCTTGGCAACATTGAGATTAAGTCCATCCGAATGACATTGCAATTGGCGGATAAGTCGACGACCCATCCTCATGGCGTAGCCCAAGATGTGTTGGTGAAGGTCGACAAATTCTTTTTCCCGGTGGATTTTATTGTAATTGATATGGAGGAAGATGATGATGCTCCGCTCATATTGGGCCGACCATTCATGAAGACCGCAAGAATAATGATAGATGTTGATGACGGTTTAATGAAGGTGCGTGTTCAAAATGAGGAAGTCACATTTGATCTATTCGAGGCGATGAAGCATTCCAAGGATAGAAATGATAGCTTTCGCATCGATGTGATCGAAGACGTTATTATAGAGGTTTCAAAGCATATTCATGAGATATCTCCTATGGAGTTAGCTCTTGACGACTCATTGGAGGTTTTCACTGTTGAAGAGGAGCTAGCTCTTGAGGAATGCTTAAAGGAACTTGATAGTTTGGAAGACCTACAACCGTGGGAAGTAGAGGAAGAAAACTTGAAGAAGGAGGTCATTGACGAGAAAGCGCCAATTGAATTAAAAGAGTTACCTTCGACTTTGAAATATGTGTTTCTAGATGAGACCGAGGCAAAGCCGGTCATCATAAGCAACCTCTTGACAAAAGAAGAAGAAGCCCGTCTAATCATTGTGCTAAAAACCAATCAAGAAGCTATGGGTTGGACTCTTTCCGATCTAAAAGGAATTAGTCCATCCTATTGTATGCACAAGATTTTGATGGAGGAAGATTTTAAGCCGGTGGCTCAACCACAACGCCGCTTAAATCCTACGATGAAGGAGGTTGTAAGAAAGGAAGTGGTGAAGCTATTGGATGCGGGAATGATTTACCCGATCTCGGATAGTCCGTGGGTTAGTCCTGTGCACGTGGTTCCGAAGAAGGGTGGAATGACCGTAATCCGAAATGACAAAGACGAATTGATCCCGACTAAAGTTGCCACGGGGTGGAGAATGTGTATAGATTATAGACGGTTGAATACCGCGACTCGTAAGGACCATTTCCCACTCCCATTTATGGATCAAATGCTTGAAAGACTATCGGGCCAACAATACTATTGTTTTTTGGACGGCTACTCCGGGTACAACCAAATTGCGGTTGACCCGGTTGATCATGAGAAGACGGCTTTCACGTGTCCGTTTGGAGTGTTCGCATACAGAAAAATGCCCTTTGGGCTGTGCAATGCACCGGCGACCTTCCAACGATGTGTCCAAGCCATTTTTGCCGATCTGATAGAGAAAACAATGGAAGTCTTCATGGATGACTTCTCGGTATTTGGTGGGACGTTTAGTCTATGCTTGGCAAATTTGAAGACGGTGTTGGAAAGGTGTGTGAAGACCAATTTGGTGCTAAATTGGGAAAAGTGTCACTTCATGGTGACCGAGGGGATCGTGCTAGGCCACAAAGTCTCTAAAAGGGGGCTTGAAGTGGATAGAGCTAAGGTTGAAGTAATTGAAAAATTACCCCCTCCGGTGAATGTGAAGGGCATCCGTAGCTTTTTGGGGCACGCGGGGTTCTACCGGCGCTTCATCAAGGACTTCTCAAAGGTGGCTAAACCTTTGAGCAATTTGCTCGCCAAAGACCAGGTATTTCTCTTCACCAAAGATTGTTTGCAAGCTTTTGAGGTTTTAAAAGAAAAATTGGTTACCGCTCCAATAATAGTCGCTCCCGATTGGAATGAAAATTTTGAACTAATGTGTGACGCGAGTGACTATGCTGTTGGAGCGGTACTTGGCCAAAGAAAAGACAAAACTTTTCATGCGATACATTATGCGAGTAAGGTTCTTAACGAGGCTCAAATAAATTATGCCACAACGGAAAAAGAACTACTCGCAATAGTGTATGCGCTAGAAAAGTTTAGGTCTTATCTTATAGGGTCTAAAGTCGTTGTGTATACCGACCACGCGGCGATTAAGTATCTGCCAACCAAGCCGGATTCGAAGCAAAGGCTCATCCGTTGGATCCTCTTGTTACAAGAATTCGATATCGAAATCAAAGACAAGAAGGGGTCGGAAAACTTGGTAGCGGATCATTTATCCCGCTTAGTGAATGTCGAGGTTACCGCATCTGAAAAGGAAATCCGGGAAGAATTTCCTGATGAAAAACTGTTTAAGGTTCAAGTTAGGCCGTGGTTTGCAGACTTTGCAAACCACAAGGCTAGTGGTTTTGTGCCTGCCGACCTAACTTCGAACCAAAAGAGGAAGTTCCTTTCGGATGCGAAGTATTATGTTTGGGATGACCCATACTTGTTTAAGTTGGGTAGCGATAACCTGTTAAGGAGATGCGTAACTGGTGATGAAGCCCAGAGCATCCTTTGGCATTGTCACAACTCGCCTTATGGCGGACATTATAATGGGGTTAGAACGGCCACTAAAATTCTTCAATCGGGATTTTATTGGCCAACTATTTTCAAAGACGCACATATCCATGCGCAAAGTTGTGACAGCTGCCAAAGAAGCGGTGGGATAGGTAAGAGAGATGAGATGCCTCTCCAAAATATCCAAGAAGTGGAAGTGTTTGATTGTTGGGGCATAGATTTCGTAGGACCTTTCCCACCCTCTTATGGGAATGAGTACATGCTTGTTGCTGTTGATTATGTCTCTAAGTGGGTTGAGGCGATTGCCTCACCTCGGGCGGATGCCAAAACGGTGATAAAATTTTTAAAGAAAAACATATTTTCCCGTTTTGGAACCCCCCGAGTGTTGATAAGTGACGGAGGGTCACACTTTTGCAATGCACCTTTGGAAACAATTCTAAAACATTATGGTGTATCGCATAGGGTGACAACTCCGTACCACCCTCAGGCTAACGGGCAAGCGGAGGTCTCTAATCGAGAGATTAAGAGAATCCTAGAAAAAACCGTGTCTAATTCTAAAAAAGAGTGGTCCCAAAAATTGGACGAAGCATTATGGGCCTACCGTACGGCCTTTAAAGCTCCAATTGGCCTAACTCCCTTTCAATTGGTATTTGGTAAAACTTGCCATTTGCCGGTTGAATTGGAACACAAGGCCTTGTGGGCCCTAAAGTTTTTAAATTTTGAACATGAGTTGGCCGGTAACAAAAGGAAAGTACAACTACTTGAGTTGGAGGAGATGCGCAATGCCGCATACCACTCAAGTTGGTTGTACAAGGAAAAAGCAAAGAAGTATCACGACAAGAAGATCCGTAACAAAGAATTTGTGCCCGGACAATTGGTCATATTGTTCAACTCCCGGTTGAAGTTGTTTCCCGGGAAGTTGAAATCAAAATGGTCAGGGCCATTTCGGGTGAAAGAAGTAAAAGAGTACGGGGCCATTGTCATTGAAGACATGGACGAGAAAGATAGTTGGACCGTGAATGGTCAACGATTGAAAGTGTATCTCGGCGGTCATGTGGATCGCGAGAGTTGTGCTCAGCCGCTCGATGCTCCTCTGTGAGCATCGCACCGTCGAGCTTAGCCGACGTTAAACAAGCGCTAGTTGGGAGGCACCCCAACATTGTAAGTATTTACTGCTTTATGTTTTATGTTGTATTGAGTACACTGTGCTAAACCCATGCTGGATGACTTGCAAGTGCTGTATTTGCCAATGCACTTGCTGTCATGCTCGCTTGCAGCTCGCTAGGCGAGACAGTAGCGAGCATGCTCGCTAGCAGCTCGCTAGGCGAGGCAGCAGCGAGCGCTGCAGTACTGTTTACTATTTAAATCTCAGCAGGGCCATTTTGCCCCAAACCTTCAAAAAAATTTCTGAACGGCTCTGCTGAGGAATTTGTGCTAGGCTTCTCAAACTCTTTCATTTGCATCTTTATCACCAACACTTGTTCGTTTCGGTCGATTGCGAACTCTTCTCACTTCACATTTCCGAATCCGTGTACCTAAGGTTTGCCCTACTACATTTTTCTTTTTGTTTGAACTCTTAATTTCCAAATGTGAATGGCAAATAAGATGAGTGTGGTATGGGAACATTTAGGTTGCATGTGGTATTTTGGAGTTTGCAATTTTTGGAGATTTAGGTTTTCAAATTGGGGATTTAGTGTTACTTTAGGTTTTGCATGCAATTAGGCAATCCCCAATAGCATAGAATGATTAATTTTCATGAGAAATCATTAGGTTCTGATGTGGGAACCATTAGAGTATGGGTATTGGGGGAAAAAACTTTGAAAATGCAGAAAACCCCAAAACCCGTAAGGTTCGCTAGCACTCGCTAGGCGAACCTGGGGCGAGCGTTCGCTGCCACTTCGCTAGGCGAAGCAGCAGCGAGCAAGGCAGTATTTTAAATTATGCTTTGTTGGCTAATCTGTTGTTTGGTGTGTGTTGTTTCTTTGTATATTTTGCAGATGGAGTCAAGGTCTGGAGCTGGTAAGAAAAGAAAGGGAGCAGCTACTTCCCGGACCGTGCCTATTCAATTCGATACCGACAAGTTTGTCGGTCCAAAACAGGCTGCACGGTACATCGCTCTGGAGAAGCGAAAGATACTTCCAGAGAAGCGATTTCTGATCAACCCACAGGGCACTTACAGAACTTTCGCCGGGTTGATAGACGCAAAGAAGTGGGATAGGTTGATAAGTCCCATAGAGCATTACGACATTGCGACAGTGCGGGAGTTTTATGCTAACGCACTGCCCGACGACGACGAGCCCTTTACTTGGGTTTCTAGAGTTGTCGGGCGTGCAATTCCATTTGACCGGGATGCTATCAACCGAATCCTTGGGGAACCGCTCCAGCTGGGAGCTGACCAGAGAGACCAATACCACACCGACCTAAGGCTTCACCGAGATGTCCCTGCCATTACCGCCGACCTGCTTTTACCTGGGAAATCGGTTGAGCCGAACCCATCTGGGGTTCCAGTGAGGTATCACCGGGAGGACATGACTCCCATGGCTCAGCTGATACTGCTCTTGGTTTTGACCAACATCCAGCCTAAATCACACACCTCTACTGTGCCGATCCCAGTGGCACATTTGGTCCATTCCATCCTCACAAATGTTGAGATAGATGTGGCGAGGATAATCGCCAATGAGCTGAAGACGGTGGTCGAGAGCGGGCTTAAGTCGGGGGCTCGTGTTAATTGTCCCCTGGCTTTCCCGTGTTTGATCATGAGCTTATGCGTTCAGGCAAGGGTGAGACTTCCGTCTCGTGGGCAGGTTAGGATCCCGGCACCTATCGATGATCGGTATGTGGCTAAATATTGTAGACCAAAGACTACCGGTGGCAATGCAGCCTCAGGAAGTACTCGGGCTTCTGATGGTCCTAGTGCTTCTACTCCCGGGCTTGATCCCTACCTACGAGCGGTGTGTGACTACAGTTTTGAGTGGATGGCGGCATCCCAGAGAGCTATGATTGATATGCACAACAGTATGCAGAGGTTGGAACTGCAAGGTAATGACCCCTCCGGTGCTCGAGCATTGTTGGCGCGTGGCGAACATGACAGTTCAGCAGGCCCTGTTTTCTCTGGGCGCAGGGGCCTTTTGTGCCCATTTTAGACCCTCGCTAGGCGAGCCATTCTGCTCGCCTAGCGAACATGACAGCCCAGCAGTGGTCTATAAGTAGCAGGTGCCACTTTTGAGCACCATACCTCATTTTTACCAACTTTTTCCACTTTTGTACTTTCTTCTAGATATTTTTGCAGCATTGTTCTTGGGATTTTTATGCCCTAGTTTCCATTTCTCTTCATCTTAGAACCATCTTCTACAAAAAGAAGGTGGATTCCCATCCAACTTCGATTATCCGACTTGGATGTTGATCAACCTTCTTTCCTTACTTGCCGACCAAGCTACCATGAAAATGAGTAGCTAAGTCATCCATTTGTCAAGGTTAGATGTAGGTGATTACTAGCTTTGTGTGTAAATGTAAGGATCCTCATATGTAAACTCTTTAACGGTAAATATATGATGAAAACTTTGTTTCTATTTAAAACTCTTTGTGTTGGTTTATGATCGAGACATGTTTACCGACTCTTGACCTAGGTTTTCATCCAAACTTGTTTGTTAGCTAGAGATAGTAACGAATGATTTTGTTCACCATAAGGTTGAACCAAAAAGTTGTCATTTTGATAGATTGTGTTCGAGAGAAATAATGGATCAAAATGGCAAAACTCACAATATGTGTTCGAGAGAAACATATTGAGAGGACTTTGTGAAATGATTTATCATCTAAAGGAGTTTATAAGATTGTTGACCGAGCAAATACATGCAAAGTGATCATTGAAACCTAACTTTGACAATATTTCTCATTTAATCAAACCATAACTTTTACCGCAATTTATTACTTTTTATGCAAGATAACTTGATTAAAACCAAAACCCTATTGTTACATTGAGCTAAGATTAATACAACCATCGAACGGCGGTGATATCTTACAATCCCTGTGGATACGATAACAAAAACCCGACACGAAATATACACTTCAACTACAACTCAGATGCTCTGGATGAAGCATCAGTTAGAAGATCTGCAAATCTTTGAGAGTAACATTCCTATCTTTTGTGATAATACTGCTGCTATTTGTTTAAGTAAGAATCCCATTCTACATTCCAGAGCCAAACACATTGAAATAAAACATCATTTTATCAGAGACTATGTTCAGAAAGGGATAGTAACATTGAAGTTCATTGATACTGAACATCAATGGGCAGATATCTTTACTAAGCCTCTAGCTGAAGATAGATTTCTTTTTATCTTAGAACATCTTAACATTAAAAATTGCCCTGAGTGAAGTATGGCTCTGAAAATGTAAAATGAGACTCTGATAAAAAAAAAACAAATACACCTCTGCCTCTGACTCGGATACTTCTACCAGTTAAGAAGATATCTGAGTTAGAAATCTCCAAGAATCAATCTTTTGGTATTCCTGAAGATCAGGTACATCAACACGTGGAGCACTAAGCGTCTAACCCTAGAACTTCTAGACAGCTGTCAAAAGAAATTCAAAGGACAGACGTTTGAAATCTCCTTGAGCAGTGTGCGTACTGTTGGGATTAGACATTCATTAATTAGCTGTAATCATTTTTCCCCCAAGCGTGCAATCTTGAGCTGTGTACTAACGCAAATTGATGTGTCGTTTTGCATGTGTTTTACTTAGAGTATATAAACACTTTTCTCACATTTCACACACTTATCACTCTCACTCACTCTAAAACCCTAAACCTCTCTGAAGCATTCTCTGAAAGCTCTTCATCTTCATCAATCTTCTTCTTCTTCACCATGGACGCTCAACAACAACAAGTCTTTAACTTCTCTCAAGAAATGGAATCAAGCTCTACTGCTCAAACTTCAAGCATTCCAACTCCAACGGTTACAGGCGTCACCATCACCCCTGTTTACAAAGAACCCCATGTTCTTGACCGTGAACGCCATATTAACCTTTCAACCCCTTTTGAAGGACTGGACGTGTTGTGTGAATCGCTAGTTGATTTCGACAACTTGAAGAGAAATGGCGTTGATCTTACTGAAGAGCTTCGTAAACAAGGATGGGAAAACTACTTCCAAAGGCTTTATGGTCCTGTTTACCCTCTTCTCATCAAGGAGTTCTGGAGATTTGCAGATGCAGATGACCACTTCATCGTCTCCTATGTTCTGGGGGTAAAGATTGTTATTACTGAAGGGTCAATTGCCTCTTTACTGAACATGGAGAGAGCTGGAGGAAAAAGGATTTACAACATCCCTCCTAGGTCAAAGCGCATTACTGATGTAATCAATCCAACAATCTTCAAACCCAACACTGAAGGAAATCCTTCAAAGAACAAAGAGCTGCATCAGAACCTCAGAGTGTGGCTGAAGATCATTCTGGGAACTATTCACCACCGTCCAGCCTCTAACTCCTCTGACTACATCAATGCAGACCAGAAATGCATTCTGTATTGCATTCAGAAGGGTGTGAAGATCTGCCTCCCTGCTCTCCTTTTCAGATATCTGAGAGATTCTGTCAGAGAAACCAGAAACAACATGAAGCCCAGATCCTACATCCCTCTGGGAAGATTGCTATCTGATGTTTTCATCGAGAATGGACTGGTAGATCATCTGGAAAAGACCAAACTGATGGATGATCTGGCAATAGATGTTGGGAAGCCTCTGAACGCCAGAAATCTCAAGAGTATGGGGATAATTAAGAAGATTCAAGTCAGACCCACTCTGGACACATCCTGGGATTCTTTGAAAGATCAGAGGAAGATGCCTCATGGCCTTGCCAGGTTCTTCAAGAATGAACCCAGAGATGCTGTTGCTATCTATCTTCAGCGTCTGCTGGATGATGGTGTTGACATCTCTAACTTCAGCCTCGACGACTGTCTGGATTCAGAAGAAGACTTCGTCAGATACAAGAGAGGTCTCTCTGAGAAGAAGATAGCATCTCAGGCAAAGAAGGCAAGAATTGGAGAAGCTTCTGGAAGCAGATCTTCAGCTCCTCTGAAAAGTTCTACTGGTATGTCTGTTCCTCCCATTACCTCTGTACCTTCGATGGTTTCCTCTACTCCTCCCTCTAATCCTCTCACAACACCTCCCATCTATACAACCTCTGAAATTCCACCTTCAACCACCAGAACTTCACAGCCTTCACCAGTTTTAAATATCGCCCGTACTTTCATACCTCCCTCTAAACCTGACCAATTAAACCAAAACACTTCCTCTTCATCATCCTCAGAACCAGAATCACCCCCATATGTTTCTATCTCCTCTGACCCAGAATACTCTGACCCTGACTCCCCAACCATAGCTCAAATTTATGCTCAAAAACTCGCTTCACAACAACCAACAGAACCTGAAATAACTTCACCACCACAACAAACAACTACCCTTACTTCTGAAATACAACCTTCTGGAGACCAACCCTCTGACCATCCCACTTCTGATATCAACCCACCAAACACCTCTGCTGCACCTGAATCTGAAACTGAAACTGAACCTTTAGATTTAAATCCTCTTTACGCTTCACCCCAAACATCTGAACCTCAACCTGAATCAGAAACTGAACCAGAACCTCTAACTCTAAATCTCAGCCCTCCAACATCTCCACCTCTTACCTCTGAACCTGACCTTTCTGTACCTACCCTTGAGGAATCCATCATGCTGGTAGCAGGGGCTTCAGTACAAAAGGTCAAGTCTCTGACCACTAACTCTGAAGTCAGTGATGATCCTGAATCTGTAAGGACACACTGGAACAGAGTCATTGGCTGGATGACCTCTGAGGCTTTTAGGCTGAAGAGCATCTCTGAACAAGTCAGAAATGGCTACATCAGAGATGCTGAGGCAAGACTCCAAGAGAGACTAGCCAGAGAAGCTGAAGCTAGAAGGCTAGAAGAAGAGAGATTGGCAAAGGAAGCTGAAGAAGAAGCTAGAAGGCTGGAAGAAGAAGAAAGAGCAAGGGAAGCTGAAATCCTAAGGTTAAAGGAAGCTGAAGCTAAGGCTCTGGCGGATGCAGAAGCACAAGCTGCTGCTGAAGCTGAAGCTCAGCAGGCTCTGACTCTGGGGGAGTCCTCTTCTGTGATCCCTATGGTTCTTCAGACTCTGAAAGAACTTAAGCAAGATCAGAATGAACTCCGGGCCAGAATGGACAAGCAAGATACTGTCAACGACAACATCCAGAACATGCTTGCTATGTTGCTTCAGAGAATGCCTCCGCCTCCGAACCCTTAGGCACTTAGGATTTATTTTGTTTGCCTGTTGTTTTGTTTTTGCTTTCTGATGTTTTCATGTTCTTGTTGCCTTTGTGCTTTTATCTGAATACAAGTTTTTCTCTTAATTTATTTATTTTTTTGCTATGTCTTTTTGATTCTGACAAAAAGGGGGAGAAGTCATTAATAGCTCTGATGAAAATATTGTCTAAAACCTTAAACACTCTGCAACATATTTTTCTTAAAAAATAAAATTATCTAACTTGGACTTAAGAAATTGCAGAAAGTTTCAGAAACCTCATTGCTTGGAAGCTCTGGTAAGAACTTCTGAACTCCCTAGCACTATCTCAGGGGGAGCTTCTGTCTATCTGATCTAATATTATTCATGTTTCATCTGCTAATTAAGATTGTTTTGTCATCATCAAAAAGGGGGAGATTGTAAGAACAAAAATTGTTCTACAACAGATTCCTTGATTTTGATGATAACAAAGGATGAAACCAAAAATGGCACCCTAACGAAAAGTTTCTAAGTGTGCAGGGTTCTAAAGAAAGAAGGAAGAAATCTGATGATGTCATCAGATACAGAACCAGATCAGAAGCATATTATCATATGATCAGAAGCATCTGAAGTGGAGACACGTTTAAGAAAGTCTAACTCTGAGCAAAACAACAAAGTATCAGAAGCATCTGAACAAGAAGTAAGCTCTAGATGTTCTGACTCTGAACAGCGCTATCTGAAGAAACTATCTGAACTCACAAGAGATCAACATCAGAAGCAAGATTCCAAGATTCTCCAGAAACACAAATACTCTGAGCATGAAATTGCTAATCATGAAAGAGTAACGTTAAAGTCAAGTAAAGATTTGCAAATGGTTTTCCTAATTAAGAAAGAGACGTTAATCTCCAATTTCAATAAAGAAGATACTACTTGTGGTAAGTAGTCATTTCAAGGAGAGAAAGTTATCCTGCAGAAGCTATTTAAGTGATGACGTAAATTCATTTTAATATCCACCAGTTTCAACTACTACTTCAACTGATATATAAAATGGGCTGCAATCAACTTTGAAGTATCAGCAAGCCAACAAGCCAAAATTATACTGAAACATCAACGCTCAAGAAAAACACTCTTGCTCTCTAAGATCTTCACGAAGCTTTTGCTTATAACGTGAAAAACTCTTGTTCTTAATACTGTAATATTTGCTTTCTTAGAAGCACTATAGATTACATAAATCTTTTATCTATTGTTTGTTTATTTCCTCAAGTGACTCTGTGAAGTCTGTATACTTGAGAGGACTAAGAGATCTTTCTCTTAGACGTTGTTTGTAATCTTTCAAGATTAGTGGATTAAGTCCTCGTTGAAGGCGAAATCACCTTGGCCGGGTGGACTGGAGTAGCTTTGTGTTATAAGCGAACCAGTATAAAATCATTGTGTGGTTTTCATTTTGAAAAAGTACTTATTTTTCCAAACAATTCAAACCCCCCCTTTCTTGTTTTTCTCACCTTCAGCAATGACCTTTTTCCAAATTCAATACTAAGTTACTTTCTCCACATCTAGTGAGTACCAACTCCAAATTCCAAGCAGTTATGAATAAATTTTCTAGGAACAGAGAAGTCATCCATAAACACCTCCATGGAACACTCAATAAGATCAAAAAATATGGACATCTTACATATATGAAAGTTTTTTGGAGCATTGAATTGTCCAAATGACGTCCGTCTGAAGGCAAAGATTCCATAAGGACAGGTGAAATTTGTTTTTTCTTGCTCTTCACAATATATGTAAATCTGATTGTAGCCTGAATAACCATCTATAAAATAATAAAACTATTTTCCAACTAAATTATCTAGCATTTTATCAATGAGTGAGAGAGGGAAATGATCCTTCCTTTTTTCCTTGCTTACTTTCCTATAATCCATGTAGGTTCTCTAGCCAGTGACAACTCTTGCAAGAATTAACTCATTCTTATCATTTCCAATCACTGACATGCCACCCTTCTTAGAAACACATTGAATGGGACTCACCCATACACAGTTAGAAATAGGGTAGATGATCCCAACATCTGACCATTTGACGATTCTTTATTTACCACCTCCTTTATGACAGGGTTCATCCTTCTTTTGCTTTCCACACTATTCTTTGCATTCTCCTCCAATATTATTATATCCATACACACAATAGGAATCATCCCCTTTATATCAATAATTTTCCAAGCTATTTATTTCTTGGGTCTTTTCTAAAGAACCAGAAGTTGACACCTCTACCCTTCAGACAGTTCAATTACAATGATTTTTGGCAAGTTCTATTCTGCCTCCAGATAGGCATATTATAAGTGAGAAGGTAGTTGTTTCAATTGTAATTCATGTGGATTCTCCATTTATGGGACGTTTTTTTCACCAATTCATCAGTCATCTCAAGGGTTTCAAAATGTACCTTCCTTCCTCCAAACCAGATCAAAATTCCACTTGCAATACCTTGCTTCATTAACTCCTACTTTTCTTGCTCACTCATATATGATTCTAGTTCATATCCACTCTTAATATGTTTGTGAACAAGGGAATCCCAGCTGGAGATCAAGGAATAATCATATATGTCTTCATTAGGGTATTTCAACTTATTTAAGACATTAAAAACCACTTGTGTTCCATTGAATCTCATGGTAAGTTCACTCTTTTCCACATCTATCTAAGTTCTTCCATTTTTGAGGAATGGTCTTACCAAGGGAATGAATGTATCTTTGTTAGCACCGAAGTCCACAGTGATGAAATCCGCTAGAAAGACGAACTTGTCAACTTTTACCAATACATCTTCAATTTTGTTTTGAGGGAAACAAATGCTTTTGTCACTTATCTAGAGTGTGATACTTTTTGGTCTTGCAGCACCAATTCCAAGCTTCTTGAATATAGATAATGGCATAAATTAATGCTTTCTCCAAGGTCACAATGTGCTCTTCCAGAAAAAGACTCTCTTGTGTTGCAAGTTATTGTGAAACTTCATGGGTCCTTCAACTTAGGTGGCAATTTTCCTTGCACCAGCTGACTACATTTTTAAGTTAGTGCCATAGTTTCAAATCCCTCAACTATTTTCCTCTTTGTCAAGACATCTTTCATGAAATTTTCATAGTTTGGAATTTATTGAATAACTTTAATTAATGATATGTTGATATGAAGTTGTTTCAAGATTTCCATAAACTTACCAAAATGTTGTTCTTCCTTAGCCTTTCTGGTTCTTTCTGGAAAAGGTGGCGGTAGCCTTTATTGTATAAATCTTCATGTTGTACTGGACTCTGGGACTTCATGTGTCATCGATGCTTCAATAGGTGTCATGTCAGAGGTCTTCTTAATTAGTTTCTTTGGTTTCAATTCTACTTCCATTGAGTTATTGAAGGGTTTTGCCTATGGGTATGTGCACCTCTTCTTCTCCTAAAGCTTCAAGAGCCTTCGGGTTTTCCCCTTGCATACTTGGTCATTCATACTCTTTTCCACTTCTCAATGAAATTACTTTGCATGTTTCTATACTCTTGGTACCAAAAGTTGATGCAGGTGTTTCAACAGAGCTTATGAGTGATCTGATAATTCTTCTACTTAGTGTAGAAGCAATTTGTTAAACCTGATTCTTTAGATTTTTATGTCGACACCTTGAGATTGAAATTTATTATTTTTATCCTTAATAAATGATTTAAGAATAAATTACAACCGGTTACTTCCTTGTGGATCCACTGTATGGTTTGGTGCAGAAAAATCAGATGGAGTTTGTGGTGCTTGGGGCTTTAATTGATTCTGGTTGTTGACCCATGAGAAATTTGGGTGATTATGCCATTTAGGATTGTATATGTTGTTTTATGGTTGTTGTACCTCTAACTTAGGTGATAAGTGTTCTATGTTGTGGTGAAGCAACTAGAAAAATGATAGTTGGACATGCCCAACCCATCCCTTAAAAAAAATTCAAAATCACAAATAGAAAGTGAATCTCACCAAGTGTCATATTTAACAAAAAAATGTATGAATTGTCTAATCTATCTCCACATGCATTTTACTTTCTGAAAATGTGAGATATCTTGAATCTAAAGGAACATATAGTATGTAAAATATTCTTCCATTTAACTAAAAGACGCTAAGAAGAAAATGCACGGATGACCAACATTTAGTCAGTTTCAAGTCAAAGATTTCTCCAATTTCTCTTGTTAGTATATTCGATAATAAGCACGAGTCCATGCAATTCAGCTTAAAGGAAGTGAAAAACTTCAATCTTACTTGAGAAATCTCCGAAGAATGTTTCTAAATTATCTCTAAATATTGTCAAGACAAGTTGATATTCCAATATTTCTTCTTGAAGCTCCATCAGTGTTGCACTTAATTCATTTATGACTAGGAAAATATCAATTAACTTGTAGGATTATAGATGCAGGAGGAGGTCAATAATTGATGTCAAGGAATTTAATAATTATAAAATTGTGAATTGAATAATACATGTGCCCTTTGAAAGAAATAGATGTCATATAGACTTGTTATTTAATATGAATAATGTCTCTATTAAAATTAATTTTACCATTTTGAAATATGATATTATTTTCTATGTGCCAAGTTTTCCAAAGAATTATTACGATGAGAGTCATGATGGAATTATGAGTTTAAGAACTCAAACTTATACCAGGAAGTTTGGATAAACTTTTATAACTAATTCTATCAATGTTCATGTCAAACGTTACATCCATTTCTAGAAAAGCTAGGTGTTCTTACATCTAAGAAAATAAATGGTATGTAGTTTTCATATCATGATTGTAGAGAGATCACCTTGAAGGAATTTCAAATAAATTTTGTCAAAAAAAATTCAATGTGATCCCTCTCGACATGATTTTAGGTATTTTTAAAAGATAGATCACCATTTTGAGAGTTTGTTCAAATGAGTTTATCAGCAGTAATATTATCAAATGACAAGTTGGTTTTCAAAATAGCCATAAAGATTGTTCCAATTGATTTCTTGAATAATTGACATAACCTTAGCAGTTTGCATAAACTGAATATCTGTTTGCAATATTAGATGTAAATATTTAATTTTGTATCCCAACGAATTGACGGTCCATAAATCAATGTCATTCCATTATCAAGATGTCATCTATGATGTTCCTTAAGAAAGGAAAATGAATGCGTAATGTCAGACCATACACTGGAAAAGAAAATATGATGCAAAATTGATTTTTTTGTGCCGAAGTATATAATAATAAGAATTTTTAACAAAGAGATAAGCAATAAATTTTATTTATTGTCTTAATATCTCTTAAATCAAAACTGTGAACAAATAATTTTTCAAATTTGTTTAACTAGTTGTACTTCATTAGTCAATAAATTATAAGACATTTACCACTTATTTTACATAATTACAGAATTAAAAATAAAATGATATATATTTATATAAATTTACATAGAAATGAGTTAAATAATAAATTTTAATATAAAAATTATGGTTAACTCAAAAATTATAAATACTAATTTTAAATGAATTTTAAAAATATAATCAATTCTATTTTATAAGAAACAAATATTTTAAAATCAAATCTAAATATTTAAAATTGTTTTTCATTTTCAAAAAGATAAATCAAACCTATTTAATGCATGTTTGAATATGCATCAAAATTATCATTCGCACATTTCAAGACTATTGACTATTCCGCTGTAACAAAGAAAAGTTATACGTAAGTGTAACTTGTGGAATAGATACACTTTTGTGGATTTTATATCGCGGAAACAAACATAGTATTATACTATTAGTATATGTATGTCTCTGCGGTGACCAAAAATTAATTTTAATAAATTCATTTTGTATAATTCATTTTGATTAAAAGGGGTGATCAAAAATTAATTTTAATAAATTCATTTTGTATAATTCATTTTGATTAAAAGGAGTTAGAAATTTTCAAAATATCTAATTGAAAGTAATAATGATTGAATTTATTTATGAATTGTGTAATCACAAATGGTTATGATGATGTAGTTGTAGCGGGGTTTTCGTTACTTTTAGGTTTATTGACTAAACCAAAAATAAACGTACAATTCGAGTCGTCACCGCATTTTTATTTGTCCAAAGGAAAGGCTAAAAAGCAAACAAAAGTCAAGTAAGAAGTTTTATCAAATCAAAAACTAATAAAAATGTCAGAGATATAGGTAAGGGGGTTGGTTATGAAATGAGAAGGTTTTACGCACCCAAAACATCCTTAGTACTCTAAGGGAACCTCTTTTTGCAAACATGTGTTGTAGGTTGGTATTTGGGAAAATATGTGCAAAAGATTGGAGGGATGAGAAGAGAATAGATTATATTTACAAATTTTGTTGTTTGAATGGATGAACTCATTGCCTATGTACCATCACAAAGGTAGGATCAAAACCTCGTAGTTCGAGCTAAAAATCACAAAGATTGGTGAATTGATTTGATCAAAAGCCTTAAGGTCTTTTATTATGAAAGGGAGAAAACTCAACCTAAACCAACAATCCACCATGTGAGGAAGGCTTCAACATACTAGTGAGGGGTTAACTCTATAATAAGTATGGAAGAATTATAATCCAATCACTAAGGATGAGGTGAGATTTACATCAACCACTATGATAACTCAAACCTATGACTAATGTTTATGAAAATGTTTTAATAAGGTGGCCATTTGAACCACAAAAACAACTTGAAGTGAGTTGTATTTACAAGTTAGGTTTATTTACAAAGTGAAGTCAAAGTTGAATTAAGATTCATTCACAATGAGTATTAATAAAAAATGGTTTTGAAAAGTCAAAGGCATAAGGCCTAAGTTTCTAGTTTGAAAACAATGTCAAAGTTTAAAGAAAAGATTTTTGGCTTGGTTAGAGTGAGGAGAAGAAGAGAAAGGCTAGTCCTAAAGCATACAAAGATAAGAGGGAGAAGATAAAACCCTTGGAGTTCCTTTTCTTGAAATCATAGAGATGATTCAAGATGCTCCTTTCCTTTGGACTTATCAAGCAACAAGCAATCACACAATTATAGATTCAAGCTCCTAGGATCTCCATTTGACTTGTCTCTCTTAACTTGGCTACTCATGACAATGGTCCTCTTTAGTATCTCGAGATGGAATCCCTATCACACAAGAGCAAACATCAAAAAGCTCACAACACAATAAGAGGAATGGACAAAGAATAAGTTTTGGAAAGGAAGTTCTTTGAAGTCAACTTTGAAATTTAGCATTCTAAAGGCATGAGGTCTAGTTGCTCTTCAACATATTTACCATTCTAAAGGCATGATGCCTAGTTGCTCTTGAACTCCTTTAAGCATAGGTATATCCTAATTCTAAGTCCTCTCTCCTTTTTGCATTAGGCTCACACAAAACAAAGACAAAACAAATACAAAACAACAATATATTTATATACAATAATGAGCTCAAATAAGCAAAAGGAAAATGGCATAAACATAAAATATGTGCTCAAGTGAGCAAAATAAAAAGCAATATGAATAAATGAGCAAGAAGTAAATTGCATTAAACTAAATTGCAAGAAATTAAATGCTCAAATTAAAGTTAGTAATTAGTATGGTTATGTTAGTTTGTCATAAGACAATGTAGCGCTATGTTAAGCAATCGTAAGTGGACTAATGTAGTAGTCACACCTATCTGAGTCTGGTCAATAAAACTATAGGCAAATAAACACAAGTTAGAGATCATGACTAGTAAGCCAAGCTCCTAAAACTTTCCATGCCAAAAGAAAAGAGAAATGCCTTGTATGGACTTTAGGTTTTTTGCTTGACCAAGAAGCAACCTATCTTGGACACAAAACAACTCACTTGATCTTGGATCAAGTTGAGTTTGGTTTGGATCAAAGAAGGTTAAACCTCTAATTTATCAAGACTAACCATAAGACATTAACTCATTGGCCAAAAATAAAAAGAAATGGGATGAAGATGAAATGGATGGAAGGAGAAATAAAGTATCAAACTCAATTGGTCAAATGTGAATCAAGTCTCATCAATCAATGTCAAACAGAAGAGAAATGAAGATTACAAGTCAACAAGTCAAACATAATTTTTTGATATTTTTTTTAATTAAAATAAAATGCAACATAAAATAAACAAAATATTGTCAAACCTCAAATTCAATTCAAATACACTTCAACAAGTCCAATTAAATTCTCATAGGTCTAACATGGTCAAACAAGCTTTGACAAATTTTCTCAATAATTTTTGAAATAAGAAACTATTTAAAAACAATTAAAAATAATAAAAAATAACACAATATGAATTAAAATCTCAAATAAATCTCAAATCAAATAAGAAATTGATGAGACTATTTTTCATTGACTTATCATGATCCATGGGTGTTAGGAAAATATTTTTGGATTTTTCAAATATCAGAAAGTATTTAAAAATGAATTAAAACTATTAAAAACTAAATAATTCACAAAAAATATTAAATAAAGTCACAAAAATAATTAAAAATAAAAATATGAAACTAGATTTTTCAAGAAATTTTTTGGCATTGGTCTCATATTTTTGTGACTTCAAATGAAATATTTATGAATTTTTGAAAATAAAAGGAATTAACTAAAATTAAAAGAAAATAAGAAAAACAGGAAAATCCAGCGCCATCAGATCATCTCATTAATTGACGTGGCAATGATCATCTGGTTCTAAGGCGCGGATACACGAAAGACTTGAGTCAAACGTGCCACACCTTGCATTTAAATGAGTCAACATAAAGAAAAGGTCAAGATTAAAATGTTTCAGCATGATCCAATGGCTCTGAAGTAAACACGTGGGGATGGTGGTGGAAACCACCATCTTCTCCGGCGATTTAACCAGATCCGGCCACCATGCGCAGGAAATCAAATGTCAATGAAAATGAAAAATGGAGGCATCAAAATGAAGTTGAGGTGATGTACATCACCCCTGTAACCATGGATCGTCCTCACAGTTCCTATTTAGAGAGAAACATGAGCTTGAAGATCATGGTGCCTGAACTGAAATGGCATGATTTGCAAAATCAAGACCACCACTGGCCTGCCTCATGTGAGAGGACTTCAGAAAACAACATAAACCAAAGGAATTCACATTGTATTGCAAGATCTAAATAAAAAAAGTTTGAGGTTCTATCTCTGAATTGAAGCTTCAAACAGCACGAATCCTTCAAGTTCTTGATCTACTTTTGCTCTGGAAGTGTGATGGTGATGCTAGGTTAAGGAATTGAGCTTTGAAAATCAACTAATGATGTTGAAATTCAAGCTTGAAAAAGAGAAAGAAAACTGAAAATTCCTTTAGTGAGGGTTTGAATTTCAATTCAACAGCAATTCAATTCTCCACTTGGTTACCATTTTAATGAGAATGCATTCTTATTTATAGCTGAAATGTGATGCAAGGCAATGCTTCCCTCGTGTGCATGAAGTTTGAATCCTCTTTGCATGGGCCTGCACAGGGGCATGTAAGGCTTAAGAATGAATGAAAATCCATGCTGAGATCAAATGGAAGTGAATTGGACGTGCACAAGGGACTGCACAAGCTTGCACACCAAGTTATAATGTGAAATGCAAAAATGAACATAGACATAAAGCTCTTCGAAACTCCCACATGGAAAGTCCAAAAAATTAATGTGGGTAATGGTTGGAAAGCTCTTGAAATAAGGAACCAAAGTCATGTTAGGAAAAAATTCATTTGGAAATTGGAAATTTATGAAAACTGGCTGTGAAGGGTTGGGTGCAAAACATGTCTAGGTTCTCCTTTGAACAATTTTACCAAAAACAAGCATCTTCAAGCCCTTATGTTTCAATGATGAAAGCCTCAAAAGGAAAAACCTACAACATAAAAGTTGTAGATATTTTCAAGATGATCAATTTAGACTTAAATTTTGTATCATTTGGATTTTTCATGAGAAAGTTATGGGCACTTGAAGTTGGGAATTTTTTAAATTCAATGACTTAGGTCCAAAGTGACCTATAATGTTTTGTATTATCACATGTGTTTCTTTTAGGATTATGAAATTATGTCCAACATAACATTTTAAGTATACATATTAAGATTTCCAATTCATTTGGTATCAACTCAAAATCATAAAAAAATAAGGAAGTTAGGTCCTTGGGAAGTTGACCCAAAATTAGGGTTTCAGTCAAAATGACCTATAATGTTTTGAAATGAATGATAACCTTCCAAGTTTCAAATGGATTTTTGATGAACATGAAAGGTGTTCATATGGTTCTTAAGAACATGTTTTATCTTGGGGTCATCTTCATTTGACAAACACATCACAAGTTGTGTCTCAGTGATCCTCAGTTTAGTCAGATGACTTGACTGGTCAACTTCTCAAGGCCAACCTTCAAATCTTGATGAATGAATGATTAAGGGGCCTCACTTAGGCTCATATACGCATAAAATGATGAATGAAAGAACTTCCCTTGATTAAATTTGATCATAGGTTGAGGTTTCTTCATGAGCAAAGCATAGTCAAAGCACAGTTGAATTAGGGTTTCCTTGGGAAACAATCCCCAAGCTCTTTGGGTTATCTTGATCAAATTGGCAAATTGAGATACTTGGGAGACATATATGATGATTAGGAAATTTGTGGATCATTGTCATCCTTGTCCTCATTTTCATCTAGCCATTTCATTGAGCTTAGGAGCCTCCTAGAAGCATGGGAGCACATGATCACTTGAGCTTCAAAACAAAAAGAGTTAGTGACATATTTTTGTGCTTTTGGTTATTAATCAAAATAAGAAAAGCAATAATATACAATACAAGCATACTTGGTGGTCTCAAAACACTCACACATGTCTCACCCCTAGGGTTAAGGAGCCACACATGCTATGATCCTTGAGGCAATGCATTGAGCAAATGATATGATGCCATGAGGGATCTCAGGGTCAAAATTAGGGTCTTACAGTAGTGATCGTAACTTTTGATGCATGAGCATGCTGGTAAAATATTTAATTATCAACACTAATGTTTATGACATTAATGGTTTTATCACCAATAAAAATGTATATGCAGGTTATTATTCCTTCTATTCCTTTTTAAGTATTTTTTTTTTAAAAAAATATTTTATTTTAATTGTCACTCTAGATAGTATTAATATATTTTTGTCAAAATTATCCCTAAATAATTATTATAAAAAGAGAAAAAATAAAATAAATACAATAAATAATTAGGGGTATTATAACTAAAAAAAAATTGTTCAACAAATAACAATAATGATTAATTTTTTTGGTATGGGTAAAATATAAAAAAATGACACTTAAAAAAACAGAGGGAGTAATATATAATTATTTTCTATGATTGTCTTGAAATTATTAAAATGTTATTAATCCTAATCAATTGGTATTTATAAATAATAACATTTGTTCGACATAAAATATATACAAAAATATATGTTTTAATAGTAAAAATTATATCTAAATTATTTATTTATTCTTTTAATGTAAGAGAATAAATGATTTTTTATTATTATTAAAATATTATTGATCAATATATTTAAAATGAATGTGCCATTCATATTAAAATTTTAAAAATATTATGAAAGAGATTCGCTAAATTATACATTTATATTCAATTTTCCTAAATTAGTGAGGATGAATAGACATATTTCAAAGGGTAATGCTAACTTGTATCCCAATGACACATGTTAAGAAACCCACAAATAAAAAATTTGTTTTGAAAAAATAAATAAAATTATTAATGATAAATTTCTAATAAATTTAATACATATTTTCCAAAAATTTATTTCTATATTCATCTCTTAACTTGTGCTTGGGGCACAAGTTAGCATTATCATATTTTAAAATATATTTTAGCAACTTTTATTCTATCATTTTTATTTTTTTTTGTTTTTTTATATTTTAAATTAGATCCCCAAATTTAAATCTAACAATTTATGTTTATATATATTTATATAAAAGTAAATTGAATAACAAATATTTGTATAAAAATCATATTTAAATTTAAAAATATCCACGTAACTTCAAGTAAAATCATATCTACTTCAAAAGAATTTAATGTTTCAAAATCATTCTAAAATAAATTTACTTCTAAAATTAATTTTGACTCTTTCAAAATTTAAATCAACACACACTTAATGAATTCTATCCATTAGATAGCTAATCAATCTTACTCATCAGTTTAAATGTGACTGCAAAAATTGTATCGTATACTAACAAGTTAAAGTAGAAAATCTATTTTCAATACGACAAATGCCATTTGGCAAACAAGTATGCATGTAAAACATGGGAATAGATTTTCTTGAGTGGAGATTTCCACTGCTCGAATTCCACTTTCTTATATAATTTTGTATTTTTTAATATTTTATACAATTTAATTGATATATATTGATATTGTAAATTTTTTTTACGTTATCATATTTATAGCCATTGATTTATTTAAAAGATTTGATTTTTATTTTAAAAATTTAAAAAATAATACGGACAATATCAAATTTGTTACACTGACAATGTATAATAATTAATTTCTATTTTATATGTGAGATATGGATTTGATTGAATGATAAATTTACTACCGACAATTCACTCGTGTAAAACATGAATGTATAATGATAATTTATTATAAATATAATTTGTTTTTTCTCAATTTTTTATAACATATAAATTATTTATATATATATATATATATATATATATATATATATATATATATATATATATTATATATATATATATATATATATATATATATATATATATATATATATATATATATATATATATATATATATATATATATATAACCAACAAACTACGAGATCTTAATCAAATTTTATTTAATATATTTCTTTCATTTGTAATTCGTTTTTAAAATTAAAATTAATTTTACAAAATTAATTTATTAAACCAATTCGAACCATTAACACGCAGTGAAACTGTGTCATGATGCAAGTGCAGAGAATCAGAATATGTATTCCCTCTTGAATTTATTGCGAACCTCTGACTTTTCTTTTTAGACATGCTTAAAATTTTCAGAAAAATCCATTATACTACCGGTAGAATGATTTTTCTTTTCATACAATGCGTTAATACTTCAGAAAAAACTCATTCAACTACTTTACTAATATAGTGATTAGTTACTTTTCTTTTTATACATGTGCGTTAATATTTTTAAAAAACCCATTATACTACTTTATTAATATAGTGATTTGTGATTTTCTTTTCATACATGTGCGTTAATACTTCAGAAAAAACTCATTCTACTACTTTACTAATATAGTGATTAGTGACTTTTCTTTTTATACATGTGCGTTAATATTTTTAAAAAACCCATTATACTAATATAGTGATTTGTGACTTTCTTTTTATACATGTGCGATAATACTTCATAGAAAACTCATTCTACTACTTTACTAATATAGTGATTAGTGACTTTTCTTTTTATACATGTGCGTTAATATTTTTTAAAAACCCATTATACTACTTTATTAATATACTGATTCGTGACTTTCTTTTTATACATGTGCGTTAATATTTCAGAAAAAGCCCATTCTACTACTTTATTAATATAGTGATCAGTGACTTTCTTTTTAGAATTTTTTATAAAAAATAACTCATTTTTTAAGGAAATTCCCAAAATATCTCTGATTTTAAAAAATTCTCAAACTACCTCACTTTTAGGAGAAAACGTCAATTCAATTGGCGACTCCTCTTAAATACTTGAATGAAGGCGCTAATTGGATTGGCTAGGGCAGATGTCCTAGCCAATTGGATTGTCGTCCATGTGTATAAGTTGATAGGAGACGCCAATTGGATTGACACCTCAGTGTAAAATACAATTTTTTTGGTAAATGGTATACGTGATAGATAAATTTGAAATATGACCAATTGATATTAATAAAAAATTTCGTTTACACAAAAAAACTTAATGGTGGTGACCGGGATCACCTAACCGACCTCCGGTCTTACATCCTCTAGCTATCCTAACCCATGGCCCTAAACCACGTTGATGATTCAGTACCGGTGTTTGAGCATCTGAGGGGCCAGGAGCGTCACTACCAACTACAGGAGAAGGCCTGTTGAGGTAATCAGACAAGTCGGCATAGTCTTCAGTATGCATCGATGGTGTACCTGTCGCATCCTGCGAAAAATCAACCGGCGAGCCTAAAAATAAAAACATACAGAGCCGCCACTAAACGTTATTTATCCCAAGATAGGGAAAGGAAACGCTCAGAGAAACCTGGAAAGGAAATGGTCTTGCGACCAGAGAGAAAAGGTTCGGGAGTCGGTTACGCGAGGGGAAGGTATTAGCACCCCTCACGTCCTAGGTACTCCTAGGGATCCACGTTCTAAAATAAAGAAAAGGTTGCTAAACATCACACACACACACAGGGAACGCAGGTGGGGTTAAGAGAAACGGGCTCGATAAGGCGTCGCACCTTATGCCTACATATCTTGTCTGGAACAAGAATCAGAGCCACTGTAGTTCGGCTTACGCACGCCAAACAACACAACACATACAAACAAGCAAGGGTGGCAAACATGGAGCCCGACAACCACTTGATGGAATTATGTCGGCATCCGAACCAAAACACGCACAAAACGGCAAACGTGGAGCCCGACAGCCAATTATTGGACTTACGTCGGCATCCGAGCCAAAACACACAGTCATATAACAATAAATACAAACAAACACACGCAAAAAAGAAAAAGGCGCCCGGAGTGGTCTCGTACGACCACCTGCCTACATACCTTGTCTGGAACAAGGATCAGGGCGATGTAGTTCCCCTAAACAGGGGAGAAACTCTCTCCTAACCAGAAACAGAGGGAAAGACACGACACTAGGGAGCTGAGACTCGAGCCTAATGTTGTCATGCAAAGTCGCCCTAAGTTCAGGTTTCTAACCTACTTGCATAAGCAAACTATTCCTAACCAGGAAAGAAGCTAACACACAAGCATACAAGCATACCAATCAACATACATCAAATGAGAACAGGCATCTCACACAATCATGTCAATCAGATATCCACATAACACGCACTATAGCCAAACAAGGGGCTCAATCAATCAGGTTTGACTGCCTAAGCAATCGTCTGTACAGGCTGGGTTTGCTCTTAACCTTGCCATTATGAGGCTAAGGTGAAGCAGATGAAAGGATGAAGTGAGGATGAGACCTCACAGCTCTTATCCCTAACCAGGGAGAGCTGACAAATGAGCATGGGTCCAGAATAGGGGAACCCTTCTATACTCGATGACTCCGACACAACAGATCTTGGGCTTTTGATCTCAATGCTACAACCATGTAATGGGAGCAAGGAGAAGACTCACTGAATAGTGGGGGACAGGTTGCTTGTCCCTACCTTCCACCAATTGCCTTACTTGAAGGACTTTACCTGCTTGGGCTTAAAAATAAACATACACAAGCATTGCCTCTTAAGGAGGACTTCAGACAATTTGCCCGGCCCGGTAACAGCCGGGTCTCCAGACTACATGAAGTAAGAAGGTTATACCTCAAATGCAAGTTGCTTAAGCAAAGCAAAGCAATAGTTCACAAGGAACTGAGCGACTAAAGTACCTGGAAACAATCAAACTCAGTCAATAATCAATCAGACAAACTGTACAACAAGAAGCAGTTTAAACAATACAACACAAAGCAAGCTCAAGGCTTAAGCCCAAGCTCCAACACCTACAAAACAATGTTATGTTAGTGTACAAACATCCACAACATCAATTAAAACCAACTTGTATCATTTTCCACGTACATTGCTTACTTGATCCTGAAAAATCAAGCAAACATTAGTAACTAGACCACTAGGCCAAGCCTAGGGTCCAAAAGCAAGAAAAAAGTTAAAACAGCAAGGTATCCACCATCCAACATCAAATTAACATCAAACAAGATCAAACATCATTGGTCTCATGTTTATATCATCCATCATGTTCAATTCATGCACAAAACAATCCATATGAGGTCAAATGAACCACCAAACATACAAACAGAAGTATTGCATTCAAAGCCATGCCAAAACACATCCAAAAATTCTCAAATTAAATACACCTAAACAGGGGTCTATCAAGGTCTACCATGTCAAATTTGAGCTCAATTGGGCAAATGGAACCATGTCAATGAAAATCAACAAAAACAGACACCATTTCATGCTTCAATTCATACCATCAATGCATACATCCACTTCAAAAATTCATATCTCATTGAAAACAAAAAAGAAATGGATGGGACCAAAACAGGAATGTCACATTATGTGTCTAGTTCGTGCATATCAAATTTCATGGCCATACAATACAATGTGAGCATTTCCCAATCATTCTACCAACCTATGTCATATGAGCTTGCACAAATGATCTCCAGAAATGAAAAATCATGATCAAATAGAAAATTCAGTGAAAAATTCTACAAAAATTCATACAACATCACGACATGCCAACCAATCATCATGCAAAATTTCAGCCAATTCCAACATGTATAGGTCACTCAAAAAAATCCTGCAAGTTGACATAATGAGGTGTGACACAAATTGTCACACCTAAGTTCCAGAATTTGCTGCTCTCTAACCAGGTATCCAAAATTCATGAAATTTACATATAAATAATCCTCAATGAGTCAAGAACCACCACAAAAATTTTCAAGAATTTATTCTACATTATGAGCATTTCATGATCAAATTACAAACATGTATCAAAAATGGACATACATCGGAAAACCCTAGGTCAACTAAAAAAATTGCCAAGCACAACTTTGACCAATAGGTCAAAAAAAACCTACACTCACCAAGGAAGCTATAGAAAAAATTTCCATATTTTTTGGATTTTTTTACTATTTTTTACGAATTTTTTAAGGTGTGAGTGAATTTTTTAACAATTAATTGGAATTAAATTAATTAATTAAAATTGCCAATGGTAATGTTACAGGCGGGGGCGGTAAACGCCTGGTTTGAAAATTCAAACAGATTTCTGGATCAAAACGCGCTTCCCTCATCGTTTCCACTCAACCACCTCCAGAATTTCAAGAAAACGACGAACACAAAAACTCAATGAAAATGGACATGCGAATATCCGTTGGACTCGTCTTTCCACACACAATCCGAATATCACTTCAATTTGTCCTAAAAGTTCCTATATCATGCGAATCGAATCACTTAGGGTTTGTGTTCGTAACTTTAAACGTAGATTTCTCACGCTACAGTTCACTATTCACAAATCTAAGAGTATCATCGTGTTCTACAAGCAAGGCTCTACAGAATGCATATCATAATTCATTGAATCTTGAATTTCGAAAAAACTCCAAACCTGGAAATGCAGAATTGTTCTTGAGGAATTGGACCGAAATTCTTCAAAACAGTACAAGAGGAAGGTTAAGGATGATGATTGAAGCAGCTAGATCAACTTAAGCACGATCCAAATGGAAGAATTCTTCAAACTCCATTGTTGATCATGATGAAGACAGCCGCGATTTGAGGTGTGTTAGCTGTTGAATCCTCAAAACAGATGTGGAAAATGATGAATAGAAACCAAACCAAAAGGAATTTTAACAATTGATCAAGAATAGAGAAAGTTCTTGGAATTTTGGTGTTTATGGTGTTCTTGAGATTTTGAGAGAAAACTTGGGAATTTGGAAAGTTTGAGATCCAATCTTGGTAAAAGTGATTTTCTGTTATGATTAGCAAGTGATCAAGCTTATATATCAATGCTTAATTGTCCCTTAATCCACTTAATTAACCAAATGCATTGTTAAGTGAAAAATGTCATTTTCAAAGGAGGGGTAAAATTGGAATTTCATCATGACAGCTAGTGCCACCTGTTTTGACAGCACATACACCTTCTAAATAGCATATGTGAACTGTAGAAACTTGCCTCACGCTCATTGGTTGCTCCATTCTCAAATTCACCATGTGTATGCATTTGGTCCATTTTTGTCATTTCCATTTTTCAAGACAAAATCCAAATTAAAAGCCTTATGCATGAAATGAAAATTCAAACACATTCTAAATGCCATTCCTGAGGTGTTGGAAAAAGTCCCATTCAAAAATTCCAATTATTTTGAGATTTGGACGATTTTGCCCCTGGTCCAATTCAGCTGTCCAGTTGAAAAGTGACTTTTTGCCTTGGCCATTTTTGGGAAAATCCAATGATGCACCCTCAAAGTACATGTCAAATGGAGTTTGTGCATATAAAGAACTTGCAATTTGGACAAAGTATGTGGTAGTTATGGCCTCCTGATTACGGTCTTTTCTGAAATTCACTGAGCCATATTTTGCAAACCGTACATTGGATTTTCAAGTTCTTGGACTTTTTGGAAAGGTGAGAACAAGATCTACATCTGTCATGTTGAACAATTTTTCATTTGAAGCTTCCTTGGACTTCTGTTTTTGAGGTCAAAAACTTTCCATTTTTGGAAACTTCAGCTACCAGTCACTTGCTATTTTTGGCAGTTTTTGTCCTGACTTGATTTTCTTCATTTTTAAGCCTTGCAATCTCATTTAACACTTGTTCCAACATGAATGAAGTGTGTCTAACTTGTTTCCACCTCCAAATCCACCAGATCATGTACAGTTGACCACAGTTGACTTTTCATCTGATAGATGAATTTGGCAATGCATTGATCAATCTGAGCCCCAATTTCCAACTGAAATGGCTCAAGGGTGACACCCTAGCCTCAATAATCACCATATAATCACAAAATGATCCTCATCTCCATCTCAAACACCATCTCCTGATTAAACCCTGATTGGCCCAATACAACTGATTAGGGTTGACCAGTGGTCAAAACCCTAATCTCAAGGAATCTTCTTCAATCTCCTGATGACATCCAACCATGATGATGATGATGTATCACTTCAATCAAGATGAAGATCAATACCCTTGAGAATCATAAAACCCTAATTCACAGCCCAATCCTCAGATGGCCCATGATCAATCAGTAAAACCCTGGCTTGCACCTTCTGACTTCCTATCTCCTGATCAAGACTTGGGAAGATAGCTTGCACACTGTAACCACATGATATGCAATATGAAATGCCTAAAATCCTAAGATGATATGCAAATATGTTAATGCTAGTCCCAAGAGAGGAGGGCAAATTTTGAGGTGTTACAGCTGCCCCTATTCAATCCACTGTGAACCTGTCGATACGAAATAGCCTCGGCTTTCGGATGATCAGGATGAAGAGTGATTGAATACCAAGAACACACGAACAATTTGCACTCTGATGGGATAATAATTAACAACGCCTGTCAGCATCGGCGAAGAAACATTCTCTAAACAAAAAATCCGTCTGGAACGGAGAAAGCCGGTCTGAATACCGAAACAGAACTGTCGACCCGGATACCAAAATAAATGGTAACTCAGGGATAACCATGGTCTGATCACCACACATCCACTCGGGATTCTCATTCTTTCTTTCCTTATTGTTATATTTTTTGCTTTTCTTGAACCCCGGAACTTCTTTTCTCCTTCTTGGTCTGAAAACCACTTCGGTCTGAATACCACCTCGGTCTGAATACCGGAAAACTGGCCTGAATACCACAAGTACATCGACCTGATCGTTGGAAACTTCTTCGATCTGAGAATCGGAAACTGGGCCTGAATACCACTTCGGTCTGGATACCGCCTCGGTCTGAACTCCGGAAAACTGCTAATCGCGTAACGTCCTCTGATTTTATTTCCCTCTCCGCCCGACGGAAACATTTCCTCCAATATCGCACTACTGGGGAACATTGCTGATCTGACGTTCTGATGCTAGACTCCTCAGAATAACACCTTTATCTTTCAGCAAAACCACCCCTCAAACGGTAACCACGGTTTGGGACTAGCTTATGCTTGCAATGATGCATGATTGATTTTTCTGCGTAATGCTCCATAAACATGGAAATGCTACGCGATTATTCATTTTTTATGCAATATGCCATGCTATTTTTTCATGATGAATGCATAAAAAGAAATATCCCCCTCTGGGGATTCTTCTGGGGAACACGAGACTCTCTGCCGAGGAACTCGTCACCGCTCCAATTCCACCCTGCTGGGGAATAACTGCTGCTGGGAATAAGGCAACCCTTGTTGGGAAGAACCTCTTTCGCACCCAATCCACTCGAGAAACTGCTGGGGATAAGCACCCACCAACACTCTGTGGGGATACAACAGTCTTTGACTTGCTGGGGATAGCAATCCTGACTCCGCCTCGGGAAAACCCTCACAGATACCCGCTGACTTCACTGGGGAAATACTCACAGATACTCTGCTAGGGGAATAGCAACCTCCAGGCTCCACTGGGGAAACATCCATATATCACCTGCTGGGGATAACCATCCCGACCCTGCTAAGGAACCGCATACCATTCCGCTGGGGACAACCCACGCAATCCATAGGTAGAATCATCTCAGCTGGGAGATGCAAAAATTTGTCCACTACGGGAACTTGTTCAATCCACTGGTAGGATGAACACTGTTGGAGATATATTTCTTTGAAAAAGACCCGCTCCACTCGGGGATAACAACCTTCTGACCTGGCTGCTGAGGAAACACCGTTGTAAATCTGCCTGGGTATAACCATACTGACTCGGCTGAGGAGCTAGTCCCCGGATTCTGCTTAGGGACTTAGCTGGAAAATGAGAATTCCCAGACTCATCTGGACCTTTTCTGCTCCATCATCTTGTATTCCAAGCCGCTCCGTGCTCGACGAGAACGTACTCCTGGGATTTATACAGAAATCTCAATTTTCCGACTTTGAAGAGTCTTCTTGGTTAATTCCAAAGGTCGTCGGACGTCCCTCCGTCGTCTCTTCGTCACCCTTCTTCGTCCCGGACCGAACTCTGCGGGGAATTCCTACAGACTTTCAAATCTTCTGACTTTGAAGAGTCTTCTTGATTATCATCAAGGATCGTCGTACGCCTCAACGTCACTCCGTCGTTTCTTCAGATATCTCTGTCCCTGATCGGACTCTCTGGGGATTTATTACAACGCTTCCACATCACAACTTGCAAGTGAGTGAAAATATCTAACAGTTCCTGCAAAACAGATCGTTAGATAAAACCGTGCCCCAGGCGTGTCAAGATTTCAACACTTGGGTCACTCAACCTTCCAAATAAGATTTCAAGCTTTCAAGCTTATAAACATGCATTGGAAGGGACCTGTATGTATTAAAATGCAACATTCTTTATCAAAAATATCTGGATGTTTTCGCAATCAAAGCGGTAATGAAAAACAAAAACAAAATTATTTGACTGAATATGCATTTTATTGATGGAAAAAGTGTGTGGCTCAAATGAGCAATACAAAAGGAAGCAATTCCTGAAAAGAGGTAATTGCGCTCAAAAGGAAAAATCCATCCTAATGGCAATGTGAAACCCGTGATCTCATCGAGTTCCAACTCGGTTACACCCCATATGTCCTCAGACTCTCCATGCTTTCTGCCTTCTGAACAAGACAATTCTGACTGATCCCTACCGGGTATTATCCATGATGCTTTAAACCAAAGCGCAAACGATCATGCTAGGACGCAGTTGTTCGTTTCAATCCCTCTTTTGCCTGGACCGCCCTTTCGGGTTTTCAGTCCACCGGGATACCCATTTTTGCCCAAGTCGCCTTTTCGGGTTTTCGACTTGTCGGGTGTACAATTTTTCATTTATATCCCTAATTTTTGCCCGAACCTTTCTTCTGTTTTTGGTTCGCCGGGATGCCCATTTTTGCCTGGACTATTTTATTCTTTTCGTCCAGCGGGTCTCTTTTACACGAAGTATTTTTTAACTGCGTCCGCATTCACATGGGATGGAAAATCCTCACCATCCATGGTCGTTAACCACAAGGCTCCGCCAGAGAAAACCTTCTTGACCACGAATGGACCCTCATAATTCGGCGTCCATTTGCCCCTTCGATCGTTTTGAGGAGGAAGGATCCTTTTCAGCACCATATCACCTACGTGATATACCCGAGGTCGCACCTTCTTGTCAAAAGCACGCTTCATCCGCTGCTGGTATAACTGCCCATGACAGATGGCTGCAAGCCTCTTTTCCTCTATCAGGCTCAATTCTTCGTACCGGGTCCTTACCCATTCAGCCTCTTGCAATTTCCCGTCCATCAGGACTCTCAAAGAAGGAATCTGAACCTCCACAGGTAATACCGCCTCCATCCCATATACCAATGAGAAATGAGTTGCTCCAGTAGATTTACGCACCGACGTTCGACACCCATGCAATGCAAACGGCAACATCTCATGCCAGTCTCTGTAGGTTACCACCATTTTCTGCACAATCGCACCGTCGGTGCATTCAAACGTTATCCGGGCAACAAAAGCTCATTCACCTTAACCTCCCCATCAGACATCAGAATCCGTTCGGATTCAGGGTCAGGCCCCTCCTCCGGGATCGGTCACTCTCAATCTTTCGATTTGAGTACCTCGAGATGTCCTCATCAGGGAATTCAAACTTCATCGGTTGATAATCATCAATGGGTTGCTGGGCGAGGTAATCAGACAATACACTCCCCTTGATCGCTTTCTGAGAGTATTACGAATTGATCAACATTTTTCCCTTCTCACAACCCGTCCGGTAAATGCTGGATTCTCAAACCCATACTCGATCAGATCCATCTCGGAAATCCACAAAGTGGTATGAACCAGCATATACTGTCTCAGTCGGCGAGCAGCCTATGCCAAAGTACAGCAAGTTTTCTCGAACAGTGAATGTATTGTTTCACAGTCGGTAAACTTTTTGCTAAGGTAAATTGCATGCTCTTTTCGACAAGACGCGTCATGCTGACCCAATACACCTCGTAGACCCCTCGAAGGCCGTCAAGTACAGATTGACAATTGTTCCTTTCACAGGAGGCATCAGAATCAGAGGTTCCTGCACCTTTCTTTTATTTTTCAATGCCCCTTGGCAATCATTATTTCACCTGACCGTTTGATCTTTTTTTTTTCAACAACTGGAATATAGGTTCACCCGTGGCTGTTAGATGAGATGTGAACCATGACAGGTAGTTCAATCTTTCTAAGAAACCACGAACCTCTTTCTTTCTTTCTCGGTTCAGGCATTTCTCGTTTTTTTTTAATTATTTTTTCTCTTTTTTTTTAGCAGGATCGACCTCGATTCCTCTTTGACAATGAACCCCAACAGCTTACCGGCTCGCACTCTGAACGTGCACCTACTTTGGTTCAACCTCGGTTTGAACTATCTCAATCAGTCAAACGACTTGGCCAGATCTGCCAGATGCCCCACTTCTGCTTGGGACTTTGCTATCATGTCATCAACATAGCAATCGATTTCATGATGAATCATATCATGAAACAAAGTCACCATGGCTCTCTGATATAGGCACTGGCGTTCTGCTTCTTTAGAAGGCAGTCTTCTTTCCATAGTAGCTTGAGCATAATGATATCGGTATCTGTCTCGGCATACCCTGACATGACCAGGTAGAGACATCCACATGCTCTTCCAACAAGCCTACCATCCTGCTTTCAACTTGCCTCTGAAACGGCCCGGATTTTCATCTCCTTCCTGACCTCGGCGGTGCGTGGAATAACAATCTCAACCCGCTCCTCGGGCGGCTGAATCACCTTCTCCTCTTGTTTTAGCAATCTGATTAATTCCAGCAGATCACAGTCTTCTTCGTCTTCTTCTTCAGCAAGATAGATCGGTTTATCGAAGTCATATGAGGGGTAACCAAATTGTTATCGACGAGATCCGGAAACTTGTTTTTGAAGTCGGAACGAGACAAAACAAAAAGATAAAAATGAAAATAAACATTGCCATTTTTATTTTGTTTTTAAACTGCAAAAATAAATGAAAAACAGGGAACGCCGCTTTTTGACTGAAAAACATCCTTTTATTCATGATGCAGAAATGCAAATTTAAACATGAGGTGGCCCTTACAATGGACCATTGCGTGTCGGGCAACACGTATGGCTTTCATGCAAATAAACTGAAAACAAGAAATAATACTCTTCCAGACGAGTAACAGTGTTGATCTTTTAGGCCTTCCAGCTCCCTGGCACGCACGATTTTATCCACTGATCAATTCCCCAGTCACTGTTAGTTTCTTTACCCACTGCCCGGGTGTAATTTGAATCTTCAGTAATTGCATTCCCCATCACCTGACCATGCGCCGGTATGGGATTAGCATTAACATCTGTCAATAGTGAAAAATGGAGGGCCTTGGACTCCAGCAGGTCTTGAACAGTATGCTTAAAGGCTCTACAACCCTCAATGTCATGCCCCTGCGTACCAGAATGAAATTCACACCTGGCGTTCTCATTATAGTTTGGTGGCCACTGATCTGCTCTCAATGGAGCTAACGTCCTTGGCTGAACCATCCCCAGATCCATCAACTTTTTAAACAGAGCAGCATATGGCATGGGTGGCTTGTCAAAATGACGATCAACCCCTTTTCCTTTCACCTGATTCCCAGCTCCCTGTCTCTTCTGTGGAGTTGGCTGAGGTTGCTGCCGGATTGACTGATTACCAGCAGGGATGGTTACTGCAGCAGTGTGCTGGTAGTAACGACCTCTACCGTGTCCTCTCTGGGCGTACACAACACTCGAGTCACCCTCATTCTTGCACTGGTCATTACCAAAGGATTTCTTCGGTCCAGACAACGAAGTGTTTCCTTGCATGTTCCCCATCTTCAGCCAGTCTTCAATCCTCCTCACCTTTTCGGCAATTACCTTTTGCTCCAAGGCGAACTCTTGCATGACACTGATCAGTTCTCCCATCCTCTTTTTCAGCTCGAGAATGTCAGCGTTGGACGAATTCATCATTCCTGTGTCAATCAAAACAGGTTAGAAACTGACACCTGCAAAACAGAAAACAAGTTATTATGCATGAATCCAATGTCTATCCATATGAAGAACACTTTGTCTCTCGATCCTGGCTTCATTGAGACATATAACAATCCGCGGCAAACTTCTTATATTCAGCATTCAATCTCATCGTGCAGATCGGAGATATGTGATTTGGCATGAATACCCCCAACCATGTGTGTGCTTGTGAGGGTGCATACAGCAAAGCAAATAAAGCTTGAAAACCATCACTGAATAGAAAATCACCATCACATAACCAAAAGTGCACAAACAGTGCCATAGTCATACATCAAGTCAGATATCAAATACAATTCTCCAGAATATGAAAGAAATACAGACAAGTGAATTCCGTCAACAAGCCTGACGGTAATCCAACACAAATGCAAGATCTAACTGGATGAGGGTCCCGCAGGTGGCCCTATCTCGTCTTCCATCCTCACGAACTTTGCGGCGAACCTGAGCTCTGTGTTCTCCTGCTGTAGTCTCCCCACTTCCTTCTGATGAATCTTCATCTGCCTGAAGTAGTGGTCTCTCTCAGCCATATAGTGATCTCTCTCTGCAATGATCTTTAGCTTCTCTGACTCCTTGACTTGCAGCTTTGCCTCCCACTCAGCAATGAGACCCCTGACTCTGTCATCTCTCTGATCCCGGACAATGATCTGCCTCCTCTTTTCATCTTCAATCACCTTTGATGCTCTGAACAGCTTATCTTTAGTGATGTCGTGCTCCCGGTTGGACGATGCTAAAGCTTGGCTGATCTTCCCATAGTAGGCTGTATCCATCTCGAAGCGTTTGGCCTCCAAAGCATGTCGCTTGTCTTGATCTTCCATCTTCACTTTGATTTCCTGATTAGCTGCCTGAAAATGAGCAACACTTCTTTCCAACTCCGCTTTCTCTGCAAGTAACTGATCTCTGGCCCTCTTCATCTCAAGGAACTCCTCCATGCTGACAGAAGAACTTGGACCCTCAATCCTAGGACACACTGAGTCACCCCCAGGGAACGGTAGAAATGTAGACTCAATCCTCTTCCGCAACCAATCCTCAAATAGTGGAAAATACCGGCAGTTGACTTTGCCATAAGGAACCTTACCCCTCCTCTGGATATCTCGCCATTCGTCCAATACCTGCCTCAACTTGGTCTGGTTACCCTCGATCGGGAAATAGAAGGACTCCTGAATCTCTCGCCCGAGAGGAGGACCCTCTATAGCAAACCCCATCTGTCTCCGGAGAAGCATCGGGTTGTAATTAATGCAACCCTGAACTCCCACCAAAGGCACATTAGGTAAACTCCCACAACTACATATGAAGTCCTGACCAGCTAAACCATTATGAGTCCAAGCAATGTCATCAGCCCGCAGACCCATCAATCGGAAGGACCACTTGACACTAGGGTCAATCTGAACAAAAGCACCTCGGGAAGGCAAATACCCCATGAACCATCTAAAGAGCAACTGAGAGCAGCATCTAACCAGACCACCCCGCCTCTTCTCATTCCTGTTATGCACTGAGTAGTACACATCTCCAATCAGGGTAGGAATAGGGTTTCTCTGTATAAACAATCTGATAGCATTATGGTCCACGAAATTCTTCTGATTAGGGAACAGAACAATCCCATAAATGCTCACAGCAATCAGAGCACAGACCGTCTTCCAGTTACCTACAGCAGCATGTTCCTTGGCATTGGCCTCCAAGAAACTCAAATGAAACCCGGGTAGCTTTCCTTTTTCCTTCAAACCTTCCTTGACCATTTCCGGACTCAAATAAAGAGCACGTGAAATTCCAAGGACATCTGGCTCTGCTCTGGTGACATGAAAAGGAATCTGATCACGGATCTGAATACCCAGGATGCTGACATAATCCTCCATCAGAGGTCCCAACAGATAGTCTGGAAAAACGAAACACCTCAACCCAGGGTCATAGAACTGAAGAAGAGTGTGGATGGCGCTCCTGTCGCAGTCAGTGAGTCTGAAAACCATCTTCAGAATACCGCCGTACGACTCTCTAAACATTCCCACATGGTCAGGAGTAATCAATGCTATCATATCCTTGAGCACACCAATCTCTGGATCAAAGAAACTGTAAGCAATGTTGTTCTTCAAACCGGTCCTCATATTGGAGCAGAAAATCTCTCAACCAGAATCTCGATCAAAAGTGTCCCTGCATATGGGTAAACATGGGTTAGATGCAATTAATGCAAAATGTAATGATGCTGATGAATGAATGCAATGCGTTGCCATCCTCCAAGCCATCTGATCATTTGCACTGAATCTGGGCTCTGAACTGATCATAACCATCTGAGGAATGTACAATCCCAATTCTGACCCACGGGTTCCGAAATAAACGGAAGACAGATACATCATCATCATCACTGGTCTCTGAGCAGACACACCATCACCATCTGAATCGGCCCAGGGAATCCCGAAATAAACGGATCCCCACTGATAAATATCTCGGCCCGGGGAATCCTGAAATAAACGGATCCCCACTGATAAATCACGGACAGCACTCCGGCGTCACGGCAATAAATGACCATAAATCCGACTTATAATTATGTCTCTGAATCACAGATCAAAAGTCACCATCTGAAGGCTATCTGAACAAACATCTGACAGAACAACCCTCCCCTCACAGGTAAGTTCTAATCAAGTCATCCTAAGGCGGATAATGGTCTCGACAATCGGGCGGAGATACTCAATGGGTTTGCCCTTTCGGGTGTGCCATTGTAGCTCCCTTAAAATCGTCTAAACCAAAGATCCGGGAAATGATCGGTCACCAGTCAACAACTCAAATGGAGTGACTCAAACAAAGCGGAATATCCACAGAGATGAGCACTATCAAGTGAGCCTCGTCCGGCTTGTGGCACATCACGCCGCCAGGCACATGTTGACTTAACATGAAAGAGGCAACATGAGACCACACTAGTCCTAGGTGTATACTCGGGCCTGGGTTTTAGCCCCACTCAGAACACCCACCCCAAACAACAGAACCACCTGCAGAGGAAGATGGCCACATGACAGTAATGATGCATGCACATATTTAATGCAATTATATAAACAAGGGTTAGTATAATAAATGCAATAAATAAACATCACAAGCAACCTAAACTAATCCTAGAACGCTAGGAAGGACTCGCTTAGGGACGATGGACCAGCACAGGTCTACATCAGTAAGTCCCCAGCAGAGTCGCCAGCTGTCGCATCCTGCGAAAAATCAACCGGCGAGCCTAAAAATAAAAACATACAGAGCCGCCACTAAACGTTATTTATCCCAAGATAGGGAAAGGAAACGCTCAGAGAAACCTGGAAAGGAAATGGTCTTGCGACCAGAGAGAAAAGGTTCGGGAGTCGGTTACGCGAGGGGAAGGTATTAGCACCCCTCACGTCCTAGGTACTCCTAGGGATCCACGTTCTAAAATAAAGAAAAGGTTGCTAAACATCACACACACACACAGGGAACGCAGGTGGGGTTAAGAGAAACGGGCTCGATAAGGCGTCGCACCTTATGCCTACATATCTTGTCTGGAACAAGAATCAGAGCCACTGTAGTTCGGCTTACGCACGCCAAACAACACAACACATACAAACAAGCAAGGGTGGCAAACATGGAGCCCGACAACCACTTGATGGAATTATGTCGGCATCCGAACCAAAACACGCACAAAACGGCAAACGTGGAGCCCGACAGCCAATTATTGGACTTACGTCGGCATCCGAGCCAAAACACACAGTCATATAACAATAAATACAAACAAACACACGCAAAAAAGAAAAAGGCGCCCGGAGTGGTCTCGTACGACCACCTGCCTACATACCTTGTCTGGAACAAGGATCAGGGCGATGTAGTTCCCCTAAACAGGGGAGAAACTCTCTCCTAACCAGAAACAGAGGGAAAGACACGACACTAGGGAGCTGAGACTCGAGCCTAATGTTGTCATGCAAAGTCGCCCTAAGTTCAGGTTTCTAACCTACTTGCATAAGCAAACTATTCCTAACCAGGAAAGAAGCTAACACACAAGCATACAAGCATACCAATCAACATACATCAAATGAGAACAGGCATCTCACACAATCATGTCAATCAGATATCCACATAACACGCACTATAGCCAAACAAGGGGCTCAATCAATCAGGTTTGACTGCCTAAGCAATCGTCTGTACAGGCTGGGTTTGCTCTTAACCTTGCCATTATGAGGCTAAGGTGAAGCAGATGAAAGGATGAAGTGAGGATGAGACCTCACAGCTCTTATCCCTAACCAGGGAGAGCTGACAAATGAGCATGGGTCCAGAATAGGGGAACCCTTCTATACTCGATGACTCCGACACAACAGATCTTGGGCTTTTGATCTCAATGCTACAACCATGTAATGGGAGCAAGGAGAAGACTCACTGAATAGTGGGGGACAGGTTGCTTGTCCCTACCTTCCACCAATTGCCTTACTTGAAGGACTTTACCTGCTTGGGCTTAAAAATAAACATACACAAGCATTGCCTCTTAAGGAGGACTTCAGACAATTTGCCCGGCCCGGTAACAGCCGGGTCTCCAGACTACATGAAGTAAGAAGGTTATACCTCAAATGCAAGTTGCTTAAGCAAAGCAAAGCAATAGTTCACAAGGAACTGAGCGACTAAAGTACCTGGAAACAATCAAACTCAGTCAATAATCAATCAGACAAACTGTACAACAAGAAGCAGTTTAAACAATACAACACAAAGCAAGCTCAAGGCTTAAGCCCAAGCTCCAACACCTACAAAACAATGTTATGTTAGTGTACAAACATCCACAACATCAATTAAAACCAACTTGTATCATTTTCCACGTACATTGCTTACTTGATCCTGAAAAATCAAGCAAACATTAGTAACTAGACCACTAGGCCAAGCCTAGGGTCCAAAAGCAAGAAAAAAGTTAAAACAGCAAGGTATCCACCATCCAACATCAAATTAACATCAAACAAGATCAAACATCATTGGTCTCATGTTTATATCATCCATCATGTTCAATTCATGCACAAAACAATCCATATGAGGTCAAATGAACCACCAAACATACAAACAGAAGTATTGCATTCAAAGCCATGCCAAAACACATCCAAAAATTCTCAAATTAAATACACCTAAACAGGGGTCTATCAAGGTCTACCATGTCAAATTTGAGCTCAATTGGGCAAATGGAACCATGTCAATGAAAATCAACAAAAACAGACACCATTTCATGCTTCAATTCATACCATCAATGCATACATCCACTTCAAAAATTCATATCTCATTGAAAACAAAAAAGAAATGGATGGGACCAAAACAGGAATGTCACATTATGTGTCTAGTTCGTGCATATCAAATTTCATGGCCATACAATACAATGTGAGCATTTCCCAATCATTCTACCAACCTATGTCATATGAGCTTGCACAAATGATCTCCAGAAATGAAAAATCATGATCAAATAGAAAATTCAGTGAAAAATTCTACAAAAATTCATACAACATCACGACATGCCAACCAATCATCATGCAAAATTTCAGCCAATTCCAACATGTATAGGTCACTCAAAAAAATCCTGCAAGTTGACATAATGAGGTGTGACACAAATTGTCACACCTAAGTTCCAGAATTTGCTGCTCTCTAACCAGGTATCCAAAATTCATGAAATTTACATATAAATAATCCTCAATGAGTCAAGAACCACCACAAAAATTTTCAAGAATTTATTCTACATTATGAGCATTTCATGATCAAATTACAAACATGTATCAAAAATGGACATACATCGGAAAACCCTAGGTCAACTAAAAAAATTGCCAAGCACAACTTTGACCAATAGGTCAAAAAAAACCTACACTCACCAAGGAAGCTATAGAAAAAATTTCCATATTTTTTGGATTTTTTTACTATTTTTTACGAATTTTTTAAGGTGTGAGTGAATTTTTTAACAATTAATTGGAATTAAATTAATTAATTAAAATTGCCAATGGTAATGTTACAGGCGGGGGCGGTAAACGCCTGGTTTGAAAATTCAAACAGATTTCTGGATCAAAACGCGCTTCCCTCATCGTTTCCACTCAACCACCTCCAGAATTTCAAGAAAACGACGAACACAAAAACTCAATGAAAATGGACATGCGAATATCCGTTGGACTCGTCTTTCCACACACAATCCGAATATCACTTCAATTTGTCCTAAAAGTTCCTATATCATGCGAATCGAATCACTTAGGGTTTGTGTTCGTAACTTTAAACGTAGATTTCTCACGCTACAGTTCACTATTCACAAATCTAAGAGTATCATCGTGTTCTACAAGCAAGGCTCTACAGAATGCATATCATAATTCATTGAATCTTGAATTTCGAAAAAACTCCAAACCTGGAAATGCAGAATTGTTCTTGAGGAATTGGACCGAAATTCTTCAAAACAGTACAAGAGGAAGGTTAAGGATGATGATTGAAGCAGCTAGATCAACTTAAGCACGATCCAAATGGAAGAATTCTTCAAACTCCATTGTTGATCATGATGAAGACAGCCGCGATTTGAGGTGTGTTAGCTGTTGAATCCTCAAAACAGATGTGGAAAATGATGAATAGAAACCAAACCAAAAGGAATTTTAACAATTGATCAAGAATAGAGAAAGTTCTTGGAATTTTGGTGTTTATGGTGTTCTTGAGATTTTGAGAGAAAACTTGGGAATTTGGAAAGTTTGAGATCCAATCTTGGTAAAAGTGATTTTCTGTTATGATTAGCAAGTGATCAAGCTTATATATCAATGCTTAATTGTCCCTTAATCCACTTAATTAACCAAATGCATTGTTAAGTGAAAAATGTCATTTTCAAAGGAGGGGTAAAATTGGAATTTCATCATGACAGCTAGTGCCACCTGTTTTGACAGCACATACACCTTCTAAATAGCATATGTGAACTGTAGAAACTTGCCTCACGCTCATTGGTTGCTCCATTCTCAAATTCACCATGTGTATGCATTTGGTCCATTTTTGTCATTTCCATTTTTCAAGACAAAATCCAAATTAAAAGCCTTATGCATGAAATGAAAATTCAAACACATTCTAAATGCCATTCCTGAGGTGTTGGAAAAAGTCCCATTCAAAAATTCCAATTATTTTGAGATTTGGACGATTTTGCCCCTGGTCCAATTCAGCTGTCCAGTTGAAAAGTGACTTTTTGCCTTGGCCATTTTTGGGAAAATCCAATGATGCACCCTCAAAGTACATGTCAAATGGAGTTTGTGCATATAAAGAACTTGCAATTTGGACAAAGTATGTGGTAGTTATGGCCTCCTGATTACGGTCTTTTCTGAAATTCACTGAGCCATATTTTGCAAACCGTACATTGGATTTTCAAGTTCTTGGACTTTTTGGAAAGGTGAGAACAAGATCTACATCTGTCATGTTGAACAATTTTTCATTTGAAGCTTCCTTGGACTTCTGTTTTTGAGGTCAAAAACTTTCCATTTTTGGAAACTTCAGCTACCAGTCACTTGCTATTTTTGGCAGTTTTTGTCCTGACTTGATTTTCTTCATTTTTAAGCCTTGCAATCTCATTTAACACTTGTTCCAACATGAATGAAGTGTGTCTAACTTGTTTCCACCTCCAAATCCACCAGATCATGTACAGTTGACCACAGTTGACTTTTCATCTGATAGATGAATTTGGCAATGCATTGATCAATCTGAGCCCCAATTTCCAACTGAAATGGCTCAAGGGTGACACCCTAGCCTCAATAATCACCATATAATCACAAAATGATCCTCATCTCCATCTCAAACACCATCTCCTGATTAAACCCTGATTGGCCCAATACAACTGATTAGGGTTGACCAGTGGTCAAAACCCTAATCTCAAGGAATCTTCTTCAATCTCCTGATGACATCCAACCATGATGATGATGATGTATCACTTCAATCAAGATGAAGATCAATACCCTTGAGAATCATAAAACCCTAATTCACAGCCCAATCCTCAGATGGCCCATGATCAATCAGTAAAACCCTGGCTTGCACCTTCTGACTTCCTATCTCCTGATCAAGACTTGGGAAGATAGCTTGCACACTGTAACCACATGATATGCAATATGAAATGCCTAAAATCCTAAGATGATATGCAAATATGTTAATGCTAGTCCCAAGAGAGGAGGGCAAATTTTGAGGTGTTACAGTACCGCCGTAGCTGAGCTCATGACCCATGTCAGAGAAGTTGGGTTGTGGTTGACTCATTGATGGGCGACCGGGACGGTTGAAGGGAGACATGGGTGTGAACGATGCATCGAGGAAAGGTTGGAAAGGTTGTTGGGGTAATTGGTAGAGATAAGGTTGTCGGATGTTTTGGTTTTGTGAGGTTTTGGCTTCTTGGCTATGGTAGGAGGAGGGGCGGTTGGTGTTGAATGATCGTTGGGTGTTTTGGCTAAGGCGGCTTTGGTAGGGTGATAAGGTGGGTGTGAAGTGATGTTGGGTCTCAGGTTGATGGTCAATTTGTTGGTGGTGGTATGGGGTATGCTCTTGGTATTGAGGTTCGGTGTATGACATGTTTTGGTTGTATGTTTGTGTGTTGGTTGAACGGAACGTTTGACGGACAGGGGGTTATGTGTATCCGGTCTGACATTGTTGTTAGGGGTTTGATGTTGAGGTGTCAGGTGTGTAAGTCATCTGGCGTGGATCGTACAAGTACATATCCTCGGCGATGAACTGAGAACCAACCGATCTGTACCAAGCCATATAAGTACGATTTGGTTTTTCTTCAGTTGGCATGACTGCGTCAGTTAAGACATGGTCATGGCGGTGCTTCCATTTGTGACACTCCGATCTTGCGAAGCTTTGCCATGGATTGAAGTTCCATTGATCGTTAATTTTGCGCATATGACATTCTCCTAGGCTAGCTGGGGGATCTGGGAAGTTTTGGGGCATACCGTACTGCAACTTCACACGATCACTGTTGTGCATCTCCACAGTTGTGAACCGTATTATCGATGTGCATGCAGTCCATACGGCCGCGTCTTCAGCATTGACCTCATGGTCATGATCCAAATTAAGGTATGGATGCCAAATAAACTGAAATGTGAAAGAAGATAGGATTATAATCTAGGTAGAAGAAGTTAACAAAATATAATAAAATAATTAAGTTACTACCCTTACGTCTGTCGGTCGAAGGTGATCCAACAGATTGCGATACTGAGTAATACAATGTCTTGGACATCTGTTATAACTCATACCACGTGCAAACCATCTACACCAAAATGTCAAAAAATATTAGTTAGAGATAATAATCTTTAAAGAAGTAAGTAAAGATATAACAATTTAAACAACTTACTTTTGTGCATACGGAAATGTGAAAGGGTTGTTGTTGACGGGTGCTAGGGACGGTAGTCTTGACCAACCCCATGCTTGTAGCAAAACAGCACATCCCAAAAATGTAGATGTGTCTTTGTGTGAGTTTTTGCACAAGGAGCTATAGAGATATGCTAGATAAGCAGATCCCCAACTGTAACTTCCTATTCTACCTACATGTCTAAGTAAAGGTAAATACATAATATGCATGTTAGAACCACTACCTTCGGGAAATAAAAACGAGCTAATTAATAGCATAATGTAACACCTAGTTTTTATTATTCGAGCATCTTCGGTAGAATGCTCATATAAGTATAAACTATTATAGTACGACTTAAGGCGTGAAAGTAGTATACCTTGACCTCTTGCGTTATCATCTAACAAATCAGTCTCCAAGAGATCCATGCAAATTGAATTTGCATAGTTGGTTTTACCATTAATAACCTTACCTTCAATGGGCAGTCCCAAAAGCATGTAGACGTCTTCTAACGTCACGGTACACTCACCGGTTGGGAACCAAAATATCTGTGTCTCTGGTCGCCATCTTTCGCATAAAGCTAGAATAAATTTTTTATCTACGGACCAAGATAAAATCTTGCTTATACGACCAAAATCGGCGAGTTCAACATAAGGTTGAATCATCGGGTCCATATGGACATATTCGTGGACCCGAGTCCGGAACCTTGATACATCCTATAAAAGAAAGAACAAAAAACTTGACTAAGTTGGTATGTTAAAATAAAAGGGGGTTGGTGAAGATGAAAGAAAAAAAGTTAACAAAAGAAAAAACTTACATATGTTGCGATGTTTGCAACCGTTCCTCTATGTGATTCGCCCATTGTGAGGATAGACATTTTGTCGGGGGGTTGGTGCAGATGAAACTACAATAAGTTGTTGTAGATAAAATTATAGAAGAAGTATTATAGAATAAGTAGTGAGAGTGATGGTGTGGAAGAAGTGTTGATGAAGTGGATGTATTTATAGGCAAATGAATGGGAGCATGAAAAGTTGTGCTTGCATGGAATCTCCAATTATATTGGCGACCGTGTACAACCTTTAAGAGGTGTCGCCATTCAAATTGGCGCCTCCATAGGGACATGCATGCAAGACCTAGGTCTGATTGCTTGGTTTCGTGGTCTGCATGCATGCTTTGACAAGGTGTCGCCAAATGGATTGGCGCCCATGTGCAAGGAACGAATGTGGGCGCCAATTCATTTGGAGTGTGTGTCTGCATGTCTGACATGTGGTTGTCCTCTCTCTTGCATGCTGAACATGTCACTTCTTAGTAGCTTGCATGGTTGACACATCATTTCGGAGTAGCTTGCATGTGCGACACGTCACTTCGAACTAGCTAGCATGTGAGACACTTCACTCCCCTATTTAAGTGTCTTACTATCAACATCTAAGACACTTCACTCACATTCATCTGCAGTAAGAAAATCATTTTCATCTGCACAATGTCATCTTCACCAAAATACAGTGTCAACGTTCACTGCAATGGTGAAACATACGAGTCTGAGTTATATGGTTTTTGTTTTCTAAACATTGATACCATTAGACTCACGATCAAGAGAAATGCAACCTTCTTGCATTTGAAGAAAAGAATACAATCCTGTATAGGATCAGGTATTGTGTCAAAGATCACGTATCAAAATCCAAAAAAAAATTTAGAATAGTCAATGCAAGTTTTTCCCCCTTAAGGGACGAGACGATGGAGATGTTGAATACATGTTTGTTAGTCATGAACATTCAGGCTGCAACTGTATTGAGTTGTACATTACTCTTCAACCATGTATACCATCTTAGCAGTCTCAAATAACCAGTCAGGATGAATCTGGTGAATTTGATCCACAATGGTCAGATGACTTCAACCCAGAAGTAGAAGCAGAAGTGGACGTCGTTGATGAAGAAGAAGAGGAGACCGAGATAGAGGTTGATCACATACTGAACAACGACATTGAAGATGATGATTAACCACCACCAATACCTCCTAGTCATGTCTACAATCCGCCTCAACATATGACGAATATGGATCTGCACAACGATGAAACATCCAACAATGTTTTCTATAATTCGTACCCAAGATCAGAAGGCGAATTAAAGGTGGGAGATATGTTTCGTACCAAATAAGAATGTGTTCTAGCTATCAAAAAATTCCACATGAACAACTTTGCTGATTTTATAGTGAAACGCACTGATTCTAGAAGGTATGTTATCGAATGTCGTAACATGCTTTGTAAGTTTCGTTTGGCTGCGTCTTACAAAAAGAAAAAAGACTCTTGGGAGATCGCTTCAATAGACGCACCTCACAGTTGCATTTCAACTAACGTTGAACAAGATCACCGTAAACTAAGCGCTGCGTTGATATGTCAAGACATTCTGCCGTTGGTTAATAAAGAACCATCAATGAAGGTGAGTATAATTATATCCCATATCAGAATAACATATAATTATACTCCATCTTACAAGAAAGCCTGGATTGCAAGGACAAAGGTTGTTGAACAAGTATTCGGCAACTGGGAGGATTCATACAAGGAATTGCCACGGTTTTTATGGGCACTAAAAACATATGTCCTAGGAACTGTAGCAATTATGGAGACATTGCCAGCGATGATGCCAGACGGAACATGTGCTACAAGTTATAGAATCTTTCACTGTCTCTTTTGGGCATTTAACCCGTGCATCAAAGGTTTCACATTCTGTAAACCTATTATTCAAATTGATGCCACTTGGTTATACGGAAAATACAAGGGTACTTTGCTCATGACGGTTGCACAAGACGGCAACAACAATGTCTTTCACATTGCCTTTTCTCTGGTTGAAGGTGAAACGGCTGGTGGACGGGGTTTATTTCTTCGACATCTCAGAACGCATGTGGCTCCACAAGTCAATCTCTGTTTGATTTCTGATAGACATGCTGCCATTGAGAGTGCCTACAACAATCATGACAACGGATGGCATGATCCTCCTTCTACCCATGTCTATTGCATCAGACACATTGCACAAAACTTCATGCGTGCTATAAAAGATAAGAATCTTCGCAAGAAGGTGGTGAATGTTGGGTATGCTCTAACTCAACCGTCATTTCAATATTATCGTGATGAAATTAGACTGTCTAATGAAGATGCATGGGAGATGGCTAAATAACATACCAGTAGAGCAGTGGACAGGGGCATTTGACAGAGGTTGTTGATGGGGCCACATGACAACAAACCTTGTGGAATGCATGAACGGGGTATTCAAAGGAATTCGAAATCTGCCGATAACTGCCTTGGTAAGATCGACCTATTATACGTTGGCTTCTACGTTCACAACCAGAGGTGAAAGATGGAGTGCGGTGTTAATGTCCGGGCAAGTATTCAGTGAGTGTTGCATGAAGGTCATGAAAGAGGAGAGCATCAAAGCTAGCACACACGCTGTAACAGTCTTTGACCGTCATAGGAAAAATTTCAACGTCCAGGAAATAGTGGACCACAATGAGGGGAAACCAAATTTATCCTACGTTGTTAGACTAAACAGAAGTTGGTGCGATTGTGGAAAATTTCAGGCCTTCCACATTCCTTGCTCTCATGTCATTGCAGTATACGTTTATACTCGTCAAGATGCTTACAACCATTTATCTGATGTGTACAAGGCCGTCACCGTCATGAATGTATATAATCAAAGCTTCTCGGTACTACCAATGGAGGAATACTGGCCTCCATATGAAGGTGATATAGTTGGGCACAATGACGAGATGCGTAGAAAGAAAAAATGAAGGCCAAACAACACACGTATCAGGACAGAGATGGATTCCACAGATAAAATGATAAGATTATGTAGTATCTGTCGTCAACCAGGACACAACAAGAACAATTGTCCTAATCGAGGAGCGTCATCTATGTCTTAAGCTTTTTGTAACATTGTATTTCTGTAACCGTCAATCATTATATATCATTAAGTTTTTGTTACAACGAGGTTCACAACAAACATCAGTACAAAATAAGCTATCTGAAAACAAAAATATTTCTAACTGATTACAACAATCAAATTGATGTCATCTCGACCGAACATCATTTCCCTAGCATTCTTATCAGTCTCCATTCGCACCTAACCAAAGATATTGTCAATTCTCTCAATACTTCTGATTTTTTCTCCTTCTGGTATTCTCCCATCTAACCTGTTAGACGGTGTGGCTAGTGATCGAGAGGGGGGTGAATAGATCACCTCTTTGAAATAAACGGATTTAAAAAATCTTATCAGAGTTATTGAAACTTAGCGGAAAATTACAGTCCCGAATCGACTTCCATCTATTCTGAACCGTTACTAGAAAACCGGACACGCGAATTTATTGCTGGATTTGAATTAGAACGATAGAGATTATTAACACCAGAATCTTATCAAATCAAATGCACTTATCACTAAACTCCAATTCCAATGAACAAAACTCAGCTGATAGTTTTGTCAAACAATTGGTGTGTATGTGATCAATGATGAACAACAGTGGAGTTTAGATAAAGAAGTTTTCTTGCCACTATTGTATCACAAAATGTATAACCACAATACACCAACTGAAATCACAAAACTGTTGAAAACGTAAAGAGAGTTAAGGAAAGAATACGATACGCAGAGATTTGGTAAGGAAGTTCCCCACTGTCATCCTCGCGTGTGGGTACGTCTCCCTCTCAATTTCAAATGAAATTGAGAACTGTAATTATCAATAATGCCGAATTCGTTGATACAAGGTTACAATACAAAGACAGAATTCTAAATCCCAAGAACTTCTTCTTGTATGAAACCTCCACTTGATCTGAGCTCAATCAAGAATTTCCTGCAAGAAATTGCAAACAATTCACCGGTTCCACGACCTGTTTGCGAAATCACCCAATTTCCAAACCCTACGCTACAGCTGAATCTGTTCTGCAAACGTGACTAACAAACCCGCAAGAACACTCCAGTTCTTGAAGGACAAACCGGTTGGTTTTTCCTCGAAACCCCCTTCAACCTTCAACTCAGCTAGATCCTCGATCGTTCCACTGAACACCTCAGCTAGATCCTTGATCGTTCCATTGAACGTTATCTCGTTGATCCTTTAATCCAAAGAACAAGAATGATTATGTGTTGATGTTCTTGAAGAAAAGAGATTGAGAAGATGAAGAAGATGAAGTCTCTTTCAGGTTTCTAACTGCTCAAACAATTGCTGCTACACACTCCTTTGATTGGTGTTACAACTGTTTTTCACTTGTGAATTCGTGTTTTTTTTTTGCTGTCAAAATACTTCTTATATGTGAAAGACAGAAGTTGTTAGTAGACAAAACAAAATTATGTATTGATACAAAAGGTTATGCATCGATACATACTGTAACTTTGATTAATTTTAGAGAATTAATGTAAGCATGTATCGATGCAAAGCTCGTATGTATCGATACATAGAGCATTTCAACTAAGCATGTATCGATACATAGAGCATTTTAACTAAGCATGGATCGATACAAGATTCGTATGGATCGATACATACTGAAGCAAAAACGTTTTGTGATTTACAACAATTTTATGGATCGATGCATATGAACATGTATCGATACATACTGACACAAAACAGTTTTTATGAGTTCTTTTAAGAAATGTATCAATGTGGATCTTTATGTATGGACACGAAACAATAGTATAGGCTAAAAACACAAATGAAACATGTAAAATAATGCACAACCAATAATTGGACAATAATCACACAATTTGCTATCATTCAAAATTTATTCAAAGTAAAGAATTTGCTCACAAACTCCCCCTTTTTGATGATGGCAAATGTTTAGCAAGATGTGTGATACTCCCCCTGAGTTTGTGCATATCTGTTAACATCTGCATTTCTCCCCCTTTGTCAACATCAAAAAGAAGAAAAAAACAGTTTTATCAAGGCAACATGTTGTAGCAGGACATAGCAAAATGATAAAGAAGCTAACAATCACAAAGAAGGAAGCTTAAAAAGTAAAGAATCACTCACAAAGAATGACAAATAAGGGCAATAACACCAGAAGCAAGCAACAGGAAATAAGCATTTAACTAGTAGAAAGTGTTTAACAATTACATAAGCCAAGACATATATTGTGCAACTAATCTGAAAGAGAACTCAAGCAACATGCAATGAAATGCAGTGAAATGAAATGATGATGATTTAATTTGGATTATAGCCACCACAGGACTCCTCGTCATCTCTATCAGGATCTCTGAAGCTTGGCGGAGGCGGAGGAGGGGGCATTGCATCTGGATTGTGGCCCATGAAGGTGTAGTGCTTGAACCGGTCCTGAACTTCAACACTTATGAATCTATCCATAATACCAGGATTGGCACGACAGTCGTCCATAAAACCAGACATTTCATTGTAGAAAACTTGGTGCCACTTAACCAAGTCCGTGTGCCAAGAGTGTTGGTTATGGTACATCCGTGTATGATCGTCATGCCACTCACGATGCTCCTTATGCCACTCACTTTGTTGTACATGCCAAGACCGTGCCTCTTCATGACGTTCTTGGTTGGCAATCTCCATTTGTTGAAGCATTTGAGTTAGGTGCGCAGTAGGTGTTGAAGATGAAGCACCGCCAGAGAACGGAGGAACCGTTGGTTCAGGTACATAATTGGTTGGTGACCACCTTTGTGGCACCCAATCACCCCAACCAGCATTGTCATCAGCTGCAAGCATATCTGCTTTGTTCACATCATGCATTTCTTCATCAGGTTGGTCTTCAACTACATGAATTCGTTCAGAAGGCACATCAAAATTATAGATCCTTGTTCTGGATTTCCTTTCAAAGAAATAGAAACATTGACGTTCCTTGTCCCACCGATATCCCATATGAGATAAAGTGGAAGAGTCAAACTCTTGAGCAGCAGATGGTGATATGAGAGGAACTAAAGGGATTTCAACATTCCAAAACTTAAGAATTTTCATGATTTGAGACGCATAACCAAGAGCAACATTCTTGGCACTGTTACGCACGAAAAAGAGACGCCTCACAAAGTAATTTTCCCAATTCAATGGAACCTTATTTTGAAGAATATACAGGAGATGAATGCTTGCCCTGTCTAACCTAGAGTGTCCACTGTTTGCTGGACGCAGAATGTGCGAGATAATCCAATGAAGTATACGAGGAATTTTCTTAATCATACCTGACGTAACCTGTTCATCCTCACCCAGCGGTCTGTCCAATTTCAGGATAGAAAGAGTAAACTCCCTCAGGTTAAAATCAGTATCAAACTTCAAGTCATGCCAATTCTTGAAATTATGCGACGGAAGCGGAATTTGAAACACTGTTTCCCAATCACCAGCCTCAAAAGTATATGTTCTGACACCAATAGAACACTTAAACATATATCCTTTACCAGATTGTAAGCCAGCATAAAATGCACGGATAAAATCCTCATGGTAATCATCCTTTGTAGACAAAAATGAACCAAGTTTTTGTGCATTGAGGAGTTCAACCACATCATTAAGATGCAGATGAATAACATCATGTTTATCAAAGACATGGGGTTTCATAACTAACCTTGTCTTGAAAGAGTCCTCAAACTCAGTAGCTATTGCAGGATGAAGCAAGTCTAAGGCATTAGGAGGAATTTCTGGTAACTACTGAGAAGTGCCAACCGGTTCTTTTCCTTTTCCTTTTCCCCTTGGTCTAGCCGGAATGGTTCTTGGAGGCATGGTGATGAAAGATTGAAGAAAAGAGGGATGAATTTAGGGTTTTGGAGAGAGTGATGATGAAGGAGATTAGGGTTAGCCGCAGGTTTTTGAGAGGTAGGGGAACAACTGATACTAAGTTTGTGAGAAGATGTGATAAGAGCTGCTGATGTGTCGATCCATGAGTGAAATAAAATGCATTTAATCCAAAAACAATCAGTATGTATCGATGCATATGGGCATGGATCGATCCATGTCATGCATTTTTGTTTTTAAAGGGTCTATGTATCGATACAAACGACGGATGGATCGATACATACTGAACCAATTTTGACAAATGTGAAATGAAGAAGACATGAATCGATACATACATCTTTGAATCGATACATACTGATGTCAAACCAAATTTTAATTAATTTTTATGCAGTATGGTTATGCATTATGAAGTATGTCATGATAATGATGCCTAAGTATAATTCACAAATCAGATATTGATGTTCAAACAATATATGCAAAGAAATTCACATAAACGAAAATAAGAAATTTTATTCTAACATACACAATCACATAGTTCTAAAAGAGATACAGAAAGGAGTGATATTACCTCTGTTGATGTAACCTTGTGTGGTATAAATGAAATCTAAAACAAATCTCATCAACCAAGGTGAGGCATAATATAAATAAGAACAAACATGCTTAAGACAACAATGGAGAGAGATCTAGGATCCCTAATTCATGACAAATGTTGAAGAATGGTTCCGTTGCCAAAGGTTTAGTGAAAATATCAGCAAGCTGATTTTTGGAATCAACATGCTCAAATACAACGTCTTCTTTTTCAACATGATCGCGAAGAAAGTGATGTCTAATCTCTATGTGTTTAGTGCGTGAGTGTAAAACAGGATTTTTAGTAAGGTTTATGGCACTAGTGTTGTCACATTTTATTGGAATACGTTTGAGTTGAATGTTAAAGTCTTGTAGTTGTTACTTTAGCCACAAAATCTGAGCGCAACAACTACCGGCTGCAACGTACTCAGCCTCTGCAGTTGACAAAGCCACAGATACCTGCTTTTTGCTATGCCAACTTACCAAGGAGTTTGAAAACAAGTGACATGTACCACTCGTGCTTTTCCTATCTGATTTGCAGCCAGCAAAATCAGAATCGGAGTAACCTACTAAGCTACAATCACTTCCTTTGGAATACCAAATCCCATATTTAGATGTTCCATGCAGATATCTAAATATACACTTAACAACTTTCAGGTGTGATTCCTTAGGATTTGATTGATATCGTGCACGCATACAAACACTAAACATGATGTCAGGTCTAGAAGCAGAAAGATACAGAAGAGACCCGATCATACCTCTAAACTTTTTGACATCTACGCTCTTACCATGCTCATCTTTATCTAGATTTCCGTTGGTAGGCATAGGGGTGTCAATTGATTTTGAGTCGTTCATTCCAAAGCGCTTGAGTAGTTCTCTGCAGTACTTTGTTTGACATACTGTTGTACCCTCATCAAGTTGCTTTATCTGAAGACCTAGGAAGTAATTCAGCTCCCCCATGAGACTCATCTCAAATTCACCCTGCATAACCTTAGAAAATTCTTCGACCAAGTGTATGTTAGTTGAACCAAAAATTATATCGTCTACATAAACTTGAACTAAAAGAGTGTGCTTTCCCTTGTGTTTAATAAAGAGAGTATTATCCACTTTACCTCTTGAATATCCATGATCAATTAGAAATTTGCTAAGCCTTTCATACCAAACCCGAGGGGCTTGTTTAAGACCATACAAAGCTCGTTTTAATTTGTAAACATAATCTGGATTTTCAGCATTCTAAAAACCAGGAGGTTGTGAGACATATACTTCTTCATTTATGACACTATTTAGAAACGCACTCTTTATATCCATTTGGTAAAGCTTAAAATTATTAGAACACGCATAGGCAAGCAAGAGACGTATAGCTTCAAGGCGAGCAACTGGAGCATAAGTTTCCTCATAGTCTATGCCCTCCTCTTGGTTATACCCCTGTGCTACTAAACGTGCCTTGTTCCTAGTTATCACTCCGTTTTCATCAAGCTTATTTCTAAAAACCCATTTAGTACCTATGATATGATGATCTCGCGGACGAGGGACAAGTTCCCAAACGTCATTTCTTTTAAATTGATTAAGCTCTTCTTGCATGGCCATTAGCCAAAATTCATCAATCAAGGCCTCTTTGGCATTTTTAGGTTCTACTTGTGAAACAAAGGCGAAGTGAGAACAAAAATTACTTATCTTAGAACGAGTCATTACTCCCTTTGAAGTATCTCCCAAGATGTTGTCAATAGGATGGTCTTTTGAAGATTTCCAAGCTGGTGGAAGGTCATTCACTTCAGCTGTCCTTTCTTCCTTATCTTCTTCATGACTAGTATCTTCCTCCTTCTCATGGGCAACTGTTCTGGACTGATCAGTTTCCGTAACAGCTTCCTTGAGTATGTCTTCTGTAGATACACCTGCGTCATCAAAAGAAATACCTTTTCCGACACTTTTCGAATAAGACTCATCAAAAGAAACATGGACACATTCTTCAACAGTAAGTAAACGCTTATTATATACTCTATATGCTTTACTTGATAGTGAGTATCCAAGAAAGATACCTTCATCCGCTTTTGCATCAAACTTCCCAATATTTTCCTTACCATTATTCAAAACAAAACACTTACAACCGAATACGTGAAGATGTGACAAGTTTGGCTTTCTTCCTTTTAAAAGTTCATAAGGAGTTTTATTTAAAATGGGACGAATTAAGATCCTGTTTAAAACATAACAAGCTGTGCTAACAGCATCAGCCCAAAAATATTTTGGTAATCCGCCCTCATTCAGTATTGTTCTTGCCAACTCCTCTAAAACACGATTTTTACACTCCACAACGCCATTTTGTTGTGGAGTTCGAGGAGCTGAAAAATTATGCTCAATACCATACTTGTCACAGTACTTATCAAAGTGATAGTTTTGAAATTCACCACCATGATCGCTACGAATTGTAACTATTTTGGAATTCATTTTGTTTTGGGACATATTTGCAAAATTCTTAAAAGCAGAAAAAGTTTCATCTTTGCTATGAAGGAATATAGTCCAAGTGAATCTAGAATAGTCGTCAACGATTACAAAACCATAATAATTTCCACCTAAGCACTTTGTCCTAAAAGGTCCAAAGAGATCCATATGGAGAAGCTCAAGGGGTCGTGAAGTTGAAATTACATTTTTAGATTTAAAAGAGACCCTCGTTTGTTTTCCCATTTGGCACGCGTCACATAGGTGGTCTTTTGAAAATTTTATTTTTGGAAGACCGACTACTAGATCCTTAGATACAACCTTATTAAGCAAATCGAAATTAACATGCGCTAAACGTCTATGCCAAAGCCAAGAATCATCATTCAAGGTAACTAGACATCTAGTACTTGTTAAAGATACATCAAAAAGGTCAAGCATATAGATATTGTTTACTCTTACACCCTTAAACACAATGTTCTGTTCAGCATGTTCAATTATGCAGCAAGTTTTTGTGAAAGAAACTTTATAACCCTTGTCACACAATTGACTTATGCTTAACAAATTGTGTTTAAGCCCCTATACTAAATGGACAATAGAAATAGTAGTGGTAGAGGGATTACCTACACTACCTTTGCCAAGTATAACTCCTTTGTTATTGTCTCCATAAGTAACATATCCCTTCTTCTTTGCTTTGAAGTCTATAAAAAGCGATATGTCACCGGTCATGTGCCTTGAGCAACCGCTGTCAAGAAACCATCTCCTATCTACGGAAGCAAGGAACTCATCCTACAATGTCAAAAGAGAGAAGTTGGTACCCAATTTTCATTGGGTCCAAGTGGGTAAGTGCTAACATGGTTGCCTTTTGGCTTCCATTGATAAATACCTTTAGGAACAAGAAATCTCCTAAACTTGCATTTCTCAATGGTATGGCCAGCACGACAACAATAATGACATAAACCATGATGATGTGTTTGTTTATTCTTGTTCATTAAATCCTTTGGAATAAAAGAGTATTTTGCATATGGTGGATTTAATGACTTCTTAAACAACCTAGAGTCAACGGCATAAGTAACCTTAGGTTGTAAAGCTTTTTCCAATTTGACCTTGAGAGTGTTTACCTCTTTTTGTCAAATATGACAAGCTTCACAATACCTAACTTTACTACATCCATCAATGTCAATATCTTTTGAATTTTCTGCAATACTAGCTTTTAGCCATTCTAAATCTTTTTCAGCTTTGTATACTTTACCTTCCAGAAATGAAAAAATTTGTTTATCGGAAGATAATCTTTTAAAAGCATCTACAGCTTCGTCATGCAGTTTTTCAAAAGCTATTTTCAGTTCAGAAAAAGACATAGAAGAGAAATTATTATAGTAGGCTTGTTTTACCTTTTTATCATTGATTTTCTTCTTGTGGTAGGACAGATTTTTGGTGTGAGCCATAAGGCACAGATTTGCGGTTTCATCACTATCACTTGAACTTTGTGTGCTTGATGAATCACTATCACTTTCCCATGCAATGTAAGCTCTTCTTTGTTTGTTGTACCCTTTTGGTGGAGCTTTTCCTTGATCCTTATACTTCATAGGACAATCTGTTTTATAATGTCCAGATTTACCACAATTAAAACAAGATCCTTTTCCTCTACTCTTCTTATTCTCTTCCTGTTTTGAATCTGTAGATTATCTTCGAAACTTCATGAGGTTTTTGTCGGAATGCTTGACTCCGTTCTTTCGAATGAATCTATTATATCTCCTTACAAACAGTCCCATTTCCTCATCATCTGAATCTTTGTCACTACTAGAATCATTGTCCCTTTGCTCTTTTCGTGAGGACTTAGAGCTAGAGGCCACAAGAGCTATTGGCTTCTTCTCTCCCTCTTTGTCTCTCTTCTTCTCCTTTTCCTTCTTACTTTTGTTCTCAAACTTTTCAAGACTTTCTAATGCTTGTTGATGTTCTTCCAGCTTTCCAAACAGAGTTGTAATCGTAAGTGTCGTTAGATCGTTGGCTTCCTTAATAGCTGTTACTTTAGGTTGCCATTCCCTGCTAAGACATCTTAGAATTTTATTAGTAGCTATTTCATTGGAAACAGGTTTTCCAAGTGCATTTAACCGGTTAGTGAGATGAGTAAATCTCTTTTGCATGTCGGAGATAGATTCTCCTTGTTTCATGTGAAAGAGCTCAAACTCTTGATTGAGTGTGTTAATGCGGGACTGTTTTACTTCAGTAGTACCCTCATGGGCAACTTCTAAAGCATCCCACATTTCTTTAGCAGTCGTGCAATGGGATACCCGATAATACTCATCAACACCAAGTGCTGAAATTAGCATATTTCGAGCTCTCCAATCACTAGACCACTTTTTCTCATCTTTCTCATTCCAATCAGCTTCTGGTTTAGGAACTATGGCGCCAGCCGCATTTGTCATAGTAATTTGAAAAGGACCATTTTCAATGACAGCCCATACTAGCCTATCAACAGAATTTATATGAACTCGCATGCAATATTTCCAATAGCCGTAATTTTCACCATTGAAAATCGGCGCTCTATTATACGCCCCCTTTGGTTTAGAATCCATATCGTTACAGGCAGCCACAAAACACCAGTGAACCGGTGCTCTGATACCACTTGTTAGACGGTGTGGCTAGTGATCGAGAGGGGGGTGTGTGTGAATAGATCACCTCTTTGAAATAAACGGATTTAAAAAATCTTATCAGAGTTATTGAAACAGCGGAAAATTACAGTCCCGAATCGACTTCCGTCTATTCTGAACCGCTATTAGAAAACCGGACACACGAATTTATTGCTGGATTTGAATTAGAACGATAGAGATTATTAACACCAGAATCTTATCAAATCAAATGCACTTATCACTAAACTCCAATTCCAATGAACAAAACTCAGCTGATAGTTTTGTCAAACAATTGGTGTGTATGTGATCAATGATGAACAACAGTGGAGTTTAGATAAAGAAGTTTTCTTGCCACTATTGTATCACAAAATGTATAACCACAATACACCAACTGAAATCACAAAACTATTGAAAATGTAAAGAGAGTTAAGGAAAGAATACGATACGCAGAGATTTGGTAAGGAAGTTCCCCACTGTCGTCCTCGCGTGTGGGTACGTCTCCCTCTCAATTTCAAATGAAATTGAGAACTGTAATTATCAATAATGCCGAATTCGTTGATACAAGGTTACAATACAAAGACAGAATTCTAAATCCCAAGAACTTCTTCTTGTATGAAACCTCCACTTGATCTGAGCTCAATCAAGAATTTCCTGCAAGAAATTGCAAACAATTCACCGGTTCCACGACCTGTTTGCGAAATCACCCAATTTCCAAACCCTACGCTACGGCTGAATCTGTTCTGCAAACGTGACTAACAAACCCGCAAGAACACTCCAGTTCTTGAAGGACAAACCAGTTGGTTTTTCCTCGAAACCCCCTTCAACCTTCAACTCAGCTAGATCCTCGATCGTTCCACTGAACACCTCAACTAGATCCTTGATCGTTCCACTGAACGTTATCTCGTTGATCCTTTAATCCAAAGAACAAGAATGATTATGTGTTGATGTTCTTGAAGAAAATAGATTGAGAAGATGAAGAAGATGAAGTCTCTTTCAGGTTTCTAACTGCTCAAACAATTGCTGCTACACACTCCTTTGATTGGTGTTACAACTGTTTTTCACTTGTGAATTCGTGTTTTTTTTTGCTGTCAAAATACTTCTTATATGTGAAAGACAGAAGCTGTTAGTAGACAGAACAAAATTATGTATTGATACAAAAGGTTATGCATCGATACATACTGTAACTTTGATTAATTTTAGAGAATTAATGTAAGCATGTATCGATGCAAAGCTCGTATGTATCGATACATAGAGCATTTCAACTAAGCATGTATCGATACAAAGTTCGTATGTATCGATACATAGAGCATTTTAACTAAGCATGGATCGATACAAGATTCGTATGGATCGATACATACTGAAGCAAAAACGTTTTGTGATTTACAACAATTTTATGGATCGATGCATATGAACATGTATCAATACATACTGACACAAAACAGTTTTTATGAGTTCTGTAGGTGCTTAATTGGCTGCATTATATGGTAAAACACTAACTGGTTACTAATGTCTTGACTGATGTCATGACATGGTATGTTTATGTGACTACATTGTAGGTTAGAATATCTAACTGTACTCTGATGTCTTGACTGATGTCATGACACACTTGAGTAGTCACTGCAGGATTAGCTAATACAGGATTTATTGAATGTCAAACTGGAGACTGTGACATTCATCCCTGTCAGCAGCTACTGAGGAATAGAACAGTTGGTGTTCTGTTAGAACTCAGTATTCATTTGCAGTCTGGTTATCAAGGAAGAACCAGACCTGGCAGAAGGCCTACTGTATGAATGTCAAACTGGATGTTATGACATTCATCATGGACAGTATATACTGAACATTAGACAGAGTAGTGTTCTGCTATACTTTAGCATGTTACTTAGTCTGGTCTTCAAGAGAATAATAGAACTAACTTAAGGCCAAATGTGTAAATGTTAAATTGGACACTTTGACATTTATTAATGTAAGCTGTTACTGTAGTATGGTCATTTTGATCATGTACAGGTCAGCAAAATTGTACAGTCTATTTTCTGAAAAACAGACTCAGCATATGGACCTTGATGTCAAGCTGAATGTCGTGACATTCATTCCTGACAGCATATGCTAAATTGTAGGTTGTTCAGTTTTCTGTTTCAGCTTTTCTTGGGCTATTCTTCAGGAAGTCAACAACTTAGAGAAAAACCAGGAAATCAACAACCAAGTTACATTTAATGAACCTAACAAATAGCCTATTTGTTAGTAACCTAAATGTTGAATTTATGGGAACTCGTGTGACCTTAAATTCAGGAGAATACAGGTGCAAAAGCCCAGGTGCTGCAATATAAAAAGGAAGGCGTTCCTTCATTCAGTTTCGGGGATTTTGAGGCGTGAAGATTTTGTGTGTCCATCATACTTCACTGCTGTATTTTTGTGAGTCTTGTATTAGACGTATCTTGTAAGCCAAGCCATTATCAAGTAGATGATTGTTGTGGCATAGGGTGTTCATTGAGTTGTAAGTGTTGTGTCGCTCAAAGCTTTTAAGCGTGAGTGCTGTGTATCTTGATTAAAGCTGTGAAGCACAATCAAGAGTTGTTTGAAGTGTGACTTCAACTTATCTTTAATATTGATTAAAGGTAGTAATCACTGAGGTGATTGAGGGGGAGTGAGTAGGAACTCTGATCTTAGTGTAAGATTGAAATTGCATTGGGTAGGGATTAAGTGATAAGTTGTAAACGGGTGAGTTTAGCTTTGAATTGATACTACTAATAGTGGATTTCCTCCCTGGCTTGGTAGCCCCCAGATGTAGGTCATGTTGGACTGAACTGGGTAAACAATTACTTGTGTTATTTACTGCACTTATGTTTAAGTTCTGCATAAACCCTGTCTGTGCAAAATTGGATGTCATAACAACCCGTGTGACATCCAAAGTCTGATAACTAGAATTTCAATTGGCATCAGAGCAGGCACCCTGCTTGTGAATTTCTGGGTGAGATCTAGGAAAGTTACTTTCTAGTACCATGGACAAGGATATAGGACACTCAAATAGACCACCCATGTTGGATGGCTCTAATTATGATGACTGGAAGCCTCGTATGATAGCCTTCTTAAGATCTCTAGATAGCAAAGTCTGGAGAGCTGTCAACAAAGGATGGGAACATCCAATGAGGACAGGTGAAGATGGAGTCAGTGTGCAGATTCCTGAAGAAGAGTGGGACAAGGAGCAAGAGGCATTAGCTCTTGGAAATTCCAAGGCCTTAAATGCATTGTTCAATGGAATCAGCAAGAACATCTTCAGGCTGGTGCACCACTGTGAACTAGCTAAGGAAGTTTGGGATACCCTCAAGGTAACTCATGAAGGTACTTCCAAGGTGAAGATGTCCAAACTTCAGATGCTGACCACCAAGTTTGAAAATCTGAGGATGAAAGAGGATGAGACTATTCATGACTTTCACATGAATATTCTTGAAGTTGCAAACACCTCTGGTGGACTAGGTGAGAAAATGGCTGAAGAGAAACTTGTAAGAAAGATTCTCAGGTCCTTGCCTAAGAGATTTGTTATGAAGGTCACAGCCATAGAGGAGGCACAGGACATCTGCAATATGAAGGTGGATGAGCTCATTGGTTCTCTTCAAACCTTTGAAATGGGCTTGTGTGAGAATGCTGAAAAGAAGAACAAAAGCATAGCTTTTGTATCCAATGCTGAAGAGGAGTCAGAAGCAGGATATACTGAAGGTGATGAAAGTATATCAGAAGCTTTAGCCATGCTTGGAAGACAGTTCAACAAGTTCGTGAAGAAGATTGATCAAAGAGGGAGACCTAATGTCAAGAACATCCCGTCTGACATCAGGAAAAGATCAACTTCTGAAGAAAAGGTCAACCAAGGCAAGGGGATCCAGTGTCATGGTTGTGAAGGGTATGGACACGTCAAAGCTGAATGTCCTACTTATCTCAAGATGCAAAAGAAAGGGCTAACTATCACATGGTCTGAAGGAGATTCTGAAAGTGAATCTGAAGGAGAATCTGCCAAGCATGTCACTGCACTAACCAGTGTTTGTGCCTCTGATGATGACTCAAGTGCAGATGAACTGACCTTTGATGAACTTGCTGCAGCCTATAAGAAGATGTGTACCACCAGTGCAGAAGTTCGTGCACAAGGAGAAAAGCAGAAGAAAATCATCCAGGAACTGGAAGATGAGAGACAGAAGCATCTGACAGCCATAGAGGGTCTAAATGGTGAGATAGTCTTGCTGACCTCCAAGCTGAACCAGATGACTAAATCCATCAGAATGATGAACAAGGGAACTGACACCTTGGAAGAAATTCTAAAGGTGGGACAGAAGTCTGGAACCAAATCTGGCCTAGGATTTGGGAAACGATCCTCAGCTGAACACAAACGCCCAAAGGCTAAAGTTCAGAAGTTCAAGCGGAAGTCAAAGCCAATGTCTCAACATCGGGGAACTAGGATGAATGATCATCAGAAGAGGAAATACCAGGAGTGGAGGTGTCACCACTGTGGTAGGCTTGGACATATCAAAGCCTTCTGCTACTGGATTCATGGTTTTCCTAACCAAGCCTCGCATGTCAGACCTAAGCATAAGACATACAAGCGCTATGTCCCCAGCCAGAGGCAACAATGGTATGCTAGGTTAGCACACACAGCTCTAAAGGCTTCTACCAGAGAAGACTGGTACTTTGACAGTGGATGCTCAAGACATATGACTGGTATGGAAAATCTACTGGTGGATATTCAACCTCACACTACCAGCTATGTGACCTTTGGTGACGGTGCCAAAGGAAAAATAAAAGGTGTGGGCAAGCTGGACTGCTCTGGAGTTCCAAAACTGAATAATGTACTGTTAGTAAGAGGACTAACTGCAAATCTCATCAGCATAAGCCAGCTGTGTGATCAAGGATTCTATGTTCAGTTTACTAAGGAGCTGAGCATTGTGACAAATAGTGACAATCAGGAAGTTATGAGGGGAACCAGGTCCAAAGATAACTGTTATCTGTGGGAACCGAAAGTCTCTAACTTTTCAACAATATGCTCCTCAGCCAAGGAAGAACAGGAGGTGAAGTTGTGGCATAGACGACTTGGACATCTCCACTTACGGGGAATGAAGAAGATTATATCCAAGGAAGCAGTCAGAGGAATCCCAAAGCTGCTCATTGATGAAGGAAGAGTCTGTGGAGAATGCCAGGTGGGCAAGCAAACCAAGATGTCACATCCAAAGCTGGGACATCCTACAACTTCCAGAGTTCTGGAACTATTGCATATGGACTTAATGGGACCTATGCAGGTTGAAAGTCTTGGTGGGAAGAGATATGCCTACGTGGTGGTTGATGACCATTCCAGATACACGTGGATAAGCTTCATCAGAGAGAAGTCAGATACATTTGATGTCTTCAAAGAACTGTGCATCAGACTTCAAAGGGAAAAGGACAGTTGTGTGGTCCGGATTAGGAGTGATCATGGTACGGAGTTCAAGAATTCCAAGTTTGATGAGTTTTGCTCGTCTGAAGGAATAAGTCATGAATTCTCCTCCCCTATAACTCCCCAGCAGAATGGGATAGTTGAAAGAAAAAATAGAACTATTCAAGAATCTGCCAAAGCAATGATTCATGCAAAGAAGCTCCCCATGCACTTTTGGGCTGAAGCAATGAATACTGCGTGCTATGTCCACAACAGAGTCATCTTGAGAAAAGGAACCTCCTCCACTCTATATGAAATATGGAAAGGCAGAAAACCCACAGTGAAGTACTTTCATATCTTTGGAAGTAAATGCTACATTCTCACAGATCGTGAACAGAGAAGGAAGCTGGATCCCAAAAGTGATGAGGGTATATTCCTGGGATACTCTACTAACAGCAGAGCCTACAGAGTATTCAACTACAGGACCAATGTCCTGATGGAATCCATAAATGTTATTGTGGATGATAAAGAGGAAGGGATCGATGTCATAGAGGATGTTGAAACATTCCTTGACAGTTCAACTGACATTCCATTCAAGTCTGAAGAAGTACAGGAACCTCCTCCTGAATGTGAAGTAGATGCAACCACCAAAATGCCATCTATCAGAATTCAGAAAGACCACCCTAAGGATCTTATCATAGGGGATCCTAATAGTGGTGTGACTACCAGGTCACGGGGAATAAGCTCAAATTCCTGCTTTGTATCCAAGGTTGAACCAAAGAATGTGAAAGAAGCCCTGACTGACGAGTACTGGATTAATGCCATGCAAGAGGAACTTGAGCAGTTCAAAAGGAATGAAGTATGGGAACTAGTTCCAAGACCTGAAGGGACCAACATCATTGGTACCAAGTGGATCTACAAAAACAAATCTGATGAGAAAGGAGTAATTACTAGGAATAAAGCAAGACTAGTAGCTCAAGGATACACTCAAGTTGAAGGGGTTGATTTTGATGAGACTTTTGCTCCTGTGGCTAGGCTTGAGTCCATCAGATTGTTGTTAGGGGTAGCATGCATTCTGAAGTTTAAACTATTCCAAATGGATGTGAAGAGTGCATTCTTGAATGGCTACTTGAATGAAGAAGTCTATGTGGAACAACCTAAAGGGTTCTATGATCCTAACCAACCTAAGCATGTATACAAGTTGAGGAAAGCCTTGTATGGGTTGAAACAAGCGCCTAGAGCATGGTATGAAAGGTTAACCGAATTTCTGACCTCAAATGGATACAGAAAAGGTGGAATAGATAAAACCTTGTTTGTGAAGGATGAAGACGGCAAAATCATGATTGCTCAAATCTATGTGGATGATATAGTCTTTGGTGGAATGTCAGAACAAATGGTTCAACAATTTGTTCACCAGATGCAATCCGAGTTTGAAATGAGTCTAGTTGGAGAACTGACCTATTTCCTTGGAATGCAAGTAAACCAAATGGAGGACTCTATGTTTCTCTCCCAAAGCAAGTATGCCAAGAACATAGTTAAGAAGTTTGGTATGGATAATGCTAGGCACAAGAGGACTCCTGCGCCTACTCATCTGAAGTTAACCAAAGATGAAGGAGGGCCTGGTGTTGATCAATGCTTGTATAGAAGCATGATAGGAAGCCTACTTTACCTAACTACAAGTAGACCTGACATTTCTTATGTAGTTGGAGTATGTGCTAGATACCAAGCAGAGCCTAAGGTGAGCCACTTGAATTAAGTCAAAAGGATTCTCAAGTACATCAATGGGAATTGTGACTATGGGATGCTGTATTCACATGGGTCTGAGCCTGTCCTGTCTGGGTACTGTGATGCTGACTGGGCTGGGAGTGCTGATGACAGAAAAAGCACATCAGGTGGATGTTTCTTCTTAGGAGACAATCTCATATCTTGATTCAGCAAGAAGAAGAATTGTGTTTCTCTGTCCACTGCAGAGGCTGAATACATAGCTGCTGGAAGCAGTTGTTCCCAACTGGTTTGGATGAAACAGATGCTCACTGAGTACAATGTCACTCAAAATGTCATGACATTGTTATGTGATAATCTCAGTGCCATCAATATCTCCAAGAATCCCATCCAACACAGCAGGACCAAACATATTGACATTAGGCACCACTTCATCAGAGATCTGGTGGAAGACAAGGTGATCACTTTGGAACATGTAGCCACGGACCTTCATCTGGCTGACATATTTACAAAGGCTCTGGATGCTACTCAGTTTGAAAACTTAAGGAGCAAACTGGGAATATGTCTCTCTGAGACTTTATAGCAACCACTGATGTTTGAGATGTATTGTTTAATATCTCTGCCTATTAAACAATTGGTACTATGCTCTGATTGGTCAACAGATCATAGCTATGCTACTTGCAACAAGTGTGGCTACAAGAGGGTAAGGAGACACCCTACAGTGAGAAGGCCAATGTACCTGCAGGAGTTCAAGGATGCTGTTCATGCAGGAGTGGTTCTGGATGTCAGAAACAAAGTCATGGCATCTGATATGGTTGTACCTACAGTAAAGCAAAAGTGGGTGATTACTTGATCAAAGCTATGAAGCAAGATCAAGTGGGTACTAACTTGGTTGAAACTGTGAAGTAAAACCAAGTCTGTAAGTCTATCAATTTTTCTGTTTAGGCTGTTGACTTTGGCAACATTTTTGACAAAAAGGGGGAGTAACATGTGATACCCCAGACAACAGATTGGTCTGTGAAAACAGACGTTCTTGACAGATTCGAAGATCCTCCCCTGCAGCTGCTGTGTGTTGAAGTTTAGATGTTAGATTTAACTTCTGTATGTGTGCTGCTTTGTGAAGTTTTTATTTAACTTCCATGTGTGTGAGTGTGCTGCCACTCTGAGTGTATTAGCTAGGTTTATTTCCTGCTAGATGTGTGATTCCGCTGCTATGAACTCTGTTATGGGGATCAAAGTGTTTTAGCCAAAAATTTGCCAAAGGGGGAGTTTGTAGGTGCTTAATTGGCTGCATTATATGGTAAAACACTAACTGGTTACTAATGTCTTGACTGATGTCATGACATGGTATGTTTATGTGACTACATTGTAGGTTAGAATATCTAACTGTACTCTGATGTCTTGACTGATGTCATGACACACTTGAGTAGTCACTGCAGGATTAGCTAATACAGGATTTATTGAATGTCAAACTGGAGACTGTGACATTCATCCCTGTCAGCAGCTACTGAGGAATAGAACAGTTGGTGTTCTGTTAGAACTCAGTATTCATTTGCAGTCTGGTTATCAAGGAAGAACCAGACCTGGCAGAAGGCCTACTGTATGAATGTCAAACTGGATGTTATGACATTCATCATGGACAGTATATACTGAACATTAGACAGAGTAGTGTTCTGCTATACTTCAGCATGTTACTTAGTCTGGTCTTCAAGAGAATAATAGAACTAACTTAAGGCCAAATGTGTAAATGTTAAATTGGACACTTTGACATTTATTAATGTAAGCTGTTACTGTAGTATGGTCATTTTGATCATGTACAGGTCAGCAAAATTGTACAGTCTATTTTCTGAAAAACAGACTCAGCATATGGACCTTGATGTCAAGCTGAATGTCGTGACATTCATTCCTGACAGCATATGCTAAATTGTAGGTTGTTCAGTTTTCTGTTTCAGCTTTTCTTGGGCTATTCTTCAGGAAGTCAACAGCTTAGAGAAAAACCAGGAAATCAACAACCAAGTTACATTTAATGAACCTAACAAATAGCCTATTTGTTAGTAACCTAAATGTTGAATTTATGGGAACTCGTGTGACCTTAAATTCAGGAGAATACAGGTGCAAAAGCCCAGGTGCTGCAATATAAAAAGGAAGGCGTTCCTTCATTCAGTTTCGGGGATTTTGAGCGTGAAGATTTTGTGTGTCCATCATACTTCACTGCTGTATTTTTGTGAGTCTTGTATTAGACGTATCTTGTAAGCCAAGCCATTATCAAGTAGATGATTGCTGTGGCATAGGGTGTTCATTGAGTTGTAAGTGTTGTGTCGCTCAAAGCTTTTAAGCGTGAGTGCTGTGTATCTTGATTAAAGCTGTGAAGCACAATCAAGAGTTGTTTGAAGTGTGACTTCAACTTGTCTTTAATATTGATTAAAGGTAGTAATCACTGAGGTGATTGAGGGGGAGTGAGTAGGAACTCTGATCTTAGTGTAAGATTGAAATTGCATTGGGTAGGGATTAAGTGATAAGTTGTAAACGGGTGAGTTTAGCTTTGAATTGATACTACTAATAGTGGATTTCCTCCCTGGCTTGGTAGCCCCCAGATGTAGGTCATGTTGGACTGAACTGGGTAAACAATTACTTGTGTTATTTACTGCACTTACGTTTAAGTTCTGCATAAACCCTGTCTGTGCAGAATTGGATGTCATAACAACCCGTGTGACATCCAAAGTCTGATAACTAGAATTTCAAGTTCTTTTAAGAAATGTATCAATGTGGATCTTTATGTATGGACACGAAACAATAGTATAGGCTAAAAACACAAATGAAACATGTAAAATAATGCACAACCAACAATTGGACAATAATCACACAATTTGCTATCATTCAAAATTTATTCAAAGTAAAGAATTTGCTCACATAACCAACGAACCAGCTCCCTCTTCAGTTGATCGAACGTAGTGATGTTCCAGAACAGCATCAGCATCTAAGGTTTGTCTCTCGCATAAATCACCTTCCCGTATCGGCGATAAACACCAAACATGATGGTCAAATGATTAATTGAGATTTGGAACAATGACTCACACAACGCATCTATTTATAACAAAAAAAATTGCATTTTACAATGAGGCGTCAATCCAATTGACGCCTCCTATTAACTTATACATAGGGGCGCCAATCCAATTGGCAAGGGCATCTGCCCTAGCCAATCCAATTGACGCCTCCATTTAATTTTTAAGAGGAATCGCCAATTGAATTGGCGCCTCCTCCTAAAAGTGGGGTAGTTGGGGTATTTTTTTGAAACCAGGGGTATTTTGGAAATTTCCTTGAAAAAGTGGGTTATTTTTGTAAAAAAATCTTCTTTTTATACATGTGCGTTAATATTTCAGAATAAGGCATTCTACTTCTTTATTAATATTAGTGATTAGCGACTTTTCTTTTTATACATGTGTGTTAATATTTCAAAAATATTCATTATACTATTATATTAACTAGCGTCTAAATGGGGACTCTCGTGTCCGTTTATTTGTTTTTTTTATTAACAAGTGCGTCAAAAACATAAATGAAATTTTTTATTGATTTTGATTTTAATTTAAATTATTTGTGTAAGAAATTTGGTGAATAAACTCATTTAGAAAAAAATATATTGTATAAATTGTGAAAAGTCATCTTTATTTCAGTTTTTTTTTTAATTTGAAAAATTGTGAAGTTAATCATTTAGAGGTTAATTTTGGTAGAAAATATTAGGAAATTATTTAAGGGATAATTTTGAAAAAAAATAGGTCATTCCAAACTCTCTTATCTCCTTTATATTTAGTTATAGATTTAGTGATATATATATATATATATATATATATATATATATATATATATATATATATATATATATATATATATATATATATATATATATATATATATATATATATATATATATATATATATATATATATATATTATGAAAAAGAAATCTTGTTAAAGTATAAATTGTTCTACATTGATTTACAACGTCACTTGTGTGTGTGTATATATATATATATATATATATATATATATATATATATATATATATATATATATATATAGACAATAAAACATAATATTTATAACCTGTAGTATTCAATTATGTCAAATACTTGCTCACATTCTTTGACACTTACATGTTGTATTTGACTTTGTTGAATAAATCTTGCCTATTAAAACATCGAATTACATCCTCTAACACAACTTCTAATTCATATTTTCGAGGCTTCTTATCCAAATGCTTCTCTTAAACTCATAAAACCTGACCTTTTTTCAGGGATTTAGTGAGTATATCAGCTAGTTGTCGTTCTGAATTACAATGCTCAAGTTCAAGATTTCCCTTATTCACTTGATCCCTAAGAAAATGATACATTCTCTTTATGTGCTTACTTCGACCATGACACACATGATAATTTTCCAGATCAATAGCTGAGTTGTTATCAACAAACAACTTAATTTTATTAGGTTCCATGATCTTGAACTCTTTGAGCATCATCTCTATTTGTACTGCTTGACACGCTGCATATGATGCATCCACGTATTCAGCTTCACAAGATGACAAATACACAATACTTTTCTTTCTTGAGATCCAAGATATTAGAGCACCTCCAATCATGAATATGTAGCCTGCAATACTCTTTTTCTCATATTGATCTCCACTGAAGTCTGAGTCGGTGTAACCATGTACTTCTGCATCTGTGTTGGTATTCTTTTTCCTTGGCATCAGCACACTGTGATCAATTATACCTTTTATGTATCTTAACACTCTTTTTACTACAATGAGATACATTCTTGTGGATTCTCCATGAATCTGCTTAACAAACCGAAACTTTGATGAATATTTAGCCTAGTGTTGGATAAATATTTTAAGGATCAAATGATTTGATTTTACAGTGTTGCACTTACAAACTCATCATTTGTATCCTTTCTCAATATTGCTCCAATCTCCAATGGTGTGACAACTGCATTACAGTTACTCATTTTGAACCTTTTCAAGATATCTTGTGCACACTTCTTCTGGTGCATAAACACTACTTCACTTGTGTCTTTAAACTCCATTCCTAAGAAATATGACAAGTTCCCTAGGTCGTACATTTCAAATTTCTGCATCAGTTTCGACTTGACCCCTTTTATTTATGCATCATTTGTACCTGTAATAAGGAAGTCATCCACATACAAGCATATAATGACTCGACTGAGCCTACTTGCATTATTGACATACACTCCATGTTCTGAGATTCATTTTATGAAACCTCACTCTATCAAGAAGCTACCTATTCTCTTATTCCAAACCCTTAGGTTTGCTTCAAACCTATAAAGAGTCTTCCTCAATATGTACACCTTCTGCTTCCGCCCTTTGATTTTGATTCCTGGTGGTGGATTGACATATACCTCTTCTTCCAATGGTCCACTCAGAAATGTTGACTTTACATCTAGTTGATGTATCTTCCATCCTTTGTATACTACAATCGGCATAATAATCCTGATGGTTTCTAGGCTTGCAACATGTGCATAAATTTTGTCGAAGTCGATACTAGGTTTTTACAGAAAACCTCTTGCCACCAGTCTTGCCTTATGCTTGGAAATCTCACCATTTGACCTTAGTTTCAACTTGTAGAGCCATTTCACATCAATTGGCTTCTTCCTTGACTTTTCAAAAAGTTCCTAGATCTTATTCTTCTTGATTGCCCTAAGTTCTTCTTGCATGGCTGCCCCAACCAATTTAAATCATTCACTGATTGATCCAAGTCAACTAGTTATGATTCAGCCATCATCACCACTTTTTCTATGAAGTCACCATATGCATCGATTGCTTGATTTGGAAATCTCTCATATCCAGCTAGCATTGTCGACTCAATTCCCATTCTACTCGATCTTCTAACATTCTGCGCAGGTGGTTCTTCATTTTGATTGGTCGTGTCTTCATTTTATTGATCTTCTTCAAGCACAATTTTGATTGTTTCTTTCTCATGTCAAATCGACCCTTGAGTCCAATTCTACCCTTTGCTTTTGTCCATCAGAACATCCCTACTGATAACTAATTTATCATTACTTGACGAATACAACTTGTACACATCATTCGAATGATAGCCTATGAGTACCATGAACTGACTTCGCTCATCTAGCTTCTTCCTCAATTGCTCAAGTACATGCCTGAAACACATTGATCAAAAAACTATAAGATGATTAACATTTGTCTTCAGTCATGTCTAAGCCTCATGAGGTGTATTATCGACTATATTCTTTGTTAGACATTTGTTTAGAATGTATACTATTGTCGAAGTTTCTTCACCCCAAAATCTCTTTGGCATTTCTTTAGCTTTCAACATACTCTTGGTCATGTTCACTATACTTATATTTCTCCTCTCAGTTATATCATTGTGTTAAGGTGTATAGGATGCAATGACCTCGTGCTCTATACCTTCCTCATTGCAAAATATTGCAAATTCTCTAGAGGTGTATTCACATCCACCATTAATTCTCAATTTCTTTAACTTGTATCCATTTTATTTCTCAACATGCAACTTAAACTTCTTGAATTGTGTGAATACCCCACTCTTCCTTTCAATAAGATAAATCCACATATATCTGGTGAGTTTATCTATGAAGGTTAGGAAATACTCCCTCCGTTCCTTTTTAAGTGTCACTTTTGGACTTTTTACACATACCAAGGAAGTTAATTATTATTGTTACTTTTCAAACAATAATTCTTCTTTTACCTATAATACCCTTAATTATTTATTATATTCACTTTACTTTTTCTCTCTCTGCAATCATTATCTAGGGGTAATTTTGACAAAATTGCAATTAATACTACCTTAGAACTTTGTAAGTGACAATTAAAAAGAAACAAATTTTTTTGCAAGAAAGTGACACTTATAAAGGAACGGAGGGAGTATCAATTACCTCCTTTAGACCTTACTTCAAAAGGTTCACACACGTCATAGTGAACAAGCTTCATATTTCTCTCGATTTCATGGACAAATCATGTTTGAATGCTTTTCTAGTATGTTTTGCTTTGCAACATTCCTCACACACTTGAATTGGTTTCTTCACTTGAGGTAATCTATACACCATCATCTTCTGGTTTAACATACATAGACCTCTGAAGTTTAGGTGTCCATACCTATGATGCCATAACCAGTTCTTGTCTTCAACAGTAGTCGAAGCAAGACATTGATGATCAATTATGTTGATCTCTACTTTGAAGGTTTTGTTATCTGACAATGGTGCCTTCACGATCATTCTTTCTTCACCATTATACATCTTTATAATATTTTCTTCCAACTTCATGTTATACCATTTGGCAAGTAAATGACCTATGCTTATAAAATTACTTGTCATTTAAGGTAGATACTGTCATACCATAAATTTTACCCTTAAAGTTTCTTTTCATCTGTATCTCATTTTCATCATCTACATAATGACCATTTCATTTGGTCATTGGGTAGCATTAGGAATGACAAACCATATTTCATTTAAAAAAAGTTTTCGACATCGCGATAAGGTGGAAAAGAATTTGATTGGTTGAGTTTATTTTAGTTTGGACGACGAAAGCTCGGTAAGTCCAAGACGTTTTCCTCGTGGCCGATTATTCAAGGTACCAAGGAGTGCGTACTCCCATGTTCTTCTTAATTCAAGTGTTTATGAAAATTTGTTTGCGGAAGATGAATGCTCGGTAAGTCCAAGACGTGTGTCTCGGGGCCGATTATTTAAGGTATCAAGGAGTGTGTACCCATATGTCCTCTTTCATCATAATTTGGTTAAGTGTTTTATATCGGAAGACGAATGCTCGGTAAGTCCAAGACGTGTGCCTCGGGGTTGATTATTCAAGGTATCAATAAGTGTGTATCCCCATGTCATTTTCTTCCGATTTTATTAAGAAAAAAGGTTTTCAATCGCTTCGAGTAAATAGAAAAGAAGTTCGATGTTGATCCAACATTTTATTCGCATTGTTTGAAAATAGTATAAGATAACTTTGATTTGGAAAAGATTTTAAAAAAATGAATATCAATGACATATTTATTAAAAAATACTTGGTGTTGACTAAAAAATTAATGAATGCTAGTTTTAACTAATTTAAAAAAATATTTTAGCTCATTTAAAAATAAGGAAGTATTATACATATTTTTTACTTTTTTTTATTCACTAAAATGATTAAATGCAACAAAAAACATAAGTAAAATATAAAAATAAAAGATACAACAATAAATAAAAAAAGAGCCCAAGACCCATCAAACACCCATGCATGTGGTGTAGCCTGCAAAACAAGCGCATTAGAGATTAATTGGACAGAAGGCCCAACAATTAGGATGGTAATTAATGAGATTTCATTGTTTGAATTTGTAAATAATGGATGGAATAGAATGGAACATGATGGAATCCATTCCATCCAATTCCATCCAAATCTCTATTTCTTATTCCATCCAAATTGGGGTGTATATGATGGAATGAGATTTATAATAAAATAACCAAACAATGAAGTGGGATCTATATTCCATGCTGCTTCGTTCCATTCCACTCCGTCATGTTCCATTCCGCTCCTTTAGGTTCCATTCCGCTCCGTTATGTTCCATCAATCCAACCATAGCCTAAATGGTGAGAGGGAGAGTCATTTGTTCTCAACTTTTCTCACAGTTCGCCCCCCACTCTCTCCTATTTTCTTATTACCTCAGACCCCAAACAAAAACTAACATAGCCAGCTCAACAAAAACTGATCCAGAACGGTAGTTGGTACGGCAGTGATGAAGAACCTGATGAGTGCTCTTCATCTTTCAACCCAGATTCCCAAAGAAAAACCCAGATCAACCTAACCCAAACATAAACCCACCTCAAAAATTCTTCCCCGTCCGAAATCCGCTACTAATTTCACCAAAAAAAATAAACAACAAAGCTATCAAACACTACCAATGTGAGTTCCAACAACGACCTCCTACTCCAGCGCGACAGTTGACGCCTCTTGCAGCAACTACATGTAAAATCTTCTTCTCATTTACTTTATTTACTTTGTACTCGGTCTCCTTTCTACTCCCTTCTTCGCATATGTGTCTGTTGTGAATGAGATACATGAGGGCATAACTCAGACCTTATTAGAGCTTCGGTGTGAAGCTTTAATGGTTTCCAACAGTGAGCTTTGAGTGAGGGTTTGAGGAAAAAATGTAGAGAATTGTTGCTCTGAATATACTCTTTAATTAGGGATTTCTTTTGTTAGCCTTTGTTAGTGAAAATTATAGTCTAATTTGTAGAAATTGAGAGTGAGGAGAGTGAGATACATGTGTGAGGAATTTGAGAGAGAATTTTTCATTTAAAAGCGTATGAGTTTGTTGATTAGTAATGGGATAAGAATGAATTTCTAGGTTGTGTCTGTTATCAGAAAAGTACTGGAAATGGGATTCAGTGGGAGAAAAGGAGAAGGGCACATGTGCAGGTTTTGGTGAATGATTTTATTTCAATTCTTGTGTCAATGATATAAATTTGTTTTATAATGGTTAACCTCTTTTTTTAATTTCTTTTACTGTTAAAGAAAATGAAATGAAGTGATAATTTTGCTTAACAAAATTGAATGGAAAAATCATTTTAGCATAAAATTTTGTTGACTTATGCTGCATAACTCTGTTTTTTTGTTATTGTTCTATGTGTTATGAATATGTTCCATTTAATTTTGTTGATTTCATGTGAGAGAGATAACATAATTACTAGTATACCCTCAATTAAATTGTCTTCCACTAATAAAATTAAGTAATTAATGCAGGGATACTTTTGAAATAAAGATATTAAATGAACATATATTTGTTGACATTTGCTTATATTTAAGCCAAAAAAATTAGAATACTTTTGTTTATAAATAAGTCCAGAGGAAGTTCTTGGTTGTGCCATGTTATTGATATTAACAAAAATGTATGCTTATGAGTTTGAGTAAGGAATGATGCCTAAGTTTCTTTAGGGACTAATCTATCTTTCTTATGTACTAGGTCTCAAGGAAGATGTGGCTTGAAGGAAATGACTCCAAATGGGATGGCTAGAAACTACTTGGTGATGGATCAATAGAGCAAGGTTTAGGTATTGTGGAGTTTTGGATGGCTTGGACACCAAGTTTTGAAATTGGTAGCATTATGTTTTGTTTATAGGACAGTCTTGTACTTAGGTTCAACACAAGATAAATGGATTAAAAAAATGTCAAATTGCATTGTTATTTTGTACACATTGAGTCACGTACTTCCAGGTCTTTGCAGATGTTAATTTTTTTTTCTTGAACTTTTTTCTTCATCTTGAACTTCTTGAATATGTGATGCTTGGGTACTTGTAAGATTTTAAACTTGTAATAAAAATGAAAATGGATTCCTTTTGAATTAAAAATTGAGCTTCGCCACTTATTTTGACTTGCTTGAATGGATGAACGTGGATTGAAAAAATGAAATTATTTTAACAATAAGACCAAAAATGGATGAATGTGGAATTTGAAAAGGAAATGATCATTATGACTTATGGAGAGTGCGATAATATAGATTAATGACTTAGACTTAAGTGACCTTAATTTTTTAAAATTGATTCCATAAGTCTTAGTCAATGAATACATCATAAAACACAAATACAAGTGAGGCAACAAAATTTTAGAATTGTATTTATGATTTAGGAACGCAAATGATTAGAAAAATAGGTCAAATTGTTGTTTTTTCTTCTATTTTGGACTTTGACTAATGCATGTAACTTAGATTTAATGGCTAAATGGAATGGTCATCATGTGATAATACAAATGAATGAGATGCTCTTAAAATGGTGAAAAATTCTTACAAAATTTAGGGTATGACAGTAACATCGTGGATAACCTTAGAAATGAAACGTGCAAAGCCATTGAGTTGAGAAATAGGGTGGTGTATTTTGAACCAAGGGTAAGTGAGGAAAAGAAAGAATCGAGCGAAGTTGAAAAGAAGAGTGAAAAGGAAGTGGTAGTTGAAAAGTAAGTTGAGAAGAATTCTGAGGGAGAAAAAAGTGAGAATAATAGTAATGATGAAGTTAGAGGATACACATTGATTAATTAATTGATAAAAAATCTCCCTTTAAGAGAACAAATAAACAAATCTTGACTGAACCTAATTATGAGCTACCTTATTACATCAAACCACATTTTTCGATTCTAAAGAAGCAACCTAAGAAAGAAAAGGAAGTGGGTCCGTTTAAAAAGTTCATGGAGATGTTGAACAAAATACAAGTTAGCATTCCATTTTATGAAGCTCTTGAGAAGATGCTTGTTTATGCTAAATTTATGAAAGAGCTCTTATCGGGAAAACGTAAGTTGAAATATGATAAAAACACTGCTTTGACGAAAAAATGCAGTGCAAGCATTCAGAGGAAGCTTCCACCCAAACTCACTGATCCATGTAGGTTTACTATTTCTTGTTCCATTGGTTCACTAATTATTGGGAAGGCTTTATGTGATTTAGGAACTAGCATAAATCTGATGTCATTATCTATTATGAGAAAGTTGAAGTGTGGCGAGCCAAAGGCCTCTAAAATGACCTTGCCACTAGTTCATCGTTCCATCACCTATCCTTATGTGGTTCTTGAAGATGTCCTTGTAAGGGTCAATGGTTTAATGTTCTCAACTAATTTTGTGATCCTATATATGCTTGAATATTTTGAACCATTGCTCATTCTCAGGAGACCGTTCCTAGCAACAGGGAAGGCTCTTATTGATGTCGAGTTGGGTGAGTTAACATTGAGGTTTCATAAGGAAAAAGTTGTTTTCAATGTGTTTTAGCCAATGAAGTACCAGAAAGAACACTCTTAATGTTACCAAGTAAACATTGTAGTTGCATGTCCCTAATTCACTCAGGGGGAACACTCATATCTGGTTATTTTGTTTCTTGTCTTATCCTTTAATCTTTCATTTAATTTCAATTTGTTGAGTCTCCTTCATGATTGCACTTCTCGGAATCCAGTTTGAAAAGATTCATTTTTAGCATGCATAAAGTTTTGGTTATATTTGATCTTGATCATAATGTTTTTGATCAATTGCATGAGTAAGTGGAATGAGATGAGTTTGATTCAAAGTGAAATCTCAATGTACCATCAAAATCATGAAAATTTGAAATTTTACATGTTTGATTCGAATCATAGTGTTTAAACACATTTTATGATTCTGGTCAAATTGGACAGAAGTGAAACCTAGTCATTTGATTCGAATCAATATTTTCACTTGATTCGAATCATTTTCCTGGTGACCAATTCTATTTGATTTGATTCGAATCAAACTTTGAACATGATTTAAATCACACACTTTTCAATATTTTCTCTGTCAGGGTGTGACATTTGATCCAAATCAATTTTTGTACATGATTCAAATCACGTGGCCCATGATTCGAATTATTATTTACCTGATTCAAATTATTATTTACCTAATTTGAATCAACTAATAGATTTTCAAAATTTGTTATTCTTTTTATTCAACTTCACTTGCTCATTGATCAAATCGTAGGTTGCTCTTGATTCGATTCTGTTTGACTTTTTCAACCATTTTTTATGCTTAATCTCAAGCACATATAAAACCTATTTGTCATCACTTCTCACACAACATCTATCATTCTGATCATTATTTTCAGTGTGATTTTAGTGAAAAATCAATTTCCTCTATTTTGAGTGTTCAATGTCTTACAATGAAATTCTTGCATCTTCAGCTTCTTTTTGTTACGATCTTGATAACGAAATATTAGTAATTGATTGAAGGAGGTGCGTCGTTGAAACTAATTGTTCTTGGAGATCTTGTTGATTTTTTTCAGGTTGTTAGTAAGATTGAGGTGATTGTTAATGGTGGTGACAAATTCCATTGAAAATAAGTAGATTTTTCTCCCCATAATTTCCTTAATAATGAAGTGGAAGGCTACTGATAAGGCGAAGTTCTTCTCAGATCTTCGAACAATTTCATCGCTCAAATAATCAGTAGGGCCAAGAGGTTGATAACTATATACGAAGGATTGGATCATAACTTGTGATATTGGAAGATTCAATAAACATAATTTGAGTAAATATTGCGTAAAAGAGTTTGGCAAGTGTGTTATATACAATTCAAAATCCAAATAAGAGATTTATTTTCTCAATTGTATTGTGGATTAATGATTGTATGAACTCTTAAAAATATTTTTCAAATAATAAGGAACTATGTAGGTTCTAATGGAAAACCATTGAAGAGTGCACGTAGGCAAAGCGAGGATGAACGTCGAAGCACTATAAATCTCGGCGACATCTCTCTCTCTCTCTCTCTCTCTCTCTCTCTCTCTCTCTCTCTCTCTCTCTCTCTCTATCTATCTATCTATCTATCTATCTATCTATCTATCTATCTATCTATCTATCTATCTATCTATCTATCTATCTATCTATCTCTCTTTCTCTCTCTCTCTCTCTCTCTCTCTCTCTCTCTCTCTCTCTCTCTCTCTCTCTCTCTCTCTCTCTCTATCTCTATCTCTATCTCTTATTATTGCATTTAATTTTGTAGTATTTGCATATTAGGTTTTTCAATTCCATCGTATTATATTGTTTGTTCATTGATAGCGATTTATTGCGTAAGCATTAGGTTTTGTTGGAATTGAATAACTTGTTAAGAAAGATTACTGATTAATAATCTGGAAAAAAATGACCTTAGAACTCCATCTATTAAATCATTGTGTAAACATTCCTTGTGCATTACGCAATTGAATCAATCCATACCAAGCGTTTCATCATATTAATCTTTGATATTTGTGAAAAAATGATTTGTGTTAACTTGATCAATATTTCAACAGTATAATTTTCATTTTCGCATCAAACCTTTTGCTCGCAACTCAATTATGAAAACAATCTATTTTTTGAAAATGACGGTTGACTTTTAATTTGGGTATATTCATCCCCTCTAGATCGTTTTTCTACTTCCATATTCACAACCAACAATTGACATCCAAAAGTTTGTGAATATTTTAGAAGATGACAATCTTAAAGGAGCGTATAATAGAGCACTTGTTTCCAAAGGCGAAAATTTTACTTATTGGAAATCGATCATATATGTACACTTGTTATCGGTTGACAAAAATCTATGGTGTGCCGTCACCGAGGGACCATATATTCCCAAGGGTGCTGGAGACGTTGTTAAACATCCAAAAGATTGGGATGGTGTTGAAACTAAAAAGGCTTCATATGATTTGAAAGCGAGGAACATAGTTATTTTTTCACTTAGTGCTAAAGTGTTCTATTCGATTTCACATCATATGATTGCTAAAGGCATGTGGTATGCTCTTCAAACTCTCTATGAGGGAATGGAGGATGTCAAGGATTCTAAAATAAATATGTTTATAGAGGAGTTTGAATTATTTCATATGGAACATTTGAACTATTTCATACGGAACCTAGAGATTTTGTGGATTCCATGCAAACTAAATTCCTCTGTTTAATCAACAAACTACGAGACTTGGGTAAAACCTTTTCTAAAAAAGAATGTACTAACAAAATATTGAGATCCATGTGTAGCGAGTGGCAACCAAAAGTAACTTCTATAAAATAATAAAATGATCTTAGTACTTTGGACATTACAAAACTGTTTGGAAAGTTAGTCGAGCATGAGAATAAGCTGAAACGACTCACCGATATCGAAGTAAAATCAAAAAAGAAAGAGAAAGGTAAAGAAGAGAAATGAAATATTTCTTTGAAATCTTCAACTTCTAAAGTGAAGACTTTAAATGAAGAAAGTGACAACTCCGATGACTAAGTTTCCAAAAAGGAAGAAATGAGTTTATTTGTCAAATGCTGCAATGTATATCTTAAGAGAACCAAGCTCAAACATACCGACAAAGGTTTAGTGAATTTCAGAAATTCTCATCCACCCAATAATGATCATAATAAAGATGATGATAAGATCACATGTTATGATTATGGTAAATTGGGACACTACATAACCACTTGTCCAAATCTCACCAAAGGCTTTCTACAAGACGAAGGGAAAATCTTCCAAAGGTCGTAGAGCCTACATCGCATGAGAAGAAGAGGCTAAGAGATCCTCCTTTGATTCTTGCTCAAGTTCAGATGATGAGTGTGCTAACTTTTTCTTGATGGCATATAAGAAAGGTGGAACTTTGAAGGTATATAATTCCGACTCTGAACATGAGTATACTTATAGTGAATTTTTGAATGCGTTTAATGACATGTATGTTGATTCCACAAAAGAGTTTAAGAAAATTTCTCTCCAAACATAAATGATTTAAAAACTTTAAAAGGAGATAAATAATCTTAATTGCACTTTAGAATCTCTTAAGGAAGCACATACATCTCGTAGGGACGAGCGTTGTAATGTTTCAGATGATTTAGTCGAAAAGATAGAAGTTGTGGAATGTGTTGAATGTCCAATTTCAAAACATGAAATTGAAACTCTTAAGGTACAATTAACGCATGTTACCTCACTATCTAATGCTTGTTCTAGTTCTTCAGTGAAAGATGAAAGGTTTTTAATAAAAATACTCAAGCCACTAGAAGAAATAAAAGAAGTATTTCATCTAAATCTATTTGACATTATTGTAGAGATAAGATCACATTAGGCTTCTTTGTCATGTTAGGAAATTTCAAGTTCCCAATGGAATAATGACATGGCTTCCTAAGTGTACCCTAACTAACCCCAAAGGAAAGTTATGAACCTAGTTCTATCTATTGTGTTTTGTACAAGAGTGTCTAGGAATCCTAATGGGTTCTTAAGACAAGTAAAGGAATACATATTCAATCATATTTTTGATCATATTGTATTCTTTTTGTTGTATTAGTGTTTCTATTTGTTAACGTTACTTGTGCATAAAGTTTAGTCCTAGATCATCGTAATTGGTATGATGATTTCATTCTCTTATATCTTTGTGTAGTTTCAATTTATTTATATTAGTTGCATTTAATTGATTTTCATTTGTATTAGAAGAATCTATTCATGTTGCTTTTAATGAGTCCTTACCAAAAAGACGGGGAAAGGCATTTCTTCTGATATTTTAGGTTTGATAATGGATAAGTTGATCAACAAAGAAAGTTCCAAAGAGGATACTCTACCTTCCATAAAGGACTAGGACATTAAGGAATATAAATAGGAAATCTTACATGATGATGATAAACAAGGGACCTCAAACCGGCTACCTTAAAATTGGGAAATCACAAGAGATCATCAGTTGAATCAAATTTTGGGAGAAATCGAAAGGGGAGTTTGCAAACTGAAGCCATTGGTGTAAAAGTATGGTGTTTACTTCAAATGAGCTTATTGAAAAAGGTGAAAGAGGAGTGAATTTTTACATAATCAGGTATGGAGGTATAATCAGATCCTTACTCTATTTAACCGCAACTAGGCCTGAAATCATGTTTAATTTGTGCACGTGTGCTAGATATCAAACATCACCTAAGGATTCCCACTTTAAGATCATTAAACGAATTTTGATGTATATTAAATGAACCTCCAATCACGGTCTTTGGCATCCTAAGAGCAGTGCTTATAGCTTAATAGCAGGGCCGGTTATTTTCCTGTGCAAGTTGTGCAGTAGCACAGGACCTCACTTTTTGTGGGGCCTCAAATTAACTATTATTAGTGAATATAAAAAAATTAATAAATAAAAATATTTTTGTATCACATATAATAAATAAAATATTAAATGCAGAAAAATAGGATATTTGGAAACCAAATATTTTTTTCTCCTTTCTCACACGTTCTCACTTCTCTCTCCTCTCTTACGTTATTCTCTTCTCTCTTTCTCTGTTAGAGCTGTTTGAAACCAGAAAAAAAAATCTTATTTTTCCTTTTCAATCCTCTCTTTTATCAGGTTAGTTTATTCAATTAGTTACTTTCCATTTATTTTTATTGTGATTATTTGATTTTGAAGGTAGAAAAAATAGTAATTTTAGATTTATTTTAAATTTTAGGGTGAAATCCTGTTTTAGTTCCGGTATCAATATTGATTTTAGATTTTAGATTTTAGATTTTATGGTGGAAATGAGGGTAACTTGTGTTCTTTATAAAATTATAATATATAAATAAATAAAATTTTAGGGTGAAATGGGATACTAGTATACTGTATATACTACTCAGTAATATCAAAATTCAAAACAAGAATAATGTTGGTGTTGGTGACGATTTTTATACCTACTTTTTCTCGTAAGACCAAATTGCAATTTAGAATGTTTCAAAGCAAAATTAGTATGTATTAGTATTGATATTTTTTATGATTAATTTATAATTTATTTTCTTACTATTAATTTATAATTTGCTTTTAATTTATAATTTTTTTATGGTACTATATTAGAGAACAACACAACATAATAAAATATAGTTGAATATTAATTAAAGTCTTTTCTCCATGATTTAATTATTAATATTTTTTATGATTAATTTATAATTTCTTATATATATATATATATATATATATATATATATATATATATATATATATATATATATATATATATATATATATATATATATATATATATATATATATATATATATATATATATATATATATATATATATTTAGGCCCATTTTTAAAATTAGAACAGGGCCTCTGAATTAATTGGGTCGGCCCTACTTAATAGGCTATTCTAAATCCAATTTCACGGGATGCAAGTCGGATAGGAAGAGTACTCATGATACATGCCATATACTTGGAAGTTGTTTAGTTTCTTGGCATAGTAAAAAGCATCATATTGTTGCTCTTTCTATCGCTGAGGATGAATATGTAGCCTTCGGTAGTTATTGTACCCAAGTCTTATGGCTAAAGAAAAAATTATTGAACTATGATTTAAAACTTAGTTGCATTTAGATTAAGGTCGATAGTACTAGTGTTATAAGCCTTACTAAGAATCTGGTACTACATTCACAGACCAAACACATTGAGATCCAACACCTTTTCCTTAGAGATCATGTGGAAAAAGGGGATGCTGTTTTTGAGTATGTTGATTCTAAAAGTCATCTTGTTGGCCTTTTTACAAAAATGTTGTCTCAAAATACTTTCACAAGATTTGTAGGGAATTTGGAGTCTTAGGCTATTCATGGCTTAAATAGAAAGAGTATTTTGTTTAGTTTCATTTGCTATATATATATATATATATATATATATATATATATATATATATATATATATATATATATATATATATATATATATATATATATATATATATATATATATATATATATATATATATATATATATATATTGATTGCACTAACACTATTTTGTAGCAAATGAGATCTTTTACCAAATTATAATGGTATGTCTCTATATCCCTTGTATGGTTTACACCATTTTATGTACTTGCTCTAGAGTTATGCATTGGTTTGCTTATCTCCTCCATATCTTACTAATTCATATCTAATTTATGTGTTTGATTGTTCTTATTTGCATTTAAGTCTTTCAAATTCATGTTGTTAATATGTGCATTTGAGCTTTTGTATAGTTGTTCATGCATTATTTATGATTTTTAATGCATACCTTGACATACTAATTTTTGATCACTTAATCGTTAGCGGTTGAATGTTGGTGATGTATGTCTATTCACATTGTATTGCTTGTGACATGTTTATCTTTGTTTTTCAATATGAGATTATTGTTTTTGTATATGCTTCTTAGTTGTTTAGCTCATATGTTCATTGGAGTTATTTGTTGGTGGTCATTTACTTGGTTTTAGAGACATTTCGATCTATCTCTTTTTGATGTTGTCAAAGGGGGAGAAGTTGTAATGAGTCTAGAATTGTTTTATGCATTTTTTATGTTGTGAGTAGTTTGTGAGCAATGTTTCAGGGGGAGCATAAGCATTTTTCACGTTATACTCAAAGTCGATTCAATTCTAAGTGAAATCTTGTCAAGCATAAAAAAGGGGGAGATTGTATTTGCATGTCCATAATTCACTCAGGGGGAGCACTTATATCTGGTTATATTATTTCTTGTCTTATCGCTTTCATCTTTCATTTAATTTTGATTTGTTTAGTCTCCTTCATGATTTTACTTATCGGAATCAAGTTTCAAAAGATTCATTTTTAGCATGCATAAAGCTTTGGTTAGATTTAATCTCGATAATAATATTTTTGATCAATTTCATGAGTAAGTGGAATGAAAATATTTTTTGTTTTTGAAATGAGTTTGATTCAAAGTGAAATCTCAAAGTACCTTCAAAATCATGAAAATTTGAGATTTTACAAGTTTGATTTGAATCATAGTGTTTACACACATTTGATGATTTTGATCAAATTGGGCAGAAGCAAAACCTAGTCATTTGATTTTAATCAATTTTTTCACTTGACCTGAATCACTTTCCAAGTGGCTAATTATGTTTGATTTGATTCGATTAAACTTTGAACATGATTCGAATCATGCATTTTTTCAATATTTTCTCTTTCAGTGGTGTGGCATTTGATCCGAATCAATTTTTATACATGACTTGAGTCACGTGGCTCATGATTCAAATCACAATTTCCCTAATTTGAATCAACTAGAATATTTTCAAAGTTTTTTTATTCCTTTTATTCCACTTCACTTACTCATTTGATTCAAATCACAGGTTGCTCTTGATTCTAATCTAACATACTATTTCAATTATTTTTGTACTTAATCTCAAGCACATACAAAACCTTTTTTTGCTAACTTCTCACACAACATCTATCATTTTGATAATAATTTTTAGTGTGATTTTAGTGAGAAATCAATTTCCTCTGATTTGAGAGTTCAAAATCTTGCATCTTCAACTTCTTTTTGTTCTGATCATGATAACGGGATATTAGTAATTGGTTGAAGGAGACGCGTCCTTGAAACTAATATTTCTTGGTGATCTTATTGAGTTTTTCAGGTTGTTAGCACAATTGAGGTGATTGTCAATGGTGGTGACGAATTCCATTACAAAAAAGTAGGTTCTTCTCTCCATAATTGTCTTAGTAATGATTATATTGAAGGCTACAGATAAGGAGAAGTTCTTCTCAGATCTTCAAACAATTTTTCCGCTCAAGGAATTGGTAGGAATAAGGGGTTGATATCTACACACGAAGGCTTAAAGCAGAATTGGTGATATTGGAATAGTCAAGAAACGTAATTCAAGTAAAGATTGCGTTGAAGATTTTGGTAAGTGTGTTGTATACAAGTCAAGATTCAAATAGGAGATTTATTTTCTCAGTTGTATTATGGATCGATGATTGTATGAACACTTCGAAATGTTTGTCAAATAACAAGGAACTACGCAGGCTTCAATGGGAAACCATTGAAGAGTGCACGTACGAAAAGCGAGTACGAACGCCGAAGTGCTATAAATCCCGATGTCATCTCTCTCTCTCTCTCTCTCTCTCTCTCTCTCTTACTCTTGCATTTAATTTTGTAGTATTTGCAGGCTTATTTTTTTTAATTCCATCGTATTATATTGTTTGTTCATTGATAGAGATTTATTGTGTAAGCATTAAGTTTTGTTGGAATTGGATAATTTGTTAAGCAAGATTGTTGATTAATAATTCGAAAACAAGCTGACCTTAGAACTTCATCTATTGAATCATTGTGTAAACACTTCTTGTGCAGTACACAATTGAATTAATCCATACCAAGTTTTTCATGATAGTAATCTTTGATATTTGTGAAATGATTTGTGTTAACTTGATCAATATTTGAACAATATAATTTTCATTTTCGCATCAAACCTTCCGCTCGCAACTCAATTTTGAAAACACTCTTATTTTGGAAAATGGCGTTTGAATTTTTATTTGGGTTTACTCACCGTCCTCTAGACAGTTTTTCTACTTCCATATTCACACCCATTAAACATAATGAAAATATTTTCTAAAGTGCATCAATGAAATAAGTTAGTAAGAAAAGAATCGCAGGTCGGACAAAAGGTCTTACTGTATAGATCTCGCTTGAGAAGGCTATTAGGTAAGTGGAATTCTAAGGCATCTGGGCCTTATATTGTTAACAAAGTTATTATGGGTGGTTTGGTAGAAGTAAAAGATCCAAAATATTCACCGGTTTTTACTGTGTAAGTCAAGAGATCGAAGGTATGTTCAAGAAGTGAAAAAGCATCGAAGAAAGTCTCTTTGATGATCGCAGAGCCTTTGACAAAAGAGTCAAGCTAATGACCTTAAAGACGCATTGAATAGGAGGCAACCCATCAATTTCTAATTTTTCGCAATTTAAATTTCTTGTAGTTAATATGTCATTAATTTGTTTAGTTGTTTGTTAGTTTTGTAGCATGTTATCATAAGATAAGAATTTTTATGCACAAAGAAAAAGGAAGAAGTGAAAAATATCAAACAGGAAAGAATTGAAGTAGAAAGAAGAAACAGGTTCATGGATCAACATGCATGTGTTGTGGATGCGTTTGACTATTAATGCGTCACAATGAATGTAATGTGGATGCATTATGACCGTTGAGAAAGTCACCGGAAAAAAGAATTTAAAGTGACTGCTTTGGGATACCATTGGGAATCGTGCTGCGATGAATTACAACGCGGGCACGCTGGTTCACAATCAGCAACTATAAAAAGGCCCCCTTTGGCATTTCATCCATGCACCTGACTTTTTCTACTCATTTCTAATTACTTTCTACTCACTTTCTTGCATATTTTGTTGTTTTTGTTGTACTCTTTTGTAGAGCCATCACCCATGGCCCCCCAAAAGAAGCTGGCTCACCCAAGCTTGAACTTCATCTGCACCCCCTCCTACTCAAAACACTCCAATAATCCCAAATTTTTGTTTCTTCACTGAAGCTCATGCCGAGAAATTCCTCAAGGTCAATAACTAGAATGGGGTGAAAGAGATAGCTTATTATATGGATAATTTAGAAGGCTATGAGGAGTTGAGGTTAATGTTAGAGGAGACAGGTTCGACGACACTCATCGACTTGATCAAGAAACCAACAAATCTGTTGGGCTCAAGTTTTTTGCAAATTTCGTTTTGCGTTTGTTCAAGGACTACACATCCTATATGAGAGGTAAGAGTATTGATTATAGTCCTTTTAGAATTAATTTTCTTCTTCATCTTCTACCTCCTCATTATATGTAGTGTCCAAAATAGAAGGGGTATGGAGGAGGCCCTACGCGTATGGGCATGGCTGGTACGCGTATGGAGGAAGCCCTACGCGTATGGGTGAAAAAGATGACATTTTGAACGTGAATTGGTCTCTGTTGGTACGCGTAATAGGAGGGTGATACGCGTAGCATACGCGTATGAGACAGGTGATACGCGTATGAGTTGAGCGAGGAAATGCGCAATACGCGTATGAGAGTGGGCATTACGCGTATGAGTTTGGCCAGGTTTGGGCAATACGCGTATGGCAGAGGCAATACGCGTATGGGCAGAATTGTGTTTTTGCTGTGCTACTGTTGTGCAGTTTTTGGTCGTTTAGGCTGAGTGATGCGACTTAGCTGAGATATGATGTGATAGGGATCATTTCCCGTTGTTTGAGTGGTATAGGTATTAGTAGAGGGTGCTAATACTGTGTTTGATTATGTGGCATGATATGATATGCTTTTGTGATTAATTATGTTGATAATGTGTGATGGTATACATGATGATATGAATGTATACATGTGTGAATAGACTGTATTATGGCTTAGAGTGTGAGCATGTGTCTATTCTTGATTATTGTTGATGTTGCATTGCTAGGTGATTAGCATGCATGTTGTGGCCCATTTGGGGTGGTAGCTAATTCCCATGGTGAGGAATTAGTGAGTAAATCATTTTGATTGTTGTTGTTGATGTTTGCATGCTAGGTGATTAGCGTGCATTTCATGGCCCATTTGGGGTGGTAGCTAATTCCCATGGTGAGGAATTAGTGAGTGAGTCACTATGTCTCAAATGAGTGGGACTAGTGAGCTTGGTAGCCGTGCCTGGATTTGGACGGTGAGGTTGAACTATATGTTCACAAATAGTCGGTACCGCATGCATAAGAGTCTCATTGCATAATGAATGTATGGCATATGATATGAATGGATGTATTCCAGTATCATATGTGTGTTGTGTGTTGGGTTGTTAATGTTGAATATGATTGAGATTTTTACTGTTGAATATGATGGTTGGATGGATATTGCCGTTGCTGAGTGCGTAGTTTGATTAGGGTGAATTAATGTGTTATTTACTTAGCATTACATGTTGTTCTATAATGCTTATTATATTGATCGAAGAACTCACCCTTACAACTATTTTTCAGGTAACGAGAAATGAGTGGAGTAGGAGCTTATGCTTGGAGTCTAGAGTAGTTTCTTATGGGTCATGCTCTGATAGATGTAACATCGGGAGGGAATGTTTTAATTAATTTGATATTGGTTGTTGGATGATTTACATGTATAGTGTTACATGTTTTACATTGATGTTGAATTATTCCGCTGCGAATTATGCAAAAGACCTTATTTTGATTTAAATAAGTGAGCATGACAGGACATTTGATGAATGTAGTGAAATGATTGTGTGACACCCTTCGGGGCATAATTACTCTGATGAATATATGTGTATTTTAATTATAATAATTTGGGGTATTTAGAAGGGTGTTACATTAGTGGTATCAGAGCATAGTCGGTCGTGTCGAGTCGTAGTTATTCTGTTTCCCCTGTACGGGATAGGTGTTGTTTAACCCTATCAGTACTTATTGTTTAGCTTGTTTGGGTTTTCAGAATAGAGATGGCTGGAAGAGGTAGAGATGATGCTGCAATTGCTGAGGCTCTGGGTATGCTAGCTGGAGTACTTGGAGGAAATCCGAATGTTATGGGAATGGGAGCTGCTCGTCAGTTGAGTGAGTTCCAGAAGAACAATCCTCCAATGTTTAAGGGAGCATACGATCCAGATGGTGCTCAGAAGTGGCTGAAGGAGATAGAGAGAATCTTCAGAGTAACTGAGTGTGCTGATAACCAGAAGGTCAGGTTCGGTACACATATGCTGTCAGAGGAAGCTGACGATTGGTGGGTTGCTACCCGCACTGAGTTGGAAACTGCTGGAGATGCTGAGATTTCTTGGGCTGTGTTCAGAGAGAGATTTCTGAGGAAGTATTTTCCCGAGGATGTCAGAGGAAAGAAGGAGATAGAGTTCTTGGAATTGAAGCAGGGTAACAGGTCCGTTACGGAGTATGCTGCTAAGTTCACAGAACTGTCGAAGTATTATACTCCCTATGCTGAGGCTGCTGGGGAATTTTCCAAATGTGTGAAGTTTGAGAACGGGTTGCGTCCCGAGATCAAGCAGGCTATTGGATATCAGAGGATTAGAGTGTTTTCTGATTTGGTTGACTGTTGCAGGATTTTTGAGCAGGATTCCAAGGCTAGAGCTGAGAGTTATCAGCAAAGGGTTGATAGGAAGGGCAAGAATCAGATTGATCGTGGAAAACCGTATGCCGCTGGCAAGGGTTTTCAGAGGCAGAGTGGGATGAAGAGGCCTAGTGGGGGAGATTCTAGTGCTCCTGCTAAGTGTTACAGATGTGGTCAGGCTGGACATCGTATCCATGAGTGTACCAGTAATGAGAAGAAATGTTTCAAGTGTGGAAAAGGTGGTCACTTGGCTGCAGATTGCCGGTTGAAGACTGTGACTTGCTTCAACTGTGGAGAGGTGGGTCATATCAGTCCACAGTGTCCTAAGCCGAAGAAAGAGAATCAGTCAGGAGGCAAGGTTTTTGCTTTATCAGGTTCTGAGACTTTTGCAGATGATCGTTTGATCCGAGGTACGTGTTATATTAATGGCTTTCCTCTTGTAGCTATTATTGACACAGGTGCGACTCATTCTTTTATATCCTTGGATTGTGCTGTGAAACTTAAGTTAGAGATATCTGAGATGTTGGGTAGTATGGTGATTGATACTCCTGCGAAGGGTTCAGTGACTACTACTTCAGTTTGTTTAAGTTGCCCTTTGAGTATTTTTGGTAGGAACTTTGGGATAGACCTGGTGTGTCTTCCATTAGTGCAGATTGACGTTATTCTGGGTATGAACTGGTTGGTGTTCAACCGAGTTTCTATCAACTGTTTTGATAAGACTGTGATATTTCCTGAGATTGAAGAAGGAAAGAGTTTGTTTCTATCAGCCAGGCAGGTGAATGAGGAAGTGGCAGATGGGGCAGAGTTGTTTATGCTGTTAGCGACTTTGGAAGCTAAAGATAAACTGGTGATTGGCGATCTAGCTGTGGTGTTTGATTTTCCTGATGTGTTTCCGGAAGAGGTGAATGAATTGCCGCCAGAGCGTGAAGTTGAGTTCTCGATTGAATTGGTACCTGGTACTAGACCGATATCGATGGCTCCTTATCGTATGTCTGCTGTTGAGCTAGCTGAATTGAAGAGTCAGTTGGAAGATTTGTTGGATAAGAAATTTATTCGTCCGAGTGTGTCACCGTGGGGTGCACCAGTGTTGTTGGTTAAGAAGAAAGAAGGTACTATGAGGTTGTGTGTGGACTACAGGCAACTGAATAAAGTGACGATCAAGAATCGGTATCCTTTACCGAGGATTGATGATTTGATGGATCAATTGGTTGGTGCTAGTGTGTTCAGCAAGATAGACTTGAGATCTGGGTATCATCAGATACGTGTGAAAACTGAAGATATTCAGAAGACTGCTTTCAGAACGAGGTATGGACATTATGAGTATTCTGTAATGCCTTTTGGTGTGACTAATGCGCCTGGAGTATTTATGGAGTATATGAATAGGATTTTTCATCCGTATCTAGATCAGTTTGTCGTGGTGTTTATCGATGACATTTTGGTGTATTCGAAGTCTGAAGAAGAGCATGCTGAACATTTGAGAGTGGTGTTGGAAGTTCTACGAGAAAAGAAGTTATTTGCTAAACTGTCAAAGTGTGAATTTTGGTTAGAAGAGGTTAGTTTTCTTGGTCATGTGATTTCAAGAGGTGGTGTTGCTGTTGATCCTTCTAAGATAGAAGCGGTATCTAAGTGGGAAGCTCCGAAGTCAGTTTCTGAAATAAGAAGTTTTCTTGGACTGGCAGGTTACTATAGGAAATTTATTGAGGGATTCTCTAAGTTGGCATTACCGTTGACGATGTTGACTAGAAAGGGGCAAGCATTTGTTTGGAATTCAAAATGTGAAGAAGGTTTCCAAGAGTTAAAGAGAAGGTTAACTACTGCTCCTATTCTGATATTACCGAGTTCGTCGGAATTATTTGAGGTTTACTGTGATGCTTCATTGTTGGGTTTAGGTGGTGTGTTGATGCAGAATAAGCAGGTTATAGCTTATGCTTCGAGACAGTTAAGGGTTCATGAGAGGAACTATCCGACACATGATTTAGAGTTGGCAGCCGTGGTGTTTGTTCTGAAGTTGTGGAGGCATTATTTGTATGGATCAAGATTTGAAGTTTTCAGTGACCATAAAAGTTTGAAGTATTTGTTTGATCAGAAAGAGCTGAATATGAGACAGAGGAGATGGTTAGAATTTCTGAAGGATTATGATTTTGGTTTGAATTACCATCCGGGTAAAGCAAACGTAGTAGCAGATGCATTGAGTCGGAAATCATTGCATATGTCTATGTTAATGGTTAAGGAATTGGATTTAATTGAGCAGTTTAGAGACTTGAGTTTGGTGTGTGAGAGTACTCACAATAGTGTTAAATTGGGAATGTTGAAGTTAACAAGTGGTATTTTGGATGAGATCAGAGAGGGTCAGAAATCCGATGCACTTTTGGTTGATAAGTTGACTTCAGTGAATCAAGGTCAAGGTGGTGAATTCCGAGTTGATGAAAATGGTGTTTTGAGATTTGGTAATCGGGTGTGTATTCTGGATGTTACTGAGCTTAAGAAGAGTATTCTTGAAGAAGGACATCGTAGTGGTTTGAGTATTCATCCTGGAGCTACGAAGATGTATCATGATTTGAAAAGATTATTTTGGTGGCCGGGAATGAAAAGAGAAATTGCAAGTTTTGTGTATTCCTGTTTGACTTGTCAGAAGTCGAAGATTGAGCATCAGAAGCCGTCTGGGCTAATGCAACCGTTGGCTATTCCAGAGTGGAAGTGGGACAGTATCAGTATGGATTTTGTTTCTGGTTTGCCGAGAACAAGTAAGAATTATGAGGCTATTTGGGTGATTGTTGATAGATTGACGAAGTCGGCTCATTTCATTCCGATCAGAATGGACTATCCGTTAGAGAGGTTAGCTGAGCTGTATATTGAGAGGATTGTAAGTTTGCATGGTATTCCGTCTAGTATTGTTTCGGACAGAGATCCTAGATTTACATCGAAGTTTTGGGAAGGTTTGCAGAGAGCTTTGGGAACTAAGCTGAGATTGAGTTCTGCATATCATCCGCAGACTGATGGTCAGACTGAGAGGACGATTCAGTCGTTAGAGGATCTTTTGAGAGCTTGTGTTTTGGAAAAAGGAGGTGCTTGGGATTGTTATTTGCCGTTGATTGAGTTTACCTACAACAATAGTTTTCATTCGAGTATTGGTATGGCACCATTTGAAGCTTTGTATGGTAGGAGATGTCGGACACCTTTATGTTGGTATGAGTCCGGTGAGAGTGCTGTGGTTGGACCAGAGATTGTTCAACAAACTACAGAAAAGATTAAGATGATTCAGGATAAGATGAGAATTGCTCAGAGTCGTCAGAAGAGTTATCATGATAAGAGGAGGAAGTCACTTGAGTTTCAAGAGGGAGACCATGTGTTTCTTCGTGTTACTCCGATAACTGGTGTTGGTCGGGCTTTGAAGTCGAAGAAGTTGACACCTCGATTTATTGGTCCTTATCAGATTTTGGAGAGGATAGGAGAGGTAGCCTATCGTATCGCTTTACCGCCGTCGCTTGCGAATTTGCATGAGGTTTTTCATGTGTCTCAGTTGAGGAAGTACATTCATGATCCGTCGCATGTAGTCCAAGTAGATGATGTACAGGTGAGAGATAACCTGACTGTTGAAACATCACCTATGAGGATCGAGGATCGAGAGTTGAAGCAGTTGCGGGGTAAAGAGATTGCCTTAGTGAAGGTAGCTTGGGGAGGACCAGCAGGTGGCAATGTGACTTGGGAACTTGAGAGTCAGATGAAGGAGTCTTATCCGGAGTTGTTCGCTTGAGGTATGTTTTCGAGGACGAAAACTCTTTTAGTGGGGGAGAGTTGTAACACCCCAATTAAAATAAGCTAATTATTTAATTTAAATTAATATTTTATTTGTTAATTTAATTGAATAATTGGAAGTTTGGATTAATATTATTATTTTTGGAATAATAATTATTGGGATTATTATTATTGGATTATTATTTTATAATTGGAATAAAAGTGGAAATCAGAAAAAGGTCCCATTTGGTAAAAAGGTTTATTGTTTTCACGTGAAAAGGAAAAAGAGGCAGAACGTGGAAAAGGGCAAAAAGAGAGCCAGAGAACGAAGGTTGAAGGAAGGAGAAACTTGGAGCTCGGAGGCTGCCGGATTAACTCAGGTAAGGGGGGTTTATCATCAATTAACGGGTATTATGGGATGATATGTACTGGGTAGTAATAGACCATTGTTTACCTTTGATTGGATGATATATGCTGAATTGTGAAACTTTTGAGATGAACGAAAATTGGAGTATAATTGACGAATTTCGTAGGGATTGAGATGGAAAGGTTAGCAAATTGTGAAAATCGAAAGTGTATGATTAGTGATAGATGATAGGAATGAATTGTTGTAAAAATTTGGACTGTAGAAGGTTGAATTGGGTAGATCTCGTAGCAGAGAAAGCCATTGCAGATCTGGGAGCTCTGGTTTCTGGTCATACGCGTATGGCACTAGGCAATACGCGTATGAGCATGGCTGGTACGCGTATGGAGGAGGCCCTACGCGTATGGGTGAAAAAGATGACATTTTGAACGTGAATTGGTCTCTGTTGGTACGCGTAATAGGAGGGTGATACGCGTAGCATACGCGTATGAGACAGGTGATACGCGTATGAGTTGAGCGAGGAAATGCGCAATACGCGTATGAGAGTGGGCATTACGCGTATGAGTTTGGCCAGGTTTGGGCAATACGCGTATGGCAGAGGCAATACGCGTATGGGCAGAATTGTGTTTTTGCTGTGCTACTGTTGTGCAGTTTTTGGTCGTTTAGGCTGAGTGATGCGACTTAGCTGAGATATGATGTGATAGGGATCATTTCCCGTTGTTTGAGTGGTATAGATATTAGTAGAGGGTGCTAATACTGTGTTTGATTATGTGGCATGATATGATATGCTTTTGTGATTAATTATGTTGATAATGTGTGATGGTATACATGATGATATGAATGTATACATGTGTGAATAGACTGTATTATGGCTTAGAGTGTGAGCATGTGTCTATTCTTGATTATTGTTGATGTTGCATTGCTAGGTGATTAGCATGCATGTTGTGGCCCATTTGGGGTGGTAGCTAATTCCCATGGTGAGGAATTAGTGAGTAAATCATTTTGATTGTTGTTGTTGATGTTTGCATGCTAGGTGATTAGCGTGCATTTCATGGCCCATTTGGGGTGGTATCTAATTCCCATGGTGAGGAATTAGTGAGTGAGTCACTATGTCTCAAATGAGTGGGACTAGTGAGCTTGGTAGCCGTGCCTGGATTTGGACGGTGAGGTTGAACTATATGTTCACAAATAGTCGGTACCGCATGCATAAGAGTCTCATTGCATAATGAATGTATGGCATATGATATGAATGGATGTATTCCAGTATCATATGTGTGTTGTGTGTTGGGTTGTTAATGTTGAATATGATTGAGATTTTTACTGTTGAATATGATGGTTGGATGGATATTGCCGTTGCTGAGTGCGTAGTTTGATTAGGGTGAATTAATGTGTTATTTACTTAGCATTACATGTTGTTCTATAATGCTTATTATATTGATCGAAGAACTCACCCTTACAACTATTTTTCAGGTAACGAGAAATGAGTTGAGTAGGAGCTTATGCTTGGAGTCTAGAGTAGTTTCTTATGGGTCATGCTCTGATAGATGTAACATCGGGAGGGAATGTTTTAATTAATTTGATATTGGTTGTTGGATGATTTACATGTATAGTGTTACATGTTTTACATTGATGTTGAATTATTCCGCTGCGAATTATGCAAAAGACCTTATTTTGATTTAAATAAATGAGCATGACAGGACATTTGATGAATGTAGTGAAATGATTGTGTGACACCCTTCGGGGCATAATTACTCTGATGAATATATGTGTATTTTAATTATAATAATTTGGGGTATTTAGAAGGGTGTTACAGCTTTGGGATACCATTGGGAATCGTGCTGCGATGAATTACAACGCGGGCACGCTGGTTCACAATCAGCAACTATAAAAAGGCCCCCTTTGGCATTTCATCCATGCACCTGACTTTTTCTACTCATTTCTAATTACTTTCTACTCACTTTCTTGCATATTTTGTTGTTTTTGTTGTACTCTTTTGTAGAGCCATCACCCATGGCCCCCCAAAAGAAGCTGGCTCACCCAAGCTTGAACTTCATCTGCACCCCCTCCTACTCAAAACACTCCAATAATCCCAAATTTTTGTTTCTTCACTGAAGCTCATGCCGAGAAATTCCTCAAGGTCAATAACTAGAATGGGGTGAAAGAGATAGCTTATTATATGGATAATTTAGAAGGCTATGAGGAGTTGAGGTTAATGTTAGAGGAGACAGGTTCGACGACACTCATCGACTTGATCAAGAAACCAACAAATCTGTTGGGCTCAAGTTTTTTGCAAATTTCGTTTTGCGTTTGTTCAAGGACTACACATCCTATATGAGAGGTAAGAGTATTGATTATAGTCCTTTTAGAATTAATTTTCTTCTTCATCTTCTACCTCCTCATTATATGTAGTGTCCAAAATAGAAGGGGTGCAAGCATTACAACAAAAATGTATGAGATGATGTTGGAAGAGTTTTGTCAATCGAGGGCTCAATAGGTGATTGTTAATGAGAAGCATATGAGGTTGTATGGTAGGGATATGTGCTGAACACCAAGGGCATGAGCCTCCCTTTTCTGAACTTTAGAGGCCGCTTCCAACCATTTTGGGTTTATAGTAAGTAGGTGTCACACTTTGATGGCTATTCTGAATTAAAAGCCTATTGATGTCAGCAACTTAATCGCTAACAATATTAAATTCACGGCTGATGTACCACAACGAATTTGGGGATGTTTTTGTATTATTTATGAGTTACGCATGTTAGATGGATTTCCAACTCAACTTGATGATGTGATGATCAACCCTATGGTACTAATCAGAAAAGTACCATGACAAGACTTCCAGCACAACAATTCAATGAAGATGGCCCAGATGAAGCACAACAAGAAGATTAGGATCAATCCTACCATCTTAATATCCAGCAAACTCAAGGACAATCTCAACAATAACAACACACACCACACCATTTGTAAAGGCTCGAGGAGTTCTCTCTTGGCATGGCGATTTGGGTCAATGAATTGAAACCCAAATTTTATTATGCACTCCCTAATTTTAGACAAAATTATCAGGCTCTATATGATAAGAACAGAGACCATATGTCGATTCAAAACTTAAGGAATCAATTTCCAACTTCAGAAGCTATGCAGACATATTTCTATGAGCAAGATTGTACCTTATCTAATAGGTGCACTGAGACGAGGACTAATTAGGCAAGACAAAACAAAATAGGATGAATGATCTGAACAACTTCTTCAACTCTGATAGCATGAGACTTAGGAGATTTTAGCATTTTCCAAATTTTGTTTTATTTCCTTTTTGCAATATGGTCCAAGGAAGAGTACAAGATATCTATCAAAAGTGATCTTCCTCATTAGTATTTCTCTTTACTTTAATTAATGAACTTGTTTGCTTCTTTTGTTTAATTCAGTTTTAATTCTCTACCTTACTAGTGCCATTATGAAAAAGAAAATAAAAAGTCACCATATAAGAATGAACAAAAGAGATCAACATTGAAGTTTTGTTGCATTTTAAAAGTTGATGAAGATAAGGGAAGTCAACTACTTATACTCAATATCTAGATACTCAGCTTGTAAGGTTTGAGCCAAATATTTTTTTGTTCACTTTTGTTTCTTATAAGAGTATTCATACATTAGTAATTTTCTAAAATTTGCATTGTTTCTAATTTGAATCTATTGGCTTGATAAATACACACTGAGACAGTTGTTTGTTAAAAATCCGAGCCTTTTTAAGCCACCTTGTTTAATATGATTATATTCCTTGCTAACCAATTTGAGCCTTAACCAGTCTTTTAGTGACATAACATTTATTATATATCCATTTTTGACTTGGAATATTACTTCTTTTCACCCTCTTTGGAGTTAGGTAGAAATAATTATTTTATATGTTTGGTGCAAAAGAATAAGTTTGGGATTACTCTTGGAAGTTAGAAATGTTTAAGTTTGGGGTTGGGTTACTAGAGAAATTTGGTAAAAAAGAAAGAAAAAGAAAAAGAAAAAAAAAAGAACTTAAAAATGACTTGTTCAAAAAAAGTTAAGAAAAGAATGAGAAATATGACCAAGAAAAATAATTCTCTAGTACCAAGTGAACAAGAAAGAGTGATATGGAAGAATTTTGATAACAAAAGGAAAACTAGGTATCTAACTCCAAAGGCTTAAGCCTACTATTCAAAAATCATCCACCCTAATATAAGTCACGCATAAGCTTAAAAAGATCTCAAAAGAGTGTGTTTAGACATGACTTTGATTGATTCTGTTAACATTTTTATAAATTCATTGTTAAATTCTTTTGTACATTGATTGTGTGATTACCCTTTCAAATTGAGTGCATATATGTGAGATAAAAGACATGTTGAGTACTGGTATGTTTTGAATTACTTTTCCTAATTTATTGGATTGAAGCAAGGAACAAAAGTGTTGATCGAAAAAAAGGTGATGTTCATTGGTAAGGGTGAGCATTTCTAATTCTGATGAAATATTCAGTGTGCAAACAGGTTACTTGAGGACAAGCAACATAGTAAGTTTGGGGTTGTGATGAAAATCATCGTTACGTAGTTTTTATGAATAAATTCAGATGAGAGCATTGAAATAGTGAGCAAAAGTCATGTCAAAGTGTAAAGAATATAGCAAAAACTACAAAGAGTGGAAAAATTGGGACTTAGAAATTTTTTGAAGAAAAAGAGAAGAAAAAATCAACTTTGGCCCCTGGATTTCACGCACACGTGATGCACCCTATCATGGCACAATGCAAGTCTCGTCCTGGCGTGATGCATCTCATCATGGTGTGATGCTGCGACAATTTTTGACATGTTTTATAACTTTAAATAGAGAATGTTGGCTATGTTTTTAGGGTTCCGAATTTTAACAGAGAAAATGACAACTTAGAATACAAAAGTGAAGATTTTGAGGGTTTTGAAAGTCACTGAAGACATTTATCTTCCTTGATTTTTATGTTCTCTCCATCTAAACTCATGGTAATTGTTATATGCATTATGAGTAGCTAAATTCCTTATATTAGGTCTTTTTAGACAAACCTGTCTATACTTGTTGGTGTCATATGGTTGTTTAATGTTAATCAAATTATTTTGTGTATTGTTATTGTTTAATAGTATTTTTGTTCATTTTTTTGTCTATTGACGAATGCATGAAACAATATAAGATGAGTAGAGATTTCTAACAATTGGTCTACCGATCGGATCTAGGGCAATTATACAACTTTATAATTAACTAGGGAAGGTAAGTAGAAGTTGTGTGTAACACCCACGTATACTACATGTTTAGAAAATATAATATACATAGCTCTAATGTTGGTACTGAAATACACAAGAGCCTAGTGGAAACAGTGTACATATTACATGCCCAAAAGGAAAAAAAACTACTTGGCACTAAATATACACAAGGGTTCCCAAAATAAAACTAGGAACTAGATCATTGTAGAATGATCTCAAAAATATATACACATCGAAAGAGCCATCCAAAAAATTCAATAAGCAAAGACATCACGCTAACTTGTCCTTAACCTTCGCCTGATCAGAGCTATCTAAAAAATAATCAACAACGTGGGGTGAGATAATAATCCTAGCGGGTTCCTTATCTTATGGGTCCACTCGACTTTACAAGGTTATAATCAATTTCCAACTTAAGTCAACAGGGGAAGGAAGACTTAAGTGATGGGGAGAAATTTTGCAATGTATGGCAACATGCTCATGAGTTCTTACAACTCAAGTAAATCACTATTCAGATTCATGAAACATCAATCCCCGAATAAACCTACGTCTAGGGAAAGCCCACTTCATGCATGCTAGTACGATTCAACTTTCATGGTGGATATCAGGTCCTTTATGAGCTTCAAAGTCAGTCCAAGTGACCGTCACCCATATGGGACTCTAACCCACTTAAGGTATCTTTCACCGTATAAGACTTTAACCCACTTAGGTGTCCACCTATCCCTCATGTCCTCCATGGTTGGGGCTCAAACCCATTGAGACATGAATCATTAGTGTCACATCCCATTTCCTACTCATGTAAGCATCTCAATTATGGATGTACACCATCAAGGGTAAAACACTCTAAATACATGATTAATTCCATATAACATGATTGGATTCATGTATCACTGGGTGACTTCATTCACCAATATTCATACAATAACAATGCATGTTTCATACAAAACATCTCACTCTCAACTATAGCAACCATCCATTCATGACACTCACATAGGTATCATAATGAATAAATTTCACCTTCTAATGTTATCTAAGATATATGTCTAACTTATAGCCTAAATAGATCATTAGGTTAACTCACTTGATTCAACATATAATTCTCACATTTGTTATTGATTCAATGCATAAAAGTTGTAGCAAGTGATTATTAGTTGATACATTGCATATAGAAACATCAGAAAACAAGGCATGAGATAAAAAGCATGAGCCAATCGATTGGTTAGAGAGGCCAATCAATTGGTCTAGTTCATAATTCTATTTTTCAAAGAAAACAGGGGACCAATCGATTGTGGTTGAGTGTCAATCAATTGACAGCTGAAGGATTTCAATTTTTCAAAGTCAGGGAGTTCATACAATCGATTGTGAGATTATGTTAATATACTGGTTTATATCAAAATCTCATATCTTCTGATTTTGTATGTGTAACCAATCAAATGACCTGGAAGGGAGCACATGACTAATCGATTGGTCCATGTTATTTTCTCAAAACTTCTTTTTGTATCAACCCTAAATCCCATACCTGCAATTTCTAACCATATGAAAATTCAAACTTCATCACACATGATGTTCAAAACATGAATAAAGTTCATAGTTTCTTCAAGCTCATGAATACATACTCATAACAACAATAATCTTAGAGATTTTAGAGTTCCTAACTAGAACCCACCTTAAAAAATAGAAGAGGAGAAATTGTTGAGGATGAGGAGATGAAATAAAGATGATGATCTTGTTCTTCCAAGTTCTTCTTGTTCCTCTTCTTCCAAAGTTTATCTTCCTTCACTCTCTAACTTTTTCCTTTCCTATGCAATTCCTTTTACTGATATGTGGAAAATGGAACATAGAACATGCATCACTACATGTGGTTGATAAGAGGCCACTAGGTGAGAAACATGTGGATAACAAGAGTGTAAATATTTGTGTGGATAGAAATATTTCTGATAGTAAAAAAAATATCTCAAGTATCACTAACCATAATGTTTGTTCTACTAGAGCAATTTGGCCTATTATTAGTGTTACCAAAAAGTTCCAATTAATAAAAGGTCAGTTCCAAATAATATTAATTAAGTCAATCTAAATTCACTATTTACTATATTCATCCTAATTGATAACTTTTAGAGCACATAGGAACTCAATTGACCTCAACTAATATGAATTTGAGTATTTAAGGAAACATAGGGCATTATATTGTTGCTTTTACTTTAAATAACTTATAACATTGTCGCACCTCGAAAAAAATGCGATCCTTCGCGATGTATGCGGAAAAATGTTGTGGTTCGAACAGAGTCACCACCGAACTTTATTTATCCCAATGAAGAAATAGGAAAATATCGATAAAACCTTTGGAAAGTAGAATAATGGTCGTCGCAACCATATTTGGGTTCGGGAGTGAATTACGCAAGGGGAAGGTGTTAGCACCCCTCATGTCCGTTGTACTCAACGAGAACCTTTTAGTTCAATTCTGCGATTTGAGTGTTAGCTGAATGTTTGTTTGTTTTATTCGAGTAATTATAGTTGATAATAGATATGGATGAAGACCTCAGAAAGGGGAAAAGGGAGGTTTTTTATTAGTGTGCTCGCGAAGATACATCAATCTCCTGCCTACGTATCCTTATGGTGCAATTAGGAAATCAGAGAATTCGTAGTTCGGGCTACTACGAATATTTGGTGTGTTTTGTTTTAGGAACAACTATGTAGGTCGGCGTTTCTAAAGGCTAAACGTTGGCTTGTCTACTCTCGGTGGAGGCTCTAGCACTAGTTTGTTGTGCGCATTAGAAAGGATTAACAATGTTCTTTTTGAAAGAATGGTTTTGGTCACGCGGGGGGTGACGAGTTGAATTGATGTGTTTGATGTCGTGTTTGACTGGTTTCGATTGCATGAGGGCGAGAAAAGATAGATTTGTTGTGTTGAGATATTTTTGGTTGGATGACGATCACTCGGATGGCCGAGTAAGACAACTCGTATCCTAATAATCGAGAAAGGGAATAGAGGACTCTAGACCACTTTCTTTTTCCTCCTTAATTATAAAAGGTTTTAGTAATAATTAAGGTATTTTGACTGGATGACGAATACTCGGATAGTCGAGTAAGGCAACTCGTATCCTAATAGTCGGGAAAGGGAATAGAAGACTCTAGACCACTTTCTTTTTCATCTGAGTGATTATGTAAATAGATTTGTGTATGGTTAACGTTTTTTAGAATAAATGACAAGTGCTCGAATGGCAGAGTGAGACAACTCATATCCAAGTATTTAAGAAGAAGAATTGAAAACTCAAGACTATCTTCCTTTTCGTAGTTTTGATTGAGAATGAATTTGCGGAAAAATGACAATTGTTCGACTGACTGAGTAAGAGAACTCGTATTCAAACAATTGAGAAGAGAAGTTGACAACTCAAAGTCATCTCCCTTTTCATTTAGCTTATTATGAAAGTGTTTTGATTTAATTGGGGTTTGGAAGTTTATAGAGGAATGACAATTATTTGACTAACCAAGTAAGAGAACTTGTATTCAAATAATCGAGGAGAAAAATTGAAGACTCAAAGTCATCTTCCTTTTCGTTTCTTATTATAAAATGATTCGATTTGTTTGTGCTTAGGAGGGTAGAAGTGACGACTATTTGACTAACCGAGTAAGAGAACTCGTATTCAAATAATCGAGGGGAGGAATTGAAAACTCAAAGCCATCCCCCTTTTCATTTCCAAATGAAATGGTATTTGATTGTGATTGGGTATTTTAATTTAATTTGGATAAAATACTCGACATTGAATCGAGGTTTTGAATTTGTGTTTATGAATGAAATGAATTTTATTTAGTGTATTATTCTTCTATTCGATTAAATAAAATCGAATAGGTCTCATTGTAAGAAAGCCCAAGAGTAAGCTATGTGAGGTTGATGGCGATGCTAAAAGCTATCGACTTACAAGGGTATTTGAAAATGGGCTCGACTTTGAATCGAGAAGGTTGTGGTTTATTTTTGAAATTGGTTTGAATGTTTTGAATCGATGACGAATTTAAATGAAATTGAATTTGTTTTATGCAATAGAGGATGATAGTGGAATTAGTCGGTCCAATGATTAATGGATTAAAATTCAATTAAGTCATCTAATTAAGGTAATTAAAATCAATTATCAAAATTATTTGATTTAAGAATTAACGCAATCAAATAATTAAATTAATTAAAATTAGTTAACAAAATTATCTTAATTTAATCAAAACTTTAATTAATTAATTTTAAAAGGATACAAGTGATAATATTGAATATAAAAATAATTGAGTTGAAACGGTGTGCTCGAACCGGTTTGTACGTAATGACCACACATTTAATGTCATTCGCAAAAATCGTAACGCGGTGACATATCATGTTGATGTATTTGAAAATTTGACGGAAGAAAGATTGAATCCATTAGTTAAATCAAACTTTTATATGGATGTACGCATAGCAAAGGATGTGACCAACAAAATCCAACTAGGCCCAATCCAACCATTAAAAGAAATGAAAAATTATAAGAGAAAAAGAAACAAAAAAATAAAATACCAAATAGACGTATGTGAAGAGTGGGGATATCGTCCCACTATCTGGACAGAGAAACATCATGCGTTTTTTCAATTTGGAAACCCGCCAAAAGAACATTGACATGTGGCAAGGCATTAAAATAAAAAAACCAATTTTACCAATGCTCTCTCTCGTTCAATTTTCCTCAGGAAAACAAAGTTTAAAGAAAAATCTATGTCATTTCTCTATTATTGACACATAAATATGCACTTGCTTGATGTAATATCTATGGCATACACAGATCCAAAAGTAAAACGGATATAGAAACAAAGTATCACCGCTCTCAAATCAAACCAAAAGCTAGTAATAATGCCATAACATTCAAATGAGAATCAGCTATAACCAACCCAACAGACTCGAAGCATTAACACTCATAGTGGAAACAGAACACAACGACCACATACAGTTATGAAGGCATAAAAAAGGAGTTCAATCGAAAGTTACCAAATTAATCAATCTGCCGTTTGCCATTTGCTATTTGCTGTCTGGAGTTTGTTTTCTCATCGGAACCGATCTAGGAAGAGGAGTGATGTGTTGTGCGTGAGATGCCTGTATGATTTATCTTGGAGGCGTTTGGAGTTTGTTGTTGTTGCTTGCTGCTGAGGCAAAAGGTCGTGTTTCGCGAGGATGACGGAGGAAGAACGAGTTTGGTCGGCGTGGTTTGGGTGTGGTGTATGACTCCGGTTGTGTTCCGGTGGTGCAGATCGCGTGGAGGGACGAAGACGGTGAATTTAGGGAGGTGAGAGGTGAGCGGAAGATCGTGTTTCGCGAGGGTTTTGTTGTAGCGGCGGAAGGAAGTTGTTGGTGGTGAATGGTTTTGTGACAGTTGTGCGTTTGGGGTGGTGAAAACGCGGAACAGGGATGGAAGTTTGTGGTGGTTGTTTGATGGTTAACAGTGGAAACAGAGATGGAGAGGGTGGCCGATGGTGAGCGATGGAGGCGGTGAAGGGTTTGGGATTTGCGAGAGCGAGAGACGCGTGTGGTGGAGTGACGGGGTGAGGTGACACGTGTTTGTGGAAGTTGTAAGAGAGAGAGAGAGCTGAAGAGAGGATGAGTTAGTGATTGTCTATGTGAGGGATCCCCTGAGAGAGAGTTTTTTTTGTTACTATGTTTTTTTTGACCCCTTTCTCCACTACAGCTGGCCATTTTTATTAACTTAATATATTATTACTTGATTTTCATTGGAGAATAGAAATGGACATGGATGACAGACCTTGGTCGTTGATTATCTTGAATCGATGACTTGGATCGAACCAAAGAAACACAAACAATTCAAAATGCCTATAATGTCCATTCTAGATTACTTAATTGATTTAAAAATAATTTAAAATCAATTGAACCAAATAAAATTTACATCTTTCTAATAAAATACGACAAAATTAAAATGACCACACAAAAAAATCTTATATAATATTCCTGAATATTTTGACAAAAGAATAGAAATAAAACGCCCAAGACCGAATAAAAGTCGGACGAAAATTTGCTCAAAAATTAAATCGGGCACACTAAAATGATCAACATAAAATATACTTATTAAAAAAATACATCATTTCTTTTAATTCTGAAATAAATTTTCATCGGTTAAACGGCTCAGGAGGGTCAAAATTCAGCTGAAACAGTCGCTGAAAAATATAACGAGCACACCAGGTTAAACTACGTGAACCGTAGATTAATAATACTGGCGTCTGCAACTCTAATTTTGAAACTTTTTACCCGCTGATTTTTGCACGTTCTTGAGAAATGGTTTAACCGATTTGTCTGTATTTTTAATAAATTTATTCTGACCGATATTTTAGGTATTATTCATGATGGAATGCATGTCATGCTGTGTGTATGATGCAAATTAAAAATGAAATCAATTTTATGAAAATTTAAAATGCCCGGACAAAATTGGGGTATGACAGCTGCCCCTATTTAATTATCTTGAACTAGAAGGTAAGAATGACAACAGTCTTCATACATTCGTGGTGGAAGGTGATTAAATACGAAAAGATCCAAATTTTGTCCTTTGACATGCAACGGAGAAATGTGGAAAGAAAATGCAACGAATTCTAACAGCACCAAGGTAATACTGGTAGAATGCCAAACCAATGCCAACCCTCGAGTCGGAATTCAAACCATGCAGGAGTCGTCATTGATGTAAGGACAAAATTGAACAGATTTCCTGGCGACAGAAGGACGACAGTAGAAATTACCACCACCAAAAGGATGATAGTAATTTAACACGATTTCCAAGATCGTCATCACCAAAAGGATGTTGGATAAGCCGAGCTTCAAAAGTAGTTATCACCAAAAGGATGATGGTTACAGTGGCCACAACAAAGATCGCCATCACCAAAAGAATGATGGTAAGATCAACAACAAATCTCGCTATCACCAAAAGGATGAAAGTTAGACATAATCCAAAAGATTTCCATCACCCCAAAAGGATGATGGTTATTCTGATAAAGTTTCCCATTACCGAGAGTATAATATCAAAGCTACCATAAAAAGGATGACAATCAACTCATCAACTTCAAAGATCATCGTCACCAAAAGGATGAGGGTAAGATTTAACAATAAAACTTGTTATCACCAAAAGGATGACAATAAGTCAATGATCACCAATGATCACCGTCACCAAAAGGATGAAGGTAAAGTCACACAACAAACTTGTTATCACTAAAAGGATGGTAATAAGTCGAAACTCAATAATCACCATCATCAAAAGGATGAAGGTAAATTACAAGACAAAACTCATTACCACCAAAAGGATGATAATAAGTCAAAACAGTCACCATCACCAAAAGGATGAAGGTAAGAACAAAACTTTAAAACTTGTTATCACCAAAAGGATGACAATAAGCACACAACTCAAATAATCACCATCACCAAAAGGATGAAGGTCAGGTAAAAGACGAAACTTGTTCCCACCAAAAGGATGATAATAAGTCGACAACTCAAATGATTACCATCACCAAAAGGATGAGGGTAGGATTAAACAACAAAACTCGTTACCACCAAAAGGATCATAATAAGTCGCTAACTTTTACTGATCACCGTCACCAAAAGGATGAAGGTAGGATCGAACAACAAAACTTGTTATCACCAAAAGGATGATAAATAAGTTATAATAACTTCAAATATTACTGACACCAAAAGGATGACAGTGGGGTTAAACAACAAAACTTATTACCACCAAAAGGATGACAATAAGCTTTAATAACGATAGGTCTCCATTCACCAAAAGGACGAAGGTTGGACCCAAAACTTCAAGGATCTTTGACACCAAAAGGATGACCGTAAGATCAAACAACAACTTGTTACCACCAAAAGGATGATAATAAGCTTTAATAATGAGAGGTCGCCATTCACCAAAAGGATGAAGGTTGAATCACGAACGTCAAGGCTTTACCATTACCAAAAGGACAACGGTTATCGTAAACAGGGCGATGATTAATATTATTCCTCAATGGACTTTCACCAAAAGGATGAGAAAAATATTAGAAAATAAGGCTACTGGCAAAAGTTCAATAAACCCGATTTGTTGGGTAGTATTGGAACATTGCTGGGTAAGACTTGCTTTGGGATATCAACAACAAAAGGTTGCAGAGCAACACTATGAAAAGATGTATTTTCTATTAACAAAAGGTTAGAGGAAACAACTCATTGAGGAACACTTCAATGAAAAACAGACGATTTTTGGAATTTATCCGAAGAAATCATTGACTCTACTGAGGATGGCATCTCAATAACAAAAGGTTAAAAGTTGCAGCTCAATGGGGAACACCCAAAATCAGGTAGGAACTTACTCAGAGAAAATTGCAAATGAATCGACCGAGGATTAGCCTGGATGCCTATGACTAAATCTTGGATCTTGATTTGTGCTATATGCATAAATGTTATGTATGTGTTATGTAGTGAGGTGGTGCATATGATGCATGTGATGCATGTTTTGAATACAAAGGATGATTGGTTTGTTTGGGATTGGTCTCCTTTTTCAAAGGTGATGTATTTTTTGGATACCAATGATGGTTATATTTGTTTTTATGAAGGTGCCATTAAGATGGACTTTGGCTTTTCTGGTAATTGTCAATGTGGCTTGGACTATTGATTGATGAAAGGATCTGACTGCCCGACACTCGGTAGTTGATGATGTGATGAACACGCAATAGGTGTGGATACCCTTGGTGCCCCAAGCTTGATTTCTTGCTGATATGTTGTGTATTTGTCTTTAAGAAGATCTCGATTTCTTCTTCTGATGCATTTGGCCAGCCTGTAACTGAGCATAGCGACGTGATCAACGCATGATGATTATGCCTTTGACATGCCCTAAGGATTCTTGCCAAGGTATGATGTTGTACTGGCGTGAACTTTCGACGTTTTTTGTTGTGAATTCAAGCAGTTTCCAGTGTCTAACGCAATCTGCTTGACTGATTTGGAGATATGAAAGGAATTTGCCCCTTGCAACTTGTCTTGCCCCAGTCTGTAGGGTGTTCAAAGGAATTCTCCTTGAAAGGAAACCTTTGGGAGTGATTATCCCATGACATGGTCTGAGTTCGTTTCCTTCAATGTCTGACTCTTGCAATGATCTGCCCCTTGGTTAGCCTTTGAGGGACTTGCCTCAGACGAACTGAGTATTGAAGTATTTTTCCTCCATGATCAACCGATGCTTGGAGATTTAGCTTACACCAATTACTTCTTAAGTCAACATAATCAAAAGATTCCATGCCCCTGATCCATAGGGTTATGAGATGGTCTTGATTCGTGTCATCACCGACGATCAAGTGCCCCTTGAATTGCCCCTTGTTGGAATTTTCTCGATGTTAAGTACTGACTGACAATTAAGAATTATTATCCAAGAAATGGTGGTTTTAATGCAATAGTTATGCAAGTTTTGAAAAACAATCATTCACTTGGAGTGTCGTGGTAATGTGTGACGAGTGGACCATGTGTCCAAACACGGTGTTGATTTTGCTTAGCGTGTGAGTGATATAGTGAGAATAGAATATTAGCAAATCTCTAGGAGTCAGTTTACTCAACCTTGCTGTAATATGCTTTCAAAATAAACCCTACTTCAATTAGGTCTTTTGAGGGTTGTAACGTGGCTTGGTTCATGGTTATTGAAACAAAAGGATATAAGGCTCAAAGTTTATTTTAAGTCACCCCTTGTTCATGATGATCTCCAATCCTACGTCCAGTTAATTCGATACATACTTCAATTCAGTGCAAGATCCCTTGAAATGACAGTCATCCTATTTTGCTCTTCATGGATGTTCATGACCTTTTGATTTTGGTATGGCGGTCACTGATTCTTGTTTTTCTTTGTTGAGGACTTTCATGGTCTCTCTCAATTTTTGCTTTAATCCCTAACTTTTGCCTGGACCATTTTTTGAAGCTTTTTAGTCTACCGCGATTTCCCTAATTTTGCCTAAGTCTCCTTTGGGAGTATCGACTTAGCGGGCTTTTATTTGATGAATTGTGACTGCCAAGTCATTGGTCATTGAAGAACCCTATATAACTTTTGTATTTTTCGAGGTTCCTTCGACACTTCAGGATGTGTGCGAAGAATGGCATGTAGTTGATCCATAAAAGGGATGTTTCTCCTTGTAATTTGAATGCGTAGTCAGATTAACTGAACACTACCCTTCCCCAGGTTAAATGTAAGGGTTCGTAGATCTGAAAGAAACTCCTACTTCTAGGCTCGAAGTGGTTGACTAGTGTTGAAAAGTATATCTTCGGCAAATATTTTTGTATCGTATCCACAGAGATTGGGTAATATTACCGCCATTCTATAATTCAAATGTTATAAGTTTAGGAAGTAACAGGGTTGTTTTGTTTGGAAAAATATTTTGTGAGTGAATGTTAACAAAAACTATGAATTAGTTTTAGTCAAATATAAAAGCTTGGCAAGATTGGAGTTCACTATTTCAAATGTTTATGATTCCTTATGATAAATAAATAGATTCAAGATTATTGATGATGTTCAAGTATCCTCTCAAAGTCATTTATGTCTAAATGATATCGTGATAATCACTATATTGATCCTTAGACGATCTCTCCACCTAACTATCAATATAGAAATCTTTAATGTTTAATACCAAAGAAGAGTAATGAATAAATCTATCTCTACAACTTATTCACTACTTGAAAATCTGTTTTATGTCTAAACTCAAGTAATCTCTCTCGACAACTACTCAAATCTGGTTTTCAAAGTAGAGCAAAAACAGTATTCAATACATCAACAATCTTTATCAAATATATAAATCAAAATGAATACATAAACAGATGAGAATAGCTACTACCTCCAATCTTGACAAAAGGGAGTTTAGCTCCTCATCATCATTGTTACAAAGCAGAAGCTTAAAGAAGAAAAACTCTGTTTTTCTCTTACAAAAACTCTCAATAACAATGTGTGTATGATATTCCAATGTATCAATGCCCTAGAATAATGTATTTGTCTTTACAAAAAGGGTTGACATTTCCCTAATTGGTCATTCTCATCCAAGGCAGAAAAGCTATCCCAAGGCAGACACCAAAATGGCAAAACCAGCTGGCCTTCAAAACAACACTTTTGACCCAAAAATCAGTTTGCTGGATTCGCAGGGTTCGCGGGGCGAACTGATGCTGTCTCATTCAGTTCGCGGGGCGAACTTTGTTCGCGGGGCGAACTGAAGCTGCCTCAACTTCCTTGCTTTGCACGCTTCATCCAAAATCTTCCATATTATGATGCTGCAATCCAAAAGCTTTCTCATCCAAAAATTCTACAAAACTAATAGAAATGTGAAATAACTATTCAAAACAAAATAAATTAAACGTAATTGCATTTATACGAATTAATAAGAATAAAAAGTGTGTAATTACATCAAAACTTGGTAAAAGGGACCAATAAAATGATATAAAAAGTAGTACTAATTGGTCCCTAACAACTCTCCCCAACTTAGCATTTTGTTTGTCCCTAAACAAAAGTTTCCACCCTCACAACCAAGACAATAACACAAAAGATTGGAACAAGGATTTACCAAGGACATTCAAATGGTTCAAAAGTGTTTGGCAATTTTTCTCAGTCCACCTATCTTTTTTTCTAGACAAAACATGAATAAGGAAAATGGTTGAGTGCAAAAATCATTCCAATGGAATTCAAAACCATATATGTCAAAATTGAATCAAACTTACACACACATCATAATAATGATGAATAACATGAAGGGTTACTTTCACTCATCCAAGCAATTAAATCAACAACAACTCAAATCATGCGGTTATCACAACAAATACCAAATCATGTGAAAAATGAGAATCAAGAGGTCTTTCAAATGTTGTAATGTGGCTTAGGTTACAAGAAAGGATATGATTAAGAGAATTTACAAAGTTGCCTATCCTAAGGGAGCATCCCCAAACATTCAACTCTACACAATTTCCTTTTCCTTGGTCCCTATCTTTTTCTTTTTCTTTTCAACTCCACACAACCATGAGCATTTTCTTTTTCTAATCTTTATTTCTATGCTCTATGGTTTCAAGGGTATTTTCTTTTTCTTGTTTCTTTTCAAATTTTCACCCTTTCATAAAAAATCACTTTTCCAAGTTTCTAATCAACTTTTCACTTTACTCTCCCCAACTTTAGATTCCAAAACCAAATTTATTCAATAATGCTCCCTACTTAGACATAAGCAAAAGGCAAAATTTTGCAAACAACTCGGTTTGAGGTTTCAACTGATACGAAAGAAATTAGGATTCATTTATTCCACAATTTTCAATTGATTTTACAATGATCAATCAAATGAATCCTAAACTAAGCTCAAAGGGGTTTAACTAAGGATTATTCCTCACAAGGTTAGTTGATTCAAACTTTTTGGTCGAGTGGTTTTTCTCACAAACAATGCCTCTATCATTTTCAAAATTTTCACAAAAATAGATTGATGCATGATTTAGCATGATAAGAATGAGTTAAAATAATGCTCGGTTTCCCGCTTTTTAGTGTACAATGGAAAGCTTCCTCACAAATGGTTAAGTCCTATTTTGATTCAAAGATGACATACATTTCAATGAGTTTATGATATGAAATTTGCACAAACCATCAAACTACTCATGTTAAGTCTAGAAAGCGATAAAGTGTACCTTGAAATACCGACACTACTTCTTATCATCACCACTCGAAGTGTCCTATGTTTCTTTCTTTGCGATCATTTCTCGGTTGCTTTAAGCTTGACTTAAGATTAAGAACAATTTAACAGAAATGTTGGTAAACCAAGTTGATTAAAAACACACTTAAATCTCAAATAGTATTCATGCAATTATCAAGACAAACTCTAAAATTCAACAAACTCCTCAATCTTCCTTCAACTCATCGCCATGGGTTACACCACCTCCTGCACCCCCCAAAAAAAATTGGCTTGCCCTCAGGCCACTTAGCATAATCAACAAAATCCTCTTAGGAAGGGAATGGAGAGGGGAAGTTTTGAAATTTGGAGGTTTGGACGTGGAGTAGCGAGGTTGTTGAAAGAATCTCCTAAGTTCGTGAAAATAGGAATGAAACGAAAATGACATAAAACAAAAGTTTTTTTTTTTTCAGTTCGCGGGGCGAACTGAAGGAAATTTCAAAAAAATTGGTTCTTCCATTCACTGTTCGCGGCGCGAACTGAAGCTGTGAATTCAGTTCGCGGGGCGAACAGTGTTCGCGGGGCGAACGGTAAAAAACAGAACCCAATTTTTTCAAAATTTAACACAGCAGAAATTCACACAGCAGAAAAAAATTAAAATGTAGACTTACAACGTTGGGTTGCCTCCCAACAAGCGCTTTGTTTAACGTCGTTTAGAGCTCGACGGTTCAACGGTCTTCACGATCCGACTTTGTTACGCAACTTCCTCAAGGGCTTGGTTGTCTTCAAGAGGTTCTTAATGAACCTTCGATAAAATCTGATACCACCCGTTTTCGGAACTACTTGCACAACACTCACCCATTCACCATCGGAGATAGAACAAATCATCCCGGCCTCCAATAGTTTGACAACCTCCTTCTTTTTCAGCACTTGAATCAATTTGTCTTCCTCTTTTGTGGACAATGTATTACTAACGACCACCGGTTTAGTACAGTCATCACCCAAGAACAAATACTTCAAATTTGGCTCTAGTTTTGGCTCTTCCACTTCCTTTGTCATATCCAAGCCTTCGTTTGTCTCTTCATGATAAACAAGTTCTCCGCGAGGTTCTAAGTCATGCAACATTGCTTCCATCTCTTCTCCTTCATTTTGGGTCGAAACTTTGTAGACTCCGATAAGAGATTTCTCTGATGGGTTAGAAACATGAGCCTGGTTTGCGATCTCCACTGGTTCCTCCTTGGTGGCATCGATTCGGAACGACTCACACTTACCATTGAAATGCCTTTTGGCTTCAAAAAGATTGAAGGCTACCTCTTCATCTTGCACCCTCACTTTCATTAGCCCATCATCTATGTCAATCATCATCCGAGCAGTTTTCATAAAAGGTCTTCCAAGAATTAAGGGTACATCACGGTCCTCATCCATCTCTACTATTACAAAATCCACCGGAAACAAAAATTTGTCCACTTTCACAAGCATGTCTTGAGCGATTCCGTATGGTGAGGTGGTAGACTTGTCGGCTAGTTGTAGAGTCATTCTCGTCGATTTAATCTCAACATTCCCCAATCTTTTTACAATGGAGAGGGGGATTAAATTTATACTAGAGCCCAAGTCAATCAAACCATTTCCAACGTATGTGCTTCCAATGGTTACCGGTAGAACAACCCGGCCCGGATCAGACTCCTTCCTTGGGAGAATCTTTTGGATGATGGCGCTACACCGTGCATCAAGCAATATGGTCTCATCTTCCACGTGTCGCCTTTTCTTGGTAAGAATGCCCTTCATGAATTTAGCATACTGCGGCATTTGTTCTAATGCATCAGCAAATGGAATGTTGATTTGGAGTTGCTTGAAGATGTCCATGAACCGTGCATAATGCCTAGCATTATCCTTCTTTGATGGTGCGTGCGGATATGGTAAATGTTGAACTGGACTGAGCTTCACTCCTTTCTCTCCTTTCTTCTTCTTCCTTGGTTCGATTTCCTTATTCATTTCCGCTTCACACTGCTGCTCTTCCATCAATTGCTGGTTCTGCTGTTTTCGCGGCGCGAAGGGAGATCGCGGCGCGAACTGAGCAGTTTCTGCCACTTTCTTCTTTCCACAAGCCACATACTCATTTTCCAGCATAGCATCCATATAATTATCTATTGTAATTTCCTCACTTTTTTCACCTGTCAACTCTCTACCACTTCTAGTAAATATTGCTTTACAGTGCTCCTTTGGATTGGGTTGAGTGTTAGCGGAGAAAGAAGATCCTGCGTTTTGTTCCGACAGTTGCTTTGCAAGTTGGCCTATTTGAGTTTCCAGATTTTTAATTGCTGCTTCGTTACTCTTCTGATTTGCCATGGAAGCTTGCATGAATTGTTGAAGAGTATCCTCTAGCTTGGAACTTCCTCCTTGCGACTGCTGTCCTTGAGAATTTGGATGTTGGTAAGGACTTTGCTGCTGAAAATTTTGATTGTTGAACCTTGATGGTTGATAACCTTGATTGTTCCTTTAATAGCCTTGATTTTGATTGTTCACATAGCTTACTTCTTCCAGTGGAGGACAAAAACCAGTAGGGTGATCCCCTTGACATAATTCGCAACATGCTACTTGATGTCGAACTTGAGAAGCTTGAATTTCCTTCATTTGTTGTGGAAGCTTGGCCATTTGTTGAGTAAGCAACTCCACTTGTTGAGAGAGTAGCTTGTTTTGAGCAAGAATGGCGTCATTGGTATTTAACTCAAGAACTCCCGGTTTACGTTGTGAAGGACTACGGTCATGTTGACTTTGACGATCATTGAGTGCCATCCGGTCAATAATGACTTTAGCTTCTTCCGCATTCTTTGACATAAGAGAGCCACCCGCGGTAGCATCCAAAAGTGTTCTGTGAGTTGATTGGAGCCCATTTAGAAAAATATGAATTTGAGTGAGCTCATCAAAACCATGACCCTTGCATTTTCTCAACATTGACTTGAATCTTTCCCAAGCCTCATTTAAAGACTCGTTGCTTCCTTGGGTGAATACTGCAATAGCCGTTTTGGCTTCCATGAATCAGGATTGAGGGAAATATCTTTCTAAGAACTTTTCTTCTAACAAATTCCAATCCGTCATCACTCTTGATTCTTGATCAAGGTACCACTCTTTTGCCTTTCCCACTAAGGAGTGTGGGAACATCCTCTTGAATAATGTTTCTTCACCCGCTTCATCAACTCCCGTAGAACCCGCAATCTCATAGAATTTGATGAGATGGGTATACGGATCTTCATGGTCCATTCCGGTGAATGGATTTGCATAGAGAAGTTGGAGGATTCCGGTCTTCATCTCCGTATTTCTTCCTCCACGGGCAAATTGAGCATTTCTTCTTGGACTATTAGCGGACATTTCGGTACGATTATCCTCCGCCATGTTTCCTTCACAAGCCTCTACAACCACTTCTTCGATTGGAACAAGTGCGGAAGTAGATGCTTCTTCTCTCCGGTTCCTCTCTTCGGCTAGTTTCCTTCTTCTTCGTGTTTTGCTATTGAGCTTCCGAAGTGTTCTTTCAATTTCAGGATCGAATTGAAGTTTCTCCTCGGTTGCTTTTCCTCGCATGCACTAGAATCTACAAACTAACAAACCAAGTGAAATAAAAGAGGGATAGCAGTAAAAGTAACAAAACTTAAAACAATGAATTATTGCAATGCTTGTAATATCGAACACCAATCCCCGGCAACGGCGCCAATTTGTTGAAAAGTATATCTTCGGCAAATATTTTTGTATCGTATCCACAGAGATTGGGTAATATTACCGCCGTTCTATAATTCAAATGTTATAAGTTTAGGAAGTAACAGGGTTGTTTTGTTTGGAAAAATATTTTGTGAGTGAATGTTAACAAAAACTATGAATTGGTTTTAGTCAAATATAAAAGCTTGGCAAGATTGGAGTTCACTATTTCAAATGTTTATGATTCCTTATGATAAATAAATAGATTCAAGATTATTGATGATGTTCAAGTATCCTCTCAAAGTCATTTATGTCTAAATGATATCGTGATAATCACTATATTGATCCTTAGACGATCTCTCCACCTAACTATCAATATAGCAATCTTTAATGTTTAATACCAAAGAAGAGTAATGAATAAATCTATCTCTACAACTTATTCACTACTTGAAAATCTGTTTTATGTCTAAACTCAAGTAATCTCTCTCGACAACTACTCAAATCTGGTTTTCAAAGTAGAGCAAAAACAGTATTCAATACATCAACAATATTTATCAAATATATAAATCAAAATGAATACATAAACAGATGAGAATAGCTACTACCTCCAATCTTGACAAAAGGGAGTTTAGCTCCTCATCATCATTGTTACAAAGCAGAAGCTTAAAGAAGAAAAACTTTGTTTTTCTCTTACAAAAACTCTCAATAACAATGTGTGTATGATATTCCAATGTATCAATGCCCTAGAATAATGTATTTGTCTTTACAAAAAGGGTTGACATTTCCCTAATTGGTCATTCTCATCCAAGGCAGAAAAGCTATCCCAAGGCAGACATCAAAATGGCAAAACCAGTTGGCCTTCAAAACAACACTTTTGACCCAAAAATCAGTTTGCTGGATTCGCAGGGTTCGCGGGGCGAACTTTGTTCGCGGGGCGAACTGATGCTGTCTCATTCAGTTCGCGGGGCGAACTGAAGCTGCCTCAACTTCCTTGCTTTGCACGCTTCATCCAAAATCTTCCATATTATGATGCTGCAATCCAAAAGCTTTCTCATCCAAAAATTCTACAAAACTAATAGAAATGTGAAATAACTATTCAAAACAAAATAAATTAAACGTAATTGCATTTATACGAATTAATAAGAATAAAAAGTGTGTAATTACATCAAAACTTGGTAAAAGGGACCAATAAAATGATATAAAAAGTAGTACTAATTGGTCCCTAACAACTAGGGATTAACTTCTTATCTCTCCAGTGTTTGGGGATTCGAAATAATGCTTGTACATCATCAACAAGATTTTATCTGAAAGCATACAGTCAACAATTATGGGTATTTTGTTTTCGTCATCCTCCTTCTAACATTTACTAACAATAATGTGATAAAGAAGGTGAGGTGGAAAAGTATGTGTTTGTGATTTGCAAATGTGATAGATGAGTGAATATGAAAGATTGATTCAAAGCATGCATAATCATCCCATTAATAAAACCAAATACAGATAACAATGTTTAAAGCATACAATACTTAAACAAACAAGAACAAATTACAAAAGTGCGAAATGGTAAAAATGGAATAATGATTGCCTTCATTCAAAGAAACGAGACTTCATCTCTTGATTCACTATCGAGATGGCTTCATCAGGAACTACTCTGCTTGTTCAGGTTGGTGAGAAGCTTTATCTTCGAGCTTCACTTGACTCTGCATGCGCCAGCATGGGGTTTATTGCAACGTTTGGCCTAACTGGTGTGAAAGTAATTGCCTTACTGTCAATCAAATCTTGGACCTTGTGTTTGAAGGCCTTACAATTCTCCACTGTGTGCCCTGGGGCACCCATGTGATACTCGCAGTGAGCATTGGCGTCGTAGCCTGGTGGGTAGGGCGGAGTTGCAGGTGTTAGCTCCTTCAAAACAATTGATCCATCCTTTAGCAGGTAGGGAAGGATCTTGTCGTATGGCACTAGAAATGGATCAAAGTGTCTTTCTGGTCTCCTTGCCCTCTACTGGTTAGGTTGACGTGGTGGAGCATGTTGTTGTTGATTCTGATGTGGATGCTGATAAGCTGGTTATTGATATGGCTGCTGATACTGTTGCTGATACGGTGGTTGATATGGTTTTGGGATGACAGCGGAAACATGATGGTAAGGCATAGGAACATACGGACGTGCCCTATATCATCCTTCTCCCATTATGGCATTGGTATGCCCTTCTGGCTTCTTTGGGAGATTAAGATATGGTTTCTTCATCTCACCCGAAGCATTGGCGGCGCAAGGTAGCTTTCCTTTCCTAATTTGACTTTCAATTCGTTCTCCCACAGAGACAACCTCAGCAAAAGTCGGGAAGCTGGAGCCCACCATCTTTTCCATGTATTGGGTATGCAGAGTTCCCATAAACATATCAATTAGCTCCTTGTCAAGAAGAGGAGGTTGGACACGAGCTGCTAGCTCTCTCCAACGCTGTGCATATTCCTTGAATGACTCGTTGTTACGTTGAGTCATGTCTTGCAGCTAGGTGCGATTGGGTGCTATGTCAGTGTTGTATTGATAATGCCTAAGTAAGGCTTCAGCAAGGTCTCTCCATGAATGGACTTGTCCTCTTTCTAATTGTATATACCACTCCAAGGATACCCCACTGAGGCTACCTTGGAAGTAATGAATCAGGAGTTGATCATTACTGATATGGGCGGCCATCTTGCGACAGTAGGCTCTGAGGTGAGTTCTCGAGCAGCTGATCCCTTTGTACTTGTCAAAGTCTGGGACTTTGAACTTTTGAGGAATCACCAAACCTGGTACCAAGCACATGTCAACAACGTCCAAATCGAGAGTAGCGTGAACCTCCAAGGACTTGAATTTTTCCTCCAAAGTATGGAGCCTCTCAACAGCTGGGTCTAGGAGACTTCCAACAACAGGTTTGACGGGTTGTGGCATGAAGAATGCGTCATATGGATCTTCATCACCCATCATAGATCCGTGTCGAGCAGATGCAGCAGAATGCTCGTGGGGTTTTATATTGTCCATTGGGATCGGAATAGGGGTTGGTCATCCTCTAGGCTGGGCAGGATTACCATTAAGGTCAGCCTCTCCAGGGATGCTAAGCTATGGTGATCCAAACTGAGCAGCAACCCTTCTAGCTTCGGCGCTAGTCTCAGCATCCTTCTCCTTTTGGGCTAAGAGTAACATGGTCTCAAGAAAATGATCCATCTTTGTCTGTGTGGAGTCAATGTTTATCCTCATTGAAACTTGGTTGGCTTCAAGCTGTTCGAGTGTCATCTTGTAGTTGCGGCGTGTCTCGTACCGGTGTCGTGTAGTCAGCGTTTACTGGACAAAGGGTAGAATATGGTGTAAGCTTTTGTTTCTGGAAGATGGTATGCAATGCATGCTGATTGTAACACCCCGATAAAATATGATAATTATTTAATTTAAGTTTAATAGTATATTATGATAATAATATGAATGAGAGGGTATTATTTTTCAAAATAAAAGATAAACCCTTCATATATATTATTATTAGTATATTTATTAATTTAATTAAATAATTGGAATGTTATTGGATTATTATTATTGGAATAATAAAGTTGGAATATATATAAAGAGTTCCATTTGGTAAAAAGAGTTTTTTTCACGTGAAAACCAGAGAAGCGACAGAAAGTGGAAAAGGGCAAAGAGGAAGAGCAAGAGAACAAGGGTTGAAGAAAGGGAAAAGCTTGAAGTTAAAGGATTTGCCGGATTAACTCAGGTAAGGGGGGTTTATCGTCGTTTAATGGGTATTATGGGTTAACATGTAATGGGTAGTAATAAGCCATTGAATTGACCCTAATTTGGATGATGAATGTTGCAAATTGTGATGACCAAATTACGTTAAAAACTGTGATTGAATCTATAGTTGGGTGAGTCGTAGTTTTCTGGACGTGTAGCTTTTTACGGAATCGAAATCGGAGGTTCGGAAGTCCTCCAACGGCGAAAAATGCGGGTAATTCTGCATTCTGTTCGTGTTAGCGCAGGAACAGCTTTCTGTCTTGCGTTAACCGGTTAACCCAGGGTGTTAACCGGTTAACACTGTTGTGAAAATTAAAAATTAATTTCTGTTTTGCGTTAACGGGTTAACCCAGGGCGTTAACGGGTTAACACTGTTATAATTTGCCAAAAAGCGTATTCTGTCTTGCGTTAACAGGTTAACCCAGGGCGTTAACAGGTTAACGCTGTTGAAATACTGTTAGAATTGCATTCTGTCTTGCGTTAACAGGTTAACCCAGGGCGTTAACCGGTTAACACTGTTAAAAAATTGTTAAATTTGTATTCTGTCTTGCGTTAACAGGTTAACCCAGGGCGTTAACCGGTTAACACTGTTGAAAAACTGAAAAATTGTATTCTGTCTTGCGTTAACGGGTTAACCCAGGGCGTTAACGGGTTAACGCTGTTGGAAAAGTGAAAAATTGATATTTAAATATGGTGTACATATTGGATGGGCAGAAGTTTGATTTTCTGAGCTGTTGTTGTGCAGTTTTGGTTGTTTCAGCTGAGTGATGTAATTTAGCTGATGTATGATATAGTAGGGATCATTTCCCGTTGTTTTGAGCAGTATAGGTATTAGTAGAGTGTGCTAATACTGTGATTTGTTATTTGGCATGACATGATATGATTATGTGATGAATATGCTGATGATGTATGATGGATGCATAATGCTGTGAATATATCTATTATGTATGCAATTGTGGATGGACTGTTTATGGCCTTTATGGTGGTAGCTAATTCCCATGGTGAGGAATTAGTGAGTTGTTTATGGCTTAGAGTGTGAGCATATGTCCATTGTGGATTGTCGTTGATGTTTGCATGCTAGGTGATTTAGCGTGCATAGCATGGCCTTTATGGTGGTAGCTAATTCCCATGGTGAGGAATTAGTGAGTGAGTCACTAGGTCTCAAATGAGTGGGACTAGTGAGCTTGGTAGTCGTATCTGGGTTTGATCGGTGAGGTTGAACTATGTGTTCACGAATAGTCGGTACCGCGTGCATGGAGTCTCATTGCATAATGTATGTATGGCGTATAATATGAATGGATGTATTCCAATATTATACGTGTGTTTTGTGGTTGTGTTGAGTATGATTATGAGTTGATGTTGCCGTTGCTGAATGTGTGATATGATGAGGGTGATGAATGTGTTAATTTACTTAACATTACATGATATTTTATAATGCTTGTTATATCGATTTAAGAACTCACCCTTACAACTATGTTTCAGGTAACGAGCAGTGATTGAGTAGAAGCTAGTGATTGGAGTCTAGTGTAGTTCCTTAGTGAGTCATGCTCTGGTAGATGTAACATCGGGACGGGATGTTTTACTTGTTTTCATTTGGTTGTTGAACAACTTTACATGTAATGTGTTACATGGTTTGCATGATTGATTAGATTTCTATCCGCTGCGAATTGTGCAATGTTTTATTTTGATTAATAAATGAGCATGACAAGTTATTATGGTGAATGGTGTTACATCAAGTGTGACACCCTGAAATTGCATATCTACTCTGATTCATATTTTGTTGTTTTAATTAATTATTGGGGTATTTTAGAAGGGTGTTACACTGATGATATGCAAATGCATGAATTTTGTCATGATTTTCACGAGGGGATACAAATACTCAAGAGCAATCACACATCGTGTACATCAGGATGACAGGAGGAAGTATAGGTTTCTCTGATTACTGAAATTCCCAAGGGTAGGCTTTAAAGTTAATAGGTTCCTAGAGTCATCGATTCTCTGTGAGAGCGTCACTGCCGTGACGAAGACTCGTCGAACAGTAATTACCTTGTTAAAATTCGCAATCCCTATGGAGATGAATTTTATTTATTACTTCAACGATACTATTACACTTGCTAGAATTTTCCATCAGACTCTACATAAAAAAGGTTGTGGAATGTAAAAATTGTTTTTTCAAGAATTTGATAAGACAATGTTAAGATAAATGGGGCTTCTTAAGTAATTATGGGAGAGCAAAACTGATATAGTATGACATGTCATAAATATGATAATCATTCAAACTATCCTATAGAGGGCACCTTATACGTTACTCAAGAAGTATAAACCTAATATTTCCCACTTTCTTGATTTTGGTAGCAAGTGTTTTATGCTCAATAACTATAAGGATAAGGTAGGTAACTTTGATTCCATAGTTGATAAAGGAATATTTTTGGGATAATCTTTGTTCAGTAAGACATATAAGGTGTTCAACAATAAAGCCCTTATAATAGTAGAAGAACTTGTTGATGTATCTTTTGATGAAAATAAGAAGTATGAAATGGGTATTTCTTATCCTTATGATGTTATAGATGTTGTAACTGAAATTTCTAGCATTATGAACTAATTCCAAGAGTTTCAGATAAATTGGACTCATAAAGGAGCATTCATCATCCAGTCAAAGTACTATTGTAAGCTATTGCAAAAATTAGACATGCAATACTTGAAGTATACTTCCATTCATGTGACATCAAATGTGATGATTGGTTGGGCGCCAATATTGAGGTAACTAAGAACCAAGGCATGATATGATCCTCACTTTATTTGACATTAATTTTTTAAGGTATTATGTTTAGTGTCTTTTTATGTTTTAGGTATGGGTTCCAACCTATTGAACCCTATTTAAGACCTTCAAAAACATTTCAAGGTATCTTAATGGTACATCAAAATAAGGTCTTTAATTTTGAAGGTGAGAAAAACATAAGAATGAGAATTTTGAATTGTAAATTTAAAAACATTTTGACATTTCTTTAAACTAAAATTAAAATCAATCACAAAATTGGAATGCAAAGAGATAAGGAAAGGATATTGACACAAGAAATTTATTCTATTTCATCCCATAACTTGGTGTAATGTCTATTAATTTCTCACTTGAGAGATTTTTACTATTCACCTGATTAAAATTCCCTGTATTTTCTGGCCCAACTAACCTATACCTTAGATTTTTCAAACACAAAGAATTGACTTCAACTTTGTATTTTTGGCTTTTCAAAGAATCTAGTTATAACGTAACCCTTTGAGGAAATATAATTAAATAATAGATAATTGTGTGTGTTAAAAAATATCAATCGATAGAGGATGTAAACAAAGTTAAGCATAAATACAAATGTTTCATCATTCAACGGACAATGTATACAATAAAGTCTCTCGTTGTTTGAGTTGATTTTTCTTTCTTTGGTAGAGCTTCTTCTCTGATGATTTTTCTTGAAAGTTAGTTTTATTTTCTCAAGTTGATTCTCAAAAGATTATTTGATATTAAAACTATTTTTCGATAGGTCAAATAAAATAGTGAGAAGTTAAGAGAATATCTAGTGTCTTTTATTATACGTTTCTTGAGATAAATATTAGAAAATGAGTTACTATACATCTTTGTATTATTTAGAGTCGGCTAATTCCAAGACCTTTTTACCATGTTGTTATGCACAACTTATACTATATGTACCATTTGTTAGTTGTCTTTGAAATTTTAATTATTTATCTTTAGAGGGAAATCATCAAAGTTATTATTCAAAGATGATGTTTTACTAGATGATTTATCAAGGTGCTTAACGATCAATATGCAAATGATATCTTACATATTTATCTTCTGTCAAAATGAACCTTAAGTAGAGGCGCAAATTTCTTACTTTTTCTAGAGGGAATATTACATAGAATCTTTTTAAAATATTTCTACACATAACACATGTTAAATAATAAATTTCTTATGTTACTCATTGTTATCATTAAACTTAAATTAAAGAGCATTATTCTTCAAACTAGCCTTGACTCAACAATCTCTCTTATTTTGATGATGATAAATATAAGTCTTTTGATGAACAATTTCATATTTTTAAAAGATAACTAAAGTCACAATCATCAAGCTAAAAAACTCCCTTTGAGACTATCCCAACATTTAATGTGAAATTATACGTGAAGATACCATTTTCCTATAAAGTACTAAAGGCATACTCTTAAAATAGGTTTGTGTAAAATATACAAATATTTTAATACGTTTTAACAATTTACTAGAGTGATATACAATGTTTTAGGATTTTTGAGATTTTAGAATCATCTGCTCATGATAACATTGATAGGAGACAAATGTCACAAAATCTTGTAAAGTAGTGTCTGATTGATTTTTTGAGATTGTTATTTCTTATCAGATGTACTTTTAGGGCAACATTGCCTTAAAGTTTAGGGGTACTAGACTTTTTATGGAGACAATTGCTTTAGTGGGCTGACGCTAGATGATTCAATTGTCTATTTGATACTCCCTCTGGTCCTATTTATAAGAGAAAGTTAACTTTTTAGATTCATTGAGCAATTAATGTATCTAGATCATGATCCAGTCCATATACATTGATTATTCAACGAAGCTAAAAAGTAAAATTTCTCTTATAAATAGAACCAGAGGTAGTATAAAAGTCCTTGGTATTCGGTCTAGATCAACTAATATGATGTTAGGATGAAGGATTCTAAGATTTCAAGTTTGTGAACCATTCTCTCGGTATAGAGGCCTTCAATTATCTTCAAGAGTCATTGGATTGCTTTGATGACCTATGATACATCGACAAATGTCAATTCTTCTCAAGTCTCGAAGTCTCGTATTCAGTGTACTAATGTGAGATGAATTGGATCTCAACACTAAACGAACTTTGATCTATATATTTTTTTCTCCCCAAATTTTAAAATAAATATTATTTTATGTTTATTTACCATATGAAAAGTCACTACTTTTAAAATATAATTTTCAAGAGAAATAATACAAAATTGATTTAAGGCAATATTTAGATTATATTATATTATATTATATAAGTAATAAATTTATGGTAGGTTGAAGATAACACGGTGGATATGACTTATGATATGGTAGTAGAAGTTTATAGTGATCATAGAAGGAATACTTGTAAGGTTATCATTCCAACGCTCAAGTCATTGTTTGATAAAGGTACTATACAAGTCATGTGTATGAGAATTATATCTGGGTATAACTCTAAGTTACACTTATATAGGGTAGACGATTACAAGTGTCACTGGATCTAGCGTATATTGCAAGAGATTGTCAGATGCATATCAACTATGGAGTTGCAAGCAATGACATGTTTCAATGTAGTGCTCTAGAGTGGAGATACACATTTTTGTATGTCATTAAAATATTGAGGATTTTTCAATGCACCTCATGTGCTTCTTACGCACCATGCAAAAATACATAAATGCCCCCAAATTCTAGAGATGCATCTCCAGATGCACCCAAAGGTTGGTTAACGTTAAAAAAATTCGGAGATACATGTCTATAATTTTTCAGCGTTTTAGTTTCCCAGTAACCGAAGATGCATCTCCAAAATTTTCTCAATCTTTTTATTTTTTGATTTTTCTTGCTTGTGTTGTTTTCCTACACTAATGGTATGCCTTACTTTAACTTACATGCATAATGACTGATAGATTTAGGCACATGAGGGTTGCTCAACACACATCTGTGCGGCGGGAGAAGAGTCAGTAGGTTCCGAAGGCTCATGGTCCCTCTGGTCAGGCATAACCATCTATTTTTGGGGCTCGTTCTTATCCTCATGCCACTTCATCTTCTTCTTATCGTAGGAGATATGATTCACCATCTGATGCATCACTCCCTCCATCCTCCCGCAGGATTCAGGTTTCACCAGTGCCACCTCTTACTATAGATGTTGTTGGTCCACTCCCATCTCCTACTATTGATGCTGCTGATCCAATGCCATCTCCGGAGGGTGTGGTCGATGCACATGTTGAGCCAAAGGCATTTAGAGGAGGCCCAGTTGATTTGTCATTAATGCCTCTGTATCCATATCATAGTGTCATGCATATCTGGGATGGAGAGGTAACTTTAGTTGGATTCATTCGCTTTTTACGTCAATTTTAATTGACAAAATTTTGACATTGATTATTTCTGAAAAATTTCAGGAGCGTGATCCGCATAAGTTTCTTAACCATGGAAGGAAGACTGATGCCTTGCCTTAGCCAAATGAGGAATGATTTCAGTCAGTTTTGTCCTTATCTAGCCCGAAGGACGTATGCATGATCGATTATACTTTGGTTAACTACGGGATGCTTAATGCATTCGTGAAGAGATGGCACTCAGAGACCTTTTCGTTTCATCTCATGCATGGTGAGATGTCTTATGTTTGCTACATATTCCAATCAGAGGGAGATTCCTAGATCATGGGAGGATGACCAAATATGAGGTGACCACGCATATCTGGTTGGGCGAGTGTACATGATTACACTGAGGATATGTCATAGGCTACTGCTTTTATTCCACTCAGAGAGAACCAAGTGATCGAGCCTTATAGAGTCTATCTTGACCCTTTGGTTGTTGAGGACATGCACTTCAACAACTATGTTGATCACCGTGATACACGAATATTTGACGAGATAGTGTTATACTCTAGATGGTTGGCATGCAGATCACATCTCATTGCTCCTCACCCGCCCGAGTGTGTCATGCGGCAGTTCAACTACACTCAGACCATTTCCAGACACCATGTCATCTATGTTCCTCCTGCCTTGACACATAGAAAGATAGAGGACATGTTTGATGATTATGAGAGTCACCTGGTAATAGACGAGGCATTGACTACCATAGTTGAGAGTGATTGGAGCTACGTCTAAGTCTACATCAGATGGTTCTTTAGGGTGTCACATTTGTACATGGTGGAGGTTGCTCCAGAAGACCCACCGAGATCAACTCATCAGGAGATACTAAAGAAGGAGCATGCACAACTAGATCATGCTGATGATGTCTTACCTAGGTGTCGTTGCATAATGGAGATTGTGTGGGCAGACATTGACAGAGATCTCTTCTCTAATGGGTCTGATGTGAGGCAGATCCTAGATGCCATCATGACAGAGACAAATGGATTATTGATGTATCAGAGACAACGCCAGAGGATAGGGAGATTGATGACCGAAGAGACAGAGCTGGTAGAGGAGGCAAAGGAGGTAGAGAAGAGGTAATCATACATACACAATAATGTCTTAGTACATATCAGTAGTACTATGGTCTATATTTTATTTTGACGGTCTTGCTACTTTATTGGTCTCAATTGTATGACATTTTAACATTTATTGATATTTTATTTATGTACATAGATTTTTGGTTTTCGATCGTATGGTATGGTTTAAATCTTCATTTGAATACAGATAAACAAAATATAATATGGAAGACTAAGTTCTTAGACGTTACGGAGATGTATCTCCTTAATATTCACAGAGATGCATCTCCGCTCCAATTCAAGTGTATAATGACTTTTGAGTGGAATGTATTCAATGTATTAAATTGTTACGGAGATGCATCTCCGAAATATTTCAACATTCATTTAAAATTTAGTGCGTTCGGAGATGCATCTCCAAAAACTAAAGATATTTAAATAATTTCGCATTGTGGTTAAAAAACATAACGTGCATTGAAAAATCCTCAAAATATTTTATATATTACTCAACCACGTTGTTGGACCGACCTTATTCAAAATATTTTATCTATTACTCAATCACATTGTTGGGCCAACCTTATTGGACCGGTCTTGTTGGTTATTGTGCAACCCATAACAAATTATTATTATTTTCAAATGGGTAAGATAAAAAATATTTAAGTGGTTAGATGACTCCTTTTCTATGATCTTTTATATAGTATTACTTGGATTAATTCAAATCATTCCATAATGCTCAGAATAGTGCTTTTACATATCATAAATATTGGACAAAACAGCACAATGTAACTATCTGCTTTTCCAACCTAAGACATTAAATAAGTTGCTTAGCAACAAAATAATAAAATAAAATAAAAATGAACTTTGTTCACAAACATCTTAAACATACATTAATTTATTTTAACCTCCACAACTACGTCTTCCATTCTTCCAGGGGACAACAAAACCATATCATAAAAGTGTATTTAATCCAACATATATATGTGATCATGGTATTCCAATGATAGGGAAGAAAGGAAGATAAAAACTAGTTGGTGCCAAACCCCACTGTGAAGGCATTGGAAAATTATAAGTTTTGGAAGATCCAAATTGATTATTCTCATCTGTGCATTCTGTATTTTGGGGACAAGAAGTGAAGAAACTTAGAGTAGTGGAAGTTGTGTAGCTATTTTCCTCTTTGTCCTTCACAATTTGGGAGAATTGGTTTTTCCTTGAAGCATAAAGGTTACTGGGTCCACCAAGAAGTTTTACATGGCAATTATCAGAAACAGGTTTTGTATGGTATGTGGAAAGATCAACCATGAAGGAGCCATCATTTTCTGTAGTTGCCACAGCCATGTTTTCCATACCTTCACACTTCATAGAGACCTTAATTCCTGAAACCAAGGAAAATAGTTACTTACAACAGTTTTTTTGCGTCGTCGTAGAGTAAATATTGTAGTATATAATATAGATTAGAATAAATATAAATAATTAAATTAATTTGAAATAAAGAACATTAAATAATGAGATGAGAATTGAAACAAACCAGAGAAATCATAGTCCTGGGTGCAATCAATGCAAGTGACCTTGCCCTTTACAACTTGGCATGCAGAAGGGTCGATTCTAGCAAGAGTTAATGCAAAAAATAGTGATGTGATAACATGAAAAAACCTCATATTGAACTATGTGAAAGCAAGAAATAACAATATAGCTGAAAGATATGAATGAAAGTTAGAGAATTTTGAGGAGAAGATTGGTAGTTCTAAGTTATATATATTGATAGCTTGAGACATATTCGTATTAATTATAGGGGTCCTAAAGTTTGTTAGAGCTGTTATTAGTAGTTGGTGTCCACAACTGTACTCTTAGGTTTACGTACGTATAGTGTCTCTGCATGTGACGAGGAGGCACCTAATCTTTTTTTTAGTACAATGGAGGTACCTAATCTGCAGTAGTTCAGCATAGTTCAGCATGCATAACCAATAACCAAGGTTTTAAATAACGGCCTCCGTGGCCGCGTAAAGATTTTTACGATTTCAGTCGATACAGATATTATGATGATGATTGTGATGGTTGCGGTATGAACTAACACAATATTTTTTTATCATGAAAATGATAAATAACAATATCCATATCGATACTTTCTGATATTATTTTATGAAAGTCGCAATAACTGAAAAAAAGTTTGTTTACTGCTGTAACGAATTCAAAGTGATACTAAAAAACAAAAAAAATAGGGCCATCCCCATCCGTGAGTATATTGTTTGGAATGCGGTAATTCAGGTCATGCTCGCAGAAGGAAAAAATTAAATAACTTAGGAGACTAATAAATGCACCGATAGATCTTGTTCATTTATTAAGTAGGAGAAAATTGCTTTAAAGTGATACAAGCATGTCATTGTAGAAGGAATGAATGCGTAAGAGGCGTTAACAAAGAATTTATTAACTTCTTATTATAGTGAATTTTCGAAGAATCTAAATTTAAGATATAACTTGGCAAACATTGATTACAATTTTCATTTATTTCTTGCCGAATAATAAATTATCAATGTCCCTCTCTATGAGATCGGAAGGTGGAGGATTAGGACAAAATAGATATTTGTTATTTTCTTGGTCTCAAATTATAAATTGATTTATAGTATTATAAAACTTATCTTTGATATTTTTTTTATATATATATTATTCTCAGGATTTATTTTGATTCTTTAACATAAAAAAAAAAATCAAGTCATTTAATTCTTTAAAACGTATCGTACCATTTTAATTTTTTTGTCTAATTAATTATAGAAAAATTTAGAAATTGATTGTTAAATTCGTCGCTAATTAGATGAAAAAGATTTTATGATACGTTTTGAAGATTTAAAGAATCAATATGAGTCTTTTTAAGTTAAAGATTAAAATGAACTTCGACATTAACATTTAGAATTAAAAAAAAAGTATTAAATCAAAAATATAATACTATATGAAGAAGTAATTAGTTGATATTAGGTGTCAAGGGGATGTCTGTTGGGAAAACTCCAATTTTGAAGTTAAACGAATCAATCTTGATGAACAAGAATCAATGTTTCTGATTGATCATGTCTCTTGTTCTTCATCCTTTACTCAGGTGAAACAATCACTTTGTGGTTGCAAGATGATTATACACTACATAGAGAATTGAAAGAAGACAACGAGACAATGAAATATAAGAGAAAAGAGAAATTCTTGAGGAAGAAGAAGAAGATTGTATTATTGTGCAAAGTGCACTCTAAGTGTTTGTTATAAGGTGGGTTAATCACAATTGTGATTTCTGAAACTACACATTGCTACTATAAAACTCCTTACAAAACATCTTACTAACTTGTTACAAATTAAGTATAGTTCCTCTCTATTTATAGATAAGATTACTTGCACTCCAAGTAATCACAAAATAATTAAACTAAAACTAAGCTAAGTAAGTTTTCTTTGACTCTATCGAGGTGTACTCCTTCGACAACTTCATGCTTCGACTACATGTTTCGACAAATTGTATTTAACTTTATGTCAAACATAGTTAATACAGACTTTGTTCGACTCTTGCCGAATGCACACTAATTCGATACAAAGAATTACACATTTAACACACCACCCAATTTATTGTGTTTAAGCTATCAACATTCTTCATTATTCATAATCTTTTGAATAATTCGACCTGCATGACATTTGTCATTATATCTACAGTCTGATTCTTTGATATGCAAATCTCTAGGCTCAACTTTCCACTATCTACATGCTCTCTTAGGTAATGAAATCCCATTTCGATGTATTTTCTTCTTTTGTATGCTATCGGATTCTCTTCCAGGTTGATAGCTGACATGTTGTCAATCTTCATGGTCATTACTCCATGATTCTTCCTTGTAACTTCTTCTACTAGATTCATCATCCATGTTGCTTGGCATGCACATAGCGAAGCTGCTATGTATTCTGCCTTGCATGATGATAAAGCTACCATCGGTTCCCTTCTTGAACTCCATGTGACTAGTGCACCACCTAACATGAACACATATCATATTATCAATTTTCTATCTTCAGCATCACCACACCAACTAGAGTTAGTGTACCCCACAAGCTTTCATTTGTTTCCTTTGCCGACTGAAGGGAACAAAATACCATAGTCGAGTGTTCCTTTGAGATACCTTAGTATCCTTTTGGTGGCTGCAATATGGGATAACTTCGGCTTCTGCATGAATCTGCTAACCATGCCTATACAATAGGCTAAATATGGCCTTGTGTGACAGAAGTATCTAAGTGATCCAATGAGTCATTTGTACTATGTTGGGCTGACATCATTTTTATTTGAATCTTTTATCAATTGTAATTTGAGTTCAGTTAGAGTTGAAGTTAGGTTGCAATCTTGCATCTCAAATCTCTTGAGTATTTCACTTGCATATCTTCTTTGGTGCATCATCAAGCCTCTCCTACTCTTGTAAAATTGGATACCAATGAAGTATGAGAGAGTTCCCAAGTTTAACATTTCAAACTCCTTACTTAAGTCATGTTTGAAATCTTCGATCTCCTTCTTGCAACTGTCTGTTATCAACAGGTCATCGACATAGAGACACAATATAAGCAGCTCAATCTTGCTTCTCCTGAAATACACACCATGCTCTTTCATGCACTTCTCAAACTCTTTCTCTCTTAGAAATCTGTCTATTTTCTTGTTCCAAGATCTTAGAGCTTATTTCAATCCATACATGGCTTTATGCCGCCTGTATATTTTCCTTTCTGGGTATTGTTTCACAAATCCAACTAGTTGTGTTACATACACCTTTTCATTTAAAGGGGCATTCAAGAATGCATATTTCATGTCCATCTGACACATTAACCAATTATGCATATTGGCTAGACCAACAACTAACCTGATTGTTTTGATTCCAGCTATTGGTGCAAAGACTTCATCATAGTCGATTCCTTCTTTCTAAAGAAACCCTTTCGCTAGAAGTCATGCCTTGTGTCGAGTTACTTCACCTTTTGGGTTCAACTTGACTTTGTATAAGCACTTCACATTAATTTTCTTCTTCCTTTTTGGAAATTTAACTAGTGTCCAAGTATCATTATCTTCTATGTATTTTATCTCATCCACCATAGCTTTCATCCACCTTGAGCCTTTTAATGCTTCAACTATATCGACTGGCTCAATATCGGCATAGAAGGAATAATGTACTAAATCACATTCATCATTGACCATATCATCTAATATGATTACACATTACTGAAGTCTTGCAGACATGTTTCTGGTTCTCTGGGGTCTGTTTGTGCTAGCTTGACCTTCAACAACTTCTTATCGAACTTCTCTAACAACTTCACTAGCTGGTTGATCACACAAGATTCTCACTGAATCCTTCTTGATGTTCTCATTCTAATCTCACTTTTTAAGATCAACTACAATCATAGCCCTGCCGATCATGACTTTCTTGTTCACTGGGTTGAACAGTTTGTATCCACCAGTCGAGTGATATCCCACCTGGATCATCTGACTCGACTTATCATCCAATTTTCTTCTTAGTTGATATGGCACATGCCTATGTGATATGGATCCAAATAACTTGAAGTGGCTTAAACTAGGTTTGTCGCCGTACTAACATTATTCTGGTGTGATACCTTCAAGCCTCTTTGTCGAACATCTTTTTAATATGTATGTTGCACTTGACACAACCTCACCCCATAGATCATTTGGGAGATGCTTTCCTTTTAACATATGCCTCACCATATTCATAATGGATATGTTATTTCTTTCATAAGTACCATTTTGTTAAGGAGTATATGGTGGTATCACCTCATGCATAGTTCCTTCTTTTGTATATAGCATACCTAAATATTTCGACACTTACCTTCCACCTCCATTTGTCCTCAGAATCTTAATCTTGTGACCACTCCGTCTTTCCACCATTGCTTTGAACTTGGTGAAAACACCGTTCACATCATTTTTCTTCTTGATGTAATAGGTCCAAATTTTTATGATGTAATCATCATAAATGTAACAAAGTACTTGTTACCTCCAAGTGAATCTACTTGGAGAGGACCACACATGTCTGAGTAGATTATCTCGAGAGTGGCTTTCGACTTGCTTTTTGCATCATTGCTGAAGATATTCTTGTGTTGCTTTGCTTGAACACATTCTTCACATACTTTTTCAAGAATATGGATTTCTGGTAGGCCTGAAACCATGTTCTTCCTCTTTAAATTACTAATTACATTCAAATTCAAGTGACCAAGTCTATAATTCCATAACCATTTATCTCTACTAGTTGCAGTTGCTCGGCACTTGTGTTCTAACACATCAAGTTCAATCCTGAAGGTTGTATTCTTAGACATAAGAGCCTTCAAGATTAATATGTTACTCGAGTCGATCACTCTTATAATTCTATCTTCATTCAATACTTTGTAATTCCTCTCAATCAGCTGGCCTATATTTAACATATTACTCTTCATGCCAGGTATGTACAACACATTGGAAATTACTAATTATTTACCATCATTTATCCTGATCAGAACATCACTAATACCTTCAGTAGATAAGGTATTTTCGTTTGCAAATTTTACCTTGTTCTTTAACGAGGATTTGATGTTGATAAACCAATCTTTTCTTCCAGTCATGTGTGAAGAGAATCCTGATTCGAGATATCGTTGATCTTTGAATCTTTATTCTTCTTTTGTTATGACCATTAGCATCACTTCGTCTTTTTCTACAATCTTTGCATCACTTTCTTGATATTTCTTGCCTCCTCGACATTGAATTTCCTAATGGTCATACTTTTGACAATTGTAGCAATGCATATGACTTTTATCCGGTTTTCTTCCATCGCATATTCCTCTACCTGCATCACCACCTCTGTGATTGCCTTGGTTAGAAGATTGTCTTTGATTTGATGAACTACCCTCTTGATGGTATCCTCTACCTTTTCCTCTATTTCATTTTCCTTTTCCTTTCTTTTCTTTAGTCGTCTGAGCTTGCAAGGTCACACCAGTCTTTAACTTGGTTGCAGTTCTTTCAGCTATTATTTATTTGTGAGATTCAAGTGTCCCTTGAAACTCTTCTTTTGTCATACTTGACAAATCCCTCGATTCTTCTATGGTTACTACCACATGATCGAACTTTGGATGTAACGATCTCAAAAGCTTTGACACTACATATTTTGATGTCAACATTTCTCCATACATCTTGATTTGATTCACCAGTCTTGTTACCCTAGTGACGAAATCAACAATGTTGTCACTTTCTTCCATCTGAAGCAATTCATAAGTTATTTTGTGACTTTGTAACCTCACCTATTTTACCTTCTCAACACCTATAAATGACTTTTCCAGAATGTCACGTGCTTCCTTTGTTGAGTCTACATCACTAACTTTCTTAAGGTTGTTTGGATCAACACATAGATAGATTATAAAGAGAGCTTTATAATCTTTCTTCCTCAAATCTTTAAGTGCAACCTTTTTTTCATCCGTAGCATTCTCTCCAATTTGTGTTACTCCATCTTTCACAAGATCCCAAAGGTCTTGACAACAGAAAACAACTGCATTTGTTTAGACCAATTTTCATAATTCTTACCATTCAAGATTGGAAGATTCGCTGAAAAATGCTCGTTCAGATGATTCATCATGATTCAATTCTCCCAAAGATCATACAACCAGTACTTTAGATACCAGATATTGGGAAAACTCCAATCTAGAAGTTAACCGAATCAATCTTGATGAACAAGAATTAATTTTTCTGATTGATCACGCCTCTTGTTCTTCACTCTTTACTCAAGTGAAACAATCACTCATTGGTTGCAAGATGATTCTATACTACACAGAGAAATGAAAGAAGAAAACGAGACAATAAAATATAAGAGAAAAGATAAATTCTAGAGAAAGAAGGAGAAAATTGTATTGCTATGCAAAATGCATTCTAGGTGTTTGTTACAATGTGTGTTAATCACAATTGTCATTTCTAAAACTACACAATGCTACTATAAAAACTCCTTACAAAACTTCTTACTAACTTGTTACAAATGAAGTAGAGTTTCCCTCATGAGATTATTTGCACTCCAAGTAATCACAAAATACCTAACTCAATTAAAATTAAGTTAAGTCAATTTTCTTCCAAGTAATCACAAAATACCTAACTCAATTAAAATTAAGTTAAGTCAATTTTCTTCGATTCTGTCGAGGTTGACTCCTTTGACACCTTCATACTTCGACTAAATACTTCGACAAGCTATATTCGACTTTCGGTCAAATACAGTTAATACAGACTTTATTCGACTTTTGTCAAACACATATTAATTCGACACAAAGAATTAGAGATTTAACCATAGGAAGGGTAACTCAATTGATTTGAAACTATTTAAAGAAGTTGGAGGTATAGAATTCAAATCTTAAATATTATCAATTAACTACTTCCAATTAGTTATTAAAAAAATATCAAGTTTAATACGTATTTTTATAAATATTGTAGGAAATAATTTAAATTAATTCAATTATTAAATTAGCTTATATCATATTAATAATTAAGCATACAAAACAGGAAATAACTTAAACATGATTTTTTGTATTAAATATTTATACATGTTTTAAATAACATACTATTTATAAATCATTTATTATATGTTAAGATTAGATAGTGTGTCATACCGTTTTTCAATTTATATGAAAATTTATAGGTTTTATCAAATCAACTTTAAATTTAATCGTTGAATTGATTTACGGTATCTTAAGTTTTATACATGTTGTCAACATATTTGATTCATAAAAATAAATATTATCGTTTGTTTCCTTATTATACAGTTTATTATCTTTTTAGTTATTTTAAATTATTTATTTTATTTATTAATAAATATTAATTTCTTATTACAAATTTTTCATGTGGTATTAATTTTTTTTATTTATAAATAAAGGTTGATTTTGCAAAGCAATTTTTTCATGTAATGTTATAATTTATATAAAATCATCAAATATTTTATTATTAGGGACAGGAATAGTTGTGTTGAAAGAAAAAAGGAAAGAATGCTAGATTACAATTGGAATGTTTTATTAGAGAACATGACTTACTTTCTCTGAATATTAATGAACCGTAAGTAGTAGGTCATATGTCATCAGTATCTTCTTATTTGTTTTGTAACTTTCGGACATATTGGACCCAACAACCAATATGTCGTCTATTTTTTTTCCACTCACACTGGATTCCGTTGTTTTGTAACTTTCTACCCATTGAACCATTGATAACGAGACTCAATTTACAAGGTGTCTTATTTTTATTGAGAAAGCTAATTAGTTGTATCAAAAAAGCATATAGATATGCACGTCAGGAAAGTGGATGTAGTATATTTTTATTTATTTTTTTATAGTTTGTTGTATTTTTTCATTATTAGAATCGTAAAGTTAATTGGATAATTTATGATAGATATCATGTATCCCATATCCTACTTTGCTTTATATTGTTATTGTTAATTTCATTTCATTCACACTGAGTCTTTGAATAATCGATCGCTTTATCTACACATCGTTAGGATAAAAGTATGTACTCAAACTCATCTCCCAGTGGGTTCGATCTTATTATATTACTTCGCATTGTTGTGCATTTACAGCCTTGCAACACATCAAGTTTTTGGCACCGTTGTAAGGGAGATAAAATTTTATATTGAAATTTTATTCCAACACAATATAGAGTAAAACACGTTTTTTTTTTCTGTTTTTATTTTGTACGCAAAGAACACTTTCGCCAAAAGCTTGGTTGAACCGGTAGACAAGATCGAGAGTTTCTTCCACGAAAGACACTGACTCTTAGCTTTGTAGCAAATGGTTGATCCGATGGTAAGATAGCAAACCACTAAAATACTATGCGGTTCCCACCGATGAGGGACCGAACAGTAGCATTGCACATCCTCCCTTAGCGACCAATAATTTTGAACTTAAGCCTTCATTGATAGGCATGGTTCAGCATGGCCAATTCTCACGGTTACCTACTGAAAACTTGAATCTTCATTTGTCTGTTTTTGTTGACAATTGTGGCACTTTAAAGGCTAATGATGTTGATCAAAACACCATCCGCCTCAGGTTGTCCTTTCTCACTAAGAGATCGAGCCTAATCTTGGCTCCAACCTTTGCCTGCAAATTCTATAACCTCTTGGCCGTAAGTTAAGGTTGTCTTCCTTGCGCGGTATTTTCTGCTAAGCAAGAAAGCCCAAATGAGGAATGAGATCAACAACTTTAGACAAGAGGAAAATGAGTCTCTCTTTGACTCTTGGAAGTGTTACAAAGATCTGTTGAGACGTTGCTCATTTCATGGATTGGAAAAATGGTTGGTAGTTCATACCTTTTATAATGGACTCATCTATTCTACAAGGATAAATTTAGATGTGGCCTTAGATGGTGCACTCATGAATAGCCCCTAAGACGTGGATTATAATTTGATCGATGACATGGAGAAGAACCACCATTTACGGGGAAACGTCCAAGAGAGAAGTGTTAAAGCACCTTAAAATGGTGGGTTTTATGAAGTTAGTCAATTTGATTACATGAATGCGATGCTAGGAGCACTCTCCCAAAAGTGTAAAAACATGACTGTAGCCCCATCTACACATGCACTTGTAGCTTCTGTAGCTCCCACCACCCCAATGGTCCTCTATTGTGAGGTATGCGGGTTAAATGGACATTCTGTTAGGGATTGTCATATGATCTTAGTTGGAGGATCTAACCATGACATTGTTAACTATGTCAATAATCAGAGAGTGAATCCTTATTCGAATACCTATAACATCGGGTAGAGAGACCGCCCAAACTTATCTTACAATAACAATCAGACTCAAAACACCATTGGACCATCTTGATTTCCACAAAGCACAACTCCAAGGAAGTCTAACCTAGAGTCCATGGTGGAGAGTTTTGTGGCGACACAAGCTCTACAAAATGATGATTTCAGAAACCAAAACCTCCATAGAAATTGTGGATTCCTTTGTTCGACACCCACACGTATCTGTTGTTCGACAACTTGAGGCACAAACTGCTGACCTTGGTTTTCTATGTTTTCCTCATTGATTATTCCTACATTCTACTTTGACTTCACCATCTAGAGTCAAACTTGACCCTAAGGGGCGCCAAAGAAAAAGAAAAAGCAGATACATACATTCTATGGAATGCAAATAAGTATGGATAAACGTCAAGAACATTGAATAATAAAGAAAAAGAAGTAAAGTATGGATAAAAAGAGAAAAGTTAAAGTAACAAAACTTTATAAATGGAACGCAGATACATACATTGAAAAACCATTTCTCATTTTCATAGTTGGATACTTTGAGTGTTTAGTGTTTAAAATTGGGACCTCCAAAACTATAAATGAACACTGCTTATATACTAGTCCTAACATAACCGTTTACAATGATCGATTTAGCAAAACTTGACACGTCTTCGTCCTCATGCATCTTCCGACTTTGAGAAATCCCCATGTGTCCTTGAATAACTGTATGATCTTATCCAACTTTTTTTGATAAAAACATGATAGCCACGTAAACTAATAACCCCAAATTTCACTAAGTCTTTTGCTTCGACCAAGGTTTTGAAAGGACTTCTCGACGAGTTTCCCAACCCCCTTCGATAGGAAATTCTCTTAAAAAGATTAGGTGGTCTTTTAGTTGAAAATGACCACTTCGATTCTGGATGAAACCTTAAATTTCCACTATAGCCAGATTCGACCTTGAATGCTCACGCTTATCACCTATTTCGAAAATATGAGGTAACACTCACATCATGAGATCAATCTATTATTTTAAATTTTATGCAAAGGTGGGATGATGAGTTTCAAACATCGAAACTAGTTGTTTCACCATTAACATATTTTCAAATAATAGTATATCAAAAGTTAACTTTCAAAACCCTAATCCTTTGTTTCTTTCTATTTTTGGGGTTTTTCTTAAAATTTCGCTCCCTCCACTAATAAGAATGTGAAGTGGATCAATAAAGTCAAGAATGTCAAAGGAATTTTATGGGACTGTATGGGCATTTCTTATTTTATCAAGATGTTTTGACACCGCGTTAGAATTGATATACATGTGGTGGCAGCAACTTTATATTTCTTGAGTTGAATCATTTTTTATTTCTATATTTCCTACCAAACTAGTAACAAACTCGTATCTATACATGGGGTACATCTTTATATGAAATTTAGTTTTTGACGCGTATTTGTATGCTGTTATAAAAATTGAAAGTTGAAAATACATAAATAAATTTAAAAATAATAGTAAATTTAAGTTGAATTAGTAATACATGTAAAAGATGAAAGGTAAACAATAATATCAAAAATAATATGATTAAAAAAAATTGTTGAAATTTGTATTAGATAAATCAATCGTTTTATCTTTTTTTTTAAATAAGATAATTATTTTATATGAGAGATTTTTTTAACATATTTGAAAAAAATAGTCTATAAATTTTTATTATTCAATATTCAGATCAGTAGTAATGTTGTTTCTGTTTATGACAAAAATAATTTTTTTCGTAGATACAATTATTTTAATCAACAACGTATTTTTTCTCGTATATAAATATTATTTTTATTTTAACATTATTTATTAAAAAAAATTGAATCAATAGTAAAGTTGTTCTCGTATAAAAAAATATTTTAATCAACAGTATATTTTTCCCGTATATAAATGTTATTTTTTTTGGAAAATATTTATAAAAATATTTGAATCAATAGTAAAGTTGTTCTCATTTATAATAATAATTGGATCAGTAGTTTCATTTTTTCCGTTTTAATATGAGAAAAAAAAAGTAATTATTAAAATTTTATTAAATTAGTAGTTTAATTTTTTTCCATTTCATATAATTTTTAATATTATGCTAATTACATATTTTAATTATTTATAGGCTAGTAAGTTATTTATTAGGCTAGTATAGTTAATTGGTTTCTTATAAATTTTATTAAGAAAATGAATAAGGCAGACTTAAGATGGAATGGTCCTGCTAAGGCTAAGTGGTAGTTACTCTATCTGAGTGAATCATAAGGATTGACTTTGTGAATCATAAGGATTGACTTTGTTGTAGTACTAAAGATCAAAATAGGTTATTCTTATTTTAGTGTAGCTGTAGGTGGTGTACTTCAATGCTATTCTTACGCATATTTTATATGGTGAAGTGTTTTTTAATAAAAATATATATTTTATGAATAATATTATGAACAGTACTATGATCAATATTTTGTGAATAGTATTCATAATTTTAAATTAAAAAAATAAAGTTGATTAATAAAATATAAAAAATTGGTTAATGAAGTGATGAAGTTAATTAATAAACACACAACTATTTAAAATAATTTTTAGTTGTAAAATAAAATTGGTTAATGAAATGTAAAAAGTTTGTTAATGGAGTGATGAAAGTGGTTAATAAACATTCCGATATTAAAAATATTTTTTTATAATAAAATAGAGTTGGTTAATAAAATATAAAATATTCGTTAATAAAAATATAAAATTGATTAATCATATTAATTTTAAAAATAATAATAATAATTTTTATATTTTTATAAAAAGAATATTTATTACTATAATATTTCAAATACATTTATGTTACTCTAACCGGTATATATATATATATATATATATATATATATATATATATATATATATATATATATATATATATATATATATATATATATATATATATATATATACACACATTAGAATATAAAAACGGATTGTTTACGAGTAGGTGTAAGAGGCAGTGTAAAAATATCATTTCTAATAATTAATGATATTTGTGTATGTAATAAATAAATTTATGAATGAATTTGAATAAAGACTATCTCTAGTAGGGGTGGCAAACGGGCATGTCCGCCCGTTTAGGCCCACCCCGCAAAAAAACGGGGCATGACAGGACGGTCATAGTTGAGGATGTGAGTCTAAAATTTATGTCTGCCCTGCAAAAAAGTGAGGGCGGGACGGGGAAAACCCGCGGGCACTGCATTCTTTAAGCCTAAAAATGCAAAAATTTATGTAAATACATGTGCCCGCAAAAAAAATGGGGCAGGACGGGGCAGACAGATTAGAGGGTGAGGGCCTAAATCCTTGGCCCGTCCCGCACTAAAGTGCGGGCCAAACGGGCATGCCCAGCGGGCTGGGCCCGTTTTGCCACCCCTAATCTCTAGTGATCATTTTCATTATTGATATCTTTTTAAGAATTATTATTTTAAGGATATTTTTCAAGATGATTTTAGCATCAATAACGAAGCCCGTACTAATTTTAAAGTATAACCTAACCATATATTAACATAAAATGAATAACCAATATCTATTTAAAATACCAAAATAGGTAGGAGAACCAATATCTAGCCAGTAGACTTGAAAATGATACAGTAAATCAATATGTGGTAATGTGTCAATTGATTTAAAACAAATATATGTCGAGGTTAATTTCTCGACACTTTGATACTCATATAATATCGACACACAACTGTAAGACCCTAATTTTGACCCTAAGATCCCTCATGGCATCATGTTATTGCACAAGTGCATTGCCTCAAGGATCATAACATGTTTGACTCCTTAACCCTAGGGTTGGGACTTGTTTGAGTGTTGTGAGACCACCAAGCATGCTTGTATTGTATATTATTGTTATTTTATTTTGATTACTAACCAAAAGCACAAAAATATGTCACTAACTCTTTTTGTTTTGAAGCTCAAGTGATCATGTGCTCAAATGCTCCTAGGAGGCTCCTAAGCCCAATGAAATGGCTAGATGAAGATGAGAAAAAGCATGACAATGGTCCACAAAGTTTCTAATCATCATATATGTATCCCAAGTATCTTAATTTTCCAATTTGATCAAGATAACCCAAAGGGCTTGAAGATTGTTTCCCAAGGAAACCCTAATTTCACTATGCTTTAATTGTGCCTTGCCCATGAAGCAATCTCAACCTATGATCAAATTTAACCAAGGGAAGTTATTTTATTCATCATTTTATTCATATATGAGTCTATTTGAGAGTCCTCAATCATTTATTCATCAAGATTGGAAGTTTGGCCTTGAAAAGTTGACCAGTTAAGTCATCTGACTAAGTTGAGCACCATTGAGATATAACTTTTGATGTGTTTGTAAAATTAAGATGACCCCAAGATCAAAACTGTTCTTAAGAACCATATGAACAACTTTTATGTTCATCAAAATTCCATTTGAAACTTGGAAGGTCATCATTCATTTCAAAATATTATAGGTCATTTTGACTCGAACCCTAATTTTGGGTCAACTTACCAAGGACATAACTTCCTTAATGTTTATGATTTTGAGGTGAGACAAAATTAATTAGAAAGCTTGATATGTCTACTTAAAATGTTATGTTGGACAAAATTTCATAATCCTAAAATAAATACATGTGATAATACAAAACATTATAGGTCACATTGGACCTAAGTCATTGAATTTGAAAAAGTACCCAACTTCAAATGCCCATAACTTTGTAATCTAAAATCCAAATGATTCAAACTTTGATTCTAAATTGATCACCTTGAAAAGATATACAACTTTTATGTTGGAGGTTTTTCCATTTGAAGCTTTCATCATCAAAACAAAGGGGTTTGATTAGGCTTACTTTTGGTGAAAATTTTCAAAGGTGACTTAAACATGTTTTGCACTTGGATTTTCACAGCCAGTTTTCATTAATTTTCAATTTCCAAATGAAGTTTTGCCCAACATGAATTTTGTTCCTTATTTCAAGGGCTTTCCAACCATTACTTACATTACTTTTTTTGATTTACCATTGGTGAGTTTCGAAGAACTCTTCATTTATTTGCATTTTGACATTTCATGATGTAACTTGGTATGCAAGCTGATTCCACTTCATGTACACGTCCAAATCCATTCCAAATGAACTCATCATGGTTTTGCACCCATCATTGGGCCTCACATGCGCCTGTACAAGCCCATGCATATACAATTTCAAATGCCATGCACACGAGGGAAGCATGATGCACAGCCAATCTCAGCTATAAATAAACACTCCTTATCATTCATTCATCAACCTTTTGGAGATCTGAAATGCTGCAGCACTGAAACCATAGCCATACCAAAGGAATTTTTTCAGAATTTTTTCTCACTTTCGAGCTTGAAATTCAACATCATTAGTTGATCTTCAAAGCTCAATTCCTTAACCTTTCATCTCCACTGCATCTCTAGAGTAAAGAGGAACCAAGATCTTGAAGGTTTCGTGGCTTGAAGAGCTTCAATTCAGAGGTATAAATTCAAACTTTTTGGATCTAGAACTTGCAATTCAATGTAGTATTCTCTTGTTTGTGTGGTTTTCTGAAGTCCTCACACTTGAGGCAAGCCAATGGTGGTTTCAATTTTCCATTTCGTGCACTTTCAGTTTGAACACCATGATCTTCCACTTCACATTTCTCTTAACATAGGAAGAGTGAGGAAGATCCATGGATACAGTCGTGATCTCCATCACACAAGCTTCATTTCCATGTCCTTACTTTCCATTTTTGTTAAACTTTTTTCTCTGCAACTGGTGGCCGAATTCTGTTGGCTCGCCAGAGAAGACGGTGGTTTCCACCACCACCATTGACGTGTCTTACTTCCTGGCCTTTAGATTTGAATTCCACGTTCTAATCTCATTCATCCATTATGCTTACTTTATTTAATTCACATTGCCACGCGTTTGACTTGGTTGCACGCTGCGCCCTCACATCTGAGCCTTTAATCCATGCCACGTCAATTAATGAGGTGCATCACGTGGCTGTGGTTTTTTCCATTTAATTCATTTTCTTTTATTTTCAGTTAATTCATTTGATTTTCAAAAATTCATAAAAAAATTATTTGAAGTCATAAAAATATGAGACTAACTCCAAAAAATTTCTTGAAAAATCTAGTTTCATATTTTGATTTTTAATTATTTTTGTGACTTCATTTAATATTTTTTGTGAATTATTTGGTTTTAATAGTTTTAATTCATTTTAAAATACTTTCTGACTTTTGAAAAATCCAAAAATATCTTCCTAGCATTTATGGATCATGATAAATCAATGAAAAATAGTCTCATCAATTTCTTATTTGATTTGAGATTTATTTGAGATTTTAATCCATTTTGTGCTATTTTTAATTGTTTTTAAATACTTTCTGATTTCCAAAATTATTGAGAAAATTAGTCAAAGCTTGTTTGACCATGTTAGACCTATGAGAATTTAATTGGACTTGTTGAAGTTGATTTGAATTGAATTTGAGGTTTGACCTTATTTGATTATTTTTATTTGCATTTTTATTTTAATTCAAAAAATACCAAAAAAATATCATTGACTTGTTGACCTGTAATCTTCATTTCTTTTCTGTTTGGTATTGATTGATGATGATTTGATTCACATTTGATCAATTGGACTTGATATTTGTCTTCTTTTCCATTCCATCTCATCTTCATCCCATTCTTTTCATCATTAGTCAATGAGTTAATGTCTTATGGTTGGTCTTGACAAATGAGAGGTTTAACCTTCTTTGATCTAAACCAAACTTAACTTGATCCATGATCAAGTGAGTTGTTTTGTGTCTAAGATAGGTTTCTTCTTGGTCAAGAAAATAATCTAAAGTCCATACAAGGCCCTTCCCCTTTTGTTTTGGAATGACAAGTTTATGGAGCTTGGCTTACTAGTCATGATCTCTAACTTGTGTTTCTTTGCCTATATTTTTTATTGACCGGCCTCAGATAGGTGTGACTACTACATTAGTCCACTTACGATTGCTTAACATAGCGCTACATTGTCTTATGACAAGCTAATATAACCTTTACTAATTACTAACTTTAATTTGAGCATTTAATTTCTTGCCCTTTACTTTTAATGCCATTTATTCATATTGCTTTTCCCTTTGCTCACTTGAGCACATATTTTATGTTTATGTCATTTTTCTTTTGCTCATTTGAGCTCATTATTGTATATAAATATATTGTTATCTTGTGTTTGTTTTGTTTTTGTTTTGTGTGAAGCAAATGCAAAAGGAGAAAGGACTTAGAATTAGGACTTACCTATGCTTAAAAGGAGTTCAAGAGCAACTAGACCTCATGCCTTTAGAATTCTAAATTGTTCAAGAGTAACTAGGCATCATGCCTTTAAAATGATAAAATTCAAAGTTGATCTCAAAGGACTTCTCATTCAAACTTATTCTTTGTCCATTCCCCTTATTGTGTTGTGAACTTTTTGATGTTTGCTTTTGTGTGATAGGGATCCCACCTTGAGATTATGCAAGAGGACCATTGTCATGAGTAGCCAAGTTAAGAGACAAGAAAAATGGAAATCCTAGGAGCTTGAGTTCAATTTGTTTGATTGCTTGCTTATGTGTTAAGTCCAAAGGAAAGGAGCATCTTGAATCATCTTTATGATTCCAAGAAAAGGAACTCCAAGGGTTTATCTTTCCCCTCTTATCTTTGTATGCTTTAGGACTAGCCCTTCTCTTTTTCTCCCCACTCTAACCAAGCCAAAAATCTTTTCTAAACTTTGACTTTGTTTCAAATTAGAAACCTAGGCCTTAAGCCTTTGACTTTTTCAAACCCTTTTCATAAATACTCATTATGAATGAACTTTAATCCAACTTTGACTTCATTTTGTAAATAAATCTAACTTGTAAATATAATTCACTTCAAGTTGTTTTTGTGGTTCCAATGGCCACCTTACTAAAACCTTTTCAAAAACATTATTCATAGGTTTGAGTTATCATAGTGGTTGATGTAAATCTCACCTCATCCTTAGTGGTTGGATTATAAGTCTTCCATGCTTATTATAGGGTTAACCCCTCACTAGCATGTTGAAGCCTTCCTCACATGGTGGATTGTTGGTTTAGGTTGAGTTTTCTCCCTTTGATAACAAAAGACCTTAAGGCTTTTTATCAAATAAATTCACCAATCTTTGAGATTTTTACCCCGAACTACGGGGTTTTGATCCTCCTTTGTGATGGTACGTAGGCAATGGGTTCATCCATTCAAACAACAAAATTTGTAAATATAATTTATTCTCTTCTCATCCCTTCAATCTTTTTGTACAAATCTTTTCATAAATACCAACCTACAACACATATTTGCAAAAAGGGTTCCCTTAGAGTACTAAGGATGTTTTGGGTGCGCAAAACCTTCCCATTTCATAACCAACCCCCTTACCTAGATCTCTGACATTTTTATTAGTTTTTGACTTGAAAAACTTCTTACCTTGGCTTTTGTTCGCTTTTTAGTCTTTCCTTTGGACAAATAAAAGTGCGGTGGCGACTCGAATTATATGTTTACTTTTGGTTTAGTCAATAAACCTAAAGGTAACAAAAACCCCGCTACAACAACATTTCAACGACAACAGACTTTGTCGAAAATACTACTTTGACACAAAGAATTATAATTCAACACACCACCTAATTCATTGTGTCTAAGTTATCTATATTCATCATAGACCTTAACTTCTTGAACACCTCGACATGCAGTCTTTTCATCATGATATTTGCAATATGATTCTCAATTCTGTAGTGTTCCAAGTTCAACTTCACTTCTGCCACTTGCTCTCGAAGATAATGGAACCTTATTTTAACGTGCTTGCTTTGTCCATGCACTATCAGATTCTTTGCCAGATTGATAACAGACATGATGTTGATCTTCATGGTAATTGCTCCATGATTCTTCATTGTAATCTCTTCGACCATATTCACTATCCATGTTGCTTGACATGCACAAAGAGAAGTAGTTATCTATTCTTCTTCACATGATGATAGTGTCACTACTGGTTCCTTTCTTGAACTCCAAGCAACCGATGCATCACCTGACATAAACACATAGCTAGCTATGGATTTTCTATCCTCAACATCACTACACCAACTTGAATCGGTGCAACCCACTAGCTTGCATTCGTTTCCTTTATCCGTTGCAGGAAAAAAAATGTCATAGTCGAGAGTTTCTTTCAGATACCCTAGTATCCTCTTTGTTGTTGCTAGGTGTGATACCTTTGGTTTCTGCATGAATATACTCACCATACCTACATTGTATGTTAGATAAGAACTTATGTGATAAAGGTATCGAATTGATCCAATGAGTCTTTTGTACTGCGTTGGATCGACATCATCTTCATTTGTGTCTTTCGGCAGTTGCAATCTGGGCTAAGCTAGAGTCAAAGTTGGGTTACAATCTTGCATCTCAAATATCTTGAGTATTTCGTCTGTATATCTTCTTTGGTGCATCATCAAGCCTCCACTACTATTGTAAAATTCAATGCCAAGGAAATATGAGAGATTTCTCAAGTCTGACATTTCAAACTCCTCACTTAGGTCATGTTTGAAATCTTCGATCTCCTTCTTGCAACTTCCTATTATCAATAGGTCATCGACATAGAGACATAGTATAAGGGATTCTCTATTGCTTCTTCTTACATATAATCCATTCTCAATTATGCACTTCACAAATTCCTTTTCCCTTATAAAGTTATCTATCTTCTTGTTCCAAGCTCTTGGAGCTTGCTTAAGTTCATACAGGGGGTTTATGCAGCCTGTATACCTTACTTTCTTTGTCTTGTTTCATAAACCCAACTGGTTGTGTAACATAAACTTCTTCATCTAAGGGGTCATTCAGGAATGCACATTTCACATTCATCTTACATATGTGACAATTGTTCATGTTTGCTAGACCAACAACCAACCTGATTGTTTGGATCCTAGGGACAGGTGCGAAGACTTTGTCGAAGTCGGTTCCTTCTTTCTAAAGAAATCCTTTCGCCACAAGTCTCACCTTGTGTTGAGTTACTTCTCCTTTGGGATTAAACTTCACCCTGTATACCCACTTCACATCGATTTCCTTCTTGTCTTGAGAAAATTCGACAAGTGACTAAGTGTTGTTCACTTTGATAGACTTTAGTTCCTCTTTCATTGCTTTCACCCACTTCGAATCCTTCAATGCCTCAGCTGCATTGACTGGCACGACATCTTCATAGAGAGCATAATGTACCATCTCACCTTCATCATCGACCATATCATCTTATATAATCACACATTCTTGCAACCTTGCAGGCATGTGTCTTGTTCTTTAAGGTCTGCTTGTGCTTGCTTGACCTCTGAATTCTTCCTGTCGAACTTCTCTTTCGACTTCACTTGTTGGTTCTTCACATAAGATTTTCACTGAATCCTTATTTACATTTTCAATACAATCACATTCCTTAAGCTCTTCTATGATCACATCTCGGTTGATCACTACTTTCTTGTTCACTGGGTCGAACAACTTGTAACCTCAAGTCGAATGATATCCTATTAGGATTATCTGACTCGACTTACCATCAAGCTTTCTTCTCAACTGATTTGGCACATGCCTATGTGTTATAGATCCAAATACTTTCAGATGACTCAAGCTAGACTTGACACCAGACCAACATTCTTCCGGTGTAATTCTTTCTAGCTTCTTTGTCGGACATTTGTTCAAAATATATGTTGCAGCCGACACTACTTCTCCCCATAATTCTTTGGGTAGATACTTATCTTTCAACATACTTCTCACCATGTTCATGATGGTTCTATTCTTCCTTTATGTTATTCCATTCTGCTGTGGAATTTAGGGTGGCACCACCTCATGTACAATCCCTTATTTCTCACATAACTTGTCGAATTCTTTCGATACATACTCTCCATCACCATCAATCCTCAGAATCTTGAGCTTTCGACCACATTGTCTCTCAATCATAGATTTAAACTTGGCAAATACCTCGATCACTTCACTTTTCTTCTTGATCAGGTAAGTCCATAATTTTTGACTGAAATCATCTTGAATGTGACAAAGTATCTGTTACCTCCAATCGAATCCACTTGGATATGACCACACACATTCGAGTATATGACTTCAAGAATTGCCTCCGACTTGCTTCCTGCATCCTTGCTGAAGTTGTTTTTGTGTTGGTTCGCCCGCACACATTCTTCACACACTTCATTTGGAATGTCAATTTCTGATAACCCTGAAACCATATTTCTTCTTTTAAAATATTTGATGTCTTTGAAATTGAGATGACCAAGTCTATAATGCCATATCCATTCATCCCTGGTAGCTGCAGTTACAAGGCACTTGTGCTCCATCATATTAAGTTAATCCTGAAGGTTCTTGTAGCGGTGTATTCGTTACTATATGATCTATTGGTTAAATCATAAGCAAAGTATACAATGAACATAGAGTCGCCACCGCACTTTTATTTATCCTAAGGACTGGCTAAAAAGCGAACAAAAGCCTAAGAAGTTTTACACGTAGAAAACTAATGAAAAGATCAGAGATCGGGGTAAGGGGTAAATTACGCAATGGGAAGGTGTTAGGCACCCAATGCGTCCTAGGTACTCCTAGGGAACCTTTTTCACACTTTGTTGTTTGAAAATTATTATTTGTCATGACATAAGTATTGTGCAAACATGAGTGGGATGATGAGAAAAGAATGTACAAGTTAATTATTTTTGTGTTCGAACGGATGAACCCGTTGCCTACGTACCTTCCATCAAAGGTAAGGATCAAAACGCCGTAGTTCGGCTAAAAACTTTCCAAACATTAGTGAGTTCAATTTTAAACACCAGCTCAAAGGTCTTACGTTACCCACGGGAGAAAACTCAACCTTGTATAACAACTAGTCCACCATGTGAGAAAAGCTTCAACTTGCCAGAGAGGGGTTAACCCTATAATAGGCAAGGAAGACTTACAATTCATCTACTAAGGACAAATAGGTGAGATTAATATCAACCAACTAGGGTAAATCAAACCTATAGCCAATGTATGAAGACTTAACAAACATGGACAAAGCCACAAAATCACTTGAATGGGTGAAGTTATTTGGATTATTTACGAAAAGGTCAAAGTATGATTAAAGTCAATTCAAAATGAAGTATTTACAAAATAAAGTTTGGAAAATCATGGACTTAAGGTCCAAGTTTCTAATTTGGGAAGAGTGAGAATGTTTGCACAACACTTATGTCAAGTTTTAAAACATGTGTGAAAAGGTAGGACACAATGGGATGAATGGATAATGGTGGAATGTAAAACTTCTTAGGAGGGTCCGCCTCTTGAAATCATATAGAAGATGATTCAAGTGGGTCCTTAGGAATAGGCTACAAATGAGCAATAATCTGAACATGGTAACAGATAAAAGTAAATAAAAGCGGATACTGGATGCCACTCAATGGTCTTATACCTGTCTCCTAAAACAAGTAAGGATATCAGAAGCCACTCTATGGACTTACACTAATCTCCATCAGAATAAAACAAAAAAACAAAATAGGGAAATCAACTGCCAATCCATCTGGACTTATGTTAACCTCCACAGTATGATCCTAGGAATACAAATGCCACATCACAGGGACTTACAATGAATCCTCACATACAAGAAATGAATGCACTAGGCAACGGGTATGAGTGACCAATGAGGTCTTACACTCTACCCCTTCCATGTCATGGGAACGGATGCCAACTTACAGGGACTTATAACTGGTTCCTCAATGGGTAAGCAAACAAGTCACATAGGTATGAAATAATGGACATGCTACAAGGAGCAATGAATGATAGTAAATGCACTAAGGCAAGCAAGCAATCATGTACAAATGAGTAATAAATCACAAATAATCACATAGCACACTCTATAACCAAACAAGGAGGCTCAATCAAAGGGTTTGACTATGAAAGTCCACTGTAATAGGTGAGTGTCGCTCTTAACCTGGCCATTGAGGGGCTCAGGTGAAGCAGATGAAAGGATATGAGGGGTGTGCCTCATTGCTTCTATCTCATGTCCGAGAGAGCATGTAAATATAAGAATGTGGGGGAGTTCAGAAAGATGGAACTCTTTCCCCAATTGTTGACTCGATCGATCTTGGGTTTGGATCTCAATGCTACAACCATGTAATGGGAGCAAGGAGAAGACTCACAGAATAGTGGGGGATAGATTGCTTATCCCTACCTTCCACCAATTGCCTCAAATGAGGACTTTTCCTGCTTGGGACAAATATAAACATACACAATCAATGCCTCTTAAGGAGGACTTCAGACAATTTGCCCGGTCAAATAACAGACCGGGTCTCCAGACTACATGAAGAAGAAGATGCAATACCTCAATGCCAATTGCTTATAAGCAAAGCAATGCAAGTTCTTAAGAGAACTGAGCAACTAAAGGGTACCTGTAATCATCAAACAGAATCAGCATCCCATTCAAAATCAAACAACAATACAAGAATCAACAGTGTACAATCATAATCAAACAATAACGCGCATAGCACAAAGCTCAATGTGAACCAACATCCTACAAAACAGCCACATTAGTTTACAAGTCAAGTAAAATAATCCCAAATGTGAAACAATTCCTTTAATCATTAACTTCTTAACCTGAAAAGCCAAAAACAAGTTCAAATGTAAGTGACAAGACCACTAGGACTAGCCTAGGGTCAAAAAGAGGGAAAAATCCTAAAACAGCAACCAATTCATAATCAAAGTCAAGCTATTTCAATTACAAAGGGATCCCAATTGGTCCCATATCCAAAATATGTACACATCTCAATCTATGCAACATGTAAGGCAAAGTGAGCAATGTTAAACCACATATGAGCAATCAGCAAGATCACATCACAAAAAATATCAAAACAGCATGGAAAATTCCACAAAAATTATATCCTAAACAGAGGACATTCAAAAAGCTACATGTCAATTTTCATACAATTTGGATAAAAGGAGCTATAGGAATTAATTCAACATGACAAAGCATGCAAAAACACAATCAAATGAAGTCCAAAAATGTACATCAACTTCAATCAAATGGTAAACAGTGATATTAAATGGGAAATGAGTAGGACCAAAGCCAAATGAAAGCTACACATGTCAGGAACTACTCTACCAAATTTCATGGTCATTGGATAAGGTATGTGGATTTGGCAACATAGGGAACAATGTGACACAAGCTAGGTCCAAAAAAATATAGGCAGAAGGTAAAAATCCTAATCAATTAGGAAATGGATTGAAAAAATCCACAAAAATTCACAGTGAATGCTAACATGTTAATGGTGCTACATGCAAAAAATCAAGGCCATTGGCCAATGGGAAGCATGGCAAAAAAATCAGGGAACTCAGCATATCACATTATATCACATTTTGTCACACTCAAGTTCAATAAATCATATATCAAAAACCAGAAGGCCAAAAATTATAAAACCTATGCCAAAAATTCCAGAAATGTGTCAAGATTCTACACCTAAAATTTCATTTAATTTGGATTATGTATGGTGATTTTATAATTAAAATGGTGTAACATGTGAATATTGCATACATTGTGAACATCCCTATACCATTTAATTTTTCTACCAAGCACAATTTTTATTTTCATGTCTAAAAAATACTAGATAAAAAATGGAGTCCAACAAGAAAAGTCTCGAATTAATTGGACTAATATTGGTCATTTTATGATTTTTTTAAGATTTGTGGGTTATTGAAATAATTATTGAGATATTCATTTAAGTGTTACTTGAATTAATTGAATTAATTAAGGTCTGGTGGCAAATCCGTAATAAACTAAGCCAAGCCTGAAACGCGGTGTCGCTTTGTGGTTGGTTGAAGCTGGGCGCGCGAACACAATTTGAACGCGGCACTGTAGTTCGATGGATCAAAACGCAGAAAACTCCAGAAATCCGTCATCATCTTCGCACAGCTTATGCTCTTCAACGGCAACAACGGTTTCGGACTTTTCTTCACCAAATCCAACAAACCGTATACCGTTGGAAAGGTTATTCCACGTACAACAACAATATGCCAAAGAAAACTCCTAATTCCTATCGTATCGCACAGATCGAGCGAAAGAAGATTTCGCATCAAAGTGTAAATTCAAGATTGCTCTCTCTAATCTTAACGGTTTTCGATTCTATAAAGTGCTGCATGATCTACAAGGTGTACTCTACAAGAACCACACAATGATTTTGAGAATGGCGAGAATTGATTCCTAACCTTCTTGAGGAGCAGTGCGCGATTCGTGCGTTTTTTGGCCGTTTTTCAATGAAACAGATGGAGCATGTCCGTTAGGAAGATGATCGGTGAAGATATTTCAGCTCGCAAGTGCGCGATCATGGAGAAATTTCCGATTGCCATTGAAGGATGAAGTTTGGACAGTTGGAGATTCTACACGTTTCTTGATCCAATACCTGAAAACAGAACTTCAAAAGCAACTATAGATGATGAATTCACCAAGAACTAGCATGAATCTTGAAGGATTGTTGATGAAAGATTGGAAAAATGTCAATATGTAATGTGAAAAAGTGAGAGAAAAATGAGAGAGTTCTTCAGATTTTTTGTTGAATTTGTGAATTATGATTAGTGTTGTAGTTTCTGTTAGAGATTATCTATATATACCAAGCTCCTAATCCAACTATAAACATGATTAGTGAAAAAATGGTAATTAGTGAAAATTGGCTTATGTGTGAATTTGGCCCTTATGCCCTTCCTCTAAACCAGTCCATATCAGTCCAATTTTTTGATTCAAGCAAGTCCAAAATACCATATATGATGTGTAGAAACAAGTCCCCTCTCCATTGACCATGTATTTTGCAAATTCACCATGTCATGGTAATGTCATGTATCTTCAAGTCCATTTCAAAAGCTAGATATCAAACCATGAGGCCTAGCCATGTTGTGAATATTCCAACAATTTTCAAATACCATTTATGAAGTGTTGCAACAATCCCCACTCAAAAATTCCAATTATTTCACAAGTTGGACGATTTTGCCCCTGGTTCATTTAACAGTCCAGTTGAAATTTGACCTTTTGCATTGAGCACTTTTGGAAAAATCCAATTATGCACCATGAAAGTACATATTAAATGGAGTTTGTGCATATAAAGAACTTGCAATTTGGACAATCCATGTGGTAGTTATGCCCTCCTGATTACGGGTCTTTTTTGAAATTCACTGAGCCATATCTTGCAAACCATACATGAGAATTTCAAGTTCTTGGACTTTTTGGAATGGTGAGAACAAGATCTTCAACTTTCATGTTGGACACATTTTTATTTGAAGCTTGTATGATGAAGTTATTTTGAGGAGCAAAACTTTCCACTTTGGGCAGGTGAAATTACAAGTCATTTCCATTTTAGGAAACTCTTTGTCTGACTTCAAATCCTTCAACCTTGACCTTTGAAATATCAAATGAGGCTTGTATGGACATGAATGAGGTCTTTCTAACCATCTCAATCATCAAATCACTGATTAAATCCACAGTTGACCGTAGTTGACTCCTGTTGACTTTTGGTTGACTGGGCCATGTTCTGATGAATTCCAAGCCTCTTTCACATGGGATCTTGGTTCCAAATGATACCACAAGTTATATGAACTCTTTATGAATGATCATGGTGTCCAAATTCTTCAAAAATGGTCACCATCTATCTCAATGCCTGATTTGACTGATTGACTGATGATTGCTTCAGCTGCAAGAAACAAGGTTAGATGACAATATTTTTGCACTTTTGGTTAGTAAACATATGAAAAGCAATGATATACAAATGCAATACATGCTTGGTGATCAAGAACCATACTCACAAGATAACCCACCCACTAGGAGGGCAGCTAGGGTATGCACTGATCCTTGAGGCCATGATATGATATGATATGGGCCATGAGGGATCTTAGGGCCAAAATTGGGGTCTTACAGATGCCCCTATTTAAGGTCATTCTAGCCGGAGAAGTGAAGTTTAGAAATCTTCATCTCGACGCGGTAGAATGGGCTTAAATAATAGTAATGAGACGAATTTTGGTCCCTAAGAGACCTCATGATGCAGATGTATGCATGCAAAAACAAATTCTGTGGAGAATATATGGTTCACACAGAAGAAAAGACGATCCATCGGAGTAATACACTCACCAGGAACAGAGATTCTAACAAGACTCTTATTGAACTCTATTAGGGGATAATAAGGAAAAAGAATGCGTGAGCAGGACACGACTTTGATTAGGGAAACAAAACTGACACAACGTGACTAAGGCACGACTCCGAGTGGGGAAAACAGACATCGGACTGGAGAGCTTGCTGGGGAAGCAAAGGACTCACACCGGGGGAATAAAGGATTCCAGAGGAAAATAAATCCATTGGAAAGACATAAGCTGACTCAACTATCCAGAAAGGATACTTCGGATAAAAATCCGGACTCGGACCTGGAAAAGATTCACATAGAACCTCCCTGCCGGGAAATGCATATACTGGGGAATAAACACCCATATAGCAAAGGGTAAAACTCACCAAGGGAACTCCGCAGGGGACTGTCTAACAAAGAGACTCTCCTGGGAAAAGCAACAGGAATGAGGTGTTACCGGTATAAGGGTAACAAACTCAGGAAGAATGAATATCTAAGACCGGTATAAGGGTGAGAGATATCAATCAACCAACATCTGAGAAAGACCAACAAAGGGTATAATACTTAGAAAAATCTGACTCCACAGGGGACCAAGGTCATAATAGGGAGTAGAAAGGAAGGAACACCAGGGATACCGAAGTATATAATAGGTGACCGACAGAACGTGAATTGGTATATATGCCAAGACACTCATCATCCGAAAGGAGGGCTTGAAAAAGCAAAATCGACTTAAAGGATGGACATTCGGATCCACAACGGGAACACGAATCTTACTCGACTGGGGACACAAACCCAAAGAGTGCATGAGATATAATATCCATTACCGGCAGACCGTGGATAAGAATACTCGCATGAGATATATTATCTATTACCGTCAGAACGTAGATAATAAACTCGCATGGTAAGAAACACCAGAGATACCGAGGTATATAATAGGTGAACTACCGCAACGTGAATTGGTATATATGCCAAAACACACATCCGGAACACAATTGGTTAAAGGATGGATATTCGATTCTACAAAGAATACGAATCTTGCTCAGGTGGGGAAAGTCAACAAAGGATTCCAACCAAAGAGCGCATGAGACATATTATTCATTACCGGCAGACCGTGAATGATATACTCGAAAGGAAAAGACACCAGAGATACCGAAGTATATAATAGGTGACTAACCAAAAGGAGAGACAATCGATACCAAGCATCCGGGTAAACGAAAGACAACTCAAAGGGATAAATTGCAAGCATCCGGCAATTATCCAACAACAAGAATATTCGACTCCGCAAAGGGGAATAACGAATCTTACTCGACCAGGGAAACACAAAAGGCTTCAACTGAAGAGTGCATGAGATATATTATCCATTACCGTCAGAACGTGGATAGTATACTCGCATGGAAGATTATCCACAACCGGTATAAGGGTTAATAAAGGATAAATCGACCGAAAAGAAAGGCATCGGGATACCAACCGGCATATAATGATGACCAATCAAAGGAGCGACAACATTACCGACAAAAGGGTAAATGAAAGACTCACTAGGGATAAATTGCAAGCATCCGGCAATTATCCGCAAGGCTGGGGATACATTGATAAACAGTCAATGATCTGGGGAACAAATCACTAGCAAACGGTGAGAAGACCCACTGGCGACTTCAAAAGGATAACATTGCAAGCATCCGGCAATGATCCAGAAGACTGCTGGGAATACAAGTGCTTACTCAAGAGCAACTACCCAAAGCAGGGAGGAATATCAACATCGAATATTGAATGAAGATAACCACAAAGGAGAGATTAGGGTTTACATCTACCGAATACGGGGCAGAAGACCAAAAATCTGGCTGAGAAAACAAGGGGTTTAACAATACCGACTACTGGGTAAGAAACCAAGGACTCAGCTGAGGATAAAATTGCTAGCAACCGGCAATTATCCAAATGTACCATAGGATACAACTCCGCTGGAGAGCAAAATCACAGCGACATAGGATTTACAACTACCGAATACGGGGTAGAAGACCACAAACTCCACTGGGGATATAAATCACCACAGGGAACAACACTCTGTTTGGGATAACACCACAACAACAGAAGATCCACCATCAGCCAGACCGAACCACAAAGGTTACCACTACTAGGGGGAAAAAGAGATAGGACTCACAACTACCGAATACGGGGTAGAAGCCATACTCTGGTGGGAATAACCACAAATTAGGGTTTATATCTACCGAATACGGGGTAGAAAACCAAAAACTCTGCGTGGGGATAGAATAGATCACGAATCCGCACGAGAAACCAAAAATGAGGTTTATAACAGACCACAAACTCTGTTGGAGAGTAGGGAATTAGGATTTACGACTACCGACTATCAGGTAGAAAACCAACAACTCTGGCTGGGGACTAAAAGGTATATAGCCACAAGTTCCGCCAAGAAAGCCAGGAGAAAATAGGACTTACAACTACCGGTATAAGGGTAGAAGCCAAAATCGACTCTTGCGGAGGAATGAAAAGTATATAACCACAAATTCCGCCAAGAGGACAAGGAACAATAGGACTTACAACTACCGGTATAAGGGTAGAGGCCCGAAAACTCCGCTGGGGATAAAAATCACCACTGGGAAGCACAATGAACAGACGACAAATGTCAATTCAGGAAAGATCCGAAAAGACAGACTGAATCAAGACATGTCCTAATGAGGATATAACTCAATTAGGAACCTCCATCCCAATATATGTGTTGGGAGGAAACGGAAGAAACCGTCATCCACGAGGGTATATCTCAGTGGGGAACTGCAGAAGGACAGACAGACACTTTCTGCTTATGGGCTGACTCTATATGGAGAGATTTAACACCCGACATCTGCTTAGGAAGATCCATAAAGATCTATATCACCATAGCAGGGAACAACAAACAAAGGATATATGGCAAAAATGCAACATGAATATCTGGATGTTTTATGAATATGCATGAATATGCGTGATTTATGTTTGATGAGTGCTGACAAAACAGACATTACTAACACAACAGGTCCAGGAATCAAACGTCCGGTATTATACTTCCAGGGGAAAAACCAACTGGAAAGCCAATTCTGCTGGAGATCTACATGCTATAAAGCAAAGATCTGCGGGTACTGCTGGGAAGCAGAAGCAAAAGAATCAGGGATATCTGGAGAATACCAATTCTGAGTAATGGATCAGCGAACCACCCAGACTAGGGCACAGAAAGTCACAACGGGCAAAACAGCCACCAAGACGAATCTGTCGGGGAACAAGAGAAAATCAAAGTCCTGCAGGGGATCCTAGCAAACACTGCTATGGAAACAGATCCAACATAGCTCCATTGGGGAACAACCCACTGAGGGAGCAAAGGTCACCGGATAGAGTTGGACTGCACAAGCAACTCTACTGGGGATATCATCAACTACTCTCTTGGGGAACAACCCACTGAGGAAGGAAAGCACCAAACAAGTAGATTCTGCAACAAACCACTCTACTCGGGGCGAACACGCATCTGATGGATCACATCAGCAGATTCTGTGACAAAATCCGCTCTACTGAGGATCGAAAAGTAATCAAGAAATTAATACAATCTCTGGGTGACGGAGCCATCGACCGACCATACCGGGGATTGAAGAGGTTCAACGGGCAATACTGCCACAACAACCACTCTGCGGGCAAATGCTGGAGAGAGATGGATGAAAATACTGGGATATCAACCCAATCAACCACTGAGTAGGAAAATAAATCCTGCTCTGCTGAGAATAACAATCATTCTGATAGAGGGAAAATAAACGCCTCCACTGACAACTTTGCCGGGAAAAGGTAAAGTACCGGGTATCAAACCACTGACTTACCGAGTCTTCCAAAAGGAAAGCGACCGTGCTGAGAAAACAGATAAATCCGCTGGCAACTGCGCTGGGGAGAGTGACAACAACTCTGCTCGCGACTGCAATGGGGATATCAACAACTGCACTACTCGTGACTGTGCTGAAGAGACAAATAAAGTCTGGGGATAGCGATCCACTGGAGAAAGTGACGAGGCGCCAAGGTGACAAACCATCAACCGCCGAATCTTCCACAAGGAAATCATCCATGCTGGGGGAAAACTGCTGTTGGAGAAAACTGAGTCTTCTACAACCCTCTGCTTAGGGAACAACCCCACCAACAACTCGACTTGCAATTATGCTGGCAACCCACTTGGGGAGGAATACGGGATACGGGGATATCAACCCACTAACCACAAATTTTCTGAACACCTGAGCAATCAAGCCGGGGAGAGACTACTGCTGGAGAACAGACTGAGCCTTCAATACACAATTCTGCTTCGGGGAGTCAAAATCCATAGAAGCTCTGCTTAGGGAACAACCCCAACAACCGAAATCTCTGCTTGGGGAACAACCCCAACAAACAAATCTGGAGAAGAAGGATACAAACCAAACCAGGAGTATGAACAAATGTATTACCTGTTGGGAATCATGCCACCCTTGGGAGAGCATTGAGAAATTCTTTGAGTATCCTTTTATCATCGTGAATGTTCACTTTGTTTAAAACAATAATTTTGAAAAATTTTGTTTTTAAAACAATGATAGTTTTATCAAGTAAAACATGCAAAACATTTGTTGAATTGAAACAAATAAGAGTGCAAATAATTGGATAAAAGCTCAAATTTATTTGATGGAATGGTAGTCTGCAAATGGCAAGACTCCATAGATCTTTACAAATTTGAAATCAGTGATATATATTGGAAGAGGGCTACATTGAACATAATGATCCTTTCTCTACCAATTTGAATCTCGATGTATTCGAAGCTTCAGTTGACGACGAATCGAGAATCTTCTGACGAAATGACGGCTGGTGAAACAGAAAGTCTCGTCAGGATGCAGTTACTTGCCTGATCCCTAATTTTTGCCTAGATTGCCCCATGGTGAGGTACTCAATCTAGCGGGATACCAATATATCCTTTTTTCAAGTCTCTAACTTTTGCTTGAATTACCCTTGCGGGTTTTCCACCGAGACGCTCATTTTTGCCTAAGCCGCCCTTTCGGGTTTTCAACTTAGCAAGCTATTCTGTTTTTCATTCGCATATACTTTTTTTTCTAGGCAAAGTATTTCTTAACTGCATCTGAATTCACAGGACGAGTGAAATCCTCCCCATCCATTGTTGTAAGCATCAAAGCTCCGCCTGAAAAGGCTCTCTTAACAACATATGGACCCTCGTAGTTAGGAGTCCACTTGCCCCTGGAATCGGGCACGAAAGACAAGACTTTCTTGAGCACAAGGTCACCTTCTCTGAACACACGAGGCTTGACCTTCTTGTCGAATGCTTTCTTCATTCTCTGCTGATATAACCGACCATGACACATGGCAGTCAATCTCTTCTCTTTAATCAAATTCAGCTGGTCATAACGACTCTGAATCCATTCAGCATCAGTCAACTAGGGACTTGAGGGTATAATTTTTCTTTTTTCTTTTTGAAGAAATCTTGAAAATTTTTTGCTGATTTTTGATTTTTCATCTTTTTCCACCCTCTTCTCTTTTTTTTTTATTATTTTTTTTTTTTTACATTTTGTAATGCCCCAGTTTGACTGTTGCGGGGTTCTTGAGACGCAGCTGAATGATCTGCTTTTCATTGCTCAAGTGCTCGGGTAATCTCATCAGGAATCCCCTTCAACATCATCTTCCTCTGCCTCGAATACAAGGACTTCAAATTTGGGAGATGGCGTTGGATCATTATGTTCAATGGGTTTAGAAATCCCTGCATAATGACTTTGGATAATGAAAAGCTTTTGAATTTTAAACAAGCAAACCATTATGCAGATGAAAAAGCTATTTTCTTGTTTTTCAGGTTTTTTGTGATCACTGACTTCATGCAAAAGCAAAAAGTGAAAACAAATGGAAAAACAAATGTTTAACAATGCATTAATTGAATGAAACATCATTGTTTTAAATGTTGCCAACAATGTCATCACTTCTCCTTTTGGCATGGGAGAAGGGTTTTAAACAAAGTGAGCATTATTTACTCTGATCTATGGATGACTGTAGGAACATCTACAGCGACCCAATTGTGGCAGACACCACCAGGAATGACAAAATTGCTCATACCCTCTGCATCTCCTTCAATGATAGCAGCAGCTTCTTCTGCAGGTTGATCGGCATTGATGAATCCTCCACTCTTGAACAGACCTTGCTCATTATATGCCCCAGAACAGTAGCCAATGCCAGCCCGGGATTAGTTAACCAGGAATAAATCCATCAACAGTACATAGTCTGGCAAATATCCTCCTCGAGTTCACAATTCTCTTGTTCAAACTGATCCATCAATCTCGAAGAATCGGCTCTGGTATAATACCGGCGAGGTGCGTCTTCAAAATAAATGAAGATCGCAGGGTCAGACCACAGGACGGGAGACTGGAACAAAACACCCGCTTATGCAAATGATGCATGAAGTGTTTATGCATATGCTTGTTTTTTCATTTCAAAGGAACTCGAAGGTTTTATATGCAAACTTTGAAATATTAACATTTTGATCATATATGAGAATATCTCATCAGATATATCAGGTGAAAAATTTTTCCCGGTTTTTTCATGTTTTGAAATTTTTTGCAAATAAACTTCTTTGAGTTCCTTGAAAATTTTCTTTTTATCTGATGATATGGATGTAGATGAATGCATGAATGTATGAATGCAACAATCACACTCAAGGATCAAGCAAAGCACACCAAACAAAGGTCGTGGGAAAGCTCATTGTATCCCTAATATCAATCATCCATTTTGGTGGATTTAGGTTTTTCACCTTATCGACACCCAAGTTCCATTGATATTAAAGGTACATGAACCGGCTCAAACATCCCTAATATCAACCAGCCGCTTTGGTGGATTTTAGGTTTTACACCTGATCCGGGATCCATTGATATTAACGATGTTCGAACGACTCAACCACGAATCACGGGTTTGCTGAGAGTCACGAGCATGGAGTCTTGGTTAAGAACCACCCAAAGGGAATGTACTAGGGTTTAAACCTGCCAGACATGTTCTACCAGAGGTTCCCATAATCATCGTCCCATCTCTCGGATATTATCGGAGGAACGAATACTCGTATTCCAAAAATATTCTCAAGAGAGACTCTTATGAGTGTAGCATCGCGTGACAATCGCATCAGAACTTACATCTGAACGACCTCCGCACTACGTCCTAAAAATAGGCCAAGATGGGTTTGGTAAACTAAGGTCCTTGGCTTCTAAGGCACATGATTGAACGAATAATGCCTAACCACAAATAACTTGTGTGACATTATCAATCCAACATGACCTCCACCAAGTGAATGGACTCGCAAGTCAACTGGCTAAGGACTACTCCACACCAGTCAACAAGACTATGCCATTCTCCTATCCTAGAGTGCACTCGAGTTCGGGTATAGAACTCATCTCACAGAGATCACCAAAGCAAACAACATTTGTATATCAAGCAATTCAAACATTACAATCAATACAATTATCCCAAATTGTACAAAAATATGTCAAATAACAAATAATAATATATCACATAACAATGGTGAAAAGTTGGCAATACCACCAAGGATTTATCCCCAGCAGAGTCGCCACTTTTCTGTAGCGGTGTATTCGTTACTATATGATCTATTGGTTAAATCATAAGCAAAGTATACAATGAACATAGAGTCGCCACCGCACTTTTATTTATCCTAAGGACTGGCTAAAAAGCGAACAAAAGCCTAAGAAGTTTTACACGTAGAAAACTAATGAAAAGATCAGAGATCGGGGTAAGGGGTAAATTACGCAATGGGAAGGTGTTAGGCACCCAATGCGTCCTAGGTACTCCTAGGGAACCTTTTTCACACTTTGTTGTTTGAAAATTATTATTTGTCATGACATAAGTATTGTGCAAACATGAGTGGGATGATGAGAAAAGAATGTACAAGTTAATTATTTTTGTGTTCGAACGGATGAACCCGTTGCCTACGTACCTTCCATCAAAGGTAAGGATCAAAACGCCGTAGTTCGGCTAAAAACTTTCCAAACATTAGTGAGTTCAATTTTAAACACCAGCTCAAAGGTCTTACGTTACCCACGGGAGAAAACTCAACCTTGTATAACAACTAGTCCACCATGTGAGAAAAGCTTCAACTTGCCAGAGAGGGGTTAACCCTATAATAGGCAAGGAAGACTTACAATTCATCTACTAAGGACAAATAGGTGAGATTAATATCAACCAACTAGGGTAAATCAAACCTATAGCCAATGTATGAAGACTTAACAAACATGGACAAAGCCACAAAATCACTTGAATGGGTGAAGTTATTTGGATTATTTACGAAAAGGTCAAAGTATGATTAAAGTCAATTCAAAATGAAGTATTTACAAAATAAAGTTTGGAAAATCATGGACTTAAGGTCCAAGTTTCTAATTTGGGAAGAGTGAGAATGTTTGCACAACACTTATGTCAAGTTTTAAAACATGTGTGAAAAGGTAGGACACAATGGGATGAATGGATAATGGTGGAATGTAAAACTTCTTAGGAGGGTCCGCCTCTTGAAATCATATAGAAGATGATTCAAGTGGGTCCTTAGGAATAGGCTACAAATGAGCAATAATCTGAACATGGTAACAGATAAAAGTAAATAAAAGCGGATACTGGATGCCACTCAATGGTCTTATACCTGTCTCCTAAAACAAGTAAGGATATCAGAAGCCACTCTATGGACTTACACTAATCTCCATCAGAATAAAACAAAAAAACAAAATAGGGAAATCAACTGCCAATCCATCTGGACTTATGTTAACCTCCACAGTATGATCCTAGGAATACAAATGCCACATCACAGGGACTTACAATGAATCCTCACATACAAGAAATGAATGCACTAGGCAACGGGTATGAGTGACCAATGAGGTCTTACACTCTACCCCTTCCATGTCATGGGAACGGATGCCAACTTACAGGGACTTATAACTGGTTCCTCAATGGGTAAGCAAACAAGTCACATAGGTATGAAATAATGGACATGCTACAAGGAGCAATGAATGATAGTAAATGCACTAAGGCAAGCAAGCAATCATGTACAAATGAGTAATAAATCACAAATAATCACATAGCACACTCTATAACCAAACAAGGAGGCTCAATCAAAGGGTTTGACTATGAAAGTCCACTGTAATAGGTGAGTGTCGCTCTTAACCTGGCCATTGAGGGGCTCAGGTGAAGCAGATGAAAGGATATGAGGGGTGTGCCTCATTGCTTCTATCTCATGTCCGAGAGAGCATGTAAATATAAGAATGTGGGGGAGTTCAGAAAGATGGAACTCTTTCCCCAATTGTTGACTCGATCGATCTTGGGTTTGGATCTCAATGCTACAACCATGTAATGGGAGCAAGGAGAAGACTCACAGAATAGTGGGGGATAGATTGCTTATCCCTACCTTCCACCAATTGCCTCAAATGAGGACTTTTCCTGCTTGGGACAAATATAAACATACACAATCAATGCCTCTTAAGGAGGACTTCAGACAATTTGCCCGGTCAAATAACAGACCGGGTCTCCAGACTACATGAAGAAGAAGATGCAATACCTCAATGCCAATTGCTTATAAGCAAAGCAATGCAAGTTCTTAAGAGAACTGAGCAACTAAAGGGTACCTGTAATCATCAAACAGAATCAGCATCCCATTCAAAATCAAACAACAATACAAGAATCAACAGTGTACAATCATAATCAAACAATAACGCGCATAGCACAAAGCTCAATGTGAACCAACATCCTACAAAACAGCCACATTAGTTTACAAGTCAAGTAAAATAATCCCAAATGTGAAACAATTCCTTTAATCATTAACTTCTTAACCTGAAAAGCCAAAAACAAGTTCAAATGTAAGTGACAAGACCACTAGGACTAGCCTAGGGTCAAAAAGAGGGAAAAATCCTAAAACAGCAACCAATTCATAATCAAAGTCAAGCTATTTCAATTACAAAGGGATCCCAATTGGTCCCATATCCAAAATATGTACACATCTCAATCTATGCAACATGTAAGGCAAAGTGAGCAATGTTAAACCACATATGAGCAATCAGCAAGATCACATCACAAAAAATATCAAAACAGCATGGAAAATTCCACAAAAATTATATCCTAAACAGAGGACATTCAAAAAGCTACATGTCAATTTTCATACAATTTGGATAAAAGGAGCTATAGGAATTAATTCAACATGACAAAGCATGCAAAAACACAATCAAATGAAGTCCAAAAATGTACATCAACTTCAATCAAATGGTAAACAGTGATATTAAATGGGAAATGAGTAGGACCAAAGCCAAATGAAAGCTACACATGTCAGGAACTACTCTACCAAATTTCATGGTCATTGGATAAGGTATGTGGATTTGGCAACATAGGGAACAATGTGACACAAGCTAGGTCCAAAAAAATATAGGCAGAAGGTAAAAATCCTAATCAATTAGGAAATGGATTGAAAAAATCCACAAAAATTCACAGTGAATGCTAACATGTTAATGGTGCTACATGCAAAAAATCAAGGCCATTGGCCAATGGGAAGCATGGCAAAAAAATCAGGGAACTCAGCATATCACATTATATCACATTTTGTCACACTCAAGTTCAATAAATCATATATCAAAAACCAGAAGGCCAAAAATTATAAAACCTATGCCAAAAATTCCAGAAATGTGTCAAGATTCTACACCTAAAATTTCATTTAATTTGGATTATGTATGGTGATTTTATAATTAAAATGGTGTAACATGTGAATATTGCATACATTGTGAACATCCCTATACCATTTAATTTTTCTACCAAGCACAATTTTTATTTTCATGTCTAAAAAATACTAGATAAAAAATGGAGTCCAACAAGAAAAGTCTCGAATTAATTGGACTAATATTGGTCATTTTATGATTTTTTGAAGATTTGTGGGTTATTGAAATAATTATTGAGATATTCATTTAAGTGTTACTTGAATTAATTGAATTAATTAAGGTCTGGTGGCAAATCCGTAATAAACTAAGCCAAGCCTGAAACGCGGTGTCGCTTTGTGGTTGGTTGAAGCTGGGCGCGCGAACACAATTTGAACGCGGCACTGTAGTTCGATGGATCAAAACGCAGAAAACTCCAGAAATCCGTCATCATCTTCGCACAGCTTATGCTCTTCAACGGCAACAACGGTTTCAGACTTTTCTTCACCAAATCCAACAAACCGTATACCGTTGGAAAGGTTATTCCACGTACAACAACAATATGCCAAAGAAAACTCCTAATTCCTATCGTATCGCACAGATCGAGCGAAAGAAGATTTCGCATCAAAGTGTAAATTCAAGATTGCTCTCTCTAATCTTAACGGTTTTCGATTCTATAAAGTGCTGCATGATCTACAAGGTGTACTCTACAAGAACCACACAATGATTTTGAGAATGGCGAGAATTGATTCCTAACCTTCTTGAGGAGCAGTGCGCGATTCGTGCGTTTTTTGGCCGTTTTTCAATGAAACAGATGGAGCATATCCGTTAGGAAGATGATCGGTGAAGATATTTCAGCTCGCAAGTGCGCGATCATGGAGAAATTTCCGATTGCCATTGAAGGATGAAGTTTGGACAGTTGGAGATTCTACACGTTTCTTGATCCAATACCTGAAAACAGAACTTCAAAAGCAACTATAGATGATGAATTCACCAAGAACTAGCATGAATCTTGAAGGATTGTTGATGAAAGATTGGAAAAATGTCAATATGTAATGTGAAAAAGTGAGAGAAAAATGAGAGAGTTCTTCAGATTTTTTGTTGAATTTGTGAATTATGATTAGTGTTGTAGTTTCTGTTAGAGATTATCTATATATACCAAGCTCCTAATCCAACTATAAACATGATTAGTGAAAAAATGGTAATTAGTGAAAATTGGCTTATGTGTGAATTTGGCCCTTATGCCCTTCCTCTAAACCAGTCCATATCAGTCCAATTTTTTGATTCAAGCAAGTCCAAAATACCATATATGATGTGTAGAAACAAGTCCCCTCTCCATTGACCATGTATTTTGCAAATTCACCATGTCATGGTAATGTCATGTATCTTCAAGTCCATTTCAAAAGCTAGATATCAAACCATGAGGCCTAGCCATGTTGTGAATATTCCAACAATTTTCAAATACCATTTATGAAGTGTTGCAACAATCCCCACTCAAAAATTCCAATTATTTCACAAGTTGGACGATTTTGCCCCTGGTTCATTTAACAGTCCAGTTGAAATTTGACCTTTTGCATTGAGCACTTTTGGAAAAATACAATTATGCACCATGAAAGTACATATTAAATGGAGTTTGTGCATATAAAGAACTTGCAATTTGGACAATCCATGTGGTAGTTATGCCCTCCTGATTACGGGTCTTTTTTGAAATTCACTGAGCCATATCTTGCAAACCATACATGAGAATTTCAAGTTCTTGGACTTTTCGGAATGGTGAGAACAAGATCTTCAACTTTCATGTTGGACACATTTTTATTTGAAGCTTGTATGATGAAGTTATTTTGAGGAGCAAAACTTTCCACTTTGGGCAGGTGAAATTACAAGTCATTTCCATTTTAGGAAACTCTTTGTCTGACTTCAAATCCTTCAACCTTGACCTTTGAAATATCAAATGAGGCTTGTATGGACATGAATGAGGTCTTTCTAACCATCTCAATCATCAAATCACTGATTAAATCCACAGTTGACCGTAGTTGACTCCTGTTGACTTTTGGTTGACTGGGCCATGTTCTGATGAATTCCAAGCCTCTTTCACATGGGATCTTGGTTCCAAATGATACCACAAGTTATATGAACTCTTTATGAATGATCATGGTGTCCAAATTCTTCAAAAATGGTCACCATCTATCTCAATGCCTGATTTGATTGATTGACTGATGATTGCTTCAGCTGCAAGAAACAAGGTTAGATGACAATATTTTTGTACTTTTGGTTAGTAAACATATGAAAAGCAATGATATACAAATGCAATACATGCTTGGTGATCAAGAACCATACTCACAAGATAACCCACCCACTAGGAGGGCAGCTAGGGTATGCACTGATCCTTGAGGCCATGATATGATATGATATGGGCCATGAGGGATCTTAGGGCCAAAATTGGGGTCTTACAGTTCTATTCTGAGACCGAAGTGCCTTCAAGATTAACCTTCCACCTGAGTCGAGAACTCCATCATCTTGTCTTTGATCGACACTTTGTAGTTATTTTCGACCAACTTCCCTATGCTAAGCAAATTACTTTTCATGCATGGTATGTACAATACATTGGAAATTACTGACCTCTTTCCATCTTTCCTCATAATCAGAACATCATCAATACCTTTTACTGCTAGAGTATTGTCATTTAAAATTTTTACTATGTTCTTCGTTGAGGTTTTCATGTTGACAAACCAATCTTTCCTACCAGTCATGTGTGATGAGCATCCTGAGTCTAAGTACCATTGGTCATGTAATCTTTATTCATCTCTTGGTGTGACCATCAACAATAACTCTTCTTCTTCATATTTTGCAAACTTTTCATTAGTTTCCTAATTCTTCTATTTTTCAAGACAATCACTTAAGTAGTGACATACTTCTTACAATTGAAACATTGAATATGACTTTTGTCAGGTTTTCGACTGCCACCTCTTCCTCTACCTACAACACCACCTTTTTGGTTACTTTGGTATGAGGGTCTTCTCTGATTCGATTAGCCTCCTTCTTGCTGATTTTGACCAGTCAAATTGTTGTAGCCTTTTTTACCTTTCTTGTCGAGCCACTTCCCTTTGCATTTATTTTCTATTGTTGATTGTACCTGCAAAGCCACATCACTCTTCGACTTTCCTGCAGATCTATCATCCATTCTTTGTTTATGAGATTCAAGTGTACCTTGAAGCTATTCCTTTTTCAATTCTGACAAATCTTTCGTCTCTTCTATGGCTACTACCATGTGATCAAACTTTGGAGTCAATGGCCTCAAGATCTTTGAAACAACTGATCTTGATGTCAACACTTCTCCACGTACCATGATTTGATTCACCAATTTTGTAACCCTAGTGAAAAAGTCAGTTATGCTTTCACTGTCTTCCATCTGAAGCAATTCATATGTTCTTTTATGAGTTTATAACCTCACATCTTTCACCTTCTCTTCGCCTCCAAACAATTTTTCAAGAAATTCCTATGCTTCTTTTGTTGATTCAACATCACTAACATTTTCAAAATTATCAGAATCAACATATTGATGGATTATAAAGAGAGCTTTATAATATTTCTTCTTTAATTCTTTATGTGCAGCTTTTTCTTCATTCTTCACGTTTGTTGCAAGCGGTGTCACTCTGTCTTTCACAAGATCCCAAAGATCTTGATAGTAAAAGACAACATTTATCTGCTTGCACCAATTCTCGTAATTCTGATTCTTCATAATTGGGAGACTCGCTGAAAAATGCCCGTTCGGATGATTCATCATGTTATGCTTCCAAGAATCGATCAGCCAATGCTCTAGATACCAGATGTTGGAATTAAACCCAAGACTTTGAGTAATTCTGAATCAATCTTGATGAACAAGATTCAATCGCACTGGCCGAATTCCCTCTTGTTCTTCAGTCTTCACTCGAGTGAATCAACCAACCTTGATTGCAAGATTGTATTGTTGCATAATGGTGATGAAAAAAAAGAAAATAAGATTGAATTGAGAAGAAAAGAGTTAGGGTTTATCAAGAGAAGGAAGAAGATGAAATTTCTGCAGAGTTCCTCTTTGCTCACAAACTGTAATTTTGTACATACATAAACAGGAAATACCTCTGTAGCACTATGATTAACAAGAAAATAAAATGAAAATTAAAAAATGAAAACAAAACTTTGCACAAGCATTGCCTTGTTGAAATATCAATAGTCTCTAGCAACGGGGCCTAAAACTTGATGACTTCTTGACAAATGTATCGATAATGTCACAGTAATAGAATAAGATCGAATTCATAGGGACTTCTATTTAACAAGAAAATATTGTGCAATGCGTATTAAATAGTAAACGGGGGTTCAAGTTCAAATTCAAAAATAAAACAAAGTGTTCAGACAAAATTACAAAAGCGGCCAGGTTGTGTATAGAATCCCTTATTTCTTTATTGTTGATGTTCGATCAATTACATGAATGATATTATCACTATAATCCCACGACAAATTAACAAAACTGCTATAACCAATCCTTTGATATATAGCTCATAATCACTACTCGTAGTTTTCTATCCCCAGTCCACCAGCGTAAGTAGGATTAGACAATGCAACATATCGTTAATTCACTAGCCACTACTCGAGGTCTTCTATCCCTATTCAACCAACGTAAGCACAACAATTGTTGAAGGTCCAACATGTAGAATAATGGTCAGTATTCCCTATGTGCCTAGAATCATATTAAAAGAGTATTTCGCATAAAAAGAATTACGAGCAAGAAGCAATTGAATAGAATTATAAGTCAAAATACTCATGCAATATCAAATCAAACATATGTCACAACAATATCGAAACAGGTTCATCAAACATAACTTAACCTAGAGAAATTTAGCTACTCATAATTCAAAATACAATACCAAAACAATTAAGAAGAATTGCATATGATATACCTTGAAGGATTGACCTCCAATGGCTTCAAATGCTCTCAAAAATCCCTTATGGTGTTGTAAAAATCGTACTTGTTGTGCCAAATTTCGTAACCCTTGAAAAAATGCAGAAAGCCCCTTAAAAGGACTTCAGAATGGACCAAAACACGTCATAAAAGCCTAGAAAAAGGGGACATCGCGTGCGTGATGACCTGCATTGCGCAATGATGCGCGTGATTATTCAATAGTTGCACGTTTTTGCTCTTTTTTTCACCTGATTTTTCACCAAGTCCCTATTGATTCACACTTAACTATTTTTTCCTCATTCTTTAGTCTTTCTTCTTCATTTTTTCTCATCTTTGACTTGTTTTGATCTGTTTCTTCGACCGAATTCATGCACTGATTGAGTGTCATCAATAACGATAACAATTTAATAGTATGATATTACTTACAACGGTTGTGAGAGACATAGGCAGTTGATATTAAATAGTAAGTTACATGGTTCCTCAACTCTGGATGAAATTGACTTGGGTATCTAGGGATCATCTTCACCAATAGGGAGCTTATACACTCAAGGTGATTTTAGATTGAAACTAAACACATAGACAAACCCAAAAAGTATAATTCTATGCAGGATCGATTAAGAGTCATGCGGTCAACTCTCTTTTCGTTCCAATTGCTTAACTTCTTAGATGATAACATTTTCTCTTAATAACCCTAATTTTATCTAAGCGTTATTGACTTTAAGAGGTACTGACCATTTCACATATCAATTATCTATGCGTAAAAACGTTACATTCAATTAAATCATAACAAGAGAAAGACAGTAATATGAAAACTAATTGATAGTAAGACCTGACAACATCTCTTTCAGACAAAATAACTTCAGCATGTTATCCAGCAAAATCATTGGATGCACCTTCTAATCATCATTGTTGTCATCTTCGTCACGGGTTTCTGTATTATTGACGACTCCAAGCGAACTTATCAGGGCATCTTTCCTAGATTTTCTTACGCATAATACTTCATATTGACTTTTTTACGAGGTTGAGACAGAGTGATTCACCACCGCCGAAGGCCATATCATGATATAAATTATTATTAAAACAGTGATAGGAACACTAGAAGATCGTGCCCCTCCATGCGCATGGAGGCTGGTATGATATTGGCGATTTCCCGGAGTCTGAATGGTTCAACGAGTATGCCATTGGTGAAGTTGATGCTAAAAAGATGTTAACATGAAAAAGAGAACTAAACATCAACGCTTAACATTAGCGGAGAAAAAAAATCAACACAAACAATATAATTAAATCTGAAAAGGAAATTAAATCCCCACCTTAAAGTGAAAGTAAGAATGTGAACGACATCTAAAAAATGTCACGTTTTCTCCATTGGTGTGGTTGAAGGTTGAACTTGACGCCTAGGTTACTTTTACTGAGGCCCCAGAGTGGGTGCTAAATATTCCTGATAAACATTTTTGGATAATCTCCCTGAAGCGAGTCGGATGAGACCACAAACGCAATAGGAATCGGGTGTTTGGGGGTTTCTCTTAGAAGAGAGGAATGACCACCATTTTTGTGGTCTTCCAGGTTATTCTCTGTATCCGTCTTTTATGTTGTCCCCCTCTATATATTTCCCCTGGTAATTCTGATTTCAATAGGTTTAATGGTCTTTAAATTGGTATAATGATGTAATCGATTACTTTTACCAATGGATTTAATACTGTAACGGACCGGTAATTATTATTTGACCCTTGGGTGTTGTAACAGTGAAATTATATTAGGTAATCCTTTTAGAATCTGAGATGAGTCCATCCTAGCTAGGTAAGCCATCCCAGCCATATCAAAATTCGGGATGTACACACGGCTTTGAGAATTTCGGGGTGTACACTTTTGTAACAAATTCAGCCATTGATTGTTCCAGGGACCTCATAACGGCTCCTACTTGGACGATCCTTTCTTAGGATGAATTGAGTCCGAGATGTGCACAAAACTCGCTGCCCGACCTCATAAATATCTCGGGATGTACAAGTATAATACAAATTAAATATAGAAAAGTAGAAAAAAATTATACATAACAAAGTCATTATCTTACAAAAACATAGGCATATTTTTTCTTAATCACACCCTATTGGTTATGTTTGAGTAGAACCTACATCAACACCTCCAATCCAACTGCTACTTTAGCTTTAGCAATACTTGTCCCAATATCTGCAGTAATAAAACATTTTTTAAATTCTAAAACAATAACAATGACAATGTTATAATTAGTAGCAGCGAACAAAAGTAAATAAAGAAATAAATATGGAGCATGAATTTTGGCTCCTTATATGGTTTCCTCACTTATCCCAAAGTCTTATGTGTAATTGGCATCTTTGAAATATGTAAGAGAGCGCCCCAACCAGTTCTAAGTACAGGTCAACCCTTCAGCCACTTCTGGACATAAAGAGCTCATATACCATTCTAAAACTCTTCCCATATGCTAAATTCATTCTCCGAAGCTACGGTTGATATAGGGGTGGCCAAAACTTCTTTCACCATTGCTGATAGGATTGGGTAACGAGGTCTGTTTAGTTTCCACCAAGTTAGAATAGGTGATTTGTCATTATCATTTCCACAAGGATCATTCACGCATCTCTCAAGTTCATTTTGTTTATCAATGGTATCTTTATCCTTCAAATGTTTCTTAAACACATCATCTTTTATAAAATGTGAAGAATTTCTAGGTTGAGCATCAACAACATAATGGTTATCTGATAGACCAGATGATTGAATAGTGACATTAGTTTGCTAGATTTGTACCAGGTGTACAATTTAAACAAATTACCCTTGACATTTTTGACCATTTTCATATATTTTTCGGTCCCTTCCCCATACACTTGATCAAAAAACCACTCAATATATCTAAACTTATAATGAGGGTCAAAAATCACTCCAAAATAGAGAAATTGATTGATTTTATTTTCCTTTCTCCAATATTTATCGTACTTATGCTTCATCTCATATCATATTGAGGCTAAATCAGAGTTCAAGTTCATAGGTGCTTCTTGAAGCTCACCAAAAATAGAAGATAACTGATGGAAAGCAGAGTGCAATGACACTTGTTGAGATGAAGAAAAGACTTTGGTGGCTTCATAGAAAATTTTCAAAAATTTCACAAAAGCTCTAACCTTTTCCCAATCACTACAACAAGGAAGATCAGGACGTCCTAACAACTCCACATACCATACACCTTCTCCTTATAATTTTTCAAATGCTGTTTGGAACTTCTTTGCAGAATACAACATCATGTAGGTCGAGTTCCACCTTGTGGAAACATCGAGACATAGTTGTTGACAGAGACGATATTGATAAGAATATTTATGTGTTGATCTATCAAGTATTGGGGATTGACCCCAAGACATCATGAATGTAAAGTGAAAAACCTTTCAATGGTTGTGTCCAAAAAAAAAGGCTTAGTATCAAATTTAAGCTTCTGTTATTTACATTAATTCTAAACTTTTGTGTTAAGTTCAAGATGGTTTTTTGTAACACTTCTATGTTTATAAAAATATTGAAAAATATTTAAATATTGTTTACTTTAAATATTGCTGACCTAATATTAAAGTGTAAGTATATGAGAATTTATTATCCAAATATTTGGTGTAAATACAATGTTTTTGATAGGTTCCAAATATTTAAACATTGAATAAGAATTTTTAAACCAAATACTTTTTATCCAAATATTAATATTTTCATATACATTAGGGTCGACATAAGATATTAATATTCTTATATACTTACAGTGTTGTTTCTCTATAATATCCAACCCAACTCCGATTCATTCTCTACCACTATCTCCTTACTCAACACTTTGTTTTGCACTTGGTCCTTGTTTTCTACCACCTCCTTTGGGGTTTCCTCGATATTTTCTCATTCCTATTGGAATAAATAAAAATCGATGGCAACTCTGTATTTTTCGCGTAGCGACAATAAGCATATTTTTTCTTATTCACAACCTATTGGTTGTGTTTGAGTAGAACCTACAGCAACACCTTCAATCCAACTACTACTCCAGCTTCAACAATACTTGTCCCAATATTTGCAGTAATAAAACATTTTTGAAACTCTAAAACAATAACAATGGCAATGTTATAATTAGTAGCAGCTAACAAAAGCAAATACAAAAATAAACACAGAGCATGAATTTTGGCTCCTGATATAATTTCCTCATTTATCCTAAACTCTTATGTGTAATTATCGTCTTTGAAATATGTAACAGAGGGCCCCAACCAGTTCTAAGTACAGATCAACCCTTTAACAACTTCTGGACTCAAAGAGCTCATATAACATTCTAAAATTCTCCCCATGTGCTAAATGCATTCTCTGAAGCTACGGTTGATATAGGGGTGGCCAAAACTTCTTTAACCATTGTTGATAGGATTGGATAACAAGGTCTGTTTAGTTTCCACCAAGTTAGAATGGATGATCTGTCATTATCATTTCCACAAGGATCATTCACGTATCTCTCAAGTTCATTTTGTTTATCAATGGTATCTTTATCCTTCAAATGTTGCTTAAATACATCATCCTTTATAAAATGTGAAGAATTTATAGGTTGAGCATCAACAACAGAATGGTTATCTGATACACCATATGATTAAATAGTCACATTAGTTTGATCATGGACAGGTTTGTACCAGGTGTAAAATTTAAACAAATTATCCTTGACATTTATGGCCATTTTCATAGATTTTTTGGTCCCTTCCCCATAAGCTTGATCAAAAAATCACTCAATATATATATGAGGGTCAAAAACCACTCCAAAATAGAGTAATTAATTGATGTTCTTTTCCTCTCCCCAATATTTATCGTACTTACGCTTCATCTCATATCCTATTAAGGCTAAATCAGAGTTCAAGTTCATAGATTCTTCTTGAAGCTCACCAAAAACAGAAGATAACTGATGGAAAGCAGAGTGCAATGACACTTGTTGAGATGAATGAAGAAAAGACCTTGGTGGCTTCATAGAAAATTTTCAATAATTTCACAAAAGCTCTAACCTTTTCCCAATCACTACAACAAGGAGGACCAACACGTCCAAACAACTCCACATACCTTACACCTTCTCCTTCTAATTTTTCAAATGTTGTTTGGAACTTCTCTGCAGCATACAACATCATGTATGTCGAGTTCCACCTTGTGGAAACATCGAGACATACTTGTTTCCTACAAGTAATCCTGGAAAATTCAACACACTCTTTGAATTTCAACATCATTTACGGTGAAGACCTAACAAATCTAACATCATTGTGAATGTTGGAAATCAATGGATTTTGTTCTTTCAATCCATCATTAACAATCAAATTTAGAATATGTTCGCAGCAGTGCACATGAAAAACTCATCTTCACCGATTAATTTATTCTTGATATGAATTATCTTATTTAAATATGCTACATCCATGTCATTGCATGATGCGTTGTCAATAGTGATTGTAGACACATTTCTAAGACTTAATTCCCTCATTACATCATCAAATTTTACACCAATGGTCTCACCTTTGTGATTAGGAACTAAGCTAAAGCTAATGATCCTTTTTTGGTAGTTCCAGTCATTGTCAATAAAGTGGATTGTTATTATTATATAACTAAGGTTTTGAATGGATGTCCAGCAATCTATAGTAAGTGCTACCCTACTGCAATCAGGCCTAAAATAAGTTTCCAATCTCAACTTCTCATCTAGATAGAACTGAAAACAATCCCTTTCAATTGTCCTCCTAGATGGGATAATCAAAAGTGGTTCCAATTGTTTACATAAGATCTTAAAACCCTCACCCTTAACTACTCTAAATGGGTGTTCATCAAGCATAAAAAACAAAGTTGATGCCTTTCTATAAGCTTCTTTATCAAACTTTGGACTAACAGAAACCAAGACACCACTTCCAAAAACAAGGTTTGTTTGTTTGAGGACATATTTTGGGTAAGGATTTGTGTTACAAATTCTTTAGTGGGCCAGCATGTTAGACGTTATGTGTAATTTAGGATCACATCTATATCGTTTATGGCAATGCTTGCAGGTAGTAGTTCTTTCACCAACATCATTTAACTAGATAAAATGGTCCCAACATGAAGATTTTTTCTTAGGGCCATCCACATTATGCCTCCTTTTCTTTATATTATGGTCAATATGAGGAATAACGGTCTCGTTCATCGCCTAAGTTGTAGCTTCAATTGCAAACAATTAATAAAGCATACAAAAGTGAACTTAGTAAAGCAAAAGCATTCAACAAAAAAAAAGAACACTAGTTAATAAAGCATACAGTTAGTTCAGAAAAGGGCTGAGAATGATAATAGAATAATATATCTTAATAAAATAATAGTAGAATAAGAAAGCATATAGTATTAAATCATATTATTAGTAGAATAAAATTGGAATGAAAACGGTGTTCATATTTTTATAATAAACACTAGTTAATAAAGCATATAGGAATATATCTTTGATTCTTTTGTGTTCAAGTTTTTAACTTAGTGTTGGAACTGAGAATGAAAATGAAACCTTCGTGTTAGGTGTGATTAGTTTTCTAGAACAATGTCTAGAGTTACTAAGTGGAAGATTGAGAAAACAAAAGTAAATATGGTTTTCCACCTCCAATTCCATGCTACACATGTAAGTTTTATGTATTCTACCATTTTAGAGGGTCAAATAACCTGTTTGAATGTAAAGTGAAAAACTTTTAATGGTTGTGGCCCCAAAAAATAAATAAAAAGGCTTAGTATCAAATTTAAGCTTCTGTTATTGACATTGATTCTAAACTTTTGTGTTAAGATCAAGATGGTTTTTTGTAACACTTCTGGGTTTATAAAAACATTGAAAAATATTTAAATATTCTTTGACTTAAATATTGCTGACCTAATATTAAAGTGTAAGTATATGAGAATTTTGTATCCAAATATTTGGTGTAAATACAATATTGTTGATAGGTTCCAAATATTTAAACATTGAATAAGAATTTTTAAACCAAATATTTTTATCCAAATATTAACATTCTCATATACATTACGGCCGCTGTAAGATATTAATATTCTTATATACTTACAGTGCTGGTTCTCCATAATATCCAACCCAACTTCCAGTCATTCTCTACCACTATCTTCTTACTCAACACTTTGTTTTGCACTTGGTCCTTGTTTGCTACCATCTCCTTGCTCCATCTTTTCAATTTCCAATCCATATGATACAACATGTTAAAACAAAATCCAACAAAAAAACTAATACAAATAAATCAAGAATGTAGTAAGAAGAAACATATAAACAATATTAATCTGAAAAATAAAAAGTAAACATACCTGATTACTTGAGTGTTTTAGACGAATCAGAGATCCAACATGTCAAAACAAAATCCAACAAAAAATTAATACAAGTAAGTCAAGAATGTGGCAAGGTGAAACATATAAATAACATTAATCTAAAAAATAAAAAGTAAACATACCGGATTATTTGAGTGTTTTAAACGAATCAGAAATCCAACATGTCAAAACAAATAATGTTAGTTTAAAACTTTGAAACTTTAAAATTCAAATTCATTTTAAAACTCACGAACATAGTCAAACCCTTAACATATAGCTACAAAATAAAAAATTAATGAACAAAAAGTTAGAAAATAGGAAACTTTTTAAGACATGTTAAGCTATTTCAAGTATAGAAGAAACAAAACACTGAAAAAATTCGAAGAAGAAAATAAGAGGAGGAAGAAAATGAAATTACTTGGAGGAAGAAGATGAAGGAGAGTTTGATGAGAAAAAAACACGGTTTGGAGGAAGGATCTACGTCATTTTTGGGTTTTTACAGTGGCAGCGGTGGGCTAGGGTTTGCGCTTTGAAAAGGGAAGATGAAATGATACGAGAGATAGTGAGAGATTGTAAGACTTTGACTATTGGAACTTGGAAATGTGTTTTGTTGAGTGAAAATATTATGAACATATACGATACAAAATTACAACGTGTAAACACATGAATGAGTCCGGTTCGGTTTGGTTTTATGTGGTTCAAATATATGGGTCATAATCGGTCAAATGTTACCCATGTTAAACTTGTGCCAACCATTAGAACCTCCCAACCGATCCATCCAATCCATTTCCTTTTTTTTTGCAGTTTTGTCAGTTCCTGGTTGGGCCTGTACCGTTTGTCCAGCCCTAATATCTATTCATTTTTCATGTCAATCCTTTCCTCATCGATTTTTATGATTGTCATTGGATCCATCTGTGATTTGATAGATTCACTAGGAACATGCATTGTTTTGAGTTGGTCGCAAGGCCCAAGAAGCATAAGCCTAGTAGGGAAGTAAGAATCTACCACATGAAGAGTAAGTAGATTTTTTTCCTTCCATGCCACGTAGTACCCATCACGAGGATGTCATGTCAATCTCTCATCCAATTGTTGATTGCATCCAACATGCATGCAATTATTAACCATCTCCCCTATTTAAAGAGCAAAATGTACCACTCTCCAGGTATTACAATATTTTCCATTCAATTTTTACTTTTCACACTCTTACTCACTTGACTGTTGGAGTGTTAACCTATCCAGTTATCCCTCTCTCCACCGCATCGAAAATAGTCAATCACTGTGGCAGACTATAAATGCACTCTTTCCAATCATCATCTAGTTCTAGAGCATAACAGGTATCATGCATAACATAAGTGAACACACTATAAATTTAAAGAGTAGGTTTTAAATTCTCAAAAGTATAACGAATTTTGAATTCACTAAGAAAAACACTCGTTATTCACAATATCAATCAAACCCAATATATTGCTTCAATTCATAGTTAGGTAGATTCTTTTAGATTTTATGTGTGTTATGCATATATGAGGATAAAGGTGTCCAATGTTTTCAATGGTAAAAGACCATAAATACAATATGTAAAGACTTTGTTATGGCCTATGAAGGATAATGCAACGAAGGTAGCGAAGAAAACATAATACATTCTCCATATTAGAAGCCTAAATCAAGCTTTCTTCCTCTTTCAGTTTCATGATCTAAATGCCTAATAAGCTAGCTTTTACACCACGCACCATTCACATCGCCATGATTGTTGAAAGCATTTGTTATCTTCTTAACAATAACTGATTAATCTGTCTCTGTGTTTAATAGTGAATTTTTCCTTGGGGTTCCTTGTCATTAGTGTCTTCATCATCATCATTGTCACCACCGACATAGTGTCATATGGATCAAGTTTTAGTCTCAAATAAGTTTTATCAGGTCCCATGATGGAAGTTGATTGTACTTTCTAAAAAGCATAATGATAAACAAATCCTTGTTGTGTAGGATTGTCTAAGAGTTTAGGGTATTTGGTTATGTTTAGGTATATTTCACGTAGGGATATACGAAGATTTCTCACGAATGATTTCAAAACCCTTCTCAGTTATCGGATTAAGACATTTATAGAAGATGTTATGTTTAGGAACCAAAACATGATGTAACCTGATGGTGCAAAATCTTGAATCAGTGGTGTAAGTCTCTGATATGGTGATGCGGGGGTGAACCTGCAAGGTTAACACTCTAACCCCCAAGTCAGTTTAAGATTCAAGATGAGTGTGGCGAAAAGTGAAGATCATAAAGTGTACATTGCATTTCATGTGATTTTAATTTTATACCTTGGTTCATGTGGAGTGGATTTGCATTAATTTGAACCTTAGAGATTTTAGCCTTTGGTCGACCAAGAACAGTTTCCCCAAAGGCTTGTCGGACACTTAGAAAGTTGAGAAAGTCTTTAGCAGTAGTGGTTGGCCTTCAAGGATGTCGTTCTTTTCGAACTAGAAGTGACATGCTTAGATTTAGTTAAAAAAAATAATGAGAAACAAGCGCATTAAATGCAATTCAATCATTGAAATGTTTCGATACTTCTATCTTACACATGGGCTGAAGCGACTAGTTATGGAATGGAATTGCATATAATGCACTTAAGTGCACTCGAGTTTGTTTATGTTTCCAAGGGAAGATCCATATGTTGATTTCATAGCTTCTTTTTGCGACTAATCTGGTTCGTTTAATCACTTTCACCTATATAGGGGTGGTTGAGCACAAAGGAAACTTTTTGCAATCCTTGAAATTCAGTTTACCTTCAAAGTGTTTCTATTAGCAAGTTTCTTCCTCTCTTTCCTTATGAAAGAAATTAACATAACAGTTGCATCTCTTTGGTTAAAGCTCCCTCCTTTCTTCATTAGTTTTCTTCATCAACCTCGCATGACCAAGGACCCTTCTCAATTCAAACTCTTACCTTCAGCATTTTCTGTTCTTTGGTCAGGATGAATCATGGCCCTATTCATATAGTTAGTTATTTTGAGAGTGATGATTCTTTTACTGCGAGAATAAGAACATTTCTTGATTCAAATCCCTATTCCCTTAGTCATGATCGCATGGTCCACGAAGTTATATCCTTCACTGATGATTGTAATTCAAAAAGGGCATATGGGAACTCCCTTGATGAGAGAGTATCTTCCCTGGATTATATCAAGGCATGGTTGTCTGATGATGGTGGTGATGAGGGCCATACAATCGTTCATATGCCCCATTCTATTAGGTCTACTACGGAAATGCAAGCTACTAAGTTGAGGAGAGAGAGTGATGTAGTTTAAGAGTAGACCAAGTGTAGTTTATTTACTCAAGTATGGAGAGAACTTTAAAGTAGACAAGTTGTCTCAGAGAGGTGTGACATTGGTGTAGTAGGACGATGCAAGCAAGTACAACCTGGCTACTACAAAAGTCGTGGGAGCCCCTTCTAAATACTGAAGCGACCATAAAGTTCATAAACATCATGGTCAGCGACCTGCTGAACTGGTCGGTTCTTCCTTTGGGTTAAAAAAAAGGATATGTAGCTCATTTGACGAGTGCTCGATCCCATTTTCTGAGTGTTTGTTAACCAAAATAGGATTGCGGCTGCCCTTTTCTAAATTTGAGGTGGTCGTCTTGAAACAGTTTAAGGTTGCTCCCTCTAAGCTTCACTCGGGGGAAGAGGCTTACATGAAGGTGTTCTAGTTTTGGGTTGAGCATAAGTCTTGGAAGCCTTCTCTCTTACTTTTCTTCGACCTGTTATACATTGTGCACACCTCCCAGAACGATATCCATAATCAAGGGGTTATCACATTTCACTCGGATGATCCTTGGTTCATCCATTTCACCAATTATTAGGGCAATTTTTTGAGGTATTTATTACTAGTGAAACCCTTCACACCAGAGGCCCGTCTTGCTTTCTATTATGCCTCGGTTGCGCCTTCTCGCTTTTGTAACAATAGTTTCCCAAAGTATTGATATTGGCCTCACTTCAGTTCTGCTATTGATTTTTACAACCTAAAATTAGGTCCCTTCTCTATTGAATAGGTTACGATGAAGGAGGACATGTGTTCCTTGTTTTTGGGGTTTGGTTACAAAGAGGGGTTTAGCCTCGCTGAAGTGTCGCCCTCCCTATAAATGAAGAATCAAATTGACACATACTCCATCATGAGTGTAGTCAGTTGATCGGAGAGAAAAAAGATCTTTGGTGAGGACGGAGTCTCGTAGTTTACTATTATTATTATTATTATTATTATTATTATTATTTTGACATGTGTGATTGTATCTTTCACATAATATGGATAAATCATAGATGTTCTACAATCTCACCAACGCTCAAGACATCTACACTAGTTCTACTAGTCGGGATGTTATGCCCTCTCTTACGACTTCTACCCCTACCTCAATTGTCGAGGTCACAACAGTTGCCTCTGAGGTTGATCAACTTATAAGTGCTACGACAATCTTGTGCTTCAGTGAAGAGGGGTCGGGATAAAGACCAATGTTCCTCTTTGGAAGAGTGTTCTCCTAAATGGACCCAACTTTCTAGGGATATTGCTTCAGGGTCGGTCACTCCCTTCCTTTGATTTCCTACCATTCTTCCTTATCTTATTCCTCGCACTCCCAAGGAAGTTTTTATTACTGTCTTTATGAGGGACTTGTCTTTCAATCATAATCTTTCTGAGGAAGAAAAGATGGAGCTCTTTTCTGAGGTTACCTTGCACACCTACTGAGCTACTTCCTTGTTCTGGCTGGACACTGCTGGTATAGGGGGTGTCTTGGTTATAGGTAATCCCTCCAAGGAAAGGGACACTTGGAAGGGAAAGTGTGAAGATATGGAGCATAAGTGTTTGGCCTTCTAGAAGAGTTAGCTGATCTGCAGGGGAATGTCAAGCTTATCAAGGCTTTTCAAGAAGAGGCGAAGTTCCACGAATCTCCTTCAACCATGGCCGCTGATGACTTCTCGACAAGTGTATTAATAATGTCACAATAATAAAAAGATCGAACATACAAGGACCATGTTCGAACAAGTCAACAATTATGCAATGTAAAGGAAAAATAATAAATAGGGGTTTCAGGTTTTTAGACGAAAAACAAATTATGAGTTTAAATAGAAGTAATAAAGAGGGTTAGGTTGTGCAATAGAATCCCCTTATCTTCTCTTGTTGATGTATGATGCATTGTATGAATGGTTTTATCCTTTTAATGTCACGGAAAATTAACAAAACCGTTATAGGCAGTCCCTAAAGAAATAACTCACTAACCACTACTCAGAGCTTTCTATCCCTAGTTCGCCAATGTAAGCAGGGTTAGGCGATGTATAGAATGTTAATTCCCTATGCCACAACTCGGAGTTTCCTATCCTTATTGAACCAATGTAAGTAGAGCAGTTGCCCTAGGTCCAACACATAGGTTAAGGGTCAATAATCCTTATGTGTCCAATATCATATTAACAGAGTATCTCAAATAAAAAACATTAAGAATAAGCAACAACTGAATAAAATTATAATTCAGAGTATTCATACAATGTCAAACCAACATATAATTCCAACAAGATTGAATAAGGTTCATCATCACACAACCTAATCTCGAGGAGCTTTAGCTACTCATAATGAAAATTACAATACCAATTGAATAAAGAAGAATATCATATGAATTCCCTTGAATGATTGGCCTCCAATGGCTTCTAGTGCTCTCAAAATCACCATTTGATGTTGTAACATCATGCTTCCAGTGCAAGAATCCGTAACGCAAAATTTAGCTACTCATAATTCAAAATACAATACCAAAACAATTAAGAAGAATTGCATTTGAGATACCTTGAAGGATTGACCTCCAATGACTTCAAATGCTTTCAAAAATCCCTTATGGTGTTGTAAAACTCATACTTGTTATGCCAAATTTTGTAACCCTTTAAAAAGTGCAAAAAGTCCCCTTAAAAAGCCTTCAGAATGGACCAGAATGCGTCAGAAAAGCCTAGAAAAATGGGCCATCACGTGCGTGATGACCTGCATCACGCGACGCTGTGCGTGATTATTCAAATAGTTGCACGCTTTTGCTCCCCTTTTCACCTGATTTTTCACTAAGTCCCTATTTCTTCACACTTAGCTATTTTTTCCTCATTCTTTGATCTTTCTTCTTCATTTTTATTCTCATCTTTAACTTGTTTTGATCTGCTTCTTTGATTGAATTCATGCACTGATGGAGTGTCGTCAATAACGATAATAATATAATAGTAAGATATTACTTACAACGGTTATGAGAGACAGATAGTTTATATTAAATAGTAAGTTACATGGTTCCTCAACTCTGGATGTAACTGACTTGGGTATCTAGGGACCATCTTCACCAATAGGGAGCTGATACACTCAAGGTGATTTTTTATTGAAACCTAAACACATAGACAAACCAAAAAATTACAATTCTATGCAGGATCGATTAAGAGTCATGCGGTCAATTCTCTTTTTGTCTCACTTGCTAAACTTATTAGATGATAACATTTTCTCTTAATAACCCTAATTTTATCCAATTGTTATTGACAATAAGATTTATTGACCATTTCACATAGCAATTATCTATGCGTAAAAATGTTACCTTCAATTAAATTATAACAAGAGAAAGACGGTAATATGAAAACTAATTGATAGTAAGATCTAACAACATCTCTTTTAGAAAAAATAACTTCAGCATATTATCCAGGAAAATCATTGGATGCACCTTCTAATCATCATTGTCGTCTTCGTCGTCACCGATTTCTATATTATTGACCACTCCAACCGAACTCATCAGGGAAACTTTCCCAGATTTTCTTATGGATAATACTTTATCTTGAATTTTTTACGAGGTTGAGATAAAGTGATTCTCCATCGCCGAAGGCCATATCATGATATAAATTATTATTAACACGGTGATAGGAACACTAGAAGATCGCGCCCCTCCATGCGTATGGAGGTTGGTATGATGTTAACATGAAAAAGAGAATTAAACTTCAATGCTTAACATTAGCAGAGAAAACAAAATCAACACAAACAATATTATTGGTTCTATGTGTTGGCAGCAATTTTGGTAAAACCTAGTGTGTTCACAAGGCGTCACAAGTGTTGTCTTGACATAAGATAACATGTACCTGCAGGATGTTTAAAATGTGAATATGCAGGATTTTACTGAGATGTCAGACCCGATGTCATGACATCTGTATACAGAACATTCAGTCTGAATGTTATGTATTGTGTGATTGCATTTTTTATGCTAACCTATGTATGATTGAAGAGATGATTAAACACACATTCAATCAGTAATTACAACCAGATTGACTTATTTTCCAACGAGATATAATCAGTTGTCATGATAAGATATGAATGGAAAATAGTTTTGGGGTTTTATAATGTCCAAGCCCAGCCAATTACTTCTATATAAAGGACATGGAAAACCTGGTTTTATACACAAGAAATAACAAACGAAATATTGAGAGAGAATAAGGGTTTTAGTCTTGTGTGGTCGTGTGTATTGTAAGCCATTCATTCATCCATAAATGATTGAATTGGACTGATTTTTGAGTTGTAATTTGTCCACTCAAAGCTTTGAAGCATGAGTGTGTGTTTACTTAATTGAAGCTTTTAAGCAAGATCAAGTATGTGAATTTGAATAGTGTCTTCTTTTCTTTATAATTCTTGTTTTATATCACTACTATGATTAAGGGGGAGTGAGTAGGATCTCATATCTAAGAGTTCTTAGGTAGAAGTCACACAGGTAGAGATTAGGTGAAAAGACTGTAACTTGAAGTTGTTTACTGAGAGTCTTTAAACTAATTCTATTTAGTGGATTTCCTTCCTGGCTTGGTAGCCCCCAGACGTAGGGGAGTTTGCACCGAACTGGTTTAACAATTGCTTGTGTCACTTGCATTACCGTTCTTTATCTTTTATCCTATTTATATTGTTCAGATATTAGTGTCGTGACATTACCTTCGATATCTCATATCTGATACCAGAATTTCAATTGGTATCAGAGCAGGCATCCTGCTCTGGTTCTGGGTGAGATCTAGGGACGTTACTTTCTGGTACTATGGATAGAGACGGAGGATCTGTTCACAGACCACCTATTCTGGATGGATCCACCTATGACTACTGGAAACCTCGAATGGTAGCCTTCCTAAAATCTTTGGATAATAAGGCTTGGAAGGTTGTTTTAACATGCTGGGAACATCCAGTTATTATTAAGGAAGGAGAAGCTACAACTGATAAGAAGGCTGAGGAACAATGGACCAAGGAGGAGGATGATCTAGCCCTTGGAACTCTAAAGCATTGAATGCTATATTCAATGGAGTAGATAAGAACATCTTCAGATTGGTAAACAACTGTAAGGTGGCTAAATATGCTTGGAACATTCTCAAAACCACTCATGAAGGCACCTCTAGAGTGAAGATGTCTAGACTGCAGCTGCTCACTACGAAGTTTGAAAATTTAAGGATGAAAGAAGATGAAAATATTCATGAATTTCATATGAATATCCTTGAAATTTCTAATGCCTCAGGAGCCCTGGGTGAGAAAATGTCAGATGAAAAACTAGTGAGGAAAACACCCAGGTCACTTCCTAAGAGATTTGCCATGAAAGTGACAGTCATAGAAGAGTCTCAAGACATTTCCAATATGAGATTTGATGAGCTAATTGGATCCCTCCAAACATTTGAGATGGGAATGTGTGATGGATCTGAAAAGAAAGTCAAAAGCATAGCCTTCATGTCAAAAACTGAAGAGAAAGAGGAAGAAAGTGGTCAAGATACTGATGAAGATCTGGCAAATGATGTAGCATTACTGGGAAGACAGTTCAACAAACTTCTGAAAAAGATGGATGTAAGGTCTAAGTCTAATGTCAAGAACATCTCATCTGACATCAGTAAGTCCAATAATGCTGGAAGAAGAACAAGATCTGATGAAAAGTCCAAAGAAGGAAAAGGAGTTCAGGCCATGAATGAGATGGGTATGGACACATTAGAGCTGGATGTGGAACCTACCTCAAGAAACAGAACAAGAGTCTTGCTGCTACTTGATCTGATGAAAGTGAAACACTAGAGTCTACAAATCTTGTGACTGCCTTGACTAGAAGATGGGGTTCTGATGAAGACTCAAGTGATGATGAAGTAACCTGTGATGAGTTAGCCACTACCTACAGAAAGTTGTGCCACAGAAGTGAAGAAGTGTGTCAACAAGTTGAAAGTCAGAAGAAAGTGATAACATAATTGGAGAATGAGAAGGTAGAACACTTGGAAACCATCTCTAAGTTAAAGACTGAAGCAGTGTTCTTGAATTCCAAACTGGATGAGATGACAAAGTATGTCAGAATGCTAAACAATGGATCTGACACCTTAGACAAAATTCTCCAGTCTGGACAAATGGCAGGAGACAAGTCTGGCATTGGGTTCAATGAATCCAAACCTGAGTGCAGTCACACTGGTAGCAGACCAAAATCCAAACTTGAGTGCAGTCACACTAGTAGCAAACCAAAGATGTCACATCATATGTCACAACATCATAAAGGAAGACAACAGAAAGGGAAACATCAAAGATGGAGATGTCATTACTGTGGAAAATTTGGCCACATAAAACCATTCTTCTATAAGTTGTATGGTTATCCTAGTCTTTCTCATCATCAACCTAGACCCAAACATCACATACCTGTCAACAGAAAATAATGGGTTCCTAGGACTGGTGTTACAAACCCGATAGCTCACACTTCCTTCAAAGTTTCAGCCAAAGAAGACTGGTATTTTGACAGTGGGTGCTCCAGACACATGACTGGAAACAAAAACCTGCTAATTGGCCTTCATCCTCATGCCACCAGCTATGTAACCTTTGGTGATGGAGCAAAGGGTGAAATTAAGGGGATTGGTAAGCTTAATTTCCATGGAGTTCCTAACCTTGACAATGTCCTACTTGTTAAGGGACTGACTACAAACCTAATAAGCATCTGTCAACTATGTGACCAAGGTCTAACTGTAAACTTCACAAAAACTGAATGTCTGATTACTAATAAAGAAAATGGAGTGATCGTGAAAGGAGTCAGGTCTAAGGATAACTGTTATATGTGGAGTTCTCAAGAAACTAGTTATTCATCAATGTGTACTCTAGCCAAAGAAGAAGAAGTGAAGATATGGCATCAAAGATTGGGCCATCTGCATCTTAAAGGAATGAAGAGGATTATATATGTTGAAGCTATTAGAGGAATTCCCAACTTGAAGATTGATGAAGGAAGAGTTTGTGGGGAGTATCAGATTGGAAAACAGACAAAGATGTCACATCAGAAGCTCATACATGACACCACTTCCAGAGTGTTGGAACTTCTCCATATGGACTTGATGGGACCCATGCAGGTGGAAAGCCTTGGTGGGAAGAAGTATGATTATGTAGTGGTGGATGACTTCTCCAGATACACCTGGGTCAATTTCATAAGAGAAAAATCTGATGTATTTGAAGTCTTCAAAGATCTTTGTCTAAGACTTCAAAGAGAAAAAGAAAGTCAGGTTATCAAAATTAGAAGTGATCATGGGAAGGAATTTGAGAAGAACAAATTTGCTGGATTCTGTGCATCAGAAGTAATTAGTCATGAGTTCTCATCTCCCATTACTCCTCAGCAAAATGGTGTGGTAGAAAGGAAAAATAGAACTCTCCAAGAATCAGCCAGGGCTATGATTCATGCTAAGAAGTTGCCCTACCACTTTTAGGCTGAAGCTATGAACACAACATGCTATGTTCACAACAGAGTAACCTTGAAGAAAGGGACTCCTACTACTTCTCCCCCTTTTTAGTCAAAATAGACCAAAGAGACCAATGAGACAAGATAAATGTCTATTAGTCCAACAGAGAATGTCACATAGAATGTTAAAACATATTGTCAGATGTTACAGAACCACAAACAAACACAACTATATAAGCTGAGGTAAAATCCAGAGACATCAAAGAGAACCCAAAAATTACATCAAGGCATCAAAATAAGACTGCAAAAAAAAAACAACAACCATCAAGGCATCCAGAATAGCAGATCATCATAAAAGGGGAACAATCTTCACCAACACTCAGTCAGAGGAGCTAGCATCTTCATCAGCTTCAGACCCAGAACTGCCACTTGATTTATCTTGAGATTTAGACCTCTCACTTAAGTTGTGGGCATCTATTTCCTTGGCTTGACCAACATCTTCTCTATCACCTTGCTCCAAGCTATTAATCAGAACCTCCAGAGCTTCTTTCCTAGCTTTAGCCACCCTTATCCCAGTCTCCAATTCCTTACAGGTCTCTTTCAGTTCAACAATCAGACCACCTTGAGAGGTTGGCTTCTTCATAGCAGATGTCATGACAATGTCATTGACATGACTGCCTTCAAATAATTTGTAATGAACTGACAGGGGAGGTTTTCTTCTACCAGGGATATCACTTGTGCTCAGAATTCCAGGTTGCTGGCTTAGGATTATCCCACAAATTATTGAGGGAAAAGCTATGGGCAGCTTAATTTTGATTATGGAAGATTCATGTTTGAACAAATTATCAAACATGCTTCTACAAATGCAATAAAGTTGCCCATAGCTTTTCCCTCAATAATTTGTGGGATAATCCTAAGTCAGCAACCTGGGATTCTGAGCACAAGTGATATCCCTAGTAGAAGAAAACCTCCCCTGTCAGTTCATTATAAATTATTTGAAGGCAGTCATGTCAATGACATTGTCATGACATCTGCTATGAAGAAGACAACCTCTCAAGGTGGTCTGATTGCTGAACTGAAAGAGACCTGTAAGGAATTGGAGACTGGGATAAGGGTGGCTAAAGCTAGGAAAGAAGCTTTGGAGGTTCTATTAATAGCTTGGAGCAAGGTGATAGAGAAGATGTTGGTCAAGCCAAGGAAACAGATGTCCACACCTCAAGTGAGAGGTCTGAATCTCAAGATAAATCAAGTGGCAGTTCTGGGTCTGAAGCTGATGAAGATGCTAGCTCCTTTGACTGAGTGTTGGTGAAGATTGTTCCCCTTTTATGATGATTTACTGTTCTAGATGCCTTGATGGTTGATGTTTTTTTTAGCAGTCTTGTTTTGATGCCTTGATGTAATTTTTGGGTTCTCTTTGATGTCTCTGGATTTTATCTCAGCTTATATAGCTGTGTTTGTTTGCGGTTCTGTAACATCTGACAATATGTTTTAACATTCTATGTGACATTCTCTGTTGGACTAATAGACATTTATTTTGTCTCATTGGTCTCTTTGGTCTATTTTGACTAAAAAGGGGGAGAAGTAGTAGCTAAAGGAGAGTTGCAGAGGAGAGTTGCAGTTAATATGTACTATGAAGTAGCTAGGCTATAAACAGATGGAAGATGATGTTGAAAAGGATGTTTTGTGTAGTACAGGTGATGTTGAAGGTGATGTCAGATGGGGTGATGGATGGTACAGGTGTTGTTGAAGGAGATGTCTGTGTTGAACAGACTTAGGGGGAGAAAAAGCACATATATGTGTTTAATGTGTGTTTACTATTTGCTATTATAGCTAGTAAATATGTGGTTTATTACTTCTGCTGCTAAACTACTTATGTGTGTTTTTTGTACTCTTGTGAACAAATGGACTGATGTATGTTTTAGCCAAAATTTGCCAAAGGGGGAGTTTGTTGGTTCTATGTGTTGGCAGCAATTTTGGTAAAATCTAGTGTGTTCAAAAGGTGTCACAAGTGTTGTCTTGACATAAGATAACATGCACCTGCAGGATGTTTAAAATGTGAATATGCAGGATTTTACTGAGATGTCAGACCCGATGTCATCACATCTGTATACAGAACATTCAGTCTGAATGTTATGTATTGTGTGATTGCGTTTTTTATGCTAATCTATGTATGATTGAAGAGATGATTAAACGCGCATTCAATCAGTAATTACAACCAGATTGACTTATTTTCCAACGAGATATAATCAGCTGTCGTGAGAAGATATGAATGGAAAATCGTTTTAGGGTTTTATGATGTCCAAGCCCAGCCAATTGCTTCTATATAAAGGACATGGAAAACCTGGTTTTATACACAAGAAATAACGAACGAAATATTGAGAGAGAATAAGGGTTTTAGTCTTGTGCGGTTGTGTGTATTGTAAGCCATTCATTCATCCATAGATGATTGAATTTGACTGATTTTTGAGTTGTAATTTGTCCATTCAAAGCTTTGAAGCATGAGTGTGTGTTTACTTAATTGAAGCTTTTAAGCAAGATCAAGTATGTGTCTTTGAAGATTGTCTTCTTTTCATTGTAATTCTTGTTTTATATCACTGATGTGATTGAGGGGGAGTGAGTAGGATCTCATATCTAAGAGTTCTTAGGTAGAAGTCACACGGGTAGAGATTAGATGAAAAGACTGTAACTTGAAGTTGTTTACTGAGAGTCTTTGAACTAATTTTGTTTAGTGGATTTCCTTCCTGGCTTGGTAGCCCCCAGACGTAGGTGAGTTTGCACCAAATTGGGTTAATAATTGCTTATGTCACTTGCATTACTGTTCTTTATCTTTTATCCTGTTTATATTATTCAGATATTAGTGTCGTGACATTACCTTCGACATCTCATATTTGATACCAGAATTTCAAATATAATTAAATCTGAAAAGGAAATTAAATCCCCACCTTAAAGTGAAAGTAAGAATGTGAACGACATCTGAAAAATGTCACGTTTTCTCCATTGGTATGGTTGAAGCTTGAACTTGAGGCATGTGTTAGTTTTATCGAGGCCCCACATTGGACGCTAAATGTTCCTGATAAATATTTTTGGATAACCTCCCCGACGCGAGTCGGGTGAGACCATAAACATAAAGGGAATCGGATGTTTGGGGATTTCTCTTAGAAGAGAGGAATTACCACCATTTCTTAATCACAACCTATTGGTTGTGTTTGAATAGAACCTACAGCAACACCTTCAATCCAACTGCTACTCCAGCTTCAACAATACTTGTCCCAATATTTGCAGTAATAAAACATTTTTGAAATTCTAAAACAATAACAATGACAGTGTTATAATTAGTAGCAGCTAACAAAAGCAAATACAAAAATAAACACAAAGCATAAATTTTGGCTCCTGGTATAATTTCCTCATTTATCCTAAACTCTTATGTGTAGTTAACGTCTTTGAAATATGTAAGAGAGGGCCCCAACCAGTTCTAAGTACAGATCAACCCTTTAACCACTTCTGGACTCAAAGAGCTCATATAATATTCTAAAACTCTCCCCATGTGCTAAATCCATTCTCTGAAGCTACGGTTGATATAGGGGTGGCCAAAACTTCTTTAACCATTGTTGATAGGATTGGATAACGAGGTCTGTTTAGTTTCCACCAAGTTAGAATGGATGATCTATCATTACCATTTCCACAAGGATCATTCATGTATCTCTCAAGTTCATTTTGTTTATCAATGGTATCTTTATCCTTCAAATGTTGCTTAAATACATCATCCTTTATAAAATGTGAAGAATTTATAGGTTGAGCATCAACAACAGAATGGTTATCTGATAGACCGGATGATTAAATAGTCACATTAGTTTGGTCATGGACAGATTTGTACCAGGTGTACAATTCAAACAAATTATCCTTGACATTTTTGGCCATTTTCATAGATTTTTCGGTCCCTTCCCCATAAGCTTGATCAAAAATCACTCAATATATCTAAACTTATAATGAGGGTCAAAAACCACTCCAAAATAGAGTAATTAATTGATGTTCTTTTCCTCTCCCCAATATTTATCGTACTTACGCTTCATCTCATATCCTATTAAGGCTAAATCAGAGTTCAAGTTCATAGATTCTTCTTGAAGCTCACCAAAAACAGAAGATAACTGATGGAAAGTAGAGTGCAATGACACTTGTTGAGATGAATGAAGAAAAGACCTTGGTGGCATCATAGAAAATTTTCAATAATTTCACAAAAGCTCTAACCTTTTCCCAATCACTACAACTAGGAGGACCAAGACGTCGAAAAAACTCCACATACCCTACACCTTCTCCTTCTAATTTTTCAAATGTTGTTTGGAACTTCTCTGCAGCATACAACGTCATGTATGTCGAGTTCCACCTTGTGGAAACATCGAGACATACTTGCTTCCTACAAGCAATCCTAGAAAATTCAACACACTAGTGTGTTGAAACGTCATTTACGGTGAAGACCTCACAAATCTCACATCATTGTGAATGTTTGAAATCAATGGATTTTGTTCTTTCAATCCATCATTAACAATCAAATTCAGAATATGTTCGCAGCAATGCATATACAAAAACTCATCTTCACCGATTAATTTATTCTTGACATGAATTATCTTATTTAAATATGCTACATCCATGTCATTGCATGATGCGTTGTCAATAGTGACTGTAGACACATTTCTAAGACCTCATTCCCTCATTACATCATCAAGTTTTACACCAATGGTCTCAACTTTGTGATTAGGAACTAAGCTAAAGCTAATGATCCTTTTTTGGTAGTTCCAGTCATTGTCAATAAAGTGGATTGTTATTATTATATAACTAAGGTTTTGAATGGATGTCCAACAGTCTATAGTAAGTGCTACCCTACTGCAATCAGGCCTAAAATAAGTTTCCAATCTCAACTTCTCATCTAGATAGAAATGAAAACAATCCCTTTCAGTTGTCCTCCTAGATGGGATAATCAAAAGTGGTTCCAATTGTTTACATAAGATCTTAAAACCCCCACCCTTAACTACTCTAAATGGGTGTTCATCAAGCATAAAAAACAAAGTTATTGCCTTTCTACAAGCTTCTTTATCAAACTTTGGGCTAACAGAAACCAAGACACCACTTCCAAAAACAAGGTTTGTTTGTTTGAGGTCATATTTTGGGTAAGGATTTGTGTTATAAATTCTTTAGTGGGCCAGCATGTTAGAGGTTATGTGTAATTTATGATCACATCTATATCGTTTATGGCAATGCTTGCAGGTAGTAGTTCTTTCACCAACATCAGTTAATTAAATAAAATGGTCCCAACATGAAGATTTTTTCTTAGGACCATCCACATTATGCCTCCTTTTCTTTATATTATGGTCTATACGAGGAATAACGGTCTCGTTCATCGCCTCAGTTGCAGCTTCAATTGCAACCAATTAATAAAGCATACAAAAGTGAACTTAGTAAAGGAAAAGCATTCAAAAAAAAAAAGAACACTAGTTAATAAAGCATACAGTTAGTTCAGAAAGGGGCTGAGAATGATAATAGAATAATATATCTTAATAGAATAATAGTAGAATAAGAAAGCATATAGTATTAAATCATATTATTAGTAGAATATAATTGGAATGAAAACGGTGTTCAGATTTTTATAATAAACACTAGTTAATAAAGCATATAGGAATATATCTTTGATTCTTTTGTGTTCAAGTTTTTAACTTAGTGTTGGAACTGAGAATGAAAATGAAACCTTCGTGTTAGGTGTGATTAATTTTCTGGAACAATGTCTAGAGTTACTAAGTGGAAGATTGAGAAAACAAAAGTAAATATGGTTTTCCACCTCCAATTCCATGCTACACATGTAAGTTTCAAGTACTCTACCAATTTAGAGGGTCAAATAACCTGTTTGAATATAAAGTGAAAAACTTTCAATGGTTGTGGCCCCAAAAAATAAATAAAAAGGCTTAGTATTAAAATTAAGCTTCTGTTCTTGACATTGATTCTAAACTTTTGTGTTAAGATCAAGATGGTTTTTTGTAACATTTCTGGGTTTATAAAAACATTGAAAAATATTTAAATATTCTTTAACTTAAATATTGCTGACCTAATATTAAAGTGTAAGTATATGAGAATTTTGTATCCAAATATTTGGTGTAAATACAATATTGTTGATAGGTTCCAAATATTTAAACATTGAATAAGAATTTTTAAACCAAATATTTTTATCCAAATATTAACATTCTCATATACATTACGGCCGCCGTAAGATATTAATATTCTTATATACTTACAGTGTTGGTTCTCCATAATATCCAACCCAACTTCCAGTCATTCTCTACCACTATCTTCTTACTCAACACTTTGTTTTGCACTTGGTCCTTGTTTGCTACCATCTCCTTGCTCCATCTTTTCAATTTCCAATCCATATGATCCAACATGTCAAAACAAAATCCAACAAAAAATTAATACAAGTAAGTTAAGAATGTGGCAAGGTGAAATATATAAATAACATTAATCTAAAAAATAAAAAGTAAACATACCGGATTACTTGAGTGTTTTAAACGAATCAGAGATCCAACATGTCAAAACAAATAATGTTAGTTTAAAACTTTGAAACTTTAAAACTCAAATTCATTTTAAAAACTCACGAACATAGTCAAACCCTTAACATATAGCTACAAAATAAAAAATTCATGAACAAAAAGTTAAAAAATAGGAAACTTTTTAAGACATGTTAAGCTATTCCAAGTATAGAAGAAACAAAACACTGAAAAAAAATCGAAGAAGAAAATAAGAGGAGGAAGAAAATGAAATTACCTGGAAGAAGAAGATGAAGGAGAGTTTGATGAGAAAAACACACGGTTTGGAGGAAGGATCTACGTCATTTTTGGGTTTTTACAGTGGCAACGGTGGGCTAGGGTTTGCGCTTTGAAAAGGGAAGATGAAATGATACGAGAGATAGTGAGAGATTGTAAGACTTTGACTATTGGAACTTGGAAATATGTTTTGCTGAGTGAAAATATTATGAACATATACGATACAAAATTACAACGTGTAAACACATGAATGAGTCCGGTTCGGTTCGGTTTTATGTGGTTCAAATATATGGGTCAGAATCGGTCAAATGTTACCCATGTAAAACTTGTGTCAACCATTAGAACCTCCCAACCGATCCATCCAATCCATTTCCTCTTTTTTTGCAGTTTTGTCAGTTCCTGGTCGGGCCTGTACCGTTTGTCCAGCCCTAATATCTACTCATTTTTCATGTCAATCCTATCCTCATCGATTTTTATGATTGTTATTAGATCCATCTGCGATTTGATACATTCACTAGGAACGTGCATTATTTTGAGACGGTCGCAAGGCCCAAGAAGCAGAAGCCTAGTAGGGAAGTAAGAAGCCACCACATGAAGAGTAAGTATACTTTTTTCCTTCCAAGCCACGTAGTACCTATCACGAGGATGCCATGTCAATCTCTCATCCAATTGTTGATCGCATCCAACACGCATGCAATTATTAGCCATCTCCCCTATTTAAAGAGCAAAATGTACCACTCTCCAGATATTACAATATTTTCCATTCAATTTTTACTTTTCACTATCTTAATCACTTGACTGCTGGAGTGTTAACCTATCCAGTTATCCCTCTCTCCACCGCATTGAATTCACTAAGAAAAACACTTGTTATTCACAATATCAATCAAACCCAATATATTGCTTCAATTCATAGTTAGGTAGATTCTTTTAGATTTTATGTGTGTTATGCATATATGAGGATAAAGGTGTCCAATGTTTTCAATGGTAAAAGACCATAAATACAATATGTAAAGACTTTGTTATAGCCTATGAAGGATAATGCAACGAAGGTAGCGAAGAAAACATAATACATTCGCCATATTAGAAGCCTAAATCAAGCTTTCTTCCTCTTTCATTTTCATGATCTAAATGCCTAATAAGCTAGCTTTTACACCACGCACCATTCACATATCCATGATTATGGAAAGCATTTGTTATCTTCTTAACAATAACTGATTAATCTATCTTTGTGTTTAATAGTGAGTTTTTCCTTGGGGTTCCTTGTCATTAGTGTCTTCATCATCATCATTGTCACCACCGACATAGTGTTATATGGATCAAGTTTGAGTCTCAAATAAGTTTTATCAAGTCCCGTAATGGAAGCCGATTGTACTTTCTAAAAAGCATAATGATAAACAAATCCTTGTTGTGTAGGATTGTCTAAGAGTTTAGGGTATTTGGTTGCGTTTAGGTATATTTCACGTAGGGATATGAGAAGCTTTCTCATGAATGATTTCAAAACCCTTCTCAATTATGGGATTAAGACATTTATAGACGATGTTATGTTTAGGAACCAAAACATGATGTAACCTGATGGTGAAAAATCTTGAATCGGTGGTGTAAATCTCTGATATGGCGGTGCGAGGGTGAACCTGCAAGGTTAGCACTCTAACCCCCAAGTCAGTTTAAGATTCAAGACGAGTGTGGCGAAAAGTGGAGATCATAAAGTGTACATTGCATTTCATGTGATTTTAATTTTATACCTTGGTTCATGTGGAGTGGATTTGCGTTAATTTGAACCTTAGGGATTTTAGCCTTTGGTCGGCCAAGAACAGTTTCCCCAAAGGCTTGTCGGACGCTTAGAAAGTTGAGAAAGTCTTTAGCGGTAGTGGCTGGCCTTCAAGGATGTCGTTTTTTTCGAACTAGAAGTGAAATGCTTGGATTTAGTTAAAAAAAAGTAATGAGAAACAAGCGCATTAAATGCAATTCAATCATTGAAATGTTTCGATACTTCTATCTATCACATGGGCTGAAGCGACTAGTTATGGAATGGAATTGCATATAATGCACTTAAGTGCACTCGAGTTTGTTTATGTTTCCAAGGGAAGATCCATATGTTGATTTCATAGCTTCTTTTTGCGACTAATCTGGTTCGTTTAATCACTTTCACCTATATAGGGGTGGTTGAGCACAAAGGAAACTTTTTGCAATCCTTGAAATTCAGGTTACCTTCAAAGTGTTTCTATTAGCAAGTGTCTTCCTCTCTTTCCTTCTGAAAGAAATTAACATAACAGTTGCAACGCTTTGGTTAAATCTTCTGCCTTTCTTCATTAGTTTTCTTCATCAACCTCGTATGACCAAGGACCCTTCTCAATTCAAACTCTTACCTTCAGCATTTTCTGTTCTTTGGCAGGATGAGATATGGCCCTATTCATATAGTTAGTGATTTTGAGAGTGATGATTCTTTTACTGCGAGAACAAGAACATTTCTTGATTCAAATCCTTATTCCCTTAGTCATGATCGCATGGTCCACGAAGTTATATCCTTGACCGATGATTGTAATTCAAAAAGGGCATATGGGAACTCCCTTGATGAGAGAGTATCTCCCTGGATTATATCAAGGCTTGGTTGTCTGATGATGGTGGTGAGGAGGGCCATATGATCGTTCATATGCTCCCTTCTATTACGTCTACTGTGGAAATGCAAGCTACTAAGTTGAGGAAAGAGAGTGATGTAGTTTAAGAGTAGACCAAGTGTAGTTTATTTGCTCAAGTATGGAGAGAATTTTAAAGTTGACCAGTTGTCTCAGAGAGGTGTGACATTGGTGTAGTAGGACGATGCAAGCAAGTACAGCCTGGCTACTACAAAAGTTGTGGGAGCCCCTTCTAAATACTGAAGCGACCATAAAGTTTGCAAACATCATGGTCAGCGACATGCTGGACTGGTCGGTTCTTCCTTTGGGTTAAGAAAAAAGGATGTGTAGCTCATTTGACGAGTGCTTGATCCCATTTTATGAGTGTTTGTTAACCAAAATAGGATTACGGCTTCCCTTTTCTGAATTTGAGGTGGTCGTCTTGAAACAGTTTAAGGTTGCTCCCTCTAAGCTTCACTCTGGGGAAGAGGCTTACATGAAGGTGTTCCAGTTTTGGGTTGAGCATAAGTCTTGGAAGCCTTCTCTCTTACTTTTCTTCGACCTGTTATACGTTGTGCACACCTCCCAGAACGATATCCATAATCAAGGGGTTATCACATTTCACCCGGATGATCCTTGGTTCATCCATTTCACCAATTATTAGGGTGATTTTTTGAGGTATTTCTTACTAGTGAAATCCTTCACACCAGAGGCCCGTCTTGCTTTCTATTATGCCTCGGTTGCGCCTTCTCGCTTTTAAAACAATAGTTTCCCAAAGTATTGATATTTGCATCACTTCAGTTTTGCTATTGATTTTTACAACCTAAAATTAGGTCCCTTCTCTATTGAATGGGTTACGATGAAGGAGGACTTGTGTTCCTTGTTTTAGGGGCTTGGCTATAAAGAGGGGTATAGCCTCGCTGAAGTGTCACCTTCCCTATAAATGAAGAATCAAATTGACACCTACTCCATAATGAGTGTGGTCAGTTGATCGGAGAGAAAAAAGATCTTTGGTGAGGACAGAGTCTCGTAGTTTACTATTATTATTATTATTATTATTATTATTATTACTATTATTGTTATTATTATTATTACTATTTTGACATGTGTGATTGTATCTTTCACATAATATGGATAAATTATAGATGTTCTACAATCTCACCAACGCTCAAGACATTTACACTAGTTCTACTGGTCGGGATGTTATGCCCTCTCTTACGACTTCTACCCCTACCTCAACTGTCGAGGTCACAACAGCTGCCTCTGAGGTTGATCAACTTATAAGTGCTACGACAATCTTGTGCTTCAGTGAAGAGAGGTCGGGATAAAGACCAACGTTCCTCTTTGGAAGAGTGTTCCCCTAAATGGACCCAACTTTCTAGGGATATTGCTTCAGGGTCGGTCACTCCCTTCCTTTGATTTCCTACCATTCTTCCTTCTCGTATCCCTCGCACTCCCAAGGAAGTTTTTATTACTATCTTTATGAGGGACTTGTCTTTCAATCAGAATCTCTCTGAGGAAGAAAAGATGAAGCTCTTTTCTGAGGTTACCTTGCACACCTACTGGGCTACTTCCTTGTTCTCTCTAGAAACTGCTGGTATAAGGGATGTCTTGGTTATATGTAATCCCTCCAAGGAGAGGGACACTTGGAATGGAAAATGTGAAGATATGGAGCATAAGTGCTTGGCCTTCTAGAAGAGTTAGCTGATCTGCAAGGGAATGTCAAGCTTATCGAGGCTTTTCAAGAAGAGGCGAAGTTCCACGAATCTCCTTCAACCATGGTCGCTGATGACTTCTTGACAAGTGTATTAATAATGTCACAATAATAAAAAAGATCGAACATACAAGGACCGTGTTCGAACAAGTCAACAATTGTGCAATGTAAAGGAAAAATAGTAAATAGGGGTTTCAGGTTTTTAGACGAAAAACAAATTACAAGTTTAAATAGAAGTAATAAAGAGGGTTAGGTTGTGCATTATAATCCCTTTATCTTCTCTCGTTGATATATGATGCATTGTATGAATGGTCTTATCTTTTTAATCTCACGGAAAATTAGCAAAACCGTTATAGGCAGTCCCTAAAGAAATAACTCACTAACCGCTACTCAGAGCTTTCTATCCCTAGTTCGCCAATGTAAGTAGGGTTAAGTGATGTATAGAACGTTAATTCCCTATGCCACAACTCGGGGTCTCCTATCCTTATTCAACCAACATAAGTAGAACAGTTGCCCTAGGTCCAACACATAGGCTAAGGGTCAATAATCCTTATGTGTCCAATATCATATTAACAGAGTATCTCAAATAAAAAACATTAAGAATAAGCAACAACTGAATAAAATTATAATTCAAAGGATTCATACAATGTAAAACCAACATATAATTCCAACAAGATTGAATAAGGTTCATCATCACACAACCTAACCTCGAGGAGCTTTAGCTACTCATAATGAAAATTACAATACCAATTGAGTAAAGAAGAATATCATATGATCTCCCTTGAATGATTGGCCTCCAATGGCTTCCAGTGCTCTCAAAATCACCATTTGATGTTGTAACATCGTGCTTCCAGTGCAAGAATTCGTAACGCTTGCCAAACTGTTGAAAATCCCCTTAAAAGCACTCAGAATGCGTCAGAAAAACACTCATCGCATGCATTATATAAGCATACACATCCGATGTAACCTTTTCAACTCTATCGCGCACGCGATGGCGCGTGTGATTATTCATGTAGTTGCGTCAACATTCACTCTTTTTCAATAGAATTTTCACTAAATCCCATTCTTCCATACTTGGTTATTTTTCACTCATTCTTGGGTCTTTCTTCTTCATTTTGGCTCATCTTTCGCTCGTTTTCACCGATTCTTCGCCTAATTATATGCAATGACAGACTGTCATCACAACCCCAAACTTAAATCTTTGCTTGTCCTCAAGCAATTCACTTGCAACTGCATATTTCAACAGACAACAAATCGTACAATAACAATTAAACATCACCATATTTTGTCATTACCTAGCCATTGTTCTAACTTCCAACTTCTATCCGGCAAATTTGGAAAATGTCCTCAACATTGACGAGTACTTAACCCGTCTCTTAGCTCACTTTACTCGCTTAATGGATAGGATTATCACTCAATCAACATGCAAAATAAGTTTTACTTAGCTTTATCATGATCTAATATAGTTTTGCATAGAAATCATAACACACACATAAGAGGTCTTTTCAGGTTGTAACTTGGTTTATGTTCGGGTAGGATATTTTTAGGAAAATAGGTTTAAATCTTTGAAGTTGGGTACCTAGTTCTCCTTATATTGTCGTACCGTTTCGTTCCTTCTTGTTGGTACTAGAGTTTGGTCATTCTTTTTGATTTTTTTTTCTCATTTTTTTTTGAAGAAGTGACTTTTTCCACTTCTTATTTTCTCAATATTTTTGAAGTTTTGACCACTTAACTCTAGTACCCCATTTAAAATTTTGACCACTTAACTCTAGTACCCCAACCCCAAAATTAGAACTTTGCTCACTTCCAAGAGCAACCCCAAACTTAGTCTTTTTCATTAAACTTTAAGAACCAAAATTTTACCTAACTCCAAAGAGAGGGCAGAAAGAAAGAATTTTTCAAGTCAAATGGTTAAGAGTTGTAGGCTACGTCACCGAAAGAAAGGCTTAGACTCAACGTGGCTAGCAAAGGATGTTCCTAATACTACAAGGTGGCTACTAAGGCTCAAAGTTATAAACAAAGAACTTGCCTCAATGTGTGTCAATCAAACTATAAAAATTAATCGAAAATAGATTAAACCAGATAAAATAAAATTTCACGGATACACTCTAAAAAAAGAAAAAGTGAACAATGGGAATATTTTGGCTCAAACCTTACCAGAGGAGGTATCTGAAGGTTGAGTACAAGTTTGTTGATTCTTTTATCTTCCTTTGCCTTCAAGTTGTAAGTTGTTTTCATTATGATCAAGTCCTCTTTATTTTTTCTTGGATCTTTTATTCAATTGATAAAGTTAGAACTTGCAATCTGAAGAAGAAAAAAAACATAAGCAACTACAAACAAGGATATAGAGATCTTCATGGAAAAATTGATGCTTGAGTATTTACTTCCTCTTAGGCTGGCCTTAAATAGAAATAAAAGAAATTTTGCAAAACATAAACCAATTTAAAAATTGATGGGTTTCCTCTCATCCCATGCTTCTTTTATGTCAATAGCTTGATGCCTAATGCTTAAAACACATCAGGCGCAAGGGATACCTTACGCCGGTAAAAGCTCCTTTTTCTACCCTCTTGTGGACTTCATTACCTTTCTCTTCCAATTGATACCATGTCTCAAGATCCTCCATATATTATGTCCATTGATAGGCATTAAATACCACTTTCTCCTTATTAAACTTCAAAATTAACTCACCGATCTCCACATCTATTTTTGCCTTCCCGGTTGCCAAGAAAGGGCGGCCAAGAATCAGAGACCCTTCCGAATCATTTTTCATATAGATTACCACAAAGTCTCTAGGGAAGGTCAATCCATTGACATGAACTAACACATCTTCTATAATACCAAGCTGACGAGTCACAGATGAGTCGGCCAAAGTTAGTGTCATGTTGCTTGGTACAATCTCTCATATCTCCAATTCCTTAAATTTGTCCAGCGGCATGACATTGATACGTGATCCTAAGTCAAATAAAGCGTGTGAGATTTTCATCCCTCCAATGGTTCAAGTGATGTTGAACTCTCCTGGATCATTCATCTTTTGTGGAACTTCCTCATGTTCTAGCATCTCCTCTTTTTAGCCATGTTAACATGTTCTTGATTTAGCTTCTACTTTTTACCTTTAAGCAATACCTGCATAAACTTAGCAAACTTGAGAATTAATTCTAAAATTTCATGAAAAGAGAGACTTACCAGAAGTTATTTTAACATTTCTTTAAATTTCTCAATCATCTCGGCCTCATCCTCTTTTACCGGTTTCTTCTTAATGATGGGATATGGTAGTTTCAGGTAATCTGGTAAAGGTGAGTTTTGTTCATTCAGAATTTGATCTTTGGTTCTCCTCCAAGGAGAATTTTTATCAATGGATTAATCAAGGGTGACTCCTCTTTCCTCTTTGTCACCTTGATTTCTATTTTCCTCCTTTTCACTTTCCCATACCTTTTCCTTAATTTCATCCTCTTGAACTTTTTCTACTTTCTCCTTTCTAGTAACCAACCTAAAATCCGCTTCCACAACTTTGCAAGTTTCATTCTTGGGATTATCAATGGTGTTCCCGGTGGATCCTCCATTTGAGTTAGGTAAAGCTATTATTTTTCTAGATAATTGACCAATTTGAGTCTCCAAATTCTTGATTGATGCATCATGGTTTCTATCCAATATTTCATGGTTCCTATGTGCCCGCCGCTCTAAACCAATCTGAGTGACCTTGATGAAATTTTGTAAAGTCTCTTCCAACTATGAAGGATTCTTTTGGAAGTTGGAAGCTTGTTGGGTTTGTTGCATAGCTCGGTTACCACTTTGGTTTTGGTTATTACTCTAACAAAAATTCGGATGATCCTTCCATCCCAGATTGTAGGTATTGGAATATGGGTTGTTTCTCTTAAAATTTTCAAATTGAGCCTCTTCACTTACCCCTTCCAACGAACACCGTTCGTTTTCTTGTCCCCCTCCATAAAAGTCACACTTAAGTGCTTGTATCTGGCTCACATTAGCTTTATTTAAATTGCCTTCAACTAGCTGCTTATTTAACAATTCAATTTGAGCTAATAATGCAGTATGAGTATCAACAATTAACATACCTTTGGGCGTGCCACTAGTTTCGAGCTTAACTGACCTTTCACTTTTATAACGTTACTCATTCATGCACATCTTTTCAATGAGGTCCTTTACCTATGGTTCGGTCATTTGTTTAATGGTGCCTCCAGCGGAAGCATCTAGCAACATACATGTTTGACTCTTGAGGTCTTTAATGAAATTTTTCATCTGCTCCATATTATTCATATTATGATTGTGGCATTTGCATAGTAGTAACTTGAATCTCTCCCAAGAGTCATAAACTGACTCGGTGTCTTGTAGCTCAAAGTTGACAAATCTCATCTCTCCTCTCAATAAACTGGCTAGTGGTGAAACACCTTTCCAAGAACTTATCCTCTAGCTCCTTTCATGTTCGAATGGTTCCATTTGGAAGGCATAGTAACCAATCTTTAGCCCTTCCAATGAGTGAGAAACCAAACAACTATAAATTTACCGGGTCGTCTGAGACACCATCAGGCTTGCACATCAAAGCGATTTCGTAGAAGCGTGCAAGATGAGCCCATGGATCCTTGATAGCGTTCCCGTCGAACGGATTGTCTCTTAGACCTAAAAGCACACAATTATTAATATCAAAGTTAGCAGGGTCTGCCAGTACAAACCCTCTAGAAACCTATCCTTCATTAGTCTATTTTCAATAGTCCCCCATAATGAGAGGTTATGGTGCTGGCATGTTATCCTTCTCTTCATAATTCGAAGAAAGTATTGGTGGATCACCTTCAGCCAGACTCGCTTCTCTAGCTGTTTTTCTCAGAGCACGTGTTGTTCTTTCAATTTCTGGATCAAATGGTAGTATTGATGATCCTGAACTGCACATACAAAAATAGAAAATACCTCAATAGCGTTACGATAAACAAACAAAAAACAAAAAGCAATAAAAACTAAGAAAATTAAAATACATTGCATAAAGCGTTGCCCTGTTGAAATCAACATTCCTCGATAATGGTGCCATAAACTTAATGACTTCTCGGCAAGTGTATCGATATTGTCGCAGTAATAAAAATATTAAACCCATAAGGACTGTGTTCGAACAAGTCAACAATTGTGCAATGTAAAGGAAAAACAGTAAATAGGGGGGGTCAGATGTTTAGACGAAAAACAAATTACGAGTTTAAACAAAAGTTATAAATATGGTTAGGTTGTGCATTAGAATCCCCTTATCCTCTCTTATTTATGTATAATGCATTGTATGAATGGTTTTATCATTATAATCTCATGGTGAATTAATAAAATTGTTATAGCCAGTCTCCCACGAAATAACTCACTAATCATTTCTCAGAGCTTTCTATCCCTAGTCCGTCAGCATAAGCAGGATTAGGCAATGTATATAATGCTAATTCCCTATGCCACTACTCGGGGTATCCTATCTCTATTCAACCAACATAATTAGAATAGTTGCCCCAGGTCCAACACATAGGCTAAGGGTTAGTAATCCCTATGTGTCCAATATCAGATTAACAAAGTATCTCAAATAAAAAGCATTAAGAATAAGCAACAACTGAATAAAATTATAATTCAAAGGATTCATACAAAGTCAAACCAACATATAATGCCAACAAGATTTAATAAGGTTCATCATCATAAAACCTAATTTAGAGGAGTTTTAACTACTCATAATGAAAATTACAATACCAATTGAATAAAAAAGAATAGCATATGAATTTCCTTGAAGGATTGGCCTCCAATGCTCTCAAAATCACCCTTTGATGTTGTAACATCGTGCTTCCAGTGCAAGAATTCGTAACGCTTGCCAAACTACTGAAAATCCCCTTAAAAAGCACTCAGAACGCGTCAGAGAAGTCTAGAAAACACCTATCGCGTGCATTATATAAGCATCACGCACGCGATGGCGCGCGTGATTATTCCAGTAGCTGCGTCAAAATTAACCCCTTTTCACTAGAATTTTCACTAAGTTCCATTTTTCCATACTTGGTTATTTTTCACTCATTGTTGAGTCTTTCTTATTCATTTATGCTCATCTTTCGCTCATTTTTACCGATTCTTCACCTAATTAAATGCAATGATGGACTATCATCAGTCCCGGATCATTGAGTTTCAGTTCTCCCTTGAGGCAGAGAAAAACAACATCAAGAGACTTCTAACGTTATTGTTGAGGCAGTCCACCATGTGAAGGAGCCTTATAAAAATCTTCAGCGAGAAAAGGAGACTAATGTTGATGTTGTGAAAGCTCGCGAAGACGAGGTGGGCGCTTTGGGGGAGAGGTTATGTGAGTCCCTTCAACGAACTATGAAGGGCGTGCATGAGGTCCTTAGTGAGGCAGTTGAACAAGCAAAGGAATTATGTCATGATGTTCTTATTCCTGTTGAAGCATTAAACCCTTTCAAGGCTGCTCCGGAAGGGAGTTTCGAGGGTGATCAGGTTGCCCTGTCCCTGGGAGCGAAAGCTTGATTATTTTCTCTTCTCTGGTTTTCCTTTGTTCTTTACTGTAATACTCTATAGGCTTTAAGGCCTTGGATATGACATCTATATTTATATAAGTATATGATTACCTCATTGGGTTGGAGTTTTATTCAACTTTGCGTGTTTGTTATATATTTGTATCTTCTTTATCATCGGCTAGTGCCGCAGACGAGCTGTCTCTGTCCTCACTTTGGATTTATTATCAAGTTATTATTTCATGATGGTTTTATCTTTGTTCCTGCAATTTAAAATTTGTTTTCCCCCCTAGGAAATTTAGATTTTTTCGTCCTCGTGGTCGTTGTTGATGTCCACCAACCGATCACAAGTCTGCGCCACGACAAGTATGAGGCGTCGTTTACTTTGGGTGTGAGAATCCTCACGAATTTTCTTTTAGGAGGAATGCCTCATTAAGTTGAGGTGTTTGATGTGTTATTTGAACTATGTAGTCTCAATCGAAGTTTCAATGCTACTAGCTTCGATTGAGAAGTGTTATTGTGTTTCCTCCATGTTGCTAGGAACTGTCTCCGACCAAAGGTAAGCTTCTTGTCAATGCCACCAGAGTTAACCTGGTTCGGGGCGGATGCCTCTAGGCTCTAACTCTTATGCTTTTAGAGTGGCTTGTTCCTAAGAGGTGGTGCAGTAGCTACATTGATAAGAGTGCTCCTTAAATGTGAAGTTTGTCTCAAAAGAGTGACTTACATCATCTTGCATGCAATTACAAGCTCTTTTGTGGTTGCATTATCTCGCATTTAACAGATTAATTATTAAAACTGTGCAATAGATTTAAATAGTACTTAACTCATATAGAGGGTTATAAGAATACGAGGCTCCTCATTTTTACCACATATTCCTCGGTTGACTGAAACATCGACAAAGGCAGCCATATTGTATCGTTGCAGATTGGGGGAGGAAAACATGGAGTTAGAAGAGAGTGTCGTATGGAGGCTCCTCCGATGGTACTTTGCTTCAATGCTATGGGTAGTTTGGGGTGCCTTCCCCCATACATTCTTCATTGCAGAGTGCGATCTTCACCGTTATGCTAGAGAAAGTTATAGAGTTATTGAAGACCAAATGATCCCTGTTATACTATACGTTCAGTTCTGATCGACGAAGATCTGATGGTTTGACTGCACTTGATCAGAAGTTGTCGGCAAGAGCTTACTACCAATGAGATACCTCGTAAGGACTTTCGTTAGTGGTGGAAACTACTATGATGACTAGTAGGTTCGTATTTGTGATTCTTGAAATTTCCTTGTTCTTTGAACGTCTTTGTGCATTTAGATCTCCATATCTGGAATCAATGTCAAATTTCTACGTGGAGGGGGTGCTCTAACTGATGGATCACCATAGAATATAAAAACATTGTGGATCTCATTGGTGATAATAAGATGTGGCAGAGTAAAATTAGAATATCTAAAACTTTGCGCCGCAGTGGCGTATAGCATGATTCACTACGGTAACTGCTTCCTTTATTGATAATTCTATGTTTGGAATTTGGTTTACTTCATTATGATCCAGTAAGTTTGATGCGATATAATCTTCGTTAGTCGTTCAGAGGTTCTTCGCCAAATGGAGAAGGTGCTCCGGTAAGGGATATACGCCAAAAGTCGTTACTGACTTCCCATATCTTTGAAGTCATTATGGTAAGGATCGTGTTAATGATGGATAATTGAGGCGATGCGAGACTTGAAGGTCGATCGGGAACCTTCAATGTGATCTTGGAAGCAATTACCTTCATTCTTTAGTAATTTTTGTCCAAAACTGAGTTTGGATCTAGGATGGTTGATTTGTCGAATTTTCTCAGGAATTAGAAGTCATTTCCCACAGACGTCACTATAATATTCTGGAACCAGAATCAGATGTAATATGATGATGCATAATCCTAAGCTAGTGGGGTTGATATTTGGTACAGTGGCACGGGGGTGGACCTTCAAGGTTAGTCTCTAACGCCCAAGTCAGATGAAGATTGAACATGAGTGTAGCAAAAAGTGAAGATCACAAAGTGTACCTTGTGCTTCATGTGATGTAACTTTTATACCTTGAGTCATGTGGCGTAAATTTGTATTAATTTCAGCCTTAACGATTCAGGTTTTTGGCTGACCCGGAACAAAAGACTCCTTGGGTCTGGGCTAAAAAATCCATATGTGGTTACCCTCATTCCATGATAAAATATAGGGATAGTTATGAAAGATTCATTTTCACTCAAATTGTGGGGGAGAATGTCTTCCTTTGACTGATATTCTTAGACAATTCACAATTCACATTTGATAAGCAAAATAGATTATATATATCAGATCGGGAATTCGGGCTCAGTTTTGGTCGACCAAACCCAATTGAATAATTATGTCTAATCGAGTGACCAAGCCCAATCGAACAGTCGAGTGCAACAATGCTCATTTTTTACATGAGTTGTTTTTTATGGTTTGATAAAATTATTTCAGTACAATATGCAACTAAAAAAAATGTATATTATAAAGTTTTAAAAAATTTGCGGATGAAAATTGTTCTTTGTCGACCACATGCCTAATATTGCACAAATCCAATTACTACACACAATATATAAACCACCACATGTGCAGCTAAATGTATGGTTTTTGACGGTAACTCATTCTGCCTCTTTTCATTCATTAATTTAACTTGACAGTTGGAATGTTAATCTTACATAGCCGCGTCCATGTTGCCGCATTGAAAATCTGCACCAGCGCGTCAAGAATCCACCTCACAGATTCACCAATAATTCAGATTCCATAACCCAAACAAAAATTACTTGGTAAAATAACTATTTTTTTTAAAGTTTAACTATGATGTTAATAATCTATCTTAATAATCACCCACTATAATAATTTAATAATTATTAAAATACCCCTGAATACTCTAAAACTTCATAAAAGACCCATATCACATAAATAAATTATCAAATAATTCATAAAATGATATAATTAAATAAAAATAATTAAATAAATTAGGGGCATTACAACTCTCCCCCACTTAAAAAGATTTCTGTCCTCGGAAATTACATGGTGAAAACAACTATGGGTAGGATTCCTTTATCCTGCTCTCCAGCTCCCAAGTCATGCTACCTCCAGCAGATCCTCCCCAAATGACCTTCACTAGAGTTATCTCTCTGCCTCTTAGTTGTTTAACCTCTCGATATGCGATCCAAACGGGAGTTGCTTCAACAATCAAGTTATCATGAACATGCATATCGTCCATCTGGATTACGTACGCAGGGTCATGAACATACTCCCGAAGTTGTGACACATGGAAAACATCACGCAGATTCGAAAGGGACAGGGGTAAGGCCACACGATAAGCAACTACTCCAATCCTCCGAGTAATCTCACACGGTCCACTAAAGCGAGGAGTGAGCTTCTTAGACTTCAGGGCACTTCCAACACCAGTCACTGGAGTGACTCTCAGAAAAACATGATCGTCATCCTGAAATTTAATATCCTTTCTCTTTTTATTATGGTGACTCTTTGACGTACTCTGACTTACTTTGACTTTCTCAATCGTCTGTTGCATAATTTCTGGTCCAAGTACAATGCTCCCTCCAGAATCATACCAACATAGAGGAGTCATACATCTCCTTCCATACAACACCTCGAATGGTGTCATCCCAGTACTAGAATGGTAGCTGTTATTGTACGTGAACTCTATCATAGGCAAGTAATTATCCAAGTATCGTCATGCTCCAGAACACAAGCCCTCAACAATTCCTACAAAGACTGAATAATCCTCTCTCTCTCTGTCCATCAATCTATGGGTGATACGCCAAACTCAATCTCAACTTAGTACCCAAAGCATCTTGTAAGCTTCCCCAAAAATATGGATATAAACCTCGGATCTCTGTCGGAGACGATATTCGATGGAATATTATGATGCTTCACAATCACCTCAATGTAAATCTATGTCCATAGATATGTTATCCCACTTCCATTCTAGAATATTCAACGGATGCATCAGTCCAGATGGTCTCTGATGCCCGACTTTAGATTTCTGACAAATTAAGCCAGAATAACTAAATTGTGCAATGTCCCTCTTCATTCTTGACCACCAGAACATTTTCTTCCAATCCTAATACATCTTAGTGGCTCCTGGATGAATACTCAAACTGCTTCGACGACACTCCTCTAAGATCATCCTCTTAAACTCTGGCACATCAGATACACAACTCTGCCTCGAAACTTCAGAATTCCATTCTCATCAATTTGGAAATCCTTATCGTTGCCTTGACCGACTAATGTTTGTCGATCAACCAAAGCCAAATCCAAACTCCGTTTCTCTTTGATCTCTTCAAGAAAACCAATGGTTAGCTTCAACATGCCCAATTTCACACTATTCGAAGTCACTTCACATACTAAGCTCAAATCTCTAAAGTGTTCAATCATTTCTAGCTCTCTGACCATCATCGTCGACATGTGCAAAAATGTCCTACTCAAAGTATCTGCTACAACATTGGCTTTACCAGGATGGTAATTCAAACCAAAGTCGTAGTCCTTCAAAAATTCTAACCATCTCATCAGTCTCATGTTAAGCTCATTTTGATCAACGAGATACTTCAAACTCTTGTGATCACTGAAAACTTCAAATCTGAAACCATATAAGTAGTGCCTCCAAATCTTCAGAACAAAAGTAATTTTGGGTGTAGGAAAAGTGAATATATTGTTTAGTAAACAAAATTTTAGGTGATTTGAATTTGGGCGATCCTTATTGGATAATTTGTAGTTCGTGAATGGAACATATTTTAGTGATATCCTTTGGAATAATTTTGGTGTTTATAAGAATTATTATACGTAATTTTGGTGAATTATGATGTTTGCCCATAAAATACATATTTGTGATTCATATTACCATGCATTCATGTATTTTGAAGTTTATGTGGGACTTCGGTCCATATATTTAGTGAATAGAACAATTGATAAAACTATGATGTTAAACTTTAAAAATAAAATAAAAAATTATTCTACCAAATAATTTTAAAACTATATGGTAATTTTTATCATGTGAATCTCAAATAATTTTCAAGGTTAAACTATTTGGTAAAATTAATGTGCAGCAAACTATTTGGTAATTTTTAGCAAATTCATTTTTAAGAATCTCAAACTACCTTAATACAATGTGAATCTCAAATACATTGTTAAGAATTTTTTCAAATTTTGCAAAATCAATCCCATTATGTTTCATTATGAAAATTCGTCCTTACAAATTTTCAAAAAAGTAAATTTACCCCTGTAAATTTTAAATATTAAAAACTAGTCCCTGCAACTTTTGTTGACAATTTATCCAAATTGGTTCTTCAACTTATTAAAATTTTATAAAAATAGCCAACAAAATTTAAGGATAAATAATTTTTAATTTATGCAAACAAAAAGTGAATTGATTTGATGCACTTCAATTTTCTAAAATTTAAAATTACCTCGTCTAAACATTCTATACAAGTTCTCTTCACTAATTCGAACTGTTGCAGCAACGAAGCCTTTACCTCTCCTAACTCATTACTTAGTTAGGACTTTGGTTTCCCTTTATGGGTTCATCCATATGTTTCCAAAATTTAAGGATAAATAATTTTTAATTTATGCAAACAAAAAGTGAATTGATTTGATGCACTTCAATTTTCTAAAATTTAAAATTACCTCGTCTAAACATTCTATACAAGTTCTCTTCACTAATTCGAACTGTTGCAGCAACGAAGCCTTTACCTCTCCTAACTCATTACTTAGTTAGGACTTTGGTTTCCCTTTATGGGTTCATCCATATGTTTCCAAAATTTAAGGATAAATAATTTTTAATTTATGCAAACAAAAAGTGAATTGATTTGATGCACTTCAATTTTCTAAAATTTAAAATTACCTCGTCTAAACATTCTATACAAGTTCTCTTCACTAATTCGAACTGTTGCAGCAACGAAGCCTTTACCTCTCCTAACTCATTACTTAGTTAGGACTTTGGTTTCCCTTTATGGGTTCATCCATATGTTTCCAATTATTTGATGGTGGCGGAAACCATGCACCATTCAGACTTTTCTCTTTACCTACATTCCAACTTTTAATTTGTTGTATATTTTTAGAGTTCTGTTTGTTTAAGTGATAGTGGTTTTGTTGTTTGGGGTTGAATCCTCAACAAATTGTTAGTATTATAGTTTTGTGGGATAGTTTTGTGGGAGAACAAGTAAGAAGGTGTATAACAATTAAAGGCACACAAATCAAAATGAAAGCAATTGCATTACAGGATGCTGCATGTAACCACTTTTTTTGGCTTATAGATTTGTAGCAGAAGAAAAACGAATAATTACGAAATCCTTCACCAAGCTATCACACTTTTGTCTGGTATCTCTGTTGTGCATGGTGGTACTTCATTTGCATGCTGTATGAGAAAGTGTGTAAATCATCCTAAAGATAACATAAGAAATCTAGGAATAATTTCTGAATCTTTCACTAAGCTATTAAAACTTACTTCTGGCATCTCTTCTCTGCGTGATACTTCATTTGCAATGCTGTATGAAAGTGTGTAAATCATCCTAAAGATAACAGAGTCGGCGAGAAGCCTTCTGAATTTTAAAACAAAGATCAAACAAATGATAAGAAAGAACATGTTGGAAAAACGGACCCTAAATACAAAAAACCAGAGGTGTTGATCAAATAATTTTTACCACACATAAACATGTGACAGTGAAATGCTTGACATATCTAGGCAGGGTTTTTTTTTGGCTTTGTGATTACCAACATTACTAGATTGGCTTAGATATGTCAAGCATATCACTATTGGGTTTGAGCCTTTTTTGTAAGCTGAATCTAGGTTCTCCAGACTGAGATATTATCCAATTTGACAAGTACAATTAGTATGATGGGCCATTGGAAGGTAACAGCTTTTGAAAGCCCAACAACATATAGGGTATATGAGCTAAATGAATCTAGAAGGCACAAAGCCCCCTGGATTCAAAAGTCTAAATAATGTGTTTACAATTTTTTTTAACCTCGAGGGGATGGTCTTTTGGTGAAGGCTTTGATTCAGAAAGCATGTTCTTCTTAAGGTCTCAGGTTTGAACTTCGCTATGTGCTAATAATTTTTGTAATGGATCAGTTCATACATAGCTTAACTCTGGCTTTAATTGGGCTCTTGCTAATGGACGGTGGAACTAGTCCTCCAAATTAGTTTGCTTAAATTGGGCTCCTGCTAGCGGACATTGTGATTGGTCATTCGAATTAGTCGGCTTGCAAGTCGGTAAGCCTTTAGACACCAATTTTTTTTCATCATCCACAATGTAATCATCATGATTCCTAAATCCACCATCAACAAAACCATAAAAGGACAAATATTTCCTAACAAACTACTCCAAAAATAGTAAGAAACTATACTACCCGTGACTTACAATCATATCAAGCACCACATAGTTTCAACCAGAATTTCCAAACAAAAGTTCTATGGAAACATAAACAAACTACTTCAAAGGAGTTGCATCTCAAAAATAATCCTTAGAGTTATATAATTCAAATCAACTATCCAAAATTCACAGCAATATCTTCCAAAATAACACATTGATCACATTGATCATAAAAGAATTATAAACTCTAGTTGATTAAAGAAATAATAAAATTGAATACTTTGTTTCTATAAAGAAATGGAGCAATTATTGACCAGGTCTTCGATTTCATATTCATTCATTAGGATTTTTATTCATTTGCAATTTCTGAACCAAAATTTATAGGCTGAAATTAAAAACAAAACAAAAAATATGATAAAATATAAAGAATCAAAAAGAAGAAGAAAAAGAAGAAAAATGAAAAACTCATTGTTTTTCAATCAATGAAACCTGTTTGGCTCAAAACGGCATTCCGAACTTTCCGCATATCTCTTCCCTTTAGGGTTCTTCCAACTCCTTCGAACAACGAACACGAATGCATCCGTGAAAAATCCACTTGCTTCGCGAGAAACTCATGCGGAGGAATCTTGTTCTTGAAATCCTCTTCCTCCGCCAACTTTCGTGCTTCCTCTTCTTCGTATTTCCTTGCTAGCTCTGCCATCTCCGGTGTCATCATCGGAATATTAATCGGCGCGGAATGGTAGAATTTAGTCGCCGCGAGCGACGAAAACGGCCGAGTTCGGTCTGACACCGATCTCTGGACGAGAATCGGTTGCGTTGCGGAGGATGAAGATGAATTGGAGGAAACGGAACTGGAGAGTGAAACAGAATCGATATCATCGTCGAGACGATCCGAACCGTCTACCACATCGGGAGATTCTTTGTTTTCCGGCAAGACGGGATGGATTCCAGACGAATCGTGAGGACCTAAGGGAGATAGATTTTTATGATGATGTTGATGGTGGTTGTATTGGTGGCGGAGGCGGGGGATGGGGATCGAAGAAGAAGAAGAAGAGGTGTGAGAATAGTCGTAACCGAAAACGACGTCGTCTTCGCTGAATTCGAAGGGTGTGGAATTATCGAGCCGCGGCGCGTGGGGTGGGACGCCAAGTAAACGCTCGGCCCTCGAGGTGAGGAATTTGGCGGGTCGAAATCGGGTCGGGTTACGTGAGTACATGTCAGTTAGTTACCGGTTCTGAGATTTTTTTTTTGTTTTTTTGTTTTTTTGTTTATTCGTGTGAGAAAGAGAGGTAGGTTTACGGCGTAAAAATGATGAGGTAAATAATTTTTATTGAGGAAGATTAGTAAGTAACGGTGATGACTGATGATTATACTTTCTTGATTTTGCTTTTTACATTTTTTTACGTTTCAACTTCCTTTCAACGTGGCAACGAAACAATAAAACGTGGATATCCACCAAAATAATAAAAGGTGGATAAAAAATGCTTGACGTGTTTTTTTCTGCGTAAGAGAAAAAAATTAAAAAGCAAAAAATGAAATATAAAATAATTTACACTTTTAATACATTTATCTCATTTTTTTAATGCCCTCCTATTAATATTTAGAACTCAAGTAGTAATATCCCTCTCTCTAATTCTATTTATAAAAAAAAATTGAATAATTAATGTAGGCGATCTATTATATAATTTAAATATAGTAATTATTTAACAAATCTAAAAAAATAAAAAATAAAATTTATAGCTAGAATCGGAGAAAATATTATTATTATTATTATCAAAAATGTTTTCTTTAAAAGAAGAAGAGGAATCTTACTTACTAAATATTTTTTGTGATATGAGATGATAGATAATAAAATTGATTTCTAATGATATTACTTCATCCGTCTCATAGTAAATTTTTTATTTAAACTCTACGTGATTATTAAGAAAATGATTATATACGTTGATTTTAATGATAAAATTAGTATCAATTATTAAAATATTCTTATTTATTATAGTTACTAGAGTTGTTGAAAAATAGGGATATAGTAATGAAAAAATAAATAAATATTGTATTGATATTTTAAAAAATATTTATTTTAAAATATAAAAAAAAATGAAAATAAAACCGTTTTTATGAGACGGAAAAAATATTATTTACTATTAATATTTTCACTCTACAATTAACGATTTTCAATAGAAATAATATATATTGGTTGTAATATTTGAATTGGAGGAGGAGGAGTAACTTATGATATTTTTACAATCAACTTATACGTTTACTTTTTATCTTCAACCTCATAAGTGGTAAAAAAGATATTTTGGATATTGCAAAATATGATATTTTGGGATTTAGGTTTAAAACAAAACATTGATATTCCATTTTATATATTAAAAATAAAATCATTTTTCAACACATTAAGAGCCTTGAGAATGACTTACCATGTAGGCGAATCATTTTTTCTTAAAATAATTTTCCTAACATAGTAGTGTTCTTCAATCTAGTCGGACGAATCCCTAAACCACCTATCTTTTTAGACTTAATAACATTGTTCCGACCTTATCATATTCATGGATCATTCGATCTTACCATGTCATAGAAAAATTCTCATAACTTTATCCTAGGTCTCACAAACACATTGAGGGTACCATCAAACTTGCATACTATATATAGGTAGAGATAAGAATGGTTTGGGCAAGAGTGACATGCCCTAACTTGGTCAAGAATCTACCTTTACATGAAGCACATTTTGAAGCTACCTTATCATAGATTTTCAACAAATTCTTTTTCCTAGTGTGTTCGTATTTCATTTTTAATCCCAAGTATTTTTCTAAGCAATCAGTAAATCTGATATTATGAGGTTCTCAAGATCGTCTATGGTGGCTTGATTGACACATTTTATAAATGTAAACTCTTCATTTATCTAAACTCACTTATAAAAAGAAAAGAAAAAAAGTTAAAAAGATCATTTTGAAGCTACCTTATCATAGATTTCTAAGAAATCCTTTTTCCTTATGTTTTCATATTTTATTTTGAATCCCAAATATCTTTCTAATTGATCAAAAAATATGATACGGGTAAGCTTCTCAAGATCATTTATAGTGGTTTAACTGACACCTTTTGAGGTGTAAGCTCTTGATTTATCTAGACTCACTTTATGACCGGGAAAGAAAAAGAATGTTCAAATGATTATCAATGGTTTGTGCTTGAAAATATTTTGACTTCACAAACAGTAAACCATAATTTTAGGGCCACCATATATATATATATATATATATATATATATATATATATATATATAATAATAATAATAAAAGAGAATGTTCTATTATGAAAATACTTGATAGAATTTTGTTTTTGAAAAATATTGGTTAACAAAATTATACGGGCACTACAAAGTAAAAATTAATAAATGAATGTAATTTTTCTTAAATAAAACATAGAGTTGAATAAAATCAATCAATTCCCCTAAAATAAAATCAATTAATATACCCATAATTTTAGCAACTAAAGAATCTAATTGGTGCATTAAAATTAAAATAATGATATAGGGAATATGAATCATTGAAAAGTGAGATTTCTAATTTTTTTATTAAGACTCAAATGTCAGAGAACATTACCTTAGTTTATGAATATGTGTTCTTTCTAATTCTCAAATCTCAATCTAATTATCATCTCTAAACATAAGTTCTGACCGTCAATTCAACAATAAAATTGGAAAAGCATAAGTGGCTATCGTAAGTGCCAAAAATCAATATATATGTGTGTGGTTATTACTTATTAGTCAAAAAAATTTAAAAAAATCTTTTATAAGATGCTAATTTTCATATTGATTTTCACTTTTCAGTATCAAACTTGATTTGGTGTTCAAAGACTTTTGAAACAAATTGATCATAATTTAAGTTAAAGGTTAAAAATCAACATCAAGTACTATTGTTTCATCTCTTTGATTGCTTGAAATGTTGCCTAGAAAATAATTGTCTGGTCATCGAAAACGAAAAAGAAAAAACCTAATTAAAATTGATAATAAATCTCAAAAAGGTGATATTCATATATTTTTTTTGAAAATACCCTCCAATTTCTATTTCAAATGATGCAAATCTAGGAAATTTGAACCTTGAAGTTGACAACTTAGAGAATGAACAACTGAATAGGATTGTTGAAGAGCAAAATATTTTGGTTAAAACAATAAAAATGAAGATGATGATGAAGCTGAAAATTTTGATGATAAAGGTTATAATAATGAAAATGAACATATCCCTATTTTGATCCAAGAACATGGAATGACCTTAACAATGACTTAAGAGATGAATTTCTAAGAAATTATCCTAAAAGAGATCTGTCAATTGTGATTGATCCTAAAGATACTTCTGGTAGGCATTTCTCATCATCATTTTATATCCGTTATTGTTCTAATGGGGAAGAGCAAGATAGGAATTGACTTGTTTATTCAAAAGAATTGGATATAATTTTTTGTTTTTGCTGTAAGTTATTTGGTACAGGTTGTAGAATGAATCGCTTAGCAAATGAAGGTTTTAATGATTGGAAACATATTTATGAAAGACTTAAAGAACATGAATCAAGTGGTGCACACAGTCTTTCATGAGTAAATGAATTGACTTACAAATTAGATTTAAGAAAAATATAACAATTGATAAACATCTTCAAGAGTTTATAAAAAATGAAAAAGGGCATTGGAATGATGTCTTACTTAGGATAGTTTATGTTACTAGATATCTAACTAAGCAAAATTTAGCATTTCGTGGAAAAATGAGAGGATTAATATGGAAAACAATGGAAATTTTCTTTCTCTGGTTGAAAGGATTGTTGAATGGGATCCTGTCATGCAAAATTATTTTGAATGAATTAAGAATAATGAAATTCATTATCATTATCTTAGTCATAAGATTTAAAGTGAATTCATTAATATGTTAGGTAATGAAGTCAAAAGTACAATAGTCGAAAAAATCAAAGAAGCACAATATTATTTTGTGATTCTTGATTGTACTCTTAATGTAAGTCATCAAGAACAAATGACTCTCATTATATATTGTGTGGATGCTTCTACAAGTCCAATAAAAATTGAAGAGTTTTTTTTGTAGAATTTTTAAAAGTATATGACACAACAGGTCAAAGATTGTTTGAGGAATTACAAAATGTATTAGAAACTCATGGTCTAGATATTAATAATGTGAGAGGACAAGGATATGATAATGGATCAAACATGAAAGGTAAACATTAAGGTGTACAAAGAAAACTATTAGATGTTAACCCTAAAGTATTATACACACCATGTGATTGTCATAACATTAACTTGACACTTTGTGATATTGCAAATTCTTGTACTAAAGCTAAAGATTTTTTTGGTGTGTTACAATGTATTTATACTGTATTTTCTCATTCGACAAAATGTTGGAAAATTCTTAGAGACAATGTGAAAGGTTTAACTATTAAACCATTGTCACAAACATGTTGGGAAAGTCATGTGAATAGTGTATATGCAATTAAGTCTCAAACTTCAGATGTAAGAGAAGCACTACTTCAACTAGCCGAACAAGTAATAATCCCAAAATTAAGAGTGAAGTTAAATACTTTTAATTGTTTTCCTAATGCATGCATAACTTATAGAATAATATTGATTATTCCTATCAGTGTTGCATCTGCTGAAAGAAGTTTTTCTAAATTAAAATTATTAAAATCTTATTTGAGATCTACTATGTCACAAGATATATTAAATAGTCTTGCGTTGATTTCAATTGAAAATAATTTTTTGAAGAACCTTGATTATGAACGAATTATTAATAATTTTGCAACAGAAAATGCTAAGAGGATGGTATTTAAATAATTTAAAGGTTTGGTCAATTTTTTTATTGGAAAAAGATCGGATCAAGAAGAAGAAGAAGAAGAAGAAGAAGAAGAAGAAGTCTCTTTATAGTGGTTTATGTTTTGATGTAGTATAAACATTGATTCAAAGATTCATACTTGTATTATTTTTGCATAATGTCAAATGAAAATGTGTTTTTTATCCAATTATTTCTTTTATCCTTATGTATCTATTGTTTAAAAAATTATAGGCATCATTCTTTTTATTCTCCAAGGCACCCAAATTCAAAGGCCCACCTTGCTTGGAAGGGTGCCAGTTGATGATCATCACGATATCTTTTATGATGCCCTTGGACCACTAATTGCTGAAGTGGGGAAGAAAGTCCATGCTCTAGAAGAGATAATGAAAGCTATTTGAGATTCCAACGCCTTTGGATTGGACGTCGCTGATATGTGTTTGGTGCCTGGTGTCAAGATCCATCCCAAGTTCAAGGTCACTGACTTTAAAAAGTAAAAAAGGGTTAGCTGTCCGAAGACCCACATCAAATCTTATTGAAGAAAGATGGTTGCTCACTTTGATGATGAGAAACTACTTATGCACTTCTTTTAGGATAACCTCAGTGAGGCATATCTTAAATGGTACATGCAGCTGAAACGCACTCATATTCGGACATGGAGAGAGTTAGTTGAAGCCTTTCTCAAACATTATCAGTACAACATGGACATAACTCCTAACTGGACTCGGCTCCAGAGCCTTACCCAAAAAATTGATGAATCATTTAAAGAGTACATCCAACGATGAAGAGAGATGGCTGCTAGAGTCCAACCTCTTCTTCTTGAAAAGGAGCTTGTCGACATGTTCATGGGCATTCTCCATGGGCCCTACTTGGAAACATTGATAGGAAGTACTTCTGCTGTTTTTTCATATTTATTGGTTGTTGGTGAGAGAATCTAGAACTGCTTGAAGATCAGTAAGATCTAGGATACAACAGTTGTCGCTAGTGGATTACAGAAATCCCATTCCGGATTCCCAAAGAAGAAGGAAGGGGAGACCAATGCTGCCACGACAGCCAAAGGGGAAGATAAAGCCTACCAAATGTCGTACTATAAGGTGGCAATAGTAGCACCTAACCCATATCAACAACAAATGTATGATATCCCTACTGGTCCTCCACCAATGCAGTATTAGCAACCTTACGCTCCTCAACAACCTTATGCCCCACAACAACAGAACTACCATAAGCAGGGTAGGCAGGGACCAAGAAGGCCTCCAAGAAAGTTTGACCTGGTTCCCATGCTATATGGTCATCTTCTTGCTCAGCTACTCAAGAGCTTGTTGATTCAACTAAGGGAAGCTAAGGCTCATCTAAACACCTCTTCCTCCAGGGTATAATATGAACGTCAGTTGTGAGTACCACTCTGGGATACCGGGGCACTTGATCAAGAATTGTAATATCTTCAAGCATAAGGTACAAGACTTGATCGACTCAAGGGCTATCTCATTCACATCAAGCAACTCAAACATATGGAATAATCATTTTCCTCCACAGGCAAGCACATCTGCAATTCCATAGCTGAAGCAGTGGTAAATCTAGAGAAAGTTACATCTCTAGGACTGCCCCATTAATCTATGTAAGCATAAAAGCCCCAACTTATGGGAGGAATAAGGCTAGCCACATTGACAATCATTATTCTATTCAATCATGTTCATGTGTAACTTTCTTGTTTGTCATTTGTAATACTCATTTGTAAAGACTCGTTTGTCTTCAATTGATAATGACAATGAAATAAATATGCATGGTTTTAAATCAATCCATTCATGTTCACTCATACTTTATTTTGTCAGTATCTAACTTTTCTTTAAGCAAAATCAAAAGGAGAATGATGAAATTGAAATACACGAAATCATTGCATGTATGCTTTTGAATAAAACCTTGTTGATAATGTAACACATTATTTCAAATCCCCAAACACCAGAGGTATAAGGAAGATAATCCCTAGTTAACCCCCTTGATCCAAGGAGTAAGAGTTTCTTTCCAAACTATAAAACCTTCAATTTTAACTCAGGGTAGGGTAGTCTTCAGCTAATTTGAGCATGTGTTCAGATTTCAAAAGATAGAAAGGGAGTGTCCCATCTGAGGGTCAACCATACCATATCCCTCACGAGAGGTCTGACACCACAAATATGTAACGATTGTCCCTCACCAACAGAAGGAACGAGGCAGTCACAATCCATTCGAGTCAAACAAACAAATGTTACATGATTTGTTTCAACAAAAGAAAAACAAGGAACCACAAAAATCAAAGAAAAAGAGAAAGCCCGCTAAGTCGAAAATTTTGAAAACAAGTGACTTAGGAAAAAATTATGGAATCCTTATTGATTACAAATATGAATCAATCCAGCAAAAGTAGGGAAATAAAAAAATAGAGAAACAAAAGAAAAAGGATCAAAGAAAAATCCTCAACAAGAACAAATTCATGTGGCCACAAACCAAACAAAAGATATGTGATCGCCACTCCAAAAATCTCGTTGGTTTATCAATTTCACTTCCAAATCCATTTCGGAAAATGAGTGCTTGTGTCGAACTAGCTGAACGTAGGACCGAAGGACATCAAGGAAAATGATTAGGTTAGAATAGGTTTTGAGCCATAAAACAAATTTTATAAAACCGTGAACCAGACCATGTTACAACCCTCAAAAGATCTAATTGAAGAAAGGTTTATTTAGAAAGCATACTACAGTAAGTAAGATTAAGTTAAAATTGTCTCCTTAATGATTTGCTTATCATTTGTGTTGGTATCGATATGACATTCTCATTAGTGACCCATTAACTATATGTCATAATTCCAGTGAATAAAATTGGATTTCAAAACTTGTACAAACATAACATTGCAATTATCATTTCTAAAGTGAACATGTTTTACTCGTGAGTAAGCATTTGACACCAAGGAAGTTTCCACACTGAGCATGAATTGAGAAGCTTGATCATAGCAAAGGACATAATGCTTGAGAACTCCGTTGAGCAGGGGAAAATCATCTTGATTGTTCACATCAAAGGAGCAGAACGCCTGAAGACTCCATTGAGTAGGGGCAAACCATTTTGGTGGGTCATTTCTAAAGACAGAACGCCTGAGGACTCTATTGAGCAGGAGCAAGTCACTTTAGTTTATCCCATATAGGGGTAGAATATTTAAAGACTTCGTTGAGGAGAAAGACAAGTCACTTCAAGATTCAGTCAATCGGGGGCAATCACGTTGAGAAGTATCGATAAGATTCAGTCTATCTGAGGTAGTCACGTCAAGATTCAACAAATCTCTCCAAGACCGATTAGTCAAGGGCTTTTCCTCAGAGATCAGTCAATCAGAGGAAAAGTTACTTCAAGGCTCGTACTGGGGCAGGCCACCCCAAGAGCATAAGAAGTAAATATCTCAAAGATGGTTAATCATAGGTATACTGTTCCAAGACACTAGGGCAGGTCAGATCGAGGTCGTTCTATGACAAAGTTACTTCATAACTTGTGATTGGGGCAATCTATGCAGATACCTAATAGACTAGGTGCCGCACCTCGAAAAAATGAGAACACGGCTTAGCGAAACGCAATAGAACGCTCGCATGATGGACTAAACAGAGTCGCCACCGAACTTTATTTATTCCTAAAAAGGAAAGGGGAAATATCGATAAAACCCAAGAAATAACGACAATGATTATGGTCGTCACAACTAATATCAGGGTTCGGGAGTCGATTACGCAAGAGGGAGGTATTAGCACCCCTCACGTCCGTTGTACTCAACGGGAACCATTAGGTTAATTGTGCGCGTTAGTGTTAGCTTGAAATGTTAGGCTTCTCAAGATATTAGGTGGGAAAGAAAGATAGGATCAAAAGAAAAGAGAAGATGTTTTTGGATTTTTGCAATAAAGGGGACTAATCCTAAGTTTTTTATTAATGGGCCTGACAAGATTTTGCAATCCTGCTCCTACGTATCTCAATAGAGAACTCAAGGCTTACGTAGTTTTGGGTAGAAAAATATTTGTTTGTTGGTCGATTTTAGCGAAAGCTATATTGTATTAATCGACGAAAACATTGTTTTACCCAAAACAGATGAGGAGCGAACATATACCACACATCGAATGGATTTACAAATCAACATTCATAAAAACGACACTTATCTCAACTCAACAATTATGGATGAAACATTTTTTACATCACCTTAAGACAAGAATTCTTCCGTTTATGAAAAGGTTTTCCTGATCGATCGCACGACGGCGAAAAACAGAGTTTGAAGAGAAGACGAATACATAGGGCTTACAAGCTCTTACAACTTGGGCCTAATATTCGGGATTACGACTGGATATCCCATCCAGGGTAATCTTTTTCTTCAAATTCATTTATGAAAATGATTTGAATATTGGAGCATTTTGAAGAGAAGACGAATACATAGGGCTTACAAGCTCTTACAACTTGGGCCTAATATTCAGGATTACGACTGTATATTCCATCCAGGGTAATCTTTTTTTCCAGATTTTATTGAGCAAAAAACGTTTGAATATTTATAAATATTTTGAAGAGAAGACGAATACATATGGCTTACAAGCTCTTACAACTTGGGCCTAACATTCGGGATTACGACTGGATATCCCATCCAGGGTAATCTTTTTCTTCAAATTCACTTATGAAAATGATTTGATTATTGGAGCGTTTTGAAGAGAAGCCGAATACATAGGGCTTACAAGCTCTTACAACTTGGGCCTAATATTCGGGATTACGACTGGATATTTCATCCAGGTAATCTTTTTCTTCAGGTTCACTTATGAAAATAATTTGAATAGAAAGGGGTTAATGTGAAGATTTGAGATTAAAATGATTGAGATACGGAGGTTTGAAATCAAAGGAAGTTGAATGGATAACCTCACAAGGACTTGATATAAGAGGACCCCAAAATAAGTCGAGCATAAATAAATAAATAAATAAGTTTTTGTTTTCGACGCACTTAAAAATTAAATTAAAAAATAGATCAAAATAAAATAAATCAACAAGGGTTTTAAAATAATTTGAATTAAATAGGGGATACAAAAAATGATTAATTTAAATCAATAAGTTACAAAAATAAAATAAAATAAAATAAAGAATGACAATTCTATGAAAATAAAATTAATGAATTTAAAAACTGCTAAGGCCAAGAATCAAACCAAGGGTCTGGTGGGAAACAATTGACGCTTCAACCACCAGACCACAAATATCTTACTGGTAGGATAATACGGCAACAGATACAAAATAACATGATTCAAAATTTTCGAAATAAAAAAAATAAAGGATTGGGCTCATAATGGGCGGATTGGAAAAAGCCTGGAGCGGCGGGTCATCACCCGACCCGACTCGGCCTTGATTTAAAAGGGTTAAGAAAACCCTAATTCCATGACCGCCCCCTCCCTTCATCTGCAAACGCGACCGTGAAAAAAAAACCAGAAAGACGATTCAAAAGAGAAATCGCCCATGATTCCATGGAACAGAAATAACAAAATCCAATAATCGTGTTCTTCTTCCCCTATTTTCCAATTGCCTTAACCGAAACGGATGATCATCCGCCCAACGAACCGACCATGACAACAAATGAATGAAAAAGAAAGGAAACCAACGAAGAACAGCTAAGTGTTCTTCATCCGCCCTCTTCCATATCCAAGGGGAAATCCTTCTCAAATTGGAATACAGACTACTACTTTCAAAAGTGTGACAAACAACAGCAACGAAAGTGAGACAAACAACAACAACGAAAGTGAGACAAACAGAAAAAATATTTGAAAAGGATGAGCGAAGTTACCGGACAGATGCTGATGATTTTATAAGGGAAGAATTAGGGTTTAAAACTGGTGGTATTGATGAAAATGGCATAGAGCAGAGGGATCAATCCTACACAATCTGTTTTTGTCCTCTTTTGTGAAACTCTGTATTGCTGTAATTATGAAAGGAAAATTATCACGGGAGGTGCAATACTTTCCATTTTTTTAGTACTTTGTTAGTTAATTTTACTTTTATTCTTTTTGGAAATTGGTTAATTTTATGTACTATTTTGAGCATGGAAGTTGTATTGTATTTGGTTGTTTGTTATTACTGTAAAAAAAAAGATGGCTTACAAACCTAATTAGAAAACAAATTCAAAATGGCTTGAAAAATAATTTAAATACATGGCTTGAAAAAACATGGAAATTGGCTAAAAATAGGATGGCTTACAAACCTAAAAACATGGAAATTGGCTTGATATGCAAGTAACTAAAATGTGTTAACTATATGCTCTAAATATGTATGTCTTTTTTAATTGTAACTAAATATTTCTCTTTTTTTTAATTGTTTTGTTTTTTTCCTTATGATGTAGATAAAAAGTAACATAAAAACTATTTTTTAATTTTTTTTAAAATAAAATAAAATAAAAATAATCTAATTATAAATGCTATAAAATATTCAAATGAAATGAATAAACGGTAAAACCAAGTTAAAATTGTGAAACAAATTATAAAACAAAATGTAAAATAAAATGTAAAATGAATTGTAAAATAAATTGTAGAACAAAAGAAAATTATCATTATCGTTTTTTTTTTAAATTCATATCTTAATTTGTGAAATAAAAATTAACTTGTCAATACTTATTTAAACATAACATAAAAAACTTTCTTGCTAGAAATTTAAAAATAATACCAAGGCAAACTAAAAAGAACCTAATTTTTTAGAATGCAAAGACATAACTCTAAATAATTAAAGTTAAATCTTCCATGACAAAAATCTCTAAACCTATAAGCACTCAATGTAATGCAACAAGTGTCGATTATGGGCATGTAGTGTATGCAAATTGATAAATACAAATGTTTAAAATTGGTAAATACAAATGCTTTTAGGCGGGGCAAAATTTAGGGTATGACAGTTGCCCCTATTTAAATATCTTTACTAGATGGCATGAGTGATGATAATCCTCATGGTATCCAAAGTGAAAGGTATTTAAATACAAAGACTTGAGTTTTTCCCCTAGATGTGATGACATGTCGTGCTATGTGTTGAAGGACCTCTTTTTGGTTTGCTGGGGATATGATGGACCCTAGTGTGTTTTTTATGATGGATGGTGGACAAACATGTGGGGAATGATGGGAATACGGTAGCAGTATTTCATAGAAAATGTCAAAGGTAATGGGTGGAGACTCATTGGGGATGACAATTTGCTGGGAAAAAGATACTGGGGAACATCCAAAGTACAATTTATCACTAGGTCCAGACATGACCTAATACTTTAGAATGTATTTGACAGTTCTTAAGATTTCTCATAAGAAATATCCACAGTACGTTTTATCAAATAAGTTCAGACATGACCTAACCCTTTAGAATACTTTTGAAAATTTTGGGGATCTCTTATAAGAAATATATCCAATCAAAGACTTTGGAGATTTCTAACATAAAATTTACCCAAAAAAAAAAAAAATAGACGGGAGTCTTCTTACGAGAAGATTATCCATATAACACATTTGAGTTTTCTTACTAGAAAATCACCCACACAAACTAGATTAGGAGCCTTCTTACGAGAAGATCATCCATGCAAAAAGGGTGTGATGATTCTTTACAAAGAAATCAATCAAAACCAAACATCATTGGAGTTTTTCAATAAGAATAACATCCAAGCTTCTGGGAATTCCTTAAAATGAAGGGTCACTCATGACTTTCTAGGAACCATCAGGAAAACAGGGTAATCAAACTCTTTGTATATGCCAACAATTGGACTTAGACCGTAAGAATGGATTACAACCAGCTTTTAACGGATTGGTGACAACTTCAACTGAACTTTAAATGATGTTGGCAACAACCAAACTTCAGGTACCAATTATGATTGGATTTTCAAACGGAGTGCCAGTTATAACTGGACTTTTTAGAGAAAACCAACAACAATTGGTGTTTTAAGACCAAAGTGCTAGTTACTACTGGACTCTAAATAAACTCCAATGACCATGGGATTTTTAAAAGATACCAGTAACCACCGGATTTTTGATGATAATTCCAGTAACAACTGAATTTTGGAGATGTGAATGACAATTGAACTCTTGAAACGATACTAGTGACAACTAGATTTTAAGGGTACCAAATAACAATTGGATTTCTGATAAGATATCAGTGACAAATGAACTTGACAAACCAATGAAAATCGGTTTGGAGATAACAACAGTGACAACTGGGCTTTACATGATGGCAATGATGATTGGACTTTGGATGGAGTGCTAACGACAAATGGTCTTTGGGTCAAGGGATAACAATCAACGACGAGACCGAATGGGCAACACAAATTAGTACAAAGTAAATTTTGAACCATGCATGATTTAATTTTTGTTTTATGCATAATATATGAATGATCATGATATGCAATGCTGACAATAGGCAGACTGGGAGTTAGTAGGGACTAACTATAGAGATTCTGATTCCTCAACACCAATAACTCAAACCCGTACAAGTAATAGGCGTATCCAGAGGGGAATCTATCAAGATTGACAATTATAAATAACCAAAGGGCCATCCTTCTAGAGGATTAATAAGTTGTGTTCCATGGAGATTTTTGTTGGTGATCCAAGAGTATTTATGCAATCTTGAGACTTTCGGAAAAACAAATGATTTTCTCTTGATTTTCACATATATCAAAGTAATTTTGTTCTTTTCACTAAATTTCAAATTCTTTTCAAGTTTCAAAGCTTCATTATTAACAAATAAATGACACTTTGCATAACAAAGAAAAACATAGAAGAACACAATTAATAATGATTGATAGGCAAAACTTGTATTTTATTCAAGGATGGTAGCACATAAATGGCGTAGCTCCATGGAATGTTACAATTTTGAAAATGGCAATAAGGAAAGGTTTACGTTGAATTCAGTGACCACTAATATCCCTAATAGATATGATTCCCCAAAACCTTGCTTCTAAGGGGAGTAACTGGATTGATCTTCCACCTCGGATTCTTCTGTGTTAATCAGTAACAACTGATGCAGTTTATGCCTTTTGCCCCTAACTTTTGCCTGGATCGCCCTTTCGGGTTTTCAATCCACCGGGACACTCTTTATTTTTTGCCTAAGTTGCCCTTTCAGGTTTTCAAATTAGCGAGCTATCATTTTTTATTCATCCCTAACTTCTGCCTGGATCGCCCCTTCGGGTTTTTGATCCACCGGGATACCCTTTTTTTTGCCTAAATCTCCCTTTCAGCTTTTCGACTTAGCGGGTTTTTATTAGGCATAGTATTTTTTAACTGCATTAGAGTTCATGGGGTGTGAGAGCTCTTCATCATCCATAGTTATGAGAATCAAGGCACCTCCAGAGAAGGCTTTCTTTACAACATATGGGCCTTCATAATTGGGAGTCCACTTCCCACGTGAGTCCTTGTGTAGTGGCAAGATCTTCTCGAGCACGAGGTCTCCTTCTCTTAATTCCCGAACACGTACTTTCTTGTCAAAAGCCCTCTTGAGCCATTTCTGGTATAACTGTCTATGGCACAAAGAAGTCATTCGCTTCTCATCTATGAGGTTTAACTGATCAAATCTGTTTTGAATCCATTCAGCCTCTTCTAGCTTGGTATCCATAAAGATTCTCATTTAAGGTATCTCCACTTCAATTGGGAGAACCACTTCCATCCTATATACCAAAGAGAATGGGGTTGCCCCTATTGAAGTGCGGACGGAAGTCCAATATCCATGCAGTGCAAAGGGTAGCATTTCGTGCCAATCCTTAGGTTTTCACCATTTTCTACAGGATCTTCTTGATGTTTTTATTAGCGGCTTCAACAACGCCATTCATCTTTGGACGATATGGTGAAGATTTATGGTGCTCAATCTTGAAGCTTTCACATAGTTCTTTCATGGTCTTATTGTTCAGATTCGTCCTATTATCTGTAATTATCCGGCTTGGAACTCCATAACGGCAAATAATCTCTTTCTTGAGGAACCGTGCTACCACTTGTTTTGTCACATTAGCATAAGAGGCGGCTTCTACTCATTTGGTAAAGTAATCAATGGCAACTAGGATGAAGCGATGACCATTTGAAGCTTTAGGCTCGATGGCGCCAATCATGTTGATGCCCCACATTGAGAAAGGCCAAGGTGACGTCAAAACATTTAGTAGGGTCAGAGGCACGTGTACCTTGTCGGCATAGATTTGGCATTTATGACATTTTCTAGTATAATTGAAGCATCCGGATTCCATGGTCAACCAGTAATAACCAGCTCTCAAAATCTTCTTGGCCATGGCATGCCCATTAGCATGAGTTCCAAAGGATCCTTCATGAATCTCCTTGATCAACAGGTCCGCTTCATGTCCATCCACGCATCTGAGCAGAATCATGTCATGGTTTCTCTTGTATAACACACCATTGCTTAAGAAGAATTTGGATGCTAACTTCCTCAATGTTTTCTTGTCAAGGGTTGTTGCATCTGCTGGATATTCTTGGTTTTGCAAAAAGCAGTTGATGTCGTGAAACCAAGGTTTACCATCGGCTTCCTCTTCAATCGACTGGCAGTAGGCAGGCTCAACTTTTCGCTCTATCTGAATGAGAGGCGCTTCATTATGGAATCTAACTTGGTACATTAAAGCCAACATAGCCAAAGCATCAGCAATTTGGTTCTCAGTTCTCGGGATATGACGGAAAGTGATTTCGTCAAAGTATTTTATTAGTTCCATGACATAGGCACGATATGGGATCAACTTGGTATCACGGGTTTCCCATTCGCCTTTGACTTGGTATATCACCAAGGCTGAGTCTCCACATACTTCGAGGATTTTGATTCGGAGGTCAACTGTTGCTTCAATGCCTAGGATGCACGCCTCATATTCTGCTATATTGTTTGTGCAATCAAAACACAACCTTGCTGTGAAAGGAGTGTATCCACCATTCGGATTCAATAGAACAGCTCCTACGCCATGGTCCATGTAGTTAGAGGATCCATCGAACATGAGCTTCCACCGAGATCTGGGTTCAGGTCCTTCATCAAGTCCTGGGATTTCACAATCTTTTACTACCATAATGTCTTCATCAGGAAAGTCGAATTTCAACGGCTGGTAGTCTTCAACAGGCTGGTGTGCCAGGTAATCAGACAACACGCTTCCTTTAATGGCTTTCTGGGATACATACTGGATATCATACTCAGACAACAACATCTGCCAACGGGCGAGTCTTCCAGCTAAAGCAGGCTTTTCAAAGATATATTTTATTGGATTCATTTTTTAGATCAACAAAGTAGTGTGACAAATCATGTATTGTATTAGACGGCGAGCGGCCCATGCTAAAGCACAACAAGTTTTCTCCAAGAGTGAATACCGGGTTTCACAATCGGTAAACTTCTTGCTCAGATAGTAGATGGCATGTTCTTTTCGGCCGGTTTCATCATGTTGTCCCAACACGCATCCCATTGACTTTTCAAGCACAATTAAGTACATAAAAGAGTGGTTTCCCCTGAACAGGTGGAATTAGAATAGGGGGCTCTTGCAGGTATTGTCCGATCTTCTCAAAAGCCCTTTGGCAGTTAGAGTTCCATTCAACTGCTTGATCTTTTCTAAGCAACTTGAATATAGGTTCACACGTAGCAGTCATATGAGATATAAACCTAGAGATATAGTTCAAACGTCCCAGGAATCCTCTAACTTCTTTCTCTGTACGTGGAGCAGGCATTTCTTGTATTGCTCTAACCTTGTCTGGATCTACCTCAATTCCTTGTTGACTAACAATGAAACCAAGCAACTTTCCAGATCGGACATCGAAGGTGCATTTAGCAGGATTCATCCGTAGTTGAAATTTCCGAAGACGCTCAAATAGCTTTTGCAAGTAATCTATATGATCCTATTCACTTTGGGATTTTGCATTCATATCATCTACATAAACCTCAATTTTCTTGTGCATCATATCATGGAAAAGAGTGACCATTGCTCTTTGGTAAGTTGCCCCGACATTTTTGAGACCAAATGGCATTACCTTGTAGCAAAATGTTCCCCAAGGGGTGATGAATGTGGTCTTTTCCATGTCTTATGGATCCATCTTAATTTGATTATAACCCGAGAATCCGTCCATAAAGGAGAAGACCGCGAACTTAGCAGTGTTGTCTACCAGAGTGTCAATATGTAGCAGGGGGAAATCTTCCTTTGGACTAGCTTTGTTTAGATCCCTGTAATCAACACACATCCTGACTTTGTCATAATTTTTGGGTACTGGTACAATATTAGCTACCCATTGAGGGTACTTCGCAACTGCTAGAAAACCGGCATCAAATTGGCGTTTCACCTCGTCACAAATCTTTAGAGCCATGTCGGGTCTTGCTCTTCGGAGCTTCTGCTTCACTGGCGGGTAATTTGGCTGTAGTGGTACCTTGTGGACAACAATATCAGTATCTAAACCTAGCATATCCTGATACGACCAAGCAAATACATCTACATATTCTTGTAGCAACTTGATCGATCTTTCTTTGATGCTTGCCCCAAGTGTAGTCCCAACTTTGACCTCTTTCTTTTCTTCCTCAATGCCAAGGTTGATTGTATCCACTGGTTCTTGATGCGGCTGAAGGTCTTTTGACTTGTGCTCGAGCAACCTTTCCAATTCTTCAGGGAAATCACAATCTTCCTCACTATCCTCTTCCGCTTGGTAGATAGGGAGTTCAAAGTTATAGGAAGTAGTGGGGTCATCGAATTCAACTGGTTTATTGATTATTCTGCATGTTTTTTAAATGATGGTTTTTTTAGAAAAGTGGAAATAAAATGTAAAAGAATTAAAAATATTTTTGTATTTTTTGAAAGGATTGCCATTTTAAGGAAAGAAAAACAAATAAATGAACGATAAGAATTTGAACAAAATGCTCTTTATTTGTCATAATGATTTTGAAATTTAAAGTGGCCCTACAAATGATCCGTTAGCCTGGGGAGGAGCTAAGGATTTTGAAAAAAAAAACAAAGGAAAACACAATTACTTTGACACAGGAAAAACTTATGGAATCTCAACTGCTTCCCAATTTGTTAAGGTTGCTTCAGGCCGGTATATCAGATTTGATGCTTCTCCATCTTCAGTGTCATCTTCAACTGCACCAACTTGATCCCCATGGATAAATCTTGTGCTTAGGAAAACTTCTTGTATGCTCCGTATGCGGTCCTTTGCAGGGACCAGGGCTCCTTCCTTAGCAGAAGGCTTGTACCCCAAACCAAATCGATCATTTTTCTCGCTGACATTGATGACTTGCCCCCAACCTGTAGGACCTCCACTTTCAACTGCTGACCTTGCACTATTCAAATAGGTGTCGCAACCCGAAAAATACGGTCTGCAAAAAAAACAACCGGCGAGAAAGAAAAATGACAGAAGAGTCGCCACCGTGCGTTATTTATCCCAAAGGAGGGAAAGGAAACGCTCGAAGTAAACCTGGAGAAAGGAAAGGAAAAGACAAGGTCTCGCAACCAAATCTTGGGTTCGGGAGTCGATTATGCGAAGGGAAGGTATTAGCACCCCTACGCATCCGTAGTACTCTACGGGATCCACTCTTGTTGTTCTCGTCTAAAGGGTGTATGTTTATCTAATGTACTATTTACTAAAAGAGAGGGTCAAAGAAAATGACTCGCACGAATGTCGCATCCACTGCATACGTATCTCATCTAGAATGAGAATCAAAGTCTTCGTAGCTCGGGTACCTATGGGTTAAAGAGGAGTGTGCTCGCTAAGACATCGCGTCTTATGCCTACGTATCTCATCGGGAATGAGAATCAGAGCAAAACGTAGTTCAAACAACTACGGGAATAAGGGTCTCGATTGCAACGAGGGCGAGAGAAAAGGAAAGTCTCGATCGCAACGAGGGCGAGAGAAAGGATCGCAACAAGGGCGAAAGCAAACAAGGATTAGTTGTTAGTCGTTAGTCAAACTCGGCAAGACATCGCATCTTGTGCCTACGTATCTCATCTGAACATGAGAATCAGAGTTGCCGTAGTTCGGCTCACGCACACAAACGAACACAGGCAAACGTGGAGCCTGAATGCCAATCACTGGGCTTACATCAGCATCCGAACCAAAACACACACAAGAAGGCAAACGTGGAGCCCGATTGCCAATCACTGGACTTACATCAGCATCCGAACCAAACAAACTCACACTGGAACCCGAATGCCACTCGATGGACTTACATCAACTTCCGAGCACACAACAACACACACAAGGGGGTTGAGACACAAAGGTTGAAAAAGAAAAAGGGCGCCCGGAGAGACCTCGCACGGTCTCCTGCCTACGTACCTCATCTGGTATGAGAATCAGGGCGACGTAGTTCCCCTACATAGGGGTTGCCATCTGAATATGGACTTACAAAAGGAGGACACCAGTTGTGTCAAAGGAGAGTGGGCGATGTATTCGCGTCCTAGCAGTAGGTGTCGCAGCTCGCTGAATCGAGTCTTAGGCAGTTACCTCTTTGCAATAGAACGGACTACATGCCACAGGATCGGAGACGCTCGGAAAGGTCTAGAAGTGGGGGAAGCTCTGCCCTAGTGTTGTCATGCAATATGTACTTAAGTGTTAGGATTTACAAATGGGAATATCTACCTAAGGTTAGCATGCAAAGGAAATGAGGATTCTAACTATGTTATCATACAAAAGGATATGGGAATCCTACCTATGTTATCATACAAAGGGTTCTATCTAATGGGTGCTACCTAATCGGAACAAGAATCGACGAATGGAGCGAGGAGAAGTGTTATGGATAAAGGTAGATGGCGATGCATGAAGCAATCGACTTACAAGGTTGATGGCGATGCATAAAGCAATCGGCTTACAAGGTTGACGAATACGTGCTGGTTCTGTTAGGTTTTGAAAAAAATGATTACTCGACGTTGGATCGAGGTTTTGATCTTGTTTTGAAATGGTTATCGAATGTTCATTTTAATTCTTGTATTAACAGATGAATAAAGAAATGAAAGAATATTATACATTTCATGGGAGAGGGATACATTTGTTATGAATGGGGGTTGACATGGCAATCAAGCAATATGAATATATGCCTCATACACCATACAAGTAGGCCACAGTTAATCACACAAGTAAGATATAAACAAGTATATAATCGAATCAAATAATCAAAGAATGAAATAATAAAACATTAAACAATGTATGAGTGTAAGTGCAAAGGAACCGACTCATTGTAAGAAAGCCCAAGAGTAAGCTATGTGAGGTCGATGGCGATGCTTAAAAAGCAATCGACTTACGAGGGTGTGAAAAAAGGGCTCGATATTAAATCGAGAAAATATGATTTTTATAATTTTAAAATGGTTTTGAATGAATGATGAAGTTAAAAGAAAACAAGTTTGCATTATTAACAAATGAAACTATAATTATAATACAACATAAACATGAAAAAAGCAATGCTAAAGAAAAGAAATGTTATATATGGGTATCGAACCCACTACATAAGGGGAGATGAACTAACTTCATCTCCACCCGGCCACAAGCTACCAGTTACGAAACTATGACCAACAAGCACCCCTAAACTAACCGAAACCCCTCAAAGAGAAAAAGAAACAAGCAAAAGGTCCAAGCATGGGCCACTGGACTGGGATTGACTAAGCCCACGAATCTTAAGTTCCAAACTCAGGTAAATGGAGGGGTAGCAAGGGAAAAGAACGATCATCAATAGCATTAGTGATATGGTGCCAATTCCAAAACACACTTTCTTCTCCCAATACTCAAAGGCTTAATACAGGGATTGTTGAGGAAACCAACTATGCACACAACCAATGCAAAAAACCGGTATTGAGAGCTAAAAACAGTTTTCAACACAGACAACAACCTTTAGGGTCTAAAAGGGGGCGAGCTATAACTCAAAAAATTCGCTTGAATCGGCAAACAGGGTACCGACAACGCAAACAAATCCAAAAAAACCAAGAAATCAATAAAGCAAAAATGGATTTTCGACCTTCTTGGAGGTTTGAAGGAAGAAATGAAAGAGAGAAGATTTTACCACTGCCTTACGATTTTGGTGATATGCCGACGAAAAAGTGTATCCAGAGTAAGTATCTTCGTTCTGCTTTGTTATTTCTTGTTCTACCTTCTCTTCTTCTTGATCTTTTAGGGTTTTCTCTTTTTGAATTGTAGCCACCGATTTTCGTCTCACTGATTTCTTCTGTATTTTTGGATTAGGGTTTATAGTCTCTATTTTTCCGCCTCCCCCTTCTGATTTTCTCCTCCTCTCTATTTATCTTCCACGCATTTTAGGGTTTGGAGATCAAAAGAGGTCTCTGCCAAATCCCCTTTTCATGTGCTCAGTCAGGATTGGCCTTACTTGATGCTAAATCAGAACCGGTAAACTGCACTCATGCTTTCTCTTCGTTTTTTGTCTGGATGCCAAATTGGGCACTCTTGAATTCTAACGCTTTACTGGCTATTATGTGTTACTGCAGTGAATTTCTTGTAACTTCCAGCTAATTCAATTGTGTTACTGCAGTGAATTTCTATTGCCACTACATTCGGTTGGTTTGTGAATGAGGACTCAAAAGGTTGATGGTTCCTTGTGTGAATTGCCATTACATGGAATTAGGTTAGTCACCTATTGAAACTGTTACAGGTTATGACAATTTGTAGGTTTAGATTGATGGCTTGTCAAATCCCAAATTCTGCTTAACATAATGCTTGTGATTACTTGTGATGTCCATTGTTGTTAGCACATTTGATCTGCTTCTGTTCATGTTGATGCAGGTTTGGACATTACAATGATTTTGCTGGCAGGATTTAGTCAAGTGGTCGTGTGCACTGCAGGTTTTGAGGTTGAATTTGTAGGCATAAACAAAAAGGCTGGACTCAGATAGAACATAGGAATCAACATCCTCATTTGCAAGGGAAGAAACAATGGTGCACTCAGCTGGTGCAAGAATCTCGTCCAATTGGGATTTTGTGAGAGATCTTAATCCCTTTCCTTGAGGGTCGGAGAAAAGTCCTGGAGCAGAAAAGGATATTTCCAACCTCTTTTCGAAACCTTCAAAACCAATTGCAGAAACTGCCATGGCCACAGTTCAAACAGAAAGAAATACAAAAGAAACAAGGAGAGAAACAAAAATTATAGTGGCAAGGAGAGGATTTGGAAAGATGTTGTTTGAAGGAGAGCAGGGACTTATAAGGAGGTGTCCATGGCAGGGTGTTTTGGTAAGCTGTTTGTGATTCTATTGTGGCAAGATTTTGCAGCAGGTTTTTTGCTTTACGGAACTGAACCATGTATCATTCAATTCATGCTCCATTTACTGTAACTTTTGATGGCTATTGGCATTCTGACTTGTAATTCCATCTTGGCAGGTTTGATGGCTGGCTGCATCTGAGAGGCTTTGGCTAGGTTGGTAATGCTGCAGTTATGTATTACTGCAAATGTATGGTTAGTGAAATTGGTGTATGTTGGCATTGTATTGGTTAGTAGGACTGTTTGCTGTTGGACTGTGTTGGAATAATGTTTGTAATGTTGCAGGGTTGTTTTGAGATGGATTTCAGTTTGGTGTTAATGTGCAGGTGAAGTATTTGGCTTGATTTTGTGTTTCACCTGTGCATGTTAATGGTTCATGGTGTAGAATTCATGGAAAGCCCTTGCTGAAAGTGGTTTTAGATTGGCTGATATGAGTTTGGAAGTCATTTGTGGTTGAAATTGAATTCTAATGAAATGATGGTTTATATGTTGAATGATGGTTTATATGGGTCTGTTAAAACATGATGCAGGTGGAACTCCATTGAGCTATTGCAAGTAAATCTCATCTGATTTTCTGTCAGTTTCGTTTCAGGTTAAAATGCATTTTGCAAATGAATGCCGTTTCAGGCTGGCTGGGAATGTTTACATGTTATATGCAGCATCAACATGAGTATTGCATCTGGCTGTTGTTGATGTGCTGCCAACACTTACCTTGCTGCAATGGCATGCTTAATGTATGACCTTATTACGGACACGCATGAGCTGTTACTGTTCGCGTTTGGCGTGAAGTTCGCAGGCAAAACCTGACGAGGTACCTTCTTATCCATCTCTGATATAAGCTCTTCTGCTTCACAAACCGTTTTCCTTATGCTCTTCCATTTTCTGCAGCAGTGAACTCAGTTCCTCTAACTGTCCATGGTTTGTTTCAACTGGTTTTGAAAGTTAGGAACATGTTGATAAAATAAATCAGAACCACCCTGCTGTGACTGCATTGTCGGGGCAGGCTGCTGCATGCTGCCTGAAAACCCTCTGAATTGTTGTGGTTGGCCAGAATTAACACCTGCAATAGACACTTGACCAGAACTTACTTCAGCAGGAACATTTGGATTGTTCTGACCAGGCAAGGCACTCCTTTGTTGATACTGTGACGGCGAGAAACCAACTTGGCTTCCATTTTTAAACTCTGTTTCCTCCACCTTTGGCATTGCTGTTTTAAAATCTTGTTGGTTTTCAAAAGGCTGGTTATGTATGTTATGCTTATTGTATGTAATAAGAATACACAAATTTTAGATTCTTGATGTAACATGGAACAATTGTAGTAATGGATTATGCAGACTTCTGACAGGAATGTGAACAACCCTTGAATGTTATTGCTTTGTGTTTGGAAATCTAGAAAGGTTGCAGATTTGTGCTGATGTTTTCTTATGGAAGAACAAGAAGATATCTGTTGGTGCACTCGGAGTAGCAACTGCTATTTGGGTGTTTTTTTTTTGAGCTGCTTGTTGCATTTTGTTGTTGTTATTTTTCTTTGGCAGGGTGTTGGTTTACCTCGTATGCATAGCTAGTTCAAACCATGTCTTGGCATGCTTCATGGATGAAAATGGTTGTACTGTTAGAGAGCTCCTTAGACATTGATTAGGGGCAACCAAGGCCAATGGTCAATGGTTCCGAAAGGCCAAAATGACATGGTGCACAAAATGCATTACGTGCAATGGAAGAAACCAAGAGAAAAACACAATCAAGCATGAAGATTGGATGAATCATTACATCAAGAGGCTAAACCAAGTTTGGATGATCAAGGGCAAATGGTCAAAATTGTATTTTCCTTGTGATTTCTTTGTAAGTGGACATCGAATCAATGGTTATGATGGAATTTTGGGTTGACTTTGGTCAAAATTGACCAAAAAGTCAACTGCGGACCAAAGTCAACGATTGGTCAAAAATGTCACGACTTGTATTTTCTTATGTAGAAACAAATGTAATGGCTGAAAATGACATGAAATGGATTAAAAATGATTTGAACTTGGTTTCACAATTGATTTAATCATAACTTGAATGTTTGACTCTTGAAAAGAAAATAACTTGACTGATAATGTGTATGAACAAAACCATGAAATAAGACCATAAGGTTAGGATTTGAAAGTGTCCATGAACCAATAACTTGACTGGCAAGTGGCTAGAAACACAAGAAACTTGGTTGTTCAGATGACCCAGACCATAGATGTATCCACAGTCACAACACCATGACTTTGGATCAAAACCAATCCTCATAAAAATTCAGGATCAAAATCGGGGTATGACAGCTGCCCCTATTTAAACATCTTCAACTAGAGAATATGAAGCAGGACGTTCTTCATATGATCATTGTGGGAGATGGTTAAATACTAAGAAGACCCGGATTTTGATCATGAATCCCTATGAAACCATGCCTGTCAGCGTCGTCAAAGAAGCAATCTCAAAAGAAGAATCTGGCTGGTATGGTGAAAATCGGCCTGAGTACCGAAACAGCAAGTTGACCTGGATACCAAAATAAATGGTAACACAGGAATACCCATGGCCTGAACGCCGCACTAAGCATCGGAATATGAGAGTATCAATGTTGGTCTGATTATCGGAAATCTGGTCTGAACACCACTTCAATCTGGAAATCGGAAAAAACTGGCCTGAATGCCACTTCGGTCTGGATACCGGGAACTGGCCTGGACGCCACTTCGGTCTGGATACCGGGAACACTGGCCTGGACGCCACTTCGGTCTGGATACCGGGAAAACTGGCCTGAATGCCACTTCGGTCTGGATACCGGGAACTGGCCTGGAATGCCACTTCGGTCTGGATACCGGGAACTGGCCTGAATGCCACTTCGGTCTGGATACCGGGAACACTGGCCTGGACGCCACTTCGGTCTGGATACCGGGAACTGGCCTGGACGCCACTTCGGTCTGGATACCGGGAACACTGGCCTAAATGCCACTTCGGTCTGGATACCGGGAAAACTTCATGTCTATCAGCGTCGGCGAAGATAACAAAACAGTGATACGTGAGCCGGCACGCATGCCAAAGGCCTATGCTGGGGATAACAATCGAAAGATTGACCAAAGAGTGCATGAGATATATTATCTATATCTGTCAAAACGTAGATAATACACTCGCATGGGAGATTATCCATAATCGGGTTGCAGGTTGTTAAATGAATAATCGACCGAAAAGAAAAGCGTCAGGGTACCAGGACTAGGCATGCCAAAGATGACCAATCAAAAGAGGATAAAGTTGCTAACTCGGAGCAAATACCCGAAAGAAAGGGGAAGACCCACTGGGGACAATATTGCTTGATCGGGGCAAGTATCCAAAGGGGACAAGACTATCAATACCACAAAAAGGGGATTACATCTACCGGTTAGTAGGCAGAAAACCAGAGAAAGGTAACCAGTCGTCGATAGGATGAGCACACAGGGTTAACTCCAACAAGGGGATGAAAGTGGGATTTTACAACTACCAGCTATTAGGTAGAAAACCACAAAGATAGGACTTACAACTACCGGTTCGTTGGTAGAAGCCACAAACAGCATGAACCACAAAGGCTACCTCTGCTAGGGGGTGAAAGTGGGATTTTACAACTACCAGCTTGTAGGTAGAAAACCACAAAGATAGGACTTGCAACTATCAGTTCGTTGGTAGAAGCCACAAATTCTGCCGAGGATAAGATGAATGAGTGCCGGTTAATGAGCGACTATTCATTTATGCCCCAGGGAAGCACGGGCGACAGCCAACAGGAAGCCAGTTTAGGATCGATCCAAAAAGGCAGACTGAATCAGGACTCATCCTAATGAGGAAAGAACTCAATAGGGAAAACCCATCCCATTAGGGAGGGAATGGAAACAACCGTCATCCACGAGGATGTAACTCAGTGGGGAGCGCAGAAGGAAATGGTAGACACTTTCTGCTTAAGGGGTAGACTCTACATGGAGAGATCAGACACACCCACTTCTGCTAAGGGAATGGACCCAAGCTTGCAAGATGCTGCCAACTTCGGGGAGTAACACTGCTGGGGATACCCACTCAACTAAGGAGTCACTTGTTGAAAACACCAACTTCTCAACCATGCCGATGAACCCAATTCTGAAGCCGATCCAATGGCGCGATGCTAAACTCTTTCCAACAACCCAATCTCGGCTGGTCACCACGGTCTAGGGCTAATGGACATGTTTGCAATGTTGATGCATGAGTTTTTTTTTGTTTTACACAATGCCCCATGATCATGGAAACGCTATGCACTAATGATGCAATATGCTATGCTTGTCTAAATGATGAATGCATAAACACACGTCTCCTCCAGAGACAAACACCGGGGAACCCCAGGAACTGTGCTGAGGATCCTATAACCATGTCAACTTCCATCCTGCTGGGGAAAGACAAACCTTGCTGAGGATGCACTCCATCGAACCCGAACTGCTTTGAGATTAACCTGCTAGGGGAGGCAAACCCATTCTTATCTCTACTGGGGATGATTTTCTCCGAACCCGATCCGCTTGGGGACCTCGCTGAGGGAAAACCATCAACACAAACCCTACTGGGAAGGCAGTAACCTTCAGGCTCGCTGAGGAGACACTGATCTCAAATCTGTTAGGGAGGTAACCCTCTCACACCTACTGGGGAAATACAGCTTATTGGACACGGAACACCTGTCGAGTCGCCGAACAGCGGCATCCATCGTCCACCCACAGTGTTGGCTTTCCTCTTTTGAGAACACCCAGACTCGCCTAGACTCTTCTGATTCATCCCACGAAGATCGAATTCCTGGGATTCATACAAACTTTCCGGTCATCAGACTTTGAAGAGTCTTCTTGATTAACTTTCCAGGACCGTCGTCGTAATCCTCCACTGTCTTTTCACCGTTCAACTATCCCTTGCCCCTGATCAGGCTCTGCCGGGATTTTTTTTTTGTCAACAAGGGTTCACAGTACCACCGGTAAGTGAATGAAGATATCTAGCAGTACCTCAATCAGCAATCGTCAGATAAAAGCGTGCCCCAGGTATGCCTCAGGCGTTCCGATATTTCAACGCCTAAGTCACTCAAACTTCCGAATAAGATTTCCAGATTTCAACCTCATAAGCATGCATCGGAAGGGACCTCTATGTTTCAAAATGCAAATATTCTTATCAAAATAAACGGATGTTCTCGTAATCAGAATAGTAATGACACAAAAACAAAATTTACTTGACCGAACACACGCTTTATTGACTGGAATAAAAGATGGCTTACAACCGAGCAACACACAGGAAGCAAACCCTGGAAAGAGGTGATTGCACATAAAAGGAAAAAATCTATCCTAATGGCAACGTGAAACTGTGATCTCATCGGGTTCCAACTCAGTTACACCTCATATGTCCTCAAGACTTTCCGCACTTTCTGTCTTCTGAACAAGATGTTTCCGATCGGTCTCTGTCGGAGATTCTCCAAGTCCTCATGAGCACAGACGATCATGTCAGACGCAGTTGTTCGTTTCATTCCCTCTTTTGCCTGGACTGCCCTTTCGGGTTTTCAGTCCACCGGGATACCCTTTTTTGCCCAAGTCGCCCTTGTGGGGTTTTCAACTTGCCAGGTGTACAGTTTTTTTCTTTTTATTATCCCTAACTTTTGCCCGAACCTTTCTCCTTTTTTCTTGGTTCGCCGGGATGCCCTTTTTTTGCCTGGACTCTTTTATTCTTTTTGTCCAGCGGGTCTCTTTTTTTTTCACGAAGTATCTTCTAACTGCGTCCACATTCACAGGGGGTGGAAAATCATCATCATCCGTGGTCGTCAGCAACAAGGCTCTGTCAGAGGAGACCTTTTTTGACCATGAACGGACATTCATAATCGTTTATCCACTTGCCCCACGATCGTCTTGAGGAGGAAGGATCCTTTTCAACACCACATCTCTTCCATGCTACCCACGAGGTCGCACTTCTCGGTCAACAACACGCTTCATTTACTGGGTACAACTGCCCCATGATGAGTAACTGTCAGCCTCTTTTCTCAATCAGGCTCAATGTGTTATACCGAGTCCTCATCCACTCGCCCTTTTCTAACTTATCATCCATCCGGACTCTTCACAATGAAATCTAGCCTCCAGCAGGCAATATCACTTCCATCCCATACCGCATGAGGAAGGCGTTGCCCCAGTAGATGCACGTACCAAAGCACGACACTCAGGATACCAACTTCGTACTCAGCCACTATCATTGGTGCATTCACATGTTATCAGGGAAGCACTAGCTCACTCTCTTTAAACTCTCCCCATCAGACATCAAAACCCGTTCGGATTCGGGGTCAGGCCCCTCCTCCGGGATCGGTCACTCTCAATCTTTCGATTCGAGTACCTCGAGATGTCCTCATCAGGGACTTCAGACTTCCTTGGTTGACAATCATCAGTGGGCTGTTGGGCGAGATAACCATACAATGCCCTCCTCTTGGTTGCTTTCTAGGAGGTATACTGAATATCGTATTCAGTCGACATCACTTGCCCTCTCGCAACCCGTCCGTTCGATGCTAGCTCCTCAAGCACATACTTGATCAAATCCATTTTGGACATCCACAAGGTGGTATGAACCAGCATACACTGTCTCAATCGGCGAGCAGCCTATGCCAAAGTACATCAAGTTTTCTCGAGCAGTGAGTGTATTGTTTCACAGTCGATAAACTTTTTGCTTAGGTAAATTGCATGCTCTTTTCGACAAGACTAGTCATACTGACTCAATACGCACCTCATAGACCCTTTAAGGGCTGTCAGGTACCAGATTAGCAGTCGTTTCTTCCCCGGAAGGTATCAGAATCAGAGGTTCCTACTACTCTTCTTCTTTTTTTTTTTTTTTTTTTTTTTTTTTTGCAGGATCAACCTTGATTCCTTTTTTCTTTCGCAACATGCCTCGGCAGCTTGCTGGGCAGCACTCCATAAGTGCGCTAATTCGAACTCAACAGTATGAGTTATCTCTTCCTGTCAAACAACTTGATCCACCGGATGCCCCTCTTCTGCTTGGGACTTTGCCATCATGTCATCAACATGGCATTTGCTTTCACGATGAATCGTATCATGAAACAAAGTCACCCTAGACTTCTGATACTTGGCACCGGCCTTCTCGATACTAAACGACATCACCTTATAACCAGAAGGTGCCCCTTGTGTGATGGACATGGTTTACGTCATATCATCTGGCAACAGTTCAATCTGGTCTCGGCCAAGAAGCCATCCATGAAGATAAACTGAGCATTATAATCAATCCAATACCTCGTTGTGATGTACCGGGAATTCATCTTTCAGATTAGCTCAGCTCACATCTCGACAGTCCACACACATTCTCATCTTTCAGCACCGGTTTCCGCTTCCCTGGAGGACAGTCTTCTCTCCATGGTAACTCGTGCCTCCACAACAATGGTATCTTACCTTTGTGTATCTAGATACAACCAGGCGCACATATACCATCCTGTTCTTGACTTGCCTCTGAAGCGGCCTCAATATTCGCTTTCCCTTCTGACCTCGGCGGTACTTGGGATGGCAATCTTGATTCGCTCCTCGTGCGGTTGAATCACCTTCTCCTCTGGTTTCAACGACCCGGCTAATTCCAACAAATCACAATCTTCTTCGCCTTCTCCTTCGGCATGATAGATCGAATTGTCGAAGTCATACAAATGTGTAACCAAATTGTTATCGATGAGATCAGGAGGGTAATCACTTTTAAGGTTGGAACGAGACAAGTTCAAAAGAAAAACGAAAAACATTGCCATTTTTTTATATATTTTTTTTAAAAAAAAAAAAAACTGTAAAAAATGAAAAACAGGGAACACCGCTTTTAATCACAAAAACATCCATTTATTACTGATGCAAAACGTTGCAAAATGAAACACATGAGATGACCCTTACAATGGACCAGTACATTTCGGGCAAAACGTATGGCTTTCATGCAAACAACAATTGAAACACAGAAATACTACACTTCCGGATGAGTGACGGTGATGCTTTTGGAGGCCTTCCAATTGCCTGGTACGCACGACTTTATCCACAGCTCGAGCTCGCGGTCGCGGTCGATCTCTTCACTCACTGAACAAGCATGATCAGAATCCAGCATTCCTGCACTGACAAAGATGTACGGTGGATGACGTCCTCTGTTTGGTCTAGACGACTCTTGATCTGGATAACCAATCCCGAACATGTCTGCCTTTACCACTATGTCGATGATCCTGCCCCAACCTCGGGCCTCTTGGTTCTTCACCACCTCTAGAGCTTGTTTATAGGAAGAAATGGACAACTTCTTCTCTTTCTCGACAACAAGAGCGCTCTCCACCTGGACGGTTTCGATTGCTTGACTGGGTATTTCAAGTTTTCCAATGCCCATTTCTACTTCTTTCATCTTCTGGGTCGTGTCTCCCATCAATACACACCCCTCTGTGGCAACAGCCGCACAACCATTATCAATAACAGGGGAAACTCCATCCTGCACTAGAGGTTCTGGGACCACAGACATGGGAACCTTTAACTGATCTTCCTTAGTCATCTCCATTCCTTTCTTGACCTTTTTCGCCATCTTCATCTTTACAGGACCCTGCCTGGGTACAGGGTTGACATCCCCCTCCATGATCTGTGCCAAACTGATGATTTTGGAGTCCACCAAGTCTTGGACAACATGCCTGAAAGCCCTACAACCCTCAACACTGTGCCCGGGTGCCTCAGAATGGAACTCGCACCTGGCATTCTCATCATAGTTTGGAAGCCTCCGCTGCTGTTCTACAGGAATCAAAATCCTCGGCCGAACTAATCCCAGATCTCTCAATCTCCTGAACAAAAGGGTATAAGTCACAGGTGGTTCCTCAAACTGACGATCCTCCTTCTTCTTCCTCACCTGGCTCTTAGCTCTCGGTGCCTTCTGTTGAAGTGGTGGTTGTTGCAGGGGTACAGGTGAGTTACCAACAAGAGTGGTTACAGCAACAGCATAAGGATGATAACGATCCTTACTGCGTTCTTTCTTTGCTGGCACACCACTTGACTCAACCTCCTTTTTGAGCGGACCACTGTCAGAGAGTTTCTTTGCTACCGGGCCAGAGGGATTTGTTACATCGGATGATGAAGCCTTTCCCTGAACTTTCTCCTTGATCATCCAGCTCTCAATCCTTTCCAATCTCTCAGACATGGCTTTCTGCCCCAAGGCAAGCCCTTGCACAATACTGAACAATCCCCTCATCATCTCTTTCAGTTCAAGGATGTCGGCGTTGGGAAGATCCATCAGCTTGGATTTGTTGAGTCTGACTGTATGTCTGAATGGAAGAGCTATGCGTACCGGTTGACACCTACAAAACAACAAATGGGTTAGTATGACTCACACATGCAATGTCTATCCGTACCAGGAATATTCCTTTGATTTTGGTTTCACAGAGACAGATAATTTTTCATCAATAACATTCTGACATCTGGCTATCTCTCAACCAGAATCTTATTCAAAAGTGGACCCTGAGTACGGATAGACACGAGTTGAATGCAGATGAATGCGATGCAAATGCATGAATGCAAGCCATTGCGCCACCAAGTCATCTGAAGACCTATTCTCTGAACTAGTCACAGTCATCGGGACTAAGTCACCATAAATCCGACTTGGGGAGTTCCGAAATAAACGAAACTGGAGATCACATCACTATCATCACAGGAACATCCACTGAACGGATGACAGTCAGATCCTTTGAACAGGTACTTTCAAATTCAACCCGGGGATCCGAAATAAACGGAACCCATTGATAAACCACGGACAAAACTCCGGCGTCCCAGAAATAAATGTCCATAAATTTGGCTGAACCAAAGTCACCATCACAGCACCACTGGCAGAAACCGTATCTGTAGAGATCAAACCCTCCCCTCACTGGTAGGTTCTAAGAACAGAAGTTTGTCAGCTTCAGCCCTTCAGTCGAGAATAATACGTTTACCACTGAAGGTTTGGCATTATTACGGGATAAAAGACCTCTGCTGACTCCCCTCAACAGGATATCCTAAAGCAAGTTCCCAGTCTCGGGGTCCTCGGATTGAGCAGCGAGAATACGCCCACCAGAGCTAACATAATCACGTCTCGGAGGAGAGGCCTCGACTGAGTTCTCGGGAAAGGGTCACCAGAGTCGACGATTTCTAGAGGAATATCTGTCGTTATGGAACACCCATAGGACAGAATATATCCAAAAGAAACCTCGTCTGGAATGTGGGTCTCATGAACGACTTAACGTAGCAACATACCACGCAAGCCTCATGACTATCCACTCTAGCACCTATGTGTACACTCAAGCCTGGGTAGTGGGCTTATCTCTCATAGAACAGTCCCAACCCAACAAACAAACAACCCCCAGATACAGCAAGCATATGTACATGAATGCAATAAGGTAAAGCAGGTAAATGCGGAAAGTAAATAACTGTACAAAAGAATAAACACCCAACAAACAAGAAACCTACAAAAGCTAGGAGGGACTCGCTTAGGGAAACCAGTTCCCCAGCAGAGTCGCCAGCTGTCGCAACCCGAAAAATACGGTCTGCAAAAAAAACAACCGGCGAGAAAGAAAAATGACAGAAGAGTCGCCACCGTGCGTTATTTATCCCAAAGGAGGGAAAGGAAACGCTCGAAGTAAACCTGGAGAAAGGAAAGGAAAAGACAAGGTCTCGCAACCAAATCTTGGGTTCGGGAGTCGATTATGCGAAGGGAAGGTATTAGCACCCCTACGCATCCGTAGTACTCTACGGGATCCACTCTTGTTGTTCTCGTCTAAAGGGTGTATGTTTATCTAATGTACTATTTACTAAAAGAGAGGGTCAAAGAAAATGACTCGCACGAATGTCGCATCCACTGCATACGTATCTCATCTGGAATGAGAATCAAAGTCTTCGTAGCTCGGGTACCTATGGGTTAAAGAGGAGTGTGCTCGCTAAGACATCGCGTCTTATGCCTACGTATCTCATCGGGAATGAGAATCAGAGCAAAAAGTAGTTCAAACAACTACGGGAATAAGGGTCTCGATTGCAACGAGGGCGAGAGAAAAGGAAAGTCTCGATCGCAACGAGGGCGAGAGAAAGGATCGCAACAAGGGCGAAAGCAAACAAGGATTAGTTGTTAGTCGTTAGTCAAACTCGGCAAGACATCGCATCTTGTGCCTACGTATCTCATCTGAACATGAGAATCAGAGTTGCCGTAGTTCGGCTCACGCACACAAACGAACACAGGCAAACGTGGAGCCTGAATGCCAATCACTGGGCTTACATCAGCATCCGAACCAAAACACACACAAGAAGGCAAACGTGGAGCCCGATTGCCAATCACTGGACTTACATCAGCATCCGAACCAAACAAACTCACACTGGAACCCGAATGCCACTCGATGGACTTACATCAACTTCCGAGCACACAACAACACACACAAGGGGGTTGAGACACAAAGGTTGAAAAAGAAAAAGGGCGCCCGGAGAGACCTCGCACGGTCTCCTGCCTACGTACCTCATCTGGTATGAGAATCAGGGCGACGTAGTTCCCCTACATAGGGGTTGCCATCTGAATATGGACTTACAAAAGGAGGACACCAGTTGTGTCAAAGGAGAGTGGGCGATGTATTCGCGTCCTAGCAGTAGGTGTCGCAGCTCGCTGAATCGAGTCTTAGGCAGTTACCTCTTTGCAATAGAACGGACTACATGCCACAGGATCGGAGACGCTCGGAAAGGTCTAGAAGTGGGGGAAGCTCTGCCCTAGTGTTGTCATGCAATATGTACTTAAGTGTTAGGATTTACAAATGGGAATATCTACCTAAGGTTAGCATGCAAAGGAAATGAGGATTCTAACTATGTTATCATACAAAAGGATATGGGAATCCTACCTATGTTATCATACAAAGGGTTCTATCTAATGGGTGCTACCTAATCGGAACAACAATCGACGAATGGAGCGAGGAGAAGTGTTATGGATAAAGGTAGATGGCGATGCATGAAGCAATCGACTTACAAGGTTGATGGCGATGCATAAAGCAATCGGCTTACAAGGTTGACGAATACGTGCTGGTTCTGTTAGGTTTTGAAAAAAATGATTACTCGACGTTGGATCGAGGTTTTGATCTTGTTTTGAAATGGTTATCGAATGTTCATTTTAATTCTTGTATTAACAGATGAATAAAGAAATGAAAGAATATTATACATTTCATGGGAGAGGGATACATTTGTTATGAATGGGGGTTGACATGGCAATCAAGCAATATGAATATATGCCTCATACACCATACAAGTAGGCCACAGTTAATCACACAAGTAAGATATAAACAAGTATATAATCGAATCAAATAATCAAAGAATGAAATAATAAAACATTAAACAATGTATGAGTGTAAGTGCAAAGGAACCGACTCATTGTAAGAAAGCCCAAGAGTAAGCTATGTGAGGTCGATGGCGATGCTTAAAAAGCAATCGACTTACGAGGGTGTGAAAAAAGGGCTCGATATTAAATCGAGAAAATATGATTTTTATAATTTTAAAATGGTTTTGAATGAATGATGAAGTTAAAAGAAAACAAGTTTGCATTATTAACAAATGAAACTATAATTATAATACAACATAAACATGAAAAAAGCAATGCTAAAGAAAAGAAATGTTATATATGGGTATCGAACCCACTACATAAGGGGAGATGAACTAACTTCATCTCCACCCGGCCACAAGCTACCAGTTACGAAACTATGACCAACAAGCACCCCTAAACTAACCGAAACCCCTCAAAGAGAAAAAGAAACAAGCAAAAGGTCCAAGCATGGGCCACTGGACTGGGATTGACTAAGCCCACGAATCTTAAGTTCCAAACTCAGGTAAATGGAGGGGTAGCAAGGGAAAAGAACGATCATCAATAGCATTAGTGATATGGTGCCAATTCCAAAACACACTTTCTTCTCCCAATACTCAAAGGCTTAATACAGGGATTGTTGAGGAAACCAACTATGCACACAACCAATGCAAAAAACCGGTATTGAGAGCTAAAAACAGTTTTCAACACAGACAACAACCTTTAGGGTCTAAAAGGGGGCGAGCTATAACTCAAAAAATTCGCTTGAATCGGCAAACAGGGTACCGACAACGCAAACAAATCCAAAAAAACCAAGAAATCAATAAAGCAAAAATGGATTTTCGACCTTCTTGGAGGTTTGAAGGAAGAAATGAAAGAGAGAAGATTTTACCACTGCCTTACGATTTTGGTGATATGCCGACGAAAAAGTGTATCCAGAGTAAGTATCTTCGTTCTGCTTTGTTATTTCTTGTTCTACCTTCTCTTCTTCTTGATCTTTTAGGGTTTTCTCTTTTTGAATTGTAGCCACCGATTTTCGTCTCACTGATTTCTTCTGTATTTTTGGATTAGGGTTTATAGTCTCTATTTTTCCGCCTCCCCCTTCTGATTTTCTCCTCCTCTCTATTTATCTTCCACGCATTTTAGGGTTTGGAGATCAAAAGAGGTCTCTGCCAAATCCCCTTTTCATGTGCTCAGTCAGGATTGGCCTTACTTGATGCTAAATCAGAACCGGTAAACTGCACTCATGCTTTCTCTTCGTTTTTTGTCTGGATGCCAAATTGGGCACTCTTGAATTCTAACGCTTTACTGGCTATTATGTGTTACTGCAGTGAATTTCTTGTAACTTCCAGCTAATTCAATTGTGTTACTGCAGTGAATTTCTATTGCCACTACATTCGGTTGGTTTGTGAATGAGGACTCAAAAGGTTGATGGTTCCTTGTGTGAATTGCCATTACATGGAATTAGGTTAGTCACCTATTGAAACTGTTACAGGTTATGACAATTTGTAGGTTTAGATTGATGGCTTGTCAAATCCCAAATTCTGCTTAACATAATGCTTGTGATTACTTGTGATGTCCATTGTTGTTAGCACATTTGATCTGCTTCTGTTCATGTTGATGCAGGTTTGGACATTACAATGATTTTGCTGGCAGGATTTAGTCAAGTGGTCGTGTGCACTGCAGGTTTTGAGGTTGAATTTGTAGGCATAAACAAAAAGGCTGGACTCAGATAGAACATAGGAATCAACATCCTCATTTGCAAGGGAAGAAACAATGGTGCACTCAGCTGGTGCAAGAATCTTGTCCAATTGGGATTTTGTGAGAGATCTTAATCCCCTTCCTTGAGGGTCGGAGAAAAGTCCTGGAGCAGAAAAGGATATTTCCAACCTCTTTTCGAAACCTTCAAAACCAATTGCAGAAACTGCCATGGCCACAGTTCAAACAGAAAGAAATACAAAAGAAACAAGGAGAGAAACAAAAATTATAGTGGCAAGGAGAGGATTTGGAAAGATGTTGTTTGAAGGAGAGCAGGGACTTATAAGGAGGTGTCCATGGCAGGGTGTTTTGGTAAGCTGTTTGTGATTCTATTGTGGCAAGATTTTGCAGCAGGTTTTTTGCTTTACGGAACTGAACCATGTATCATTCAATTCATGCTCCATTTACTGTAACTTTTGATGGCTATTGGCATTCTGACTTGTAATTCCATCTTGGCAGGTTTGATGGCTGGCTGCATCTGAGAGGCTTTGGCTAGGTTGGTAATGCTGCAGTTATGTATTACTGCAAATGTATGGTTAGTGAAATTGGTGTATGTTGGCATTGTATTGGTTAGTATGACTGTTTGCTGTTGGACTGTGTTGGAATAATGTTTGTAATGTTGCAGGGTTGTTTTGAGATGGATTTCAGTTTGGTGTTAATGTGCAGGTGAAGTATTTGGCTTGATTTTGTGTTTCACCTGTGCATGTTAATGGTTCATGGTGTAGAATTCATGGAAAGCCCTTGCTGAAAGTGGTTTTAGATTGGCTGATATGAGTTTGGAAGTCATTTGTGGTTGAAATTGAATTCTAATGAAATGATGGTTTATATGTTGAATGATGGTTTATATGGGTCTGTTAAAACATGATGCAGGTGGAACTCCATTGAGCTATTGCAAGTAAATCTCATCTGATTTTCTGTCAGTTTCGTTTCAGGTTAAAATGCATTTTGCAAATGAATGCCGTTTCAGGCTGGCTGGGAATGTTTACATGTTATATGCAGCATCAACATGAGTATTGCACCTGGCTGTTGTTGATGTGCTGCCAACACTTACCTTGCTGCAATGGCATGCTTAATGTATGACCTTATTACGGACACGCATGAGCTGTTACTGTTCGCGTTTGGCGTGAAGTTCGCAGGCAAAACCTGACGAGGTACCTTCTTATCCATCTCTGATATAAGCTCTTCTGCTTCACAAACCGTTTTCCTTATGCTCTTCCATTTTCTGCAGCAGTGAACTCAGTTCCTCTAACTGTCCATGGTTTGTTTCAACTGGTTTTGAAAGTTAGGAACATGTTGATAAAATAAATCAGAACCACCCTGCTGTGACTGCATTGTCGGGGCAGGCTGCTGCATGCTGCCTGAAAACCCTCTGAATTGTTGTGGTTGGCCAGAATTAACACCTGCAATAGACACTTGACCAGAACTTACTTCAGCAGGAACATTTGGATTGTTCTGACCAGGCAAGGCACTCCTTTGTTGATACTGTGACGGCGAGAAACCAACTTGGCTTCCATTTTTAAACTCTGTTTCCTCCACCTTTGGCATTGCTGTTTTAAAATCTTGTTGGTTTTCAAAAGGCTGGTTATGTATGTTATGCTTATTGTATGTAATAAGAATACACAAATTTTAGATTCTTGATGTAACATGGAACAATTGTAGTAATGGATTATGCAGACTTCTGACAGGAATGTGAACAACCCTTGAATGTTATTGCTTTGTGTTTGGAAATCTAGAAAGGTTGCAGATTTGTGCTGATGTTTTCTTATGGAAGAACAAGAAGATATCTGTTGGTGCACTCGGAGTAGCAACTGCTATTTGGGTGTTTTTTTTTTTGAGCTGCTTGTTGCATTTTGTTGTTGTTATTTTTCTTTGGCAGGGTGTTGGTTTACCTCGTATGCATAGCTAGTTCAAACCATGTCTTGGCATGCTTCATGGATGAAAATGGTTGTACTGTTAGAGAACTCCTTGGACATTGATTAGGGGCAACCAAGGCCAATGGTCAATGGTTCCGAAAGGCCAAAATGACATGGTGCACAAAATGCATTACGTGCAATGGAAGAAACCAAGAGAAAAACACAATCAAGCATGAAGATTGGATGAATCATTACATCAAGAGGCTAAACCAAGTTTGGATGATCAAGGGCAAATGGTCAAAATTGTATTTTCCTTGTGATTTCTTTGTAAGTGGACATCGAATCAATGGTTATGATGGAATTTTGGGTTGACTTTGGTCAAAATTGACCAAAAAGTCAACTGTGGACCAAAGTCAACGATTGGTCAAAAATGTCAAGACTTGTATTTTCTTATGTAGAAACAAATGTAATGGCTGAAAATGACATGAAATGGATTAAAAATGATTTGAACTTGGTTTCACAATTGATTTAATCATAACTTGAATGTTTGACTCTTGAAAAGAAAATAACTTGACTGATAATGTGTATGAACAAAACCATGAAATAAGACCATAAGGTTAGGATTTGAAAGTGTCCATGAACCAATAACTTGACTGGCAAGTGGCTAGAAACACAAGAAACTTGGTTGTTCAGATGACCCAGACCATAGATGTATCCACAGTCACAACACCATGACTTTGGATCAAAACCAATCCTCATAAAAATTCAGGATCAAAATCGGGGTATGACAATAGGCGAACGACAAACTGGTTTTCTCAATAGGATCCTTTACTTCTGCAAGTGTGGCATTGGATATTTCAAGTGCTTGGAAATAGGTCTCTAAGGCATATTCATCAGCCTCGATATAACGGAAATAGGAGAGTTGACTAATGATACAATCTTCTTCACCCGAGACAATGACGAGCTTTTCATCGACAACAAACTTCATTTTCTGATGCAAAGTAGAAGTCACTGCCTCAGCAGCATGTATCCATGGACGTCCCAAAAGGCAGCTATAAGCGGGATTTATGTCCATGACTTGGAAATTGACGGGGAATACGTGCGGTCCGATTTGGATTGGTAGCTCTACCTCCCTAACTACTGTCCTCTGAGAACCATCAAATGCTTTTACTACAAGTGCACTAGGTTTCATTTCCAAACCTTGGTAAGATAATTTAGCAAGCGCCCTCTTTGGTAGAACATTGAGGGACGATCCAGTGTCAACTAAGACCCTAGCCAGAGCATCTTCTTGGCACTTTATGGATACATGTAAGGTGCGGTTGTGATTCTTCCCTTCCCTGGGTAGCTCTTCATTGTTGAAACTTAGAGTGTTGCAGGCTGTGATATTGGCGACCACTCCCATCGAATTGGCCAACCGTTATATCTTGGGCAACATGAGCTTGAGCAAGCATTTTCAATAGATCCTCCCTATGAGCTTGGGAATTCAGAAGCAAGGATAAGATAGATATTTTTGACGGTGTTTGATGTAACTGATCGACTATCTTGTAGTCGCTTTTCTTTATCATTTTTAGAAATTCAATCGCTTCATCGGATTGCACTGCCGGCTGTACCCCTCCATACTCTGGGGCAGTATTTGTAGTTGTAGCTTCCCTTGTTGGTTCTTGAGGGATTTTGTTGACATCGGGAGTATAATTTGACCGCTGCGGGTCATTCTGCTCGTCCCTACGATGTTAGTGATATTGGTGTCAACATTCTCCAAGCTTTTCTCACCTTCAACATCTTTGGGTTCTTCATCTACCACTGCCTCTACCACAGTTATGTCATATTTCCAAGGTACCGCTTTGGTGCTTTCAAAGGGAAAGGGGGTAGGCATACAAACTACCACGGGTGATGGATGAACAACATCCTTTCTTTGATAAGTTATCTCAACAGGTTCTGGTAGATTGAAAAAGGGTTCAATGACTGAAATTTCCTTGTTTGTTGCAGGACCACAAACTTGTAAAACACCTTGATCCATCAAGTTTTGAATATCAGTTCGTACCATTTTACATCCCCTTGGATAAATGGCACATTCTTCACAGTTGTCGTGACAGGTATCAATCAAACTAGCTCCCACCAATCTTGCATGGAGTGCTGGCAACAGAGTTTTAACATCTTCAACATTTTTTATTATACAAACATCAGAAACATCCTCAATGGCATTAACATCACCATGCGTCGGCAGATGGTTACTTTTTACGTTGGGTCCAACATCTCGGAATGAAAGGATCTTCTTCTCAACCAGCTCTCGCACAATATGCTTTAAAGTATAACATCCCTCTAAATCATGCCCATGGGTACTCTCATGTAAAGGACAATTGGCATCTTGATTATACCATGGAGGTAAACGATTTGGTGGAGGACCCAAAGGTCTGGGAGTCACCAACCCTTTCTGCAGTAACGATGGGTATAACTCAGTGTACGTCATAGGGGTTAAAGCTAAAGGAGGTCTACCTCTTTGTACCCTATTTTGATTTGGAAGATTTTGTGGACGTGGAGCCTGTGCCCTTGGCTGTTGATAAGCGGGTGGCATGGGTGCTTGCTGGTATACTGGTGCTTGTTGAATAGGTTGATAGACAGGAGCTTGTGATTGGTTGAAATTTAGTGTGACTGCTACCACAGACGGTTGTTGAATATACTGCACTGGATAAGTTGGTTGTTGCTGAGCAAATTGATGTTGCTTCTTCCACGAATGACTCCTTCTTTAACTGGTTGACACTACGTTTGTTTCACCCTATTTCTTTCTTTGAAAACTTCCGGGAAACTTTTTGACATTATTACCAGATGTTTCAGAGGTGGTTATCATTTTTCCATTCTTCAATTTAAGCTCGACCTTTATGCCCACGACAACCAAGTCAGAGAAGCTTGTTGATACACTACTCACCATCCTTTCATAGAACATAGGTTTTATCGTATCCATGAACCAATCTACTAACTCCTTCTCGACAAGGGGTGGTTCGACTTGTGAGGCCATTTCCCTCAATCGTTGTGCATATTCCTTAAATGACTCGTTATCTTTTAGGGACATGCTGAGCAATTACCTCCTATCTGGGGCCATATCCATGTTATACTTATAATGTTGGATGAAAGCATCAGATAAGTCTTGGAAACAACGAATTCTACTTTGATCAAGGCTTAAGTACCACTTAGAGGGAGCACCCCTCAAGCTGTCTTGGAAGCAATGTATCATAAGTTTATCGTCCTCTACGTGCGCAACCATTTTTCGATAGTACATAATAAGGTGACTTTTAGGACATGAGTGGCCCTTGTACCTATCGAAATCTGGGGTCTTGAATTTCACGGGAATCACAAGACCCGACACTAAGCACATCTCCCTAGCAGCAGCACCAAAGACTTGGTCACCTTCCATAGCCCTTAACCTTTTCTCAAGAATCTGGAAATTCTCTTTCTTTCCTCTTATGTCTTCATGCCTTTCATCATCTTCGTCCGAAAAATCCGGAGCATGTTGTTGATCTTCAAAATAAGGTTGCACGTGTGCATGGACAAGGGGTGGTACGAACGTGTGGACCACGGGATGAGTTTCATTGATAGTTGGTAGAGGAACCGTCTGTTGAGTGGATTGTACAAAACCAGGGGCGCCTTCAACTGGAGGTGTGAAGCCGAGAGGTAAACCATAGACTGGCCAATTGGTCGACACTATCCTCGCAGGTTGGGGTTCAATCGTCGGGCTGGTGATTTCTGAAACGACCGTCGTTTGGGTGTCCAACTTGGCCTTAATGACTTGTAGTATCTCCATGACTTGACCCATGTTTCCTAGTAGGTCTTCAAGTTCTGAGCTTACTCTCTCCAATTCTTGTTATTGATCTGCCATTCTTTGACGAGCGATGGCTCTGGTATTGTAGTGGTGTTGAGGACTCAGTGTGGAACTGAAGAAGACACAAAAATGAGTTTTTTGTTTGAAGAATGACATGAGTGTATGTTATGGGTGCATTTTGTGCAAAGCTCTTAGTTATCGTTATTATTTATTCTAGTAATGTTAGAATATATTAAATAAGAATAAAACGTAATAATTGAGGCCCAAAATGACAACTTCCATTAATTAAAATCAAATTCGAATACAAAAGGATTTAACTTCAAGTACAAATGATTCAAATTCAAATACAAAAGATTTAAACACCAACAATTCAAATTCAAGTACAAGTAAACTTAAGCTCCGTCTCAGCTCTTATGATCGTAGCAAGATCTGTGGTGAGCTCCTTTATCATTTTCTTGCAAAACTTGACAAAATTGAAAACTTGAGGAGGCGTGTTTTCTGGACACATACACCAATCGACTTCCTGGAGTTTTTCTGGGAGTTCCAACATGTTGAGGTTAACAAATCTTAAGTTGCGGAACTTGCCATTCCATTCAACATAGAGCTCTTGGAGTTTCTTGATGACCTGTTGATCTTCATCTAAGGTTGCTTTAGCCTCTCTATACAGCCTTTTCCAATACACACAATCATTCTTTAGGAGCAAGTAGGCTGCATCACCTTCTTGGCTCTCCAAAACTGCAAACCTCCTATTAGCTTCTTCCAACTGGTACTTGAGATGGTGACAGTTTCTTTCAACTTCTTCCTTTTGAAGTATCTCGTGAGACAACTTTTCTTTGCATTTCTTTAGAGTGTCCTTCAGTTCACGGATCTGTGCCTCAAAGTCGAGCTTAATTTCTTTCTTTTCCATAAGAGATCTATCCAACATTCTTCCTAACTCACAAATTCTATATTCAGCTTTCTTGAGCTCTTCCTTCCTGGTCCGGATCACTGATGTGGAACCTATAAGGATATGATCAAGATCGTCCTTCTGGTCTTCCAATAGCCTGGCTCTCTTGTTACTATCCTCAAGTTCCTGGGCTTTCCCTTTACGTTCATCCTTCAAATTTTTATTTTCCAAGATAGCTTGGTTCATCTGAATCCGTAATTCAGTATTCTCCAATTCGAGCTCTTTAACCTTAGTAGTGAGTTTCTCCATGTCCTAAGGGAGTATAGGCTTTGGCTCAGGACTTTTAGGAAAAGCTGAAGCATTAAAGATAAATGGCAAATGGATTTCCTCAACTCTTTCTTTCACCCATCGAATGTAAGGTTCTTTGACAAGAGTGTTTTTTTTTCCAAACTCTTTACCCTTCCTAACAATCTTCAACCAAGCCTTTCTGATCACTCTTACATTAGGATTACTCGCTTACATGTCAAAGAGCACAAATGGCTGTAAGTCCTTTGCGTCAGGAGGACCATCCATGGAGTAGCCGTGTTGCATTCGAGATAACATAGGGTTATAATTGATGCAACCCTTAGTACCTAACAACGGTACATTAGGAAATTCCCCATAGTTGATAATAATGTTTGGGGTTTCCCACTCTCAGATATACCATCAGATGGAACTTGCAGTGAGAGAAGCTAGTCTTTGAGAAGCTTTAAATTCCTTTGCCACAAAAGGGCCTTTTTCGGGCATTGTCGCATCTCGAAAAAATATGATTCCTCGCGATGGTCGCGGAAAAATTTATGTTCGGACAGAGTCACCACCGAACTTTATTTATCCCAATAAAGGGATAGGAAAATATCGATAAAACCTTTGGAAAAATGGAATAATGGTCGTCGCAACCATATTCGGGTTCGGGAGTGGATTACGTAAGGGGAAGGTATTAACACCCCTTACGCCCGTTGTACTCAACGGGAACCTTTTAGTTCTAATTTGCGATTTGAGTGTTAATTTATGTTGTTTGTTATCTTTGGGTTATAAAATATTAGAAACTGAAATGGATGGGAACCTTAGAAAAGGAAAGGGGAGGTTTTTTATTAGTGTGCTCGCGAAGATACAACAATCTCCTGCCTACGTATCCTTAAATAAGGAAATCAGAGCATTCGTAGTTCGGGGAACTACGGTTGGTTGGTGTTTTTTAATGAACAACTGTTTAGATCATATCCTAAAGGCTAAACATTGGTTTGTCTACTCTCGGCGGAGGCTTAACCACTGGTTTGTTATGCGCATTAGAAATGATTAAATGGTGTTCTTTTTGAAAAGAGTTTAGGTCACACGGAGGTGACAAGTTGGATTAATATGTTGGATGTTTTGATTGGTTGAGATGTTTTTGGTTGGATGATGATCACTCGGATAGTCGAGTAAGACAACTTGTATCCTAATAATCGGGAAAAGGAATAGAAGACTCTAGACCGTTTTCTGTTTCATCTGAATATTTATGAAAATAAGGTTGTATATGGTTGACGTATTTTAAAATGAACGACAAGTACTTGAATGACTGAGTAAGACAACTCATATCCAAGCATTTGAGAAGAGGAGTTGAAAGCTCAAAACCATCTCCTTTTTCGTATAGTTTGTTAAGAAAATGATTTGATTAAGTTGTATGTTTGCCGAAAAATGACAATTGTTCGACTGACCAAGTAAGAGAACTCGTATTCGACCAATTGAGGAGTGAAGTTGAAAACTCAAAGTCAACTCCCTTTTCATTTAGCTTACTGTTAAAATATTTTGATTTAATCGGGGTTTGGAGGTTTGTAAAGGAACGACAATTATTTGACTAACCAAGTAAGAGAACTTGTATTCAAATAGTCGAGGAGAAAAATTGAAGACTCAAAGTCATCTCCCTTTTTATTTCTTATTGTAAAAGAATTTGATGTATTTGTCCTTAAATGGATTAGAAATGATGATTGTTCGATTAATCGAGTAAAAGAGTTTGTGTTTAAATAATCAAGGAGAGAAGTTGAAAACTCAAAACCATCTCCTTTTTCATTCCTGAATGAAATAGTATTTAATTGTGATTAAGTATTTTAATTTAACTTTTATAAAGAATATTCGATGTCGGACCGAGGTTTAAAATTTGTATTTTATGAATGAATCGAATTTACTTAGTGAATAATTCATCTAATCGATTAATTAAAACCGAATAGGTCTCATTGTAAGAAGGCCCAAGAGTAAGCCATGTGAGGTTGATGGCGATGCTTTTAAAAACGATCGACTTACAAAGGTGTTTTGAAAATGGGCTCGACTTTGAATCGAGAAATATGTGATTTATTTTCGAAATTGGTTTGAATGATTTTAAATCGGTAAAATCGACATAATCTTCTCACAATTATAACACGTCATCCATATCATTCAAGACTTGGTACAAATAAGTAGATACAAAATAATAATGCACACACATTCCACTAAAAAAGATAAGTAATTATTTAAATTATAAATGATAATAATAATAATATTATTAATTAATTAAATAATTAATGGATTATTTGATTAAATAATATAAGTAATTAAATAGTAATAATATAACAAAATAATTAAATAATTAGATAATTATCACTAGGTATTAATAATAATAAGAACAATATATATATATAACAAAGGGATGGAGGCTCTTGACCGTTAAAATAATTGATTAAATATATATATCACTAGGTAATTAAATATATAACGGTTGAAATAATTGATTAAATATTATATATCACTAGGTAATTATATATATAACCGTTAAAATAATTGATTAAATAATAACGGTTGACCTCGTGTGGAGGCTCTTGACCGTCAGATCCGTTGATCTGACTTGGTCAAACAAAGGGATGGAATCTGATGGGCAGTGCGTGGTAAGGAATTGTGGGGTGCTCACACTGGATCGCCTGGTTGACCAAAGTCAACCCAGGCGTGACCTTCCCACACGGAGCCACTTGGCACACATGCGTCCTCTCTCAGCACCATTTAAAAAAGAAAATGAGAGAGGTATCCTCATTTGTTCACTCTCTTTCTCTCTCTTCATTCCTACGCCCTGAGTTGCTCTACAACTCACTTCTTCTTCCCGTTATCACTCACGGCCAACACATGCCGGAGAAGACGGTGGCAGCCGGCCAACCGTGGTGGCGCCGCCTTCTTCTCCAACGACCGCCACCCCAAAACTCAAATCTCTGAACACAAACCCTACTTATTTTTGGCCTCTGAACCCAAATCCGACCTCCTTTCTTCCAAAATCCACTTCAATCAACCGGATCGGCGCTCCAAAAGAAAACACCAACCTAAACCCTAACTCTAATAAACTCCCACGCCCCCAACAAAAACCCTAACTTATCCTAACCACAAATCAAAAACCTAAACAAAAATAGGCAAACAGTTGGAAAACCTAACCCTAAGTTTTGAAGTTAAAACTTCTATAGTCATGATTTTGAGAAATTAATAAAGGGGTTTTGTTTGATTTGCAGTGACGGACAAAAGGCATATGGATTTCAAGTGAGGAAAGGAAAGAAGAGAACTACTTGGTCTGAGTTGCGTCCGACGACGTGAGCTTTTCGTTGCTATTTAGATAAGTTCTTCTTCCCTTCTAAATCTCTCTCCGTCTCTTTCTGTTCTTTCTTCTTCCTTTTGAATGTTCTTCTATTGGATGCTGTTTTTGTTTCTTTGAGTGTGATGTGTTTAATGTTTAAAAATTATTTTGATTTCTTGTCCTTGGATTCCAAAAACCGTGTCCTACTGTTAATCTGTTTTTGATATATATGATGAATTTTTAGGTCTTGAGATAACTTGTTAGGTTATCTTTTCCAGATTTTATGGGATTGTTGTTCTGTGGTTTTATTGTTGTTTGGATTAGATGTTCATTATGATCTCCTGGGCAAAGCTCTAATCTATTCAAATCATCAATTTATTTTTCAATTGTTTTTTTAAGTGCTTATTTGATAAGCCTTTTTAATCTCTGAGTTGGTTTTGCAGGTTTACAAAAGTGAAGTGACTTTGAATTGAAAGGAAGTTTGCGCCTGTTTTGGAGGTTGGAATTGGGGCGCTTCATCTTCAAACTACTGTTTTTTTGGCAATGGCTTGAGGATCCCTTTTCAAACTGCTGTACTTACAGCAGCTAATTTCAATTTAACTTTACTTTATTTTGATGTTACATAGAACCTTTTGGATAATGTATAAGTGTACCTTTGGACTATTTGTAGCGCATGTGCAGTTTTAACTTAAGACCTCTTTTGGATAATTATGTAACTTTGGAATAGGAATTTTTTATGTAACTAAACCTTTTTAAACATTTAAAAACTTGCCTTAATATTTTAATTGTGCTAATAAAAAATGCTTAAACTTTATCTTAATCTAAAAATGATTTGGGCCATAATGCAATAAAATGGACTCTTAATTTGGTTACCCTTAGCATATTACTATTAACCAAAATAAAATGTGACAAAAGGTCTAATAATAAAATATGCCACAAATATTGCAATTTCAACCTTAATCACAAAACCAACACATACACATACATATGGTAACTTGATCTAAACCAACACACGCATACTTAAGAAAAATGCAAATTAGTTTAAGGATTTATGAATGGTTTAGAAATTTGGCACATATATTTGAGATGTGAAAATGAGCTTAATAACAAGTGATCATAAAAATAATCATGTCTCTTAATATTTACTGATAATCAAATGGACTTTGGATCCGTGATGTAAGAAAATTTGAACCACACTTTGCAATATTAATTATGGACATGTTTATGTGAATGGGCCTTTTTTAAAACCAAGAGATCTCATGGGTAAATCAAAATGGGCCTTGTTAACCAAAATGCACATACCATCCCATGCTTCAGTAATAGCAATAAGAGACAAATGCAACATATGTCTTCTTAAGGATCTCAACAGATGAAAATGTCACTGAAGACTTGATGTCACTAAGGGCTGAGAAACCCTAAGATAGAACTTACGCCTTAATATAGAGTTCATGCCTTATGACATCTGGTAGTGAATGCTGGTGAAAGATTTTTCCTTACCCGTACAAAATTGGGGTATGACAGCTGCCCCTATTTAATTACCTCAAATCGGAAAGTAAGAATGGCAGTAGTTTTCGTGCATTCGCGATGGGAGATAATTAAATACAAAAAGACCCAAATTTTGTCCTAGGAAATGCAAAGAAAAAAATATAGGAAGAAAATGCAATGAGAAATAGTAAGAGAAATTATCCTAAAGGTAAAATGAAACAGCCAAGACTTTCTGGGAGTCGTCAGAACAATATCTTGGATGTCATAGTCGAGATATGTTAGTAATGGAATGACATCCCTAGCTAAATCTCAAGTCTTTTTCCAGGATGCTAGCATAGTATAAAGAAAATCTGGCACGAGACTCTTCATTTTGATGAAGCAGCATCTCAAACAGTAAAAGTGAGATTCTCTGTATCGAGTCGAAACAGCATCTTATCTGATAGAATTAAGATATTCCAGCAAGGGAAAAATACCTTAATTGAATCTAACACTCTCCGAGGATATAAGAGCAGTATCTCTAAAAAATCTGAAATGAGACTCTTCATATTGATGAAGCACCATCTCAAACAATAGAAGTGAGATTCTCTGTATCGAGTCGAAACAACATCTTATGTGACAGAATTAAAATATTCCAGCAAGGGAAAAATACCTTAATTGAATCTAAGACTCTCCGAGGATATTAGAGCAGCGTCTCTAAAAATCTGAAATGAGACTCTTCATATTGATGAAGCAACATCTCAAATAGTAAAAATGAGATTCTTTGTATCGAGCCGAAACAGTATCTTATATGATAGAATTAAGATATTCCAGTAAAGGAAAAATACCTTAATTGAATCTAAGACTCTTCGAGGATATTAGAGCAGTATCTCTAAAAAATCTGAAATGAGACTCTTCATATTGATGAAGCAGCATCTCAAACAGTAAAAATGAGATTGTCTGTATCGGGTCGAAACATCGTCTTATATGATAGATTTAAGATATTCCAGCAAGGGAAAAATACCTTAATTGAATCTAAGACTCTCCGAGGATATTAGAGCAGTATCTCTAAAAAATCTGAAATGAGACTCTTCATATTGACGAAGCAGCATCTCAAACAGTAAAAATGAGATTCTCTATATCGGGTCGAAACAACGTCTTATATGATAGAATTAAGATATTCCAGCAAGGGAAAAATACCTTAATTGAATCTAAGACTCTCCGAGGATATTAGAGCAGTATCTCTAAAAAATCTGAAATGAGACTCTTCATATTGATGAAGCAGCATCTCAAACAGTAGAAGTGAGATTCTCTGTATCGAGTCGAAACAACATCTTATCTGATAGAATTAAGATATTCCAGCAATGGAAAAAATACCTTAACTGAATCTAAGACTCTCCGAGGATATTAGAGCAGTATCTCTAAAAAAATCTGAAATGAGACTCTTCATATTGATGAAGCAGCATCTCAAACAGTAGAAGTGAGATTCTCTGTATCGAGTCGAAACAACATCTTATTTGATAGAATTAAGATATTCCAGCAATGGAAAAATACCTTAGCTGAATCTAAGACTCTCCGAGGATATTAGAGCAGTATCTCTAAAAAAATCTGAAATGAGACTCTTCATATTGATGAAGCAGCATCTCAAACAGTAAAAATGAGATTCTCCAGATAAATGAAGCAGTATCTCGAATATTCGTCCGTTGGGGGAAATATTTAAGAAAGGACTCCTTTTGAGGGAGATTTACTAGAAACACTCTACAGGGAGAAAAGATTATAAGAGACTTTTTAGGGTAACCTTTGCTTGGGGAGCAATGATTGTAAAGAAAAATGCATGGAATATCATTATTAATCATAAAGTTGAAAAATGATTTGTTGAGAAATAATCCCACGAGCATATGCAGGGTAATAACTTCATTTGGAAATGAGAAATGTCCAAGATACACATGAATGACCTTGGATCCTGATATTTTATAATTGATTCTTGTATGATGTTCCACTTTAGGTGGGAATTCCATGCATGGGATGTATACGAGCATGCAATTTGCTAGGGATATTTAGGATGTGCATGTAGAAATGCGAATGATTTTTATTTTGTTGAAATTCCCATTTTATGGGAGTGTTATGCATGAGTATGTTGATGACTGGTATGATTATTTCTTGGTGAATTTTCCTATTTGGTAGGGAGATTATGTATGTAATTGATGTACATGGCGTATGTGATGTATGCGGGTATGCAAATGGGTAATTGGGATATGCCCCGGTTAAGACGTTTTTTACTTTGAGGAATGATGCCAGTAGTGGACTTTTGTTATTGGGGTGATCTAATGAAGATCAAGCTTTGATGCCTCATTAGGTGATTTTGGAAAATATTTGGGTTGCTCCAGGCCACTGAAGAGTTCAGACTTCTCAACACGCGATACTCCATCCATGATTTATTAATGTTTCTGCTGGAAATACAACGGAGACTTTCCCCAGTTTGGCTATATCATGAGTACATTTATGAGAAGTGTGAATTAGTGGTTGAAAGGAACATAGGTGTCTGCAAACAGTCCTACACTCCTGTGAAAAACGAGGATGAACTTGGAGACTAAGGGATTCGTCTGCTTACTGTTTCAAAAGCAATTTTACCACTTTATTCAAACATGTGTTTTATTTTCTCCAATAGTTTTAAAAGTGACGTTTATCAAAAATAAAGGTGCTTCACAAACAAACAGATAAAACATAAAAAATGATTTGGGCACACTTTTGAGGAAATTTCTCTTTTATTGATTTGACCCTTAAATGGGCGATTGTACATAAAGATGCAGTTCCTTAATGAGGTAATTGTTGTGCATAGAAATAAAATGGCAATGAAAATTAAGTTCTTATTGAGTTTCCACACTGCTACGATCTTTATGTCTTTGATAGTCCAAGCACCCTGCTTTTGAAAAGTAAGGTGGATTGATTCTTTGTCTTCGAGGGATATTTTAGATACCTGAAAGTACAGCTCTTCGCCTTGGAATTAATCCCTAACTTTTGCCTGTACCGCCCTTTCGGGTTTTCGATCCACCGGGATACCCATTTTTGCCTGAATCGTCCTTTCGGGTTTTCAATTCAGCGGGTCAATTGTTTTATTTTTATCCCTAATTTTTGCCTGGATCGCCCTTTCGGGTTTTCAATCCACCGGGATAGCCATTTTTGCCTAAATCGCCCTTTCAGGTTTTCGATTTAGTGACTTTTATTATTCCACTTTTTTAGGCGAAGTACCTTTTAACAGCATCAGTATTGGTGGGAAGCGGCAACTCATCACCGTCCATAGTTGCTAGGATCAGAGCGCCTCGGGAAAAGGCTCTAACCACCACAAATGGGCCTTCATAATTTGGTGTCCATTTCCCTCTGGAGTCCTTACGTATGGGCAAGATTTTATTTAGCACCAAGTCTCCTTCTTGAAACACCCTAGGACGAACTTTCTTGTCGAATCCCTTTTTAAGACGCCTTTGATAGAGTTGACCGTGACCTAACGCTTTCAAGCGTTTCTCCTCAATAAGGTTGAGCTCGTCGTACCTTGATTGAACCCATTCTACCTCATCTATCTTAGCCTCAATCAAGACTCTCATCGAGGGGATCTCCATTTCTATAGGGAGAATTGCTTCCATACCATATACCAAGGAATAAGGGGTTGCCCCTGTTGAAGTTCGTACCGACGTGCGATAGCCATGTAATGCAAAAGGTAACATCTCATGCCAATCCTTGTATGTGACAAACATCTTTTGGATGATTTTCTTGATATTTTTATTCGCGGCTTCAACAACCCCATTCATCTTAGGTCGATAGGGTGATGAGTTGTGATGCTCGATCTTGAACGTTGTGCATAACTCCTCCATGGTCTTGTTGTTAAGATTAGACCCATTATCGATGATGATTTTGTTGGGAAACCCATATCGACATATGATGTTGTTTTTTAAGAAATGGGCGACCACGTGCTTTATGACATTCGCATAAGATGCGGCTTCCACCCATTTGGTAAAGTAATCTATGGCCACCAATATAAATCTGTTTCCATTAGATGCTTTGGGTTCTATCATTCCAATCATGTTGATGCCCCACATAGAGAAAGGCCAAGGTGATGCTATGACATTCAGCGGGGTAGGTGGTACATGTATTTTGTCAGCATAGATTTGGCATTTGTAGCATGCTCTGGTGTAATGGTAATAGTCGTCTTCCATCGTCAACCAGTAGTAACCTGCCCTTAGGATTTTCTTTGCCATGGCATGCCCATTGCCGTGTGTACCGAAAGACCCTTTGTGTATGTCCCTCATAAGCTGATTAGCTTCGTGTTTGTCCACACACCTCAACAAAACCATGTCGTAGTTTTGCTTGTACAATACCTCTCCATTCAAGAGGAACTTTGATGCCAACCTCCAGAGGGTCCTTTTGTCAAGGCTGGAAGCGTCTACCGGATATTCCCGCTTCTCCAGATATTGTTTGATATCAAAGAACCAGGGTTTACCATCTGGCTCTTCTGATGTAGTCAGGCAATGTGTAGGTTCGTCAAAACGCCTAATTTCAATGTGAGGCTGATGGTTGGGCCATATTAATTTGTACATGGAGGCCAGAGTCGCTAAGGCATCTGCCATCTGATTCTCTTCTCGAGGAATATGAGAGAAAGTGATTTCGTCGAATTTTGGAAGTAGCTTTAGCACGTAATCCCGATATGGAATTAGGTTAGCATGTCTTATTTCCCAATCGCCTCTGGTCTGATGTATGACTAGAGCGGAGTCCTCGAATACTTCTAGTATCTTGATCTTTAACTCAATAGCTTCTTCCAACCCTAATATGCAAGCTTCGTACTCGTCCATATTATTTGTGCAGGTAAAACAGAGCTTTGCGGTGAACGGTAGATGGAAATTTTTGGGAGACATTAGTACTGCCCCAATTCCATGGCCTATTACATTTGAGGCGCCATCGAACATGAGAGTCCAGCCTGCATTTAGCTCAGGGCTTTCCTCTAGTTCGGAGTCTTTAACATCTTTAACAACCATGATGTTCTCATCTGGGAAGTCAAACTTCAAAGGTTGGTAATCCTCCAGCGGTTGGTGAGCAAGATGGTCTGCTAATATGCTTCCTTTGATCGCCTTTTGCGCAACATATTGGATATCGTATTCTGACAACAACATCTGCCACCGGGCAATTCTACCAGTGAGAGATGGTTTCTTGAATATGTACTTGATGGGATCCATTTTAGATACCAACCAAGTCGTGTGAGTTAGCATGTACTGCCTGAGATGCTTAGCGGCCCATGCGAGTGCACAACAAGTCCTCTCGAGTAGGGAATATCTGGTCTCGCATTCATTAAACTTTTTGCTCAGATAATATATGGCATGCTCTTTTCTACCAGTCTCATCTTGTTGTCCCAATACACAATCCATGGACTCGTCGAGCACGGTTAAATACATGATGAGAGGTCTCCCTTTTGCAGGGGGCATCAGAATCGGTGGCTCTTGCAAGTATTCTTTGATTTTTTCGAAGGCTATTTGACAGTCATCGTTCCACTCCCCGCCTTAATTCTTCCTCAGAAGCTTAAATATTGGTTTGCATGTTGCAGTAAGGTGAGAGATAAACCTGGCAATGTAATTTTGTCTTCCCAAGAAACCACGAACCTCCTTCTCATTCCTTGGTGCAGGCATGTTCTGAATGGCTCGAACCTTATCGGGATCTACTTCAATTCCCTTTTGGCTTACGATAAAGCCTAAAAGCTTCCCAGATCGAACCCTAAATGTGAATTTGTTAGGATTAAGCCTTAACCTAAACTTCCTCAAACGAGCAAATAGTTTCCCCAGGTTAGTGATATGTTCTTCTTCTGTTTGGGATTTGGCAATCATGTCGTCGACATACACCTCAATCTCTTCATGAATCATGTCGTGAAAGAGAGTCACCATGGCACGTTGATATGTTGCCCCAGCGTTCTTTAATCCAAACGGCATTACTTTGTAACAAAAGGTGCCCCAAGGGGTAATGAACGTGGTCTTCTCCATGTCCTCAGGATCCATTTTAATTTGGTTATATCCAGAGAAACCATCCATAAAGGAAAATACGGAGAACTGAGTTGTGTTATCTACCAATACATCAATGTGAGGTAACGGGAAATCGTCTTTGGGACTGTCTCTGTTTAAGTCTCGATAGTCTACGCACATGCGGACCTTCCCATCTTTCTTTGGTACCGGTACAATGTTGGCAACCCATTGTGGGTACTTGGCGACTTCCAGGAAACCGGCGTCAAACTGCTTTCTCACCTCTTCTCTGATCTTGAGAGCCATATCTGGTCGAGTTCTTCTTAGCTTTTGTTTGACAGCAGAGCATTCTTCTTTAAGGGGAAGCTTGTGAGTCACAATATCAGTATCTAATCCAGGCATGTCTTAGTATGACCAAGCAAACACGTCGTCATATTTGTGGAGGAGCTTTATCAACCTTGTCTTTACTGCATCTTGAAGCGCGACGCTTATCCTTACTTCTCTCGTATCTTCTTCTGTTCCCAGATTGATAACTTCAACGGCCTCCTGGTGTGGTTGAATGACCTTCTCCTCTTGTCTGAGTAATCTGGCCAACTCTTCAGGGAGTTCGCAAATCTTCCCCCACTTCGTCTTCAGCTAGGTAGATTGGACAATCAAAATCATATTGGACCTTAGCAGTGTCGTTATCAATGGTCTCGGTGGTGTTTCTGCATGTTATGATTTATGCAGTTTATTTAGAAAGTGCATGCATAAAAATTGATGCCATTTCTGTAAATAAATAAAAAACAAAAGGAAAGGAACAAAAATTTGGATGCAAATCGTCATTTTATTAATGATAAAAACTCTTGAAAAAGATAAAGGAGGCCCTACAACACGCCACTGTGCCTTGGGCAGAGCACGGGGTTTTGTCTAAAATAATAAAATTACTTTTGAAATATTTGGGGAACTTCCACAGCCTTCCAGTTTTTCAGCTCTTCATTAGGTGCGGCTTATCACATCCAGCTAGACACCCCCTTTTCGCGATCTCCATCACTGATCATTGCCACCTGTTTGCCAAAGATGTGGCCAGCACTGGTGAACATTTTCTCTACAGAAGGAATCTGCTCTTTTTCATGTTGGTTACCAAATTTATTTGATGACGGGTCATACCCTAAGCCAAACTTGTCTCGTTTCTCTTTCACTTCCACCATTTTGCCCCAGTCTTGAGCATTTTCACTTTCCATAACAGCCTTAGCTCCTTGCCACTAGGCCATGGATGGTCCTGATTTCGGGGTCTCTAATGTCTGTTGGATGGCCATCATATTTACCACTTCCAAGGATTGGAATGGTGTCTCAGTGATCTCTCCATCCACCTCGATATATCAGAAAGATGTCAAGTGGCTAACCAAGATATCTTCCTCTCCTCCAATCACAATCATTTTGTCATTTGTAATGAATTTTAGCTTTTGATGCAGAGTGGAGGTGACAGCGCATGCGGAGTGAATCCAGGGTCTCCCAAGTAGGCAACTATAACCGGGATGTATGTCCATGACCTGGAACGTGATATTGAAAATAGTCGGACCTATCTTGGTTGGTAAGTCAACCTTTCCTATCACTGCTCGCCTTGAGTCATCAAATGCCTTTACGATTAGGGTGTTGGGCTTCATACTTATCCCTTCCATTGGCATCTTTATCAAAGTTGTCTTCGACATGATATTCAATGAGGAACATGTGTCCACTAATACCCTTGATAGTATAGTGTCTATGCATTTCAAAGAGATATGTAAGGCTTTGTTATGGTTCTTTCCCTCGATCGGCAGTTCATCATCGTTAAAACCCAAGAAATTTCCAGTGGTCACACAAGCTATCACATCGTCAAACTGTTCTATTGTTATGTCTTTCGTGATATGAGCGGCGCTCAATACTTTCAACAACGAATTCCTGTGTGCTTCTGAGTTGAGCAATAAAGATAACATGGAGATCTTTGAAGGTGTTTGATTTAGTTGGTCAACCACTTTATAATCACTCTTCTTGATTATCCTCAAAAATTCCTCGGCCTCTGTAACACCTCAAAATTTGCCCTCCTCTCTTGGGACTAGCTAATCATATTGCATATCATTTTTAGGTCATTAGGCATTGCACATTGCATATCATGTGGTTACATTGTGCAAGTCATCCTCACAAGTCTTGACCAGGAGATGAGGAAGTCAAAGTGCAAGCCTAGGGTTTACTGACTGATCATTGGCCATCTGAGGATTGGACTGTGAATTAGGGTTTTTTGTGATTCTCAAAGGATGTTGGTCTTCATCTTGATTGCAATGATACATCATCATCATCATGGTTTATTATCATCAGAAGATTGATCGGATTCCTTGAGATTAGGGTTTTGACCACTGGTCAACCCTAATCAGTTGCATTGGGCCAGTCAGGGCATAATCAGGAGATGGGGTCTATGGTGGTTATGGGGTTCATTCTGTGATTATATTGAGCTTATTAAGGCTAGGGTTTCACCCTTGAGCCATTTCAGTTGAAGATTGGGGCTTAATTTGATCTATGCATGGCCAAATTCATCTGTCAGATGAAAAAGTCAACTGTGGTCAACTGTACATGATCTGATGGATTTGGAGGTGGAAATGAGTTGGATACACTTCATTCATGTTGGAACAAGTGTTATTTGACATCTCAAAGCTCAAGAATGAAGAAAATCAAGTCAGGACAAAAACTGCCAAAAATAGAAAGTGACTTGTAATGGAAGTTTCCAAAAATGGAAAGTTTTTGACCTCAAGGCCACGTGTCCAAGGAAGCTTCAAATGAAAAATTGTTCAACATGAAAGTTGTAGATCTTGTTCTCACCTTTCCAAAAAGTCCAAGAACTTGAAAATCCCATGTATGGTTGTCAAGTTATGGCTCAGTGAAATTCAAAAATGACCTATAATCAGGAGGCCATAATTCCCACATGGATTGTCCAAATTGCAAGTTCTTTATATGCACAAACTCCATTTGACATGTACTTTCATGGTGCATAATTGGATTTTTCCAAAAGTGGTCAATGCAAAAAGTCAATTTTCAACTGGACAGTTAAAATGGACCAAGGGCAAAATTGTCCAACTTGTGAAATAATTGGAATTTTTGAGTGGGGATTTTTGCAACACCTCATAATTGGCATTTGAAACTTGTTGGAATCATCATTTTATGCCTAAGGCTTATGGTTTGAAAATTGGCCATTAAAATGAAATTGCAAAATTGGACAAAGTGGCATTACATGGTGATTTTTCAAAATACACATCCAATGAGAGTGAGGCAAGTGGCAACAGCTCACACATGGCATTTGGAAGTTGTGTGAGCTGTCAAAGAGGTGGCAATGAGCTGGCTTGTGAAATTCCATTTTTGCCCTCACTTGAAAATTAACATTTTCACTAATCATCTCCAAATGGTTAATTAACATGATTAAGTGGTGATTAAGCCCACATATATATTCCTAATCACATGATAATCATAACAGAAAAATCATTTCATCAAATTCAGATCTGAAACTTTCCAAATTCTCTCAAAATCTCAAGAACACCAAAATCTTCAAATTCATCAAACTTCTTCAATTTTGCATCAATTTGCAAAATTCTTGTTGCATTGATCTTGTATCACCATATGCTCCATCTGTTTGTGCTTTTCAACATCCAAAGCCGTGCCAATCTCGACTGCACTTTCAAGCTCCATCAATGGTGAATTGTGATTTGGAGCGCTAGGAGCAAAATCGAGTGAATCTAAGCTTCGCATCTCCTTTCCACTAGCTTATATTACATCTGTTTGGAGCTGGATCGTGCAAAAAACAGCAAGAACATCACTGCCATACCAGGTTTCCAAAAATTTGAATCTCACGAATTACTTGATTATTATATGCATTCTGTAGTTCATTGATGATAGATCATAGTGATGCTTGTGGTTTTGCAAATGGATTAGTGTAGAGAAAGTTATCTGAATTCGAAGCTTTGAATGTGAAACTTTAAACGATCGATCCGGTTAGTATAGTTAGATTTAGGTTGATTAGGTTATATATTCATGATCTATGCACTGAGACGATTCCAACGGATATTCATTTGCGAGTTTTGGTGGAAGTTTGAGCGAAACCGTTGCTGGCATTTGGAAGCTCATACGCGAGAGAGACGATGAATTTCTGGAGAGGAGAGTCGTTTGATCCACTGCTTCGTTCGAATTTTTGAGGGAGGTGTTTCCCGCGGTACTGTTCAAGTTTATTACAAGTTTGCCATTAATGAAACTACATTAATTATATTAATTCTAAAAAATATTAATAAATCACACAAATATTAGAAAATTCATAAAAAAATCATAGAAAAATCAGAAAAATGTGGAAATTTTTGTGTTGACTTTGTTGTTGACTGTAGGATTTATTTGACTCATTTTTGAAGGTTGTGCATGGTAGGAATAATGTTTGACCTAAGGTTCTTTAACATGTGCTCATTTTTGATACCTTGTGCCAAATTCAATGTGAAATTCTCATGGTTGCAAATAAATGTCTGAAATTTTTTGTGATGATTGTGGACTGGTTGATGTTTATTTACATGTAAATTTCATGAATTTTTGATACCTGATCATTGAGTTATGAATTTTGGAACTTAGGTGTGACAATGTGTGTCACACCTCATTATGTCAATTTGCTGGATTTTTTTGAGTGACCTATACTTGTTGGATTAATGTGAAATTTTGCATGATGTTTGATTAACATGTTAAGATGCTATGTGAATTTTTGTGGAATTTTATGTGGCATTTTCAAATTGATTGCTATTTTTCATCTCTGGTGGTTGAATTTACAAGTTCATGTGACATAGGTTGGTAGAATCAATGTGAAATGCTCATATGGTGTTGAATGATCATGAAATTTGATATGCTTGTAATAGACACATGATAGGACATCCCTGTTTTGGTCTCATCCATTTCTTTTTTGTTTTCATTGAGTTATGAATTTTTGAAGTGGAAGCATATGTTGATGTTGTGATTTGGGGCATGTAATTGTGTCTGTTTTTGTTGATTTTCATTGACATAGTTATCTTGGTCCAATTAGGCTAAAATTTGACATGATAGACCTGGATTAGCCCCTGTTTAGGTGTAATTTATTTGAGATTTTTTGGATTTGTTTTGATATGGATTTGGATGCAATGGTTCTGTTTGCATGTTTGGTGCTTCATTTGAACTAATTTGCCTTGTTTTGTGCATAACATGAACATGATGAATGATATAAACATGAGACTAATTGTGTTGACTCTTGTTTGACTTTAGCTTGAGTTTGGTTAGAGATACCTTGCTGTTTAGGAATTTTTCTTGCCTTTGGACCCTAGGCTTAGCCTAGTGGTCTTGTTGCTAATATTTGCTTGATTTTTCAGGATCAATAGCACAATGCACATGGAGAATGAATCAAGTTAAATGCAATTGATGTTGTTTGATGTTTGTACACTAACATAACATTGTTTTGTAGGTTGTGAAGTTTGGGATTGAGCTTTGAGCTTGCTTTGTTGTGCATTGATCTGTATAGATTAACTGATTGAACTTTTGCTGTTTAGTTTGTCTGTCTGAGTACTAACTGTGTTTGACTGTTTCCAGGTACTTTTAGTTGCTCAGTTCCTTGTGAACTTTTGCTTTGCTTTGCTTAAGCAACTTGCATTGAGGTATAACTTCCTAACTTCATGTAGTCTGGAGACCCGGTCTGTTATTTGACCGGGCAAATAAATGTCTGAAGTCCTCCTTAAGAGGCGATGATTGTGATTGTTTAATTTTGTGCCTAAGCAGGTAAAGACCTTAATCAAGGCAATTGGTGGAAGGTAGGGATAAGCAATCTATCCCCCACTATTCAGTGGAGTCTTCTCCTTGCTCCCATTACATGGTTGTAGCATTGAGATTACAAGCCCAAGATCCGTGCAGTGCACGTTGTGTCAGAGTCTCTGAGTATAGAAGGGTTCCCCCATTCTGGACCCATGCTCATTTGTCAGAAGCTCTCCCTGGTTAGGGATAAGAGCTGTGAGGTCTGATCCTCACTTCACCTCTCATCTGCTTCACCTTAGCCTCGTAATGGCAAGGTTAAGAGCAAACCCAGCCCGTACAGACGACTTGCTGAGGCAGTCAAACCTATTGTGTGAGCCCACTTGTTTGGTTATAGTGCGTGCTATGTGGATATCTGTTTGAGATGCTTGTTCTCATTTGATGTATGCTTGAGTTATTTTGTACGCTTGTATGCTTGCTTCTTTCCTGGATAGGAGTAGTTTGCTTATGCAAGTAGGATAGAAAACCGAACTTAGGGTAAACGATGCATGACAACACTAGGCTCGAGTCCAGCTCCCTAGTAGTGTGTCTTTCCCTGGTTTCTGGCTAGCAATCCAGTCCCTTTCAGGGGAACTACATCGCCCTGATCCTCGTTCCAGACGAGGTATGTAGGCAGGGGGTCGTGCGAGACCTCTCCGGGCAACTTTTTTCTTTTTGTGTGTGTTTTCTTGTTATCTGATTATGTATGTTTGGGTTCGGATGCCGACGTAAGCCCAGTGATTGGCTGTCGGGCTCCACGTTTGCCCTTTTGAGTGTGTTTTGGTTCGGATGCCGACGTAATTCCATCCAGTGGTTGTCGGGCTCCATGTTTGACACCCTTGCTTGTTTGTGTGTTTTGTGTTGTTTGGCGTGCGTAAGCCGAACTACAGTGGCTCTGATTCTTGTTCCAGACAAGATATGTAGGCATAAGGTGCGATACCTTATCGAGCTCGTTCCTCTTAACCCCACCTGCGTTCCCTGTGTGCGTGTGATGTTTTAGCAACCTATTCTTTATTCTAGGACGTGGATCCCGTCGAGTACGACGGACGTGAGGGGTGCTAATACCTTCCCCTTGCGTAACCGACTCCCTTACCCTGTCTCTTTGGTCGCGAGACCATGTTCTTTCCAGGTTTCTCTGAGCGTTTCCTTTCCCTATTTTGGGATAAATAACGCGCAGTGGCGGCTCTGTGTGTGTTTTGTTTTTAGCTCGCCGGTTGATTTTTCGCAGGATGCGACAGCTGGCGACTCCACTGGGGACTTCGAGATGTAGACCTGTGCTGGTCCATCTTCCCTAAGCGAGTCCTTCCTAGCGTTCTAGGATAGTTTAGGTTGCTTGTGATGCTTGATTTATTGCATTTATTGTTCTAACCAGTGTGTATATATATTTGCATTAATGTCTGCATGCATCATACTATCATGTTGTTGCCGTCCTCTGTGCAGGTGGTTCCTCTGTTTGGGGTGGGTGTTCTGAGTGGGGCTAAAACCCAGGCCCGAGTATACACCTAGGACTAGTGTGGTCTCATGTTCCTCATTTGCTGGATCAGCATATTGTTGCAACGTGACATACCACAAGCCAGACGAGGTTCATTTGATAGTGCTTTCCTCTATGGGGTACTCCACTTTGGTTGAGTTACTTCATCTGAACTATTGACTCTGGTGACCGATCATTTCCCGGATCTTTGGTTTAGACGATCTCAGGAGAGCTGCAATGGCACACCCGAAAGGGCAAACCCATTGAGTATCTCTGCCCGATTGTCGAGACTATTATCCGCCTTAGGATGACCTGTTTAGAATTTACCTGTGAGGGGAGGGTGATTCTTTCAGATGCATGTTCAGATGGTGACTCAGATGGTGACTAATTGTTCCGTGGATCAGAGTCTTACTTATAAGTCGGATTTATGGCCGTTTATTTCTGAGACGCCGGAGTGCTGTCCGAGTTATTTATCAGTGGGGATCCGTTTATTTCAGGATTCCCCGGGCCGAGTTATTTATCAGTGGGGATCCGTTTATTTCAGGATTCCCCGGGCCGATTCAGATGTTGTGGGTATCTGCTCAGAGTTTTGTCTGGTGATGATGATGATGTATCTGTCTTCCGTTTATTTTTGAACCCTTGAGTTGGATTTGTGGTTACATTTTCGCCTTCAGATGGTTGTGATCAGTTCAGAGATCCGAGCTGTGGTTCAGGGCAACAGATGATCAGATGGCTTGGAGGATGGCAATGCATTGCATTCATTCATCAGCATCATTACATTTTGCATTTACCTGCATCTAACACATGTTTATCCATATGCAGGGACATTTTTGATCAAGATCCTGGTTGAGAGACTTTCTGCTAGAGATGAGAACCGGTTTGAAGCATGATGTTGTCTACAGTTTCTTCAACCCAGAGATTGACGAGTTGAGAGATATGATTGCATTGATTACACCTGACCATGTGGGGATGTTCAGAGAGTCATACGGTAGTATCCTGAAGATGGTTTTCAGACTCACTGACAGTGACAGAAGCGCCATTCATACTCTTCTCCAGTTCTATGACCCGGGGCTGAGATGCTTTGTATTTCCGGACTATTTGTTGGGACCTCTGATGGAGGATTATGCTAGCATCCTGGGTGTTCAGATCCGCGATCAGATTCCTTTTTGTGCTATTAGGAGAGAGCCTGACGTCCTTGGGATTTCCCGTGCTCTTTATTTGAGTCCGGAAATAGTCAAAGAGGGTTTGAAGGAGAAAGGAAAGTTACCAGGTTTTCACTTGAGTTTCTTGGAGGCTAATGCCAAGGAACATGCTGCTATGGGTAACTGGAAGACGGTTTGTGCTCTGACCGCCGTGAGCATTTATGGGATTGTTCTGTTTCCTAATCAGAAGGATTTTGTGGACCATAATGCTATCAGATTGTTCATGCAGAGAAACCCTATTCCTACTCTGATTGGAGATGTTTACTACTCAGTGCATAACAGGAATGAGAAGAGGCGTGGTGGCTTGATCAGATGCTGTTCTCAGTTGCTCTTCCGATGGTTTATGGGGTATTTGCCTTCTCGGGGTGCTTTTGTTCATCTTGATCCTTCGGTCAAGTGGTCCTTCAGGTTGATGGGGTTGCAGGCTGAGGACATAGCGTGGACTCATAATGGTTTGGCTGGACGGAATTTTATATATAACTGCGGGGATTTTCCCAATGTGCCTCTCATAGGAGTTCAGGGTTGCATTAATTACAACCCAACGCTTCTCAGGAGACAGATGGGATTTGCTATGGAGGTTCCTCCCCTTGAGTGTGAGACTCAGGAGTCCTTTTACTTCCCGATTGAGGGTAATCAGGCCAAGCTGATGCAGGTGTCCGGGGCATGGCGCAACATTCAGAAGAAGGGTAAGGTTCCATTTGGTAAGGTCAACTGTCGGTATTTTCCTCTATTCGAAGATTGGTTGCGGAAGAGGATCGAAGCCACATTTCTACCATTTCCGGGGGGTGATCCTGTGTGTCCTATGATTGAGGGTCCAAGTTCTTCTGTCGGCATGGAGGAATTCCTTGAGATGAAGAGGGCCAGAGATCAATTACTTGCAGAGAAAGCTGAATTGGAAAGAAGTGTTGCTTGGTTTCAGGCAGCTAATCAGGAGATCAAAGTAAAGATGGAGGATCAAGACAAGCGACATGCCTTGGAAGCCAAACGCTTTGAGATGGATACAGCCTACTATGGGAAGATCAGCCAAGCTTTAGCATCATCCAACCGGGAGCACGACATCACTAAGGATAAGCTGTTCAGAGCATCGAAAGTCATTGAAGATGAGAAGAGAAGGCAAATACTTGTCAGAGATCAGAGGGACGACAGAGTCCGAGTCCTCATTGCTGAGTGGGAGACCAAGCTGAAGGTCAAGGAAGCAGAGAATCTGAAGATCACCGCTGAGAGAGATCATTACAGAGCAGAAAGAGACCATTACTTCAGGCAGATGAAGATTCATCAGAAGGAAGTTGGGAGACTGCAGCAGGAGAACACAGAGCTCAGGTTCGCTGCAGAGTTCGCGAGGATGGAAGATGAGGTAGGGCCATCTGTGGGACCCTCATCGAGCTAGATCTTTCATTTGTGTTGGATTACCGTCAGGCTTGTTGACGGAATTCACTTGTCTGTATTTCTTTCCTATTCTGGAGGATTGTATTTGACTTTATTTGACTTGATGTATGACTATGGCACTGATTGTGCCCTATTTGGTTATGTTATGGTGATTTTTCATTCAGTGATTGGTTTTCAAGCTTTATTTGCTTTGCTGTATGCACTCGCACAAGCACACACATGGTTGGGGGTATCATGCTGAATCACATATCTCCGATCTGCACGATAAAATCAGATGCTGAATATCAGAATATTGATGCCGGATTATTATCTGTCTCAATGATGCCAGGATCGAGAGACAAAGTGTCCTTCATATGGATAGACACTGCATTCATGCATTGATCATAATAACTTGTGTTTTATTTTGCAGGTAACTGTTACTAACGTGCTTGTTTGCTACAGGAATCATTGCTCGCGCTCGTAGAGTCATCCCTTTGCACTCAACACGCCCTCACAGATATTATACCAGAAGGAATACACCCAGACTCATGGAGCTTCCCAGTGCAGATATGCTTGAGCTAAAAGATAAAATGAATGAGTTGATCAACATAATGCAAGGCTTTGCAGTTGGTCAGAAGGCTCTGGCAGACAAAGTTGAGAAGCTCGAGCGGGCTTCTGCAGCAAACAGTGGGGTTAACCTGGATGGAGTCTCCAACCAGGGGCAAGGGTCTCGAGACGGCGGAAAAAGGACGACTGTGGGTCTCGTGAATAATGCTGGTGGTCTTGGTGGTGCGGGCGGCCAACCGGGTCGGAATCAGAAGGATAACTTTGTGCCTCCGTTCTATGGGTTCGACGAAGACCAGGAGGAAGATAGAGAGGCTGATCAGTTCTCGATGCAGAACGAGCCGTTTGTTCCTTATAACGCTCCACTTCAGAACAAGGAGATTCAGCTGCTGGCTGAAAAGATAAAGGTCTTGGAGAGTTATGCCACTCCTGGAGTGGTGAATATGTCTAATATGGGGCTGGTGGAAGGGATTGTGATCCCGCAGAAGTTCAAGGCGCCCAGTTTTGACAGATATAACGGGAGTTCTTGCCCAGAGACGCACTTACAAGCTTTTGTCCGCAAGATCTCTGCATACACAACGGACCAGAAATTGTGGATGTACTTCTTCCAGGACAGCCTGTCCGGAGGCTCCCTGGAATGGTATACTAAGCTGAAATCGTCTGATATAAAGAATTGGCAGGATCTTGGGGATGCTTTCTTCAAGCAGTACCAGTTCAATGCTGACATGGCTCCGAGCCGTACCCAGCTGCAGGGTATGTCTCAGAAAAATAATGAAGGATTCAAGGAGTATGCCCAGCGGTGGAGAGAACTGGCTGCGAGAGTTCAACCTCCTCTTGTGGATAGAGAAATGTCTGACTTGTTTATGGGGACCCTGCAGGGGCCGTTTGCGGAAAGGATGGTGGGTTATCCTGTCACCAATTTCTCTGATATTGTGGTGGCAGGGGAAAGAATAGAAAGTTGGTTAAAGCTGGGTAAGATTCAGGGTACTGCGTCTGCATCTTCTTCCGGTTCAAAGAAGCCATTCGGTAATGGTGGGCAGAGGAAAAGGGAAGGAGACACCAGCGTTGTTTATACTCAACGTGGACCCAGTAGGGACCGTTACTTCCAGCACACTGCTGCGGTAACTATCCCTGCTGAGCCTCAATCTGCACCGCAACAACAGCAGCAACAACAACAGAGACAACCCTTCCAGCAGAGGCAGCAAAGGGCTGGTTATCAGGTCAGGGGCAGAGCACAGGATCGACAATTTGACAGGCCTCCGGTGACCTATGCTTTCTTGTTTAAGAAGCTGCAGGATTTGGGCCTAGTGCAAACCAGAACTCTGGCACATTTGAGACCTGATCAAAGGCCAGCCAGTTATGACGAGAATGCCAAATGTGAGTTCCACTCAGGTGCGCCAGGGCATAATATTGAGAACTGTAAAGCTTTTAAGCACACAGTTCAGGATTTAGTGGATTCCAAGGCAATTAATTTTGCTCCATCTCCCAATGTCAATGCAAATCCCATGCCTGCGCATGGCCAGAGGGGGGTGAACGCCATTTCTGAGGAAAATAGAGTTGGGCTGTCTGATGTGAGTCAGTTGAAGACGCCTTTGGGTGAGCTGAAAAGTCAGTTACTGGTGAATGGGGTTTATCCAGGCTGCGGGTCTGGTTGTGCTGAGTGCATTATCTCTGTGAATGGTTGTGAGCTTCTGAGGAAGTGTGTCCAGGGTCTGATGGACGAAGGGGTTATCTTGGTTGAGAGGGCTGACAAAGAAGGAAGGGAAGAGGTCTCCACTATAACCATTTACTATGACACGGTGGATTTGTCAAACCTTGTGGAGGAGGCTCCAGTTACCATCACGGTACCTGGGCCAGTTCCCTATGACAAAGATGATGCCGTGCCGTGGCATTATGGTGGGGAGGTGTATTGCAACGGCGAGAAGGTGGAAGAGCAATCTGCAAGTGAAACCACCGTGCTAAAGGTGGATAATGCCGGTCTCAGCGATTTCACTCGCAGCGGTAGGCTATTTGCTCCTGATGCGTTGAGGAGAGGGGAGGAAGAAAAAGATAAAAAAGAAAAGGCCGAGGCTTTAGCCAGGGCAAAGGGAAAAACTGTGGTGGATAATGGTGGTACTCCTGTGATGACACCGGTGCCTGCGGGGTCGGATAATAAATTTGATGATGAGGCTGAAGAGTTCTTAAGGATCATCAAAAAGTCGGAGTATAAACTGGTGGATCACTTGCAGCAAACTCCTTCCAAGATCTCAATTCTTTCTTTGTTGCTGAGCTCAGAGGGGCATAGGGAGGCCTTATTGAAAATTTTGAAGAAGGCTTATGTTCCTCAGGAGATCACCATCAATCAGCTGGAGACGGTCGTATCCAATGTGCATGCTAGCCATGGGTTGGGCTTTACGGATATGGACCTGACAGTGGATGGCAGAAACCACAACAGGGCGCTACACATTGCAATGGAATGCAAAGGGGCCGTGCTTTCGCATGTGCTGGTTGATACCGGCTCCTCCTTGAATGTGTTGCCAAAGAAAGCCCTGGCAAAGCTTAACTGTGATGGGCTGATTTTGACCCCGACTGATTTGATAGTGCGGGCGTTTGATGGGTCAAAATGAGCCGTATTTGGGGAAGTTGAATTGCCGGTGAAGATTGGACCTGAGGTGTTCAAGTCGACTTTCTATGTTATGGACATCCAGCCAGCTTACAGTTGCTTGTTGGGTCACCCATGGATTCATGCTGCGGGAGCAGTTACTTCGACTTTGCACCAGAAGCTGAAGTACATTTGGGAAGGGCAAGTCGTTACTGTCTGCGGAGAGGAGGATATATTTGTCAGCCACCTGTCTTCATTCAAGTATGTGGAGATGGATGGTGAGATCTGGGAGACGCCTAGCCAGGCATTCGAAACCGTTAAGGTGGAGAATGCTCTGTTCGCAAAGCAGGAGGAGGAGAAACCATCCATCGCTTCTTACAAACAGGCTGCTGAGGTGGTTAAGAATGGAGAGGCTCCTGGTTGGGGCAGAATGATGGAGATTCCTGAGAAGAAGGATAGGTTTGGGGTGGGATATCGACCTAGCCGAGGCTCAGGGCAAGGAAGAGGACGTCGTACGTCAGTAACCTTCACAAGCGCCGGAATGCTGGATCCGGATCACATCTGTATGATGAGTGAAGATATTGATAGTGACTGCGACATCGACCAATGGATAAAGCCGTGCACACCAGGGATGGAAATCCAGAACTGGAAGGCCGAAGAGATCATCCGGGTCACTCTCCTTGAAGAGTAATATTTTTCTTGTTTTCATTCTTATTTGCATGAAAGCCATGCGTGTTGCCCGACACGTAATGGTCCATTGTAAGGGCCACCTCATGTTTAAATTTGCAAGGTTTTGCATCATGAATAAAGGATGTTTTTTCAGTTAAAAGCGGTGTTCCCTGTTTTTCATTTATTTTTGCAGTTAAAAAAATAAAAAAAAACAAATAAAAATGGCAATGTTTTCATTTTCCTTTTTATTTGTCACACCGGTTCTAAAGCAATGCATGAATCAACATTCATGCAGATGCGATTCTTCTCCGGATCTCATTGATAACAATCCTGTTACACCCTTGTATGACTTCGACAATCCAATCTATCTTGCCGAAGAAGAAGACGAAGAAGATTGTGAACTGCCAGGGGAATTAGCCAGGTTGTTAAAACAAGAGGAGAAGGTGATTCAGCCGCATGAAGAACAGATTGAGGTCGTGAATTTGGGTACCGATGAGATGAAGAAAGAAGTGAAAATCGGGGCTGCTTTGGAGGAAAGTGTAAAGAGCAGAATGGTGGCATTGTTGAAAGAGTATGTCGACATCTTTGCCTGGTCTTATCAAGATATGCCAGGGTTGGATACCGATATCGTTGTGCACAAGCTACCGTTGAGAACAGATTGTCCTCCAGTGAAGCAGAAGTTGCGCAGAACTCGACCTGATATGGCGATGAAGATTAAAGAAGAAGTGCAGAAGCAGTGGGATGCTGGTTTCCTTGCTGTCACTAATTATCCGCCATGGGTTGCGAACATCGTGCCAGTCCCGAAGAAAGATGGTAAAGTGAGAATGTGTGTGGATTACCGGGATCTGAATAGAGCTAGTCCGAAGGATGATTTTCCGTTACCTCACATTGACGTGTTGGTAGACAATACAGCTCAATTCTCGGTGTTTTCTTTCATGGATGGTTTTTCTGGCTATAATCAAATCAAAATGTCGCCAGATGATATGGAGAAACAACATTCATTACACCGTGGGGTACCTTTTGTTACAAGGTGATGCCATTTGGTCTCAAGAATGCCGGTGCTACTTATCAGAGAGCCATGGTGACTTTGTTTCATGATATGATTCATCATGAAATTGAATGCTATGTTGATGACATGATAGCAAAGTCCCAGACAGAAGAGGGGCATTTGGTAGATTTGGCTAAGTTGTTCGACCGGTTGAGACAGTTCAGACTGAGGTTGAATCCGAACAAGTGCACGTTCGGAGTGCGGTCCGGTAAATTGCTGGGGTTCATTGTGAGTGAGAAAGGAATCGAGGTTGATCCTGCAAAGGTAAAAGCAATAAAAGAAATGCCTGAACCGAGAACAGAGAAGGAGGTTCGTGGTTTCTTAGGTAGATTGAACTACATTTCACGGTTCATATCTCATCTAACAGCCACGTGTGAGCCGATATTCAAATTGTTGAGAAAAGATCAAACGGTCAGGTGGAATGATGATTGCCAAGTGGCATTTGAAAAAATAAAAGAATATTTGCAGGAGCCTCCGATTCTGATGCCTCCTGTGGAGGGGAGACCTTTAATTCTGTACCTGACGGTCCTCGAGGGATCTATGGGGTGTGTATTGGGGCAGCATGACGAGTCTGGTCGAAAAGAGCATGCCATATACTACCTTAGCAAAAAGTTTACCGACTGTGAAACAAGATATTCACTGCTCGAGAAAACTTGTTGTGCTTTGGTCTGGGCTGCTCGCCGACTAAGGCAGTATATGCTGGTTCATACCACTTTGTTGATTTCCAAGATGGATCCAATCAAGTACATTTTTGAGAAGCCAGCATTGACCGGACGGGTTGCAAGGTGGCAAATGATTTTGACTGAATACGATATACAGTATACCTCTCAGAAAGCGATCAAGGAGAGTGTATTGTCTGATTACCTCGCCCAGCAACCCATTGATGATTATCAACCAATGAAGTTTGAATTCCCTGATGAGGACATCATGTTCCTTAAATCGAAAGATTGCGAGGAACCAATCCCGGAGGAGGGGCCTGACCCTGAATCCGAATGGATTTTGATGTTTGATGGGGCCGTTAACGTGAATGGAAGCGGTGTTGGTGCTGTTTTGGTTACGCCGAAAGGATCCCACATTCCTTTTGCTGCTCGGCTAACATTTGAGTGCACCAACAACGTAGCTGAATATGAAGCTTGCATATTGGGAATTGAAGAGGCGATTGATTTGAGAATCAAGAACCTTGTCATTTACGGAGATTCAGCTCTGGTGATAAATCAGGTTAACGGGAAATGGTATACGCATCAGTCTCATTTGGTTCCGTATCGAGATTATACGAGGAGATTGTTGACGTTTTTCACCAAGGTGAAGATGCATCATGTGCCCAGAGAGGAGAATCCTTTGGCAGATGCTTTGGCTACTCTGGCTGCCTTGATTAAGGTGCAGAGGTGGAATCAGTTCCCCAGTGTTGAAGTTGGACGTCTGGATAGGCCGGCTTACGTGTTTGCTGTTGATACAGCACCTGATGATGAGAAGCCGTGGTATTTCGATATCAAGCGCTATCTTGAGACGCAGGAGTATCCTGAGGGAGCGTCTAAGAAGGACCGGAAGACTCTGCAGAGGTTAGCCATGGTGTTCCACCTGAATAAGGATGGGGTTTTATATAAAAGAAATTTTGATTGGGTCTTGCTCAGATGTGTTGATGAGGCAGAAGCAAGCCAATTAATGAAAGAGGTTCACGAGGGATCGTTCGGTACCCATGCCAGTGGGAATGCAATGGTAAAGAAGCTGCTGAGAGCAGGTTATTACTGGATGACAATGGAGGCCCAATGTTTTAATTTCGTGCGGAAGTGTCATAAATGCCAGATTTATGCTGATAAGGTGCATGTGCCTCCAAATCCGTTGAGCTTGATGTCGTCTCCGTGGCCGTTTGCTATGTGGGGCATTGATATGATAGGAAAGATTGAGCCTACAGCTTCGAATGGGCACAGATTCATATTAGTGGCTATTGATTACTTCACCAAGTGGGTTGAAGCAGCCTCTTATACGAATGTGACGAAGCAGGTTGTTGCCAGATTTCTCAAGAGAGACATCATTTGCCGATATGGGGTTCCCGAGAGAATCATTACTGATAATGGTTCTAATTTGAATAATAAGATGATGGCAGAGCCGTGCCGGGAATTCAAAATCGAGCATCACAATTCTTCTCCTTATCGTCCAAAGATGAATGGGGCGGTTGAGGCAGCCAACAAGAACATAAAGAAGATTGTGCAGAAAATGGTGATGACCTACAAGGATTGGCATGAGATGTTGCCGTTTGCATTGCATGGGTATCGAACGTCGGTACGTACATCTACTGGGGCAACTCCTTTCTCATTGGTATATGGAATGGAGGCTGTATTACCTGTGGAAGTTCAGATTCCCTCTTTGAGAGTCCTGATGGACGTGAAGTTGCAAGAGGCTGAATGGGTAAGGACCCGGTATGAAGAGTTAAGCCTGATAGAAGAAAAGAGGCTAGCAGCCATCTGTCATGGGCAATTATACCAGCAAAGGATGAAGCGTGCTTTTGACAAGAAGGTACGACCTCGGGTATATCACGTAGGTGATATGGTGCTGAAAAGGATCCTTCCTCCTCAAAACGATCGAAGGGGTAAATGGACGCCGAATTATGAAGGTCCATTCGTGGTCAAGAAGGTTTTCTCTGGCGGAGCCTTGTTGTTAACGACCATGGATGGCGAAGATTTTCCATCCCCTGTGAATGCGGACGCAGTTAAAAAATACTTCGTGTAAAGAGACCCGCTGGACGAAAAGAACAAAATAGTCCAGGCAAAAATGGGCATCCCGGCGAACCAAAAAACGAAAGAAAGGTTCGGGCAAAAGTTAGGGATAAAGATGAAAAAAAACTGTACACCCGGCAAGTCGAAAACCTGAAAAGGCGACTTGGGCAAAAATGGGCATCCCGGTGGACTGAAAACCCGAAAGGGCGGTCCAGGCAAAAGAGGGATTGAAACGAACAACTGCGTCCAGCATGATCGTTTGCGCTTGGTTAAAGCATCATGGATAATACCCGGTGGGGATCAATCAGAAACGTCTTGTTCAGAAGGCAGAAAGCACGGAGAGTCTGAGGACATATGGGGTGTAACTGAGTTGGAACTCGATGAGATCATGGGTTTCACATTGCCATTAGGATAGATTTTTCCTTTTGTGCAATTACCTCTTTTCAGGAATTGCTTCCTTTGTATTGCTCAATTTGAGCCACACTTTTCCAATCAATAAAATGCATATTCAGTCAAATAGTGTTGTTTTTGTTTTTCATTACCGCTTTGATTGCAAAAACATATCGATATTTTTGATAAAGAATCTTGCATTTGTAGACATACAGGTTCCTTCCAGTGCATGTTTATAAGATTGAATACTTGAAATCTTATTTGGAAGGTTGAGTGACCGAATGTGTTGAAATCTTGGCACGCCTGGGGCACGGTTTTATCTCACGATCTGTTTTGCAGGAACTGTTAAGTATTCTTCACTCACTTGCAGGTTGTGATGTGGAAGCTTTGTAACAGATCCCCGGAGAGTTCGCTCAGGAATAAAAATGGCGAAAACGTTGAGAAGTACGACGTTCCTTGATAATAATCAAGAAGACTCTTCAAAATCGGAAAATTGAAAGTCTGTATAGCCCCAGGAGTACGCTTCCCGTCGAGCGCGGAGCGATTTGGAATACAAGATGATGGAGCAGAAAAGGTCCAGACGAGTCTGGGAATTCTCAAAAGAGGAAAGCCGATACGAGACGGGGGGTAGATACCATGGTTCGACGAGTCGACGGGTGTTCTGTACCAACTTTTCTCATTCCCCAGCTAGGTCCCCAAGCAGAGTTATAGGACTAGCTCCCCAGCAGATCCAAGATCTGTGACTTCCCCAGCCGAGTCAGGATAGTTATCCCGGCCGGTTTACAACGGTGTTTCCTCAGCAGCCAGGCCTGAGGGTAGCAGTTCCCCGAGTGGAGCGGGTTTCAATGAAATATATCTCCAGCAGTGTTCATCCTACCAGTGGATTGGACAAGTTCCCGTAGCGGACGGATTTTTTGCATCCCCAGCTGAGTTGATTCTACCTATAGATTGCATGAGTTATCCCCGGCGGAGTAGTATTCGTTTCCCTAGCAGGGTCAGGAGGGTTGCCCAGCAGGTGATAGAGTGATGCATCCCCAGTTGAGTCTGGAGATTGCTATTTTCCCCAGCGGAGTATCTGTGAACATTTCCCCAGTGAAGTCAGCAGGTATCTGTGAGGGTTTTCCCGAAGCGGAGTCAGGATTGATATCCCTAGCAAGTCAAGATTGGTGTATCCCCACAGAGTGTTGGTGGTGCTTATCCCCAGCAGTTTCTTGAGTGGATTGGGTGCAAAGGAGGTTCTTCCCCAGCAAGGGTTGCCTTATCCCCAGCAACAGTGATTCCCCGGCATGGTGGAAATCCGAGCGATGGCGAGTTCCTCAGCAGAGTGTCTCGTATTCCCCAAAGGAGTCCATTGAGGGGGATATTTCTTTTTTATGCATTCATCATGAAAAAAATAGCATAGCATGTTGCATAAAAAATAATAATAAGTCGCGTAGCATTTCCATAATTATGGAGCATTACACAGAGAAAAATCGATCATTCATCATTGCAAGCATAAGCTAGTCTCAAACCGAGGTTACTGTTCGAGAAGTGGTTTTGCCCAAAGATGAAGAGGTGTTACTCCGAGGAGTTCAGCATCGTGATTGAATCGAAGATATTCCCCAGTAGTGCGATACTGGAGTAATTGTTTTCCGTCAAGCCGAGATGGGAAATGTTTGGCGTTCAGCGCAATTCAAGCCGTGGTTACCGCTTGAAGCTTTGGTGCACCAAGTGGTGAGGATGTTACTCTGAGGAGTCTAGCATCATGACGTCAGATCAGCAGTGTTCCCCAGTAGTGCGATATTGGAGGAAATGTTTCCGTCGGACGGAGATGGAAATAAAACTAGAGGACGTTACGCGATCAGCGCGATTTCGGGGTTCAAATGGAGAAAAGGAAAAATGAGGTATTTTCTGGGGTTCAAATGGAGATGGAGTTGAAGATTATATCCGGGATGAGGTCCTTAGGATTATCTTCCGTTCATGTGTCACCTTAGACTCAGGCTGAGGCCAATGGAGGTCGTTATAGGTGTCTTCTGAGGAAGAGATACACATGCTACCTTCTTTATGAAGGTTTACCCTCTGACATGTCGCCCTCAGAGTGGTTTGGTGTTATTTCCGACGTTGCCAGTGGAATTATCACGAGAGATTGGAGAAAAGGATATGCTGAGGCATTTTCCGGGGTTCAAATGGAGAAAAGAAGATGTTGAGGCATTTTCTGGAGATGGGGTTTAAACGGAGAAAAGGAGATGTTGAGGCATTTTCTGGAGAACGGGGTTCATATTGGCGATCGCGAGTTATCGTCAGGCGACTGGGGTTCAAATCGGAGAATGGGGTTCATTATTTTGGCAAAAAGGAGTGCTGAGGCGTTTTCTGGGGTTCAAATGCAGAGATCCGAGGATCGTTTGCGCAGAGAAAATTTCGGGGTTCGAGAAGAGAAAAAAGAAGAAATTTTCGGGGTTCAAGAAAATAAGAAAAAGCAGAAAAAAATAATAATCCCGAGCGGATGTGTGGTGTTCAAGCCATGGTTATCCCTGCGTTACCATTTATTTTGGTATCCAGGTCGACGTCTTTTTGATTTCAGAGATTGTTGCTTCGCCGATGCTGACAGGCGTTGTTAATTATTATCCCATCAGAGTGCAAATTGTTCGTCTGTTCTTGGTATTCAATCACTCTTCATCCTGATCATCCGAAAGCCGAGGCTATTTCGTATCGACAGGTTCACCGTGGATTGAATAGGGGCAGCTGTAACACCTCAAAATTTGCCCTCCTCTCTTGGGACTAGCTAATCATATTGCATATCATTTTTAGGTCATTAGGCATTGCACATTGCATATCATGTGGTTACATTGTGCAAGTCATCCTCACAAGTCTTGACCAGGAGATGAGGAAGTCAAAGTGCAAGCCTAGGGTTTACTGACTGATCATTGGCCATCTGAGGATTGGACTGTGAATTAGGGTTTTTTGTGATTCTCAAAGGATGTTGGTCTTCATCTTGATTGCAATGATACATCATCATCATCATGGTTTATTATCATCAGAAGATTGATCGGATTCCTTGAGATTAGGGTTTTGACCACTGGTCAACCCTAATCAGTTGCATTGGGCCAGTCAGGGCATAATCAGGAGATGGGGTCTATGGTGGTTATGGGGTTCATTCTGTGATTATATTGAGCTTATTAAGGCTAGGGTTTCACCCTTGAGCCATTTCAGTTGAAGATTGGGGCTTAATTTGATCTATGCATGGCCAAATTCATCTGTCAGATGAAAAAGTCAACTGTGGTCAACTGTACATGATCTGATGGATTTGGAGGTGGAAATGAGTTGGATACACTTCATTCATGTTGGAACAAGTGTTATTTGACATCTCAAAGCTCAAGAATGAAGAAAATCAAGTCAGGACAAAAACTGCCAAAAATAGAAAGTGACTTGTAATGGAAGTTTCCAAAAATGGAAAGTTTTTGACCTCAAGGCCACGTGTCCAAGGAAGCTTCAAATGAAAAATTGTTCAACATGAAAGTTGTAGATCTTGTTCTCACCTTTCCAAAAAGTCCAAGAACTTGAAAATCCCATGTATGGTTGTCAAGTTATGGCTCAGTGAAATTCAAAAATGACCTATAATCAGGAGGCCATAATTCCCACATGGATTGTCCAAATTGCAAGTTCTTTATATGCACAAACTCCATTTGACATGTACTTTCATGGTGCATAATTGGATTTTTCCAAAAGTGGTCAATGCAAAAAGTCAATTTTCAACTGGACAGTTAAAATGGACCAAGGGCAAAATTGTCCAACTTGTGAAATAATTGGAATTTTTGAGTGGGGATTTTTGCAACACCTCATAATTGGCATTTGAAACTTGTTGGAATCATCATTTTATGCCTAAGGCTTATGGTTTGAAAATTGGCCATTAAAATGAAATTGCAAAATTGGACAAAGTGGCATTACATGGTGATTTTTCAAAATACACATCCAATGAGAGTGAGGCAAGTGGCAACAGCTCACACATGGCATTTGGAAGTTGTGTGAGCTGTCAAAGAGGTGGCAATGAGCTGGCTTGTGAAATTCCATTTTTGCCCTCACTTGAAAATTAACATTTTCACTAATCATCTCCAAATGGTTAATTAACATGATTAAGTGGTGATTAAGCCCACATATATATTCCTAATCACATGATAATCATAACAGAAAAATCATTTCATCAAATTCAGATCTGAAACTTTCCAAATTCTCTCAAAATCTCAAGAACACCAAAATCTTCAAATTCATCAAACTTCTTCAATTTTGCATCAATTTGCAAAATTCTTGTTGCATTGATCTTGTATCACCATATGCTCCATCTGTTTGTGCTTTTCAACATCCAAAGCCGTGCCAATCTCGACTGCACTTTCAAGCTCCATCAATGGTGAATTGTGATTTGGAGCGCTAGGAGCAAAATCGAGTGAATCTAAGCTTCGCATCTCCTTTCCACTAGCTTATATTACATCTGTTTGGAGCTGGATCGTGCAAAAAACAGCAAGAACATCACTGCCATACCAGGTTTCCAAAAATTTGAATCTCACGAATTACTTGATTATTATATGCATTCTGTAGTTCATTGATGATAGATCATAGTGATGCTTGTGGTTTTGCAAATGGATTAGTGTAGAGAAAGTTATCTGAATTCGAAGCTTTGAATGTGAAACTTTAAACGATCGATCCGGTTAGTATAGTTAGATTTAGGTTGATTAGGTTATATATTCATGATCTATGCACTGAGACGATTCCAACGGATATTCATTTGCGAGTTTTGGTGGAAGTTTGAGCGAAACCGTTGCTGGCATTTGGAAGCTCATACGCGAGAGAGACGATGAATTTCTGGAGAGGAGAGTCGTTTGATCCACTGCTTCGTTCGAATTTTTGAGGGAGGTGTTTCCCGCGGTACTGTTCAAGTTTATTACAAGTTTGCCATTAATGAAACTACATTAATTATATTAATTCTAAAAAATATTAATAAATCACACAAATATTAGAAAATTCATAAAAAAATCATAGAAAAATCAGAAAAATGTGGAAATTTTTGTGTTGACTTTGTTGTTGACTGTAGGATTTATTTGACTCATTTTTGAAGGTTGTGCATGGTAGGAATAATGTTTGACCTAAGGTTCTTTAACATGTGCTCATTTTTGATACCTTGTGCCAAATTCAATGTGAAATTCTCATGGTTGCAAATAAATGTCTGAAATTTTTTGTGATGATTGTGGACTGGTTGATGTTTATTTACATGTAAATTTCATGAATTTTTGATACCTGATCATTGAGTTATGAATTTTGGAACTTAGGTGTGACAATGTGTGTCACACCTCATTATGTCAATTTGCTGGATTTTTTTGAGTGACCTATACTTGTTGGATTAATGTGAAATTTTGCATGATGTTTGATTAACATGTTAAGATGCTATGTGAATTTTTGTGGAATTTTATGTGGCATTTTCAAATTGATTGCTATTTTTCATCTCTGGTGGTTGAATTTACAAGTTCATGTGACATAGGTTGGTAGAATCAATGTGAAATGCTCATATGGTGTTGAATGATCATGAAATTTGATATGCTTGTAATAGACACATGATAGGACATCCCTGTTTTGGTCTCATCCATTTCTTTTTTGTTTTCATTGAGTTATGAATTTTTGAAGTGGAAGCATATGTTGATGTTGTGATTTGGGGCATGTAATTGTGTCTGTTTTTGTTGATTTTCATTGACATAGTTATCTTGGTCCAATTAGGCTAAAATTTGACATGATAGACCTGGATTAGCCCCTGTTTAGGTGTAATTTATTTGAGATTTTTTGGATTTGTTTTGATATGGATTTGGATGCAATGGTTCTGTTTGCATGTTTGGTGCTTCATTTGAACTAATTTGCCTTGTTTTGTGCATAACATGAACATGATGAATGATATAAACATGAGACTAATTGTGTTGACTCTTGTTTGACTTTAGCTTGAGTTTGGTTAGAGATACCTTGCTGTTTAGGAATTTTTCTTGCCTTTGGACCCTAGGCTTAGCCTAGTGGTCTTGTTGCTAATATTTGCTTGATTTTTCAGGATCAATAGCACAATGCACATGGAGAATGAATCAAGTTAAATGCAATTGATGTTGTTTGATGTTTGTACACTAACATAACATTGTTTTGTAGGTTGTGAAGTTTGGGATTGAGCTTTGAGCTTGCTTTGTTGTGCATTGATCTGTATAGATTAACTGATTGAACTTTTGCTGTTTAGTTTGTCTGTCTGAGTACTAACTGTGTTTGACTGTTTCCAGGTACTTTTAGTTGCTCAGTTCCTTGTGAACTTTTGCTTTGCTTTGCTTAAGCAACTTGCATTGAGGTATAACTTCCTAACTTCATGTAGTCTGGAGACCCGGTCTGTTATTTGACCGGGCAAATAAATGTCTGAAGTCCTCCTTAAGAGGCGATGATTGTGATTGTTTAATTTTGTGCCTAAGCAGGTAAAGACCTTAATCAAGGCAATTGGTGGAAGGTAGGGATAAGCAATCTATCCCCCACTATTCAGTGGAGTCTTCTCCTTGCTCCCATTACATGGTTGTAGCATTGAGATTACAAGCCCAAGATCCGTGCAGTGCACGTTGTGTCAGAGTCTCTGAGTATAGAAGGGTTCCCCCATTCTGGACCCATGCTCATTTGTCAGAAGCTCTCCCTGGTTAGGGATAAGAGCTGTGAGGTCTGATCCTCACTTCACCTCTCATCTGCTTCACCTTAGCCTCGTAATGGCAAGGTTAAGAGCAAACCCAGCCCGTACAGACGACTTGCTGAGGCAGTCAAACCTATTGTGTGAGCCCACTTGTTTGGTTATAGTGCGTGCTATGTGGATATCTGTTTGAGATGCTTGTTCTCATTTGATGTATGCTTGAGTTATTTTGTACGCTTGTATGCTTGCTTCTTTCCTGGATAGGAGTAGTTTGCTTATGCAAGTAGGATAGAAAACCGAACTTAGGGTAAACGATGCATGACAACACTAGGCTCGAGTCCAGCTCCCTAGTAGTGTGTCTTTCCCTGGTTTCTGGCTAGCAATCCAGTCCCTTTCAGGGGAACTACATCGCCCTGATCCTCGTTCCATACGAGGTATGTAGGCAGGGGGTCGTGCGAGACCTCTCCGGGCAACTTTTTTCTTTTTGTGTGTGTTTTCTTGTTATCTGATTATGTATGTTTGGGTTCGGATGTCGACGTAAGCCCAGTGATTGGTCGTCGGGCTCCACGTTTGCCCTTTTGAGTGTGTTTTGGTTCGGATGCCGACGTAATTCCATCCAGTGGTTGTCGGGCTCCATGTTTGCCACCCTTGCTTGTTTGTGTGTTTTGTGTTGTTTGGCGTGCGTAAGCCGAACTACAGTGGCTCTGATTCTTGTTCCAGACAAGATATGTAGGCATAAGGTGCGATACCTTATCGAGCTCGTTCCTCTTAACCCCACCTGCGTTCCCTGTGTGCGTGTGATGTTTTAGCAACCTATTCTTTATTCTAGGACGTGGATCCCGTCGAGTACGACGGACGTGAGGGGTGCTAATACCTTCCCCTTGCGTAACCGACTCCCTTACCCTGTCTCTTTGGTCGCGAGACCATGTTCTTTCCAGGTTTCTCTGAGCGTTTCCTTTCCCTATTTTGGGATAAATAACGCGCAGTGGCGGCTCTGTGTGTGTTTTGTTTTTAGCTCGCCGGTTGATTTTTCGCAGGATGCGACAGCCTCTTCACGAGTAACTGCAGCTTTAGGAGACAGGTGCATGTTTTGCATTTCTTGATTAGGGACGGGGATTTGGATAGCAGCTTCCTTCCCTTTAGTTTTTGTAGAAATATCAGCAGTTCTTGGCGTGAACACTCGGCCACTACGTGTCATTCCTGCCGGCCCCGCGATTGAAGTGACATTTGGTTCGTTGATCATCAAAGGTTGGTCTTCCTACCCCTGCTTAAAAGCTCTGGGCTGATATATCCATGGGACTGCCTTTTCATCTTCATATGCGAGCGGTGCTGGAAACTCTATCACCAATGGGCTTATAGGTATTTCCACTTTAACCTCATCATAAGGGATGTCCACCACGGCTATCTCTTCCTGGCGCTTGCTCTTGACACGACAATTTATCTGTAACTCGCCTCGATCTAGCATTTGTTGTATAAAATTCCTCAACTTTTTATTATTCTCTTCAGCAACTAGCTCCTCCAGGATTAGACCATTCTTCAGCAACGGTGCTCCTATCCTGGTGATAGGGGTTTGAATCTCTTCAACCTTACGGATAAATTTGCCTTGATCACTCTCCTCAATGGCACTGACGGAAGCATCCTTATGCGTTGGCATAAGATTGGTGTTCACGTTTGGGCGTCTCGGAGTGAATGAGACGGCCTTTGCTTCGATCAAGTCTTGTACCCGATTTTGAAATGCAAAACAATTCTCCAAGGTATGATCAGGTGCTCCCATGTGAAACTCACAATGGGCGTTAGCATCGTATCCGTGTGGATATGGAAAAACAGTTGGTTTTAACTCCCTCAATGTTAGAAGGTCCTCCTTTTGCAGATATGGGAATATTTGGCTATAAGGTACTGGTAGAGGATCAAGTTGCCTTCTTGGAGGTCTTGGCTTGAATTGCCTTGGTGGCACGGTGTTTTGCTGATGATGATGTTGCTGATGTTGTGGTTGATACACCTGTTGTTGCTGCATTGGTTGCTGATACGGTATGGGTACCACAGCGGCGATTTGGCCATATGAAGCCTGTTGCTTCCTCTTATAGCTTCTGGATATAGCGTTTGTTTCACCTTCTCTTTTCTTCGGGAAGCCTCCAGAATACTTCTTCGGTGCGCTAGGGGCTGCCACAACTCCTGGAATCTTTCCATCCCTTAACCCTTTCTCTATGCGATCTCCAATTGTGACTAGATGTGCAAAGTCGGACGCTGCACTACTCACCAATCTATCGAAGAATGGGTCCTTCAAGGTGTCCACAAATATTCTGGTCATTTCTTTTTCAGACAATGGTGGCTCTATCTGAGCAGCCAACTCTCTCCACCGCTGGACATATTCTTTGAATGACTCATTTTCTTTCATGGCCATCCCTTGTAACTCCATTCGGTCGGGTGCCATATCTAAGTTATATTTATACTGACGGAGAAATGCGTCATCCAAATCCTCCCAGCTTTGAATCCGCCCCTACTCTAAGCTCATGTACCATCTCAGAGATGCTCCGCTTAGATTGTCTTGGAAACAATGTACAAGCAGTTTGTCATTTTTGGTATGAGTAACCATTTTCCTGAAGTACATTACCAGGTGACTTCTTGGGCAAGTCTGTGCTTTGTATTTCTCGAAATCAAGAGTTTTAAATTTAGCCGGGATGACTAAATTTGATACCAAACGCATGTTCATGGCAGAGGCACTGAAGATATTATTCCCTTCTATGGCTTTGATCTTCTTTTCCAGGGTACGGAGCCTATCTGTAGCAGGATCTAGAAGTATCTTAGGCCTCGGTTGATTAGGCACATAGAAAGCATCGTACTGGTCATCTCCAATTTCGGATCCATGATGAGTAGACGTATTAGAAGGCTCCGCATGATCCCCATCTCCTTTGCCTCCTACCGGTATCTGAACCAATCTCTTCTTGGTGGGGATGAAACCCTCGTCTTAGGGGTTCAAACCTGGTGTGCTATCATTCCTTTTTGCCCTAGCTTTTTCTTCCTCAATCCTCTCTCTTTGAGAAATTGCGAGCATTGTCTCCAACAGTTGATCCATTTTCTCTTGGATCGTATTGATGTTTGTCCTCATGGTAATTTGGTTAGCCTCAATTTGCTCTAACGTCATCTTGTAGTTGATTTGCGTCTCGTATCGGTGTTGATTAGTCAGTGTGGCTGGATAAAGGGTAAAAAAGATTGGGTAAGTTTTTTTGAATTTTCATGAAGCGTGATGCATAATGAAGATGCGAACGTTATGCATATTTTATTTTCAGGGAATCATTCGAGTTTCATTAGTTGTTAGTAATTCGAAGAAACAAGAAATACTTAGAATAACAATAATGGAATAATTTTTAAACATCATTCATTCAAGTACATAACATAGGGGTCCAAAAAAGGCCACAATTCAAAATACATTTGTTAAAGGAACAAATTATAAGACATAAGGAAATTAAACTGCAGGCTTTCTGGCTTGGAGCTCTTCTAGTTCCTCCTTGAATCTCTTCAGCAACCCTCTACATAGCAGAATGAAACTGATTATGGCTGGAGGAGTACTATCTTCCTTCAACTCTTCAACTGCGTCTCTTAACTTCCATGGTAATTCTTTAGCCGCCCAATTACAGAACCCCACTAGCCCATCGAGCTTTGCACGGAACTTATCCCCATCTCCTTGCAAGAAGTCTATGGTCTTCTTAAAGGATTCATAATCTTCAATCACATAGTCTCGCTCCTTCAACCATATGGAGCTGTCTTGGTGTAATGACTCTAGCTGGTTCTTCCAATAGCTGGAAGACTCTTTTGCATCTCTTACTTCTCGACACTTCTCCTTCCATATCATGGGTGAAACCCTAGAAGCTTCGGTGGCTATATTCTTGAGTCGGCATTCCTGATCTACTTCGGTCTTTGCATGACGAACAAAATTGGTGAGTTCTTTTATCTGAGCCCCAAGTGTATCTCTTATCGTTTTGTTTTCCTTCGTGGCTAGATGCCACCAATGCTCATTGTCTTGGCATTCTTTCTGGGCTCGTCGTAATTGACCCTTAAGAGTATCTAGACAATGGTCAGCTTGTTCTAATCCCACTTTGATCTTTTTCCTCTTATGCTCCTCTTTATTGAACTTTTCCACATGTGCTTGAAGCTGTGCATCCTTTCTCTCAAGCTCCTACTTCATGGTGTTTTTCTCATTGGTGATTTGTTGGAGTCTTATCTGCAACTCTTCATTCTCTTTTTCTAACTTTTCCATGGTGATCTTGAGTTCCTCCACTTCTTCAATAGGGACATGGGTGAGCTTAGGTTCAGGAAGAGGTTCAGGTGTCCGAATGACGAAAGGCATTTTGATCATCTCCACCCTTTCCTTTACTCAATGAAAATAAGGTTCTTTTGTAATCCCATTTGCTCTCCCTAAACCAGCTTTCCCTTTTCGATTGACATTCTTCCAAGCCTCTTTGATTCGTTGGAACAAGCTAGGATTCTCAACCCCAAAGTCAATTAACAAGAAAGCTTCTAAAGACCTCGCCTCTAGAGGGCCTTCCATTGGGTAGCCAAGTTGTCTGAATGATAGAACCGGGTTAGCATTCACATATCCTTGAGTTCCAATAAGTGGTAGATTAGGGAAATCCCCACAGCTGAATATGATGTCCATGTTGCTGTATTCTTTGGAATACCAAGAAAGATCTTCGGATCGGAGTGATCCCAATCTCTGAGGCCAACTAACATCTGTCTATTCAACCCAAGCACATGTCTTTGGAAGATGTTCGAGAAACCACTGATATAATAAAGGAGCACAACAAGCAATCATTCCTTTCTTCTTAGTGTACCTATGGCTCATGTAATAGTAAACATCAGCTAATAAGGTAGGTACTGGGTTTTCAGTAAGGAAGACACAAATAGCAGCCATGTCTATAAAACCATCCATATTTGGGAACAGGACGATGCCATAGATGGCTAACGCAATAGCAGAGTAACAAGCGTCCCAACTTTATGCTTTTAATAGAGTATGAGCTCTTTCCAATAGAAAATTTAGCGAGAATCCTTTGGTATTCCCTTTGGTCTCTAGGTTAGCCTCTACTTCTTTTTCATCCATGTGAAGCGTGCTAACAATGATCTCAAGGGACAAAGATTCATCCATCCCTTCAAATAGTGGCTTATTCTTCATAGGAATCCTAACAAGACGCTCGAATTCTTCCAACGTTGGTGCTAGCTGGAAGTCTTGGAATGTGAAGCATCTTAAAGGTAGGTCATAGAATTGGGCTAAAGTGATTAAAGTTGTATAGTCTACTCGTTGGTTGAGGATGCTGAGCAGATTACCATAATTCTTCCCAAAGTTGATTCTGTATACCGGGTGCATCTGAGAGACCAAGTGACGTAAGCTCCTTAGATCGGGATCTTTGAACTTGAAAGAGTAAATGTTTCTTTTGCTTGATTCCATGTTTCTTGAATGCCTGCAACTCATGATACTCAGATTCCTTGGAAATAAAATAATATGAATGTTATGTTATGAATGATGTTATGCGTGCCACAAGTAGGTCAATATACAGGTCGTGAGAGCGGGTATCCTTGGTTACTAAACAAAACCCTTTTGGGAGGATGCTAAAGTTAAGAGGTTCCCGAAGTCATCAATCACTATTTAGGAAGGTTATTGTCATGATGAAAACTCATATGCCAATAACACCCCCAAAAAGAGTCTCGTCTGGGTGAGGCCTTCATATGGTCCCAAAGAGGAAGACTCCTAGTGGGTCCATACTACACAACTCTCGAATCCAAGGTTCTATTAAGGTTCTCAGAATCATAGATCAAGGTTAGAAATATTACTGTAAGATAGTAATATGTCCAAGGGATCTCATCTGATTGAGGCTTTCGTATTAACCCAATAAGTCTGGGACTTTTCAGGTAAATACTACATAACCACCGGATATAATGGGTTAAAAGGTCCCTAGAGTCATTGATCCAACTTGAGAATACTATCATCGTGACGAAAACTCGTTGGGCAATAATATCTCAAGAGAATCTCCTCTAGGTGGGGTCTTCGTATCTTCCCAACAAGGAAGACTCCTTGTGGGGGCCCACTATGCAACCACCAACTTAATCTTATGGTTTTTCTCAAACTCGGGTGGAGAGCCTATCTCACAAAGTACCACCAACCAGAGAACCCCAATAATACATAGCCAATAAAACATCATACAATAATTATGACAACATAATAATAACAGAATAAATAATAAACAGATAAACAAAATTAACACACAATACATCAATTAACTAAATTAGGCTTCACTCTCTTTTGCTTGGAGCTAATCCCCAGCAAAGTCGCCATCTGTCGCATCTCGAAAAAATATGATTCCTCGCGATGGTCACGGAAAAAATTATGTTCGGAAAAAGTCGCCACCGAACTTTATTATCCCAATAAAGGGATAGGAAAATATCGATAAAACCTTTGGAAAATGGAATAATGGTCGTCGCAACCATATTCGGGTTCGGGAGTGGATTACGTAAGGGGAAGGTATTAGCACCCCTTACGTCCGTTGTACTTAACGGGAACCTTTTAGTTCTAATTTTCTATTTGAGTGTTAATTTATGTTGTTTAATATCTTTGGGTTACAAAATATTAGAAACTGAAATGGATGGGAACCTCAGAAAAGGAAAGGGGAGGTTTTTTATTAGTGTGCTCGCGAAGATACATCAATCTCCTACCTGCGTATCCTTAAATAAGGAAATCAGAGCATTCGTAGTTCGGGGAACTACAGTTGGTTGGTGTTTTTTAATGAACAACTATTTAGATCATATCCTAAAGGCTAAACGTTGGTTTGTCTACTCTCAGCGGAGGCTTAAGCACTAGTTTGTTATGCGCATTAGAAAGGATTAAATGGTGTTCTTTTTGAAAAGAGTTTAGGTCACACGGAGGTGACAAGTTGGATTAATATGTTGGATGTTTTGATTGGTTGAGATATTTTTGGTTGGATGATGATCACTCAGATAGTCGAGTAAGACAACTCGTACCCTAATAATCGGGAAAAGGAATAGAAAACTCTAGACCATTTTCTGTTTCATCTGAATATTTATGAAAATAAGGTTGTATGTGGTTGACGTATTTTAGAATGAACGACAAGTACTTGAATGACTGAGTAAGACAACTCATATCCAAGCATTTGAGAAGAGGAGTTGAAAGCTCAAAACCATCTCCTTTTTCGTATAGTTTGTTAAGAAAATGATTTGATTAAGTTGTATGTTTGCGGAAAAATGACAATTGTTCGACTGACCGAGTAAGAGAACTCGTATTCGACCAATTGAGGAGTGAAGTTGAAAACTCAAAGTCAACTCCCTTTTCATTTATCTTACTGTGAAAATATTTTGATTTAATCGGGGTTTGGAGGTTTGTAGAGGAACGACAATTATTTGACTAACCAAGTAAGAGAACTTGTATTCAAATAGTCGAGGAGAAAAATTGAAGACTCAAAGTTATCTCCCTTTTTATTTCTTATTGTAAAAGAATTTGATGTATTTGTCCTTAAATGGATTAGAAATGATAATTATTCGATTAATCGAGTAAAAGAGTTCATGTTTAAATAATCGAGGAGAGAAGTTGAAAACTCAAAACCATCTCCTTTTTCGTTCCTGAATGAAATAGTATTTAATTGTGATTAGGTATTTTAATTTAACTTTTATAAAGAATATTCGATGTCGGATCGAGGTTTAAAATTTGTATTTTGTGAATGAATCGAATTTACTTAGTGAATAATTCATCTAATCGATTAATTAAAACATAATAGGTCTCATTGTAAGAAGCCCAAGAGTAAGCCATGTGAGGTTGATGGCGATGCTTTTAAAAGCGATCGACTTACAAAGGTGTTTTGAAAATGGGCTCGACTTTGAATCGAGAAATATGTGATTTATTTTCAAAATTGGTTTGAATGATTTTAAATCGGTAAAATCGACATAATCTTCTCACAAATATAACACGTCATCCATATGCATTCAAGACTTGGTACAAATAAGTAGATACAAAATAATAATGCACACACATTCCACAAAAAAAGATAAGTAATTATTTAAATTATAAATGATAATAATAATAATAATAATATTAATTAATTAAATAATTAATGAATTATTTGATTAAATAATATAAGCAATTAAATAGTAATAATATAACAGAATAATTAAATAATTAGATAATTATCACTAGGTATTAATAATAATAATAATAACAATATATATATGTAATTTTGGAGGAAAGTAAATGAAATTAAAATATTGTGTGTGTTTTTTATAACCATAATAACCTAATTGATGTATTTTATATGTATATATGAAAATATAATAAAGAAAAAATAGGTGGACAAACCAAAAAAATAAGAGAAAGTGGGTTGAGCAAGAGAGGCCCAAATCTGGGCGTTGCTGAATAACAAATGGGGGGTTTAAATAAAAAAAAAAGTCTTTGGGCCCAATCTGGATTGGCCCAAAACGAAACCAGCAAGGCCCTTAAGGCCTGGTCAACGGTTGACCTCGTGTGGAGGCTCTCGACCGTCAGATCCGTTGATCTGACTTGGTCAAACAAAGGGATGGAATCTGATGGGCAGTGCGTGGTAAGGAATTGTGGGGTGCTCACACTGGATCGCCTGGTTGACCAAAGTCAACCCAGGTGTGGCCTTCCCACACGGCGCCACTTGGCACACATGCGTCCTCTCTCAGCGCCATTTAAAAAAGAAAATGAGTGAGGTATCCTCATTTTTTCACTCTCTTTCTCTCTCTTCATTCCTACGCACTGAGTTGCTCTGCAACTCACCTCTCCTTCCCGTCATCACTCATGGCCAACACGTGCTGGAGAAGACGGTGGCGGCGGCCACCATGGCGGCGCCGCCTTCTTCTCCGGCGACCGCCACCCCAAAACCCAAATCTCTGAACACAAACCCTACTTATTTTTGGCCTCTGAACCCAAATCCGACCTCCTTTCTTCCAAAATCCGCTTCAATCAACCGGATCGGTGCTCCAAAACAAAACACCAACCTAAACCCTAACTCCAATAAACTCCCACGCCACAAACAAAAACCCTAACTTATCCTAACCACAAATCAAAAACCTAAACAGCAATAGGCAAACAGATGGAAAACCTAACCCTAAGTTTTGAAGTTTAAACTTCTATAGTCATGATTTTGAGAAATTAATAAAGGGGTTTTGTTTGATTTGCAGTGACGAACAAAAGGCATATGGATTTCAAGTGAGGAAAGGAAAGAAGAGAACTACTTGGCCTAAGTTGCGTCTGGCGACGTGAGCTTTTCGTCGCTATTTAGATAAGTTCTTCTTCCCTTCTAAATCTATCTCTGTCTCTTTCTGTTCTTTCTTCTTCCTTTTGAATGTTCTTCTATTGGATGTTGTTTTTGTTTCTTTGAGTGTTATGTGTTTAATGTTTAAAAATTATTTTGATTTCTTGTCCTTGGATTCCAAAAACCGTGTCCTACTGTTAATCTGTTTTTGATATATATGATTAATTTTTAGGTCTTGAGATAACTTGTTAGGTTATCTTTTCCAGATTTTATGGGATTGTTGTTCTGTGGTTTTATTGTTGTTTGAATTAGATGTTCATTATGATCTCCTGGGCAAAGCTCTAATCTATTAAAATCATCAATTTATTTTTCAATTGTTTTTTTAAGTGCTTATTTGATAAGCCTTTTTAATCTCTGAGTTGGTTTTGCAGGTTTACAAAAGTGAAATGACTTTGAATTGAAAGGAAGTCTGCGCCTGTTTTGGAGGTTGGAATTGGGGCGCTTCATCTTCAAACTACTGTTTTTTGGCAATGGCTTGAGGATCCCTTTTCAAACTGCTGTACTTACAGCAGCTAATTTCAATTTAACTTTACTTTATTTTGATGTTACATAGAACCTTTTTGATAATGTATAAGTGTACCTTTGGACTATTTGTAGCGCATGTGCAGTTTTAACTTAAGACCTCTTTTGGATAATTATGTAACTTTGGAATAGGAATTTTTTATGTAACTAAACTTTTTTAAACATTTAAAAACTTGCCTTAATATTTTATTTGTGCTAATAAAAAATGCTTAAACTTTATCTTAATCTAAAAATGATTTGGGCCATAATGCAATAAAATGGACTCTTAATTTGGTTACCCTTAGCATATTATTATTAACCAAAATAAAATGTGACAAAAGGTCTAATAATAAAACATGCCACAAATATTGCAATTTCAACCTTAATTACAAAACCAACACATACACATGCATATGGTGACTTGATCTAAACCAACACACGCATACTTAATAAAAATGCAAATTAGTTTAAGGATTTATGAATGGTTTAGAAATTTGGCACATATATTTGAGATGTGAAAATGAGCTTAATAACAAGTGATCATAAAAAGAATCATGTCTCTTAATATTTACTGATAATCAAATGGACTTTGGATCCGTGATGTAAGAAGATTTGAACCACACTTTACAATATTAATCATGGACATGTTTATGTGAATGAGCCTTTTTTAAAACCAAGAGATCTCATGGGTAAACCAAAATGGGCCTTGTTAACCAAAATGCACATGCCATCTCATGCTTCAGTAATAGCAATAAGAGACTAATACAACAAATGTCTTCTTAAGGATCTCAACAGATGAAAATGTCACTGAAGACTTGATGTCACTAAGGGCTGAGAAACCCTAAGATAGAACTTATGCCTTAAGATAGAGTTCATGCCTTATGACATCTGGTAGTGAATGTTGGTGAAAGATTTTTCCTTACCCGGACAAAATTGGGGTATGACAGGCATATGTTGCATGAACCAAGTATAAAGAAAAGGAGCACAGCACAACAAAGTTCCACCCCTCTTTTCATGTCGAGCGTGAAGGGCATGGTAAATGTCAGCCAAGAGAAATGGTACAGGATTTCCAGAGAGAAAGACTTATATGGCTACCTGATCCACAAACTTTTCAACGTTTGAGAAGAGCACAATCCCATGGATCAATAAAGCCAACACAACATAGAATGCGTTCCAATTTCCTTTTTTCTTGAACTTCAGAGCTAAATCTTCCAAGAGCATCATGGCAAAACCTTTGAAACCCCCTTTCTCAACCCAATTGTCTAGAACAGGTTGGACATTGATACTTAGGGCTAAAGCTATCTTCTTTGGGCCCGATTCCTCTTCGAGCTTTGGAAATGGATTGAAATCTTTCAATTTGAGACCCACGATTCTCTCAACTTCTCCCAAAGTAGGAGCTAGTTGGAAATCAGCGAATGTGAAACAGCGTAGAGGTGGATCATAATATTGCGCCAAAGAGGTGATAATCCCATAGTCAACTTTCTTAGTCAGAAGGATCAAAATTTTCCCATAGTCTTTTCCGAAATCATCACGCTTACTGAGAGTCAAATCAGAGATCAAACCCTTCAGACTGTCAAGCTTAGGTTCCTTATACTTAAGTGTGAAAGTGTTTCTCCTTGGAGTTGTCATTTTCAAGTTCTCAATTCCTGAGACAAATAAGAGACAACTAAGAGTTTGATTTTTATGATGTTAATGCAATGTATGTGGATGAATGTGATGCATTTTTTTTGTATAAGTTCAATATGCTTAAGGCATAGATAAGGCTGATTGCTTCGTATAGAACATGGTTCTCACCAGGTATGATCTAAGGTTTCAAAAAAGGTTCCTAGAGTCATGGATCCATTAGACTGTTTGCTACCTGCGACAACTTACTTTCCGGGCATCAACTTCATCTAAAGAATCTACTCTAAGTGAGGTTCTCGCATCGATCCAACGAGAAATTCAACTCGCAGACCTATGCTACGCAACCGTCTTTCCTAGTTGGACAAAGGATTAAGGTTCTACAAATGGTTCTCAGAGTCATGGATCCTAAAGAAAATATCGAAGCTTACGGCAACTTACTTGTTGAGCGACAACATCCTCTCAAGAATCTACTCTAAGTAAGGTTCTCGCACTGACCCAACGAGAAATTCATCTCGCGGATCCGCACTACTCAACCTCGTCCTATCTTATGTTTTTACACGAGACTCGGGTAAAAAGTCCTTCCCACAAGGTTTGCAATCAGAGTATCCAAGTACCAAAGCATAATGGAACCAATACAACAAATTATATCAATATGACAATAAAGATAGCAAAAGCAGGAAAAGCCACACAAGTAAACAAACAAAGGCAGACAAATGACCTAACTAGGTATGTCTCACTTAGGGAAATATTTCAGTCCCCAGCAGAGTCACCATCTATCGCACCTCGAAAAAATCAGAGCACGACTTAGCGAAGCGCAATTGAACGCTCGCATGATGGACTAAACAGAGTCGCCATCGAACTTTATTTATTCCTAAAAAGGAAAGGGGAAATATCGATAAAACCCAAGAAATAACGACAATGATTATGGTCGTCGCAACCAATATCAGGTTTCGGGAGTCGATTACGCAAGGGGAAGGTATTAGCACCCCTCACGTCCGTTGTACTCAACGGGAACCATTAGGTTAATTATGCGCGTTAGTGTTAGCTTGAAATGTTAGGCTTCTCAAGATATTAGGTGGGAAAGAAAGATAGGATCAAAAGAAAAGAGAAGATGTTTTTGGGTTTTTGCAATAAAGGGGACTAATCCTAAGTTTTTTATTAATGGGCCTGACAAGATTTTGGAATCCTGCTCCTACGTATCTCAATAGAGAACTCAAGGCTTACGTAGTTCTGGATAGAAAAATATTTGTTTGTTGGTCGATTTTAGCGAAAGCTATATTGTATTAATCGATGAAAACATTGTTTTACCCAAAACAGATGAGGAGCGAACGTATACCACACATCGAATGGATTTACAAATCAACATTCGTAAAAACGACACTTATCTCAACTCAACAATTATGGACGAAACATTGCTTTACATCACCTTAAGACAAGATTTCTTTCGTTTATGAAAAGGTTTTCCTGATCGATCGCACGACGGCGAAAAAAAGAGTTTGATTGGTTGAATGTATTTTTGGGCTTGAAAGACGAGTATTTATGACTTGCAAGCTCTTACAACTTAGGTCTAATACTCGAGATTACAACTGGATATTCCATCCAGATAATCTTTTTCTTTCAACTTTATTGAGAAAAGACGTTTGAATATTTACAAATATTTTGAAGAGAAGACGAATACTTAGGGCTTACAAGCTCTTACAATTTGGGCCTAATATTCGGGATTACGACTGGATGTTCCATCCAGGGTAATCTTTTTCTTCAGATTTTATTAAGAAAAAGAAGTTTGAATATTTATAAATATTTTGAAGAGAAGACGAATACATAGGGCTTACAAGCTCTTACAACTTGGGCCTAATATTTGGGATTACGACTGGATATCCCATCCAGGGTAATCTTTTTCTTCAAATTCACTTATGAAAATGATTTGAATATTGGGGCCTTTTTAAGAGAAGATGAATACAAATGGCTTACAAGCTCTTACAACTTGGGCCTAATATTCGGGATTAGGACTGGATATTCCATCCAGGGTAATCTTTTTCTTCAGATTTTATTGAGAAAAATACGTTTGAATATTTATAAATATTTTGAAGAGAAGACGAATACATAGGGCTTACAAGCTCTTACAACTTGGGCCTAATATTCGGGATTACGACTGGACATCCCATCCAGGGTAATCTTTTTCTTCAAATTCACTTATGAAAATGATTTGAATATTGGAGTGTTTTGAAGAGAAGACGAATACATAGGGCTTACAAGCTCTTACAACTTTGACCTAATATTCAGGATTACGACTGGATATTCCATCCAGGTAATCTTTTTCTTTAGGTTCACTTATGAAAATAATTTGAATAGAAAAGGGTTAATGTGAAGATTTGAGATTAAAATGATCGAAATACGGAGGTTTGAAATCAAAGGAAGTTGAATGGATAACCTCACAAGGACTTGATATAAGAGGACCCCAAAATAAGTCGAGCATAAATAAATAAATAAATAAGTTTTTGTTTTCGACGCACTTAAAAATTAAATTAAAAAATAGATCAAAATAAAATAAATCAACAAGGGTTTTAAAATAATTTGAATTAAATAGGGGATACAAAAATGATTAATCTAAATTAATAAGTTACAAAAATAAAATAAAATAAAATAAAATAAAGAATGACAATTCTATGAAAATAAAATTAATGAATTTAAAAACTGCTAAGGCCAAGAATCAAACCAAGGGTCTGGTGGCAAACAACGGACGCTTCAACCACCAGACCACAAATATCTTACTGGTAGGATAATACGCCAACAGATACAAAATAACATGATTCAAAATTTTCGAAATAAAAATAAATAAAGGATTGGGCCCATAATGGGCGGATTGGAAAAGGCCTGGAGCGGCGGGTCATCACCCGACCTGACTCGGCCTTGATTTCAAAGGGTTAAGAAAACCCTAATTCCATGACCGCCACCTCCCTTCATCTCCAAACGCAGCCGTGAAAAAAAACCAGGAAAGACAATTCAAAAGAGAAATCGCCCATGATTCCATGGAACAGAAATAACAAAATCCAATAACCGTGTTCTTCTTCCCCTATTTTCCAATTGCCTTAACCGAGACGGATGAACATCCGCCCAACGAGCCGACCACGACAACAAATGAATGAAAAAGAAAGGAAACCAACGAAGAACACCTAAGTGTTCTTCATCCGCCCTCTTCCATATCCAAGGGGAAATCCTTCTCAAATTGGAATACAGACTACTACTTTCAAAAGTGTGACAAACAACAGGAACGAAAGTGAGACAAACAACAACAACGAAAGTGAGACAAACAGAAAAAATATTTGAAAAGGATGAGCGAAGTTACCGGACAGATGCGATTAAAATGTCGTTGAGAAAATTGAGTCCTCTAGTTCAAGAAACCCAGTTCCAGGAAATTAATTTTTCTCTCAAAACTTCTTTCTTGCTCTTCTGTTTAATGATATTGTTATTGAGTTGTTGTATTTTTTATAGAATTTTTGTAGTTGATGGTTTTTTTGTTGTTGTCTAGGATTTTTTTCTATCAATGGCTGCTTGCTGATGATTTTATAAGGGGAGAATTAGGGTTTAAAATTGGTGGTATTGATGAAAATGGCATAAAGCAGAGGGATCAATCCTACACAATCTGTTTTTGTCCTCTTTTGTGAAACTACACAATCAGTTTTTGTCCTCTTTTGTGAAACTCTGTATTGCTGTAATTGTGAAAGGAAAATTATCACAGGAGTTGCAAATTGAAAATATGTGTTGTCTACTTTCCATTTTTTGAGTACTTTGTTGGTTCTTTTACTGCATAACAATTACTCTACTTTTATTCTTTTTGGAAATTGGTTAATTTTATGTACTATTTTGAGCATGGAACTTGCATTATATTTGGTTGTTTGTTATTACTGTAAAAAAAACTGTAAAAAAAAATGATGGCTTACAAACCTAATTAGAAAACAAATTCAAAATGGTTTGAAAAATAGTTTAAATACATGGCTTGAAAAAACATGGAAATTGGCTAAAAAAAGGATGGCTTACAAACCTAAAAACATGGAAATTGGCTTGAAATGCAAGTAACTAAAATGTGTTAACTGTGTATTATGTAAAAACATGGAAATTGGCTTGAAATGCAAGTAACTAAAATGCGTTAACTGTATGCTGTAAATATGTATGTTTTTTTAATTGTAACTAAATATTTCTCTTTTTTTAATTGTTTTGTTTTTTTCCTTATGATGTAGATAAAAAGTAACATAAAAACTAATTTTTAAATTTTTTAAAAATAAAATAAAATAAAAATAATCTAATTATAAATGCTATAAAATATTCAAATAAATTCAAATGAAATGAATAAACGGTAAAACCAAGTTAAAATTGTGAAACAAATTATAAAACAAAATGTAAAATAAAATGTAAAAAAAAATTTAAAATAAATTGTAAAACAAATTGTAGAACAAAAGAAAATTATCATTATCGTTTTTTTTTTAAATTCATATCTTAATTTGTGAAACAAAAATTAACTTGTCAATACTTATTTAAACATAACATAAAAAACTTTCTTGCTAGAAATTTAAAAATAATACCAAGGCAAACCAAAAAGAACCTAATTTTTGAGAATGCAAAGACATAACTCTAAATAATTAAAGTTAAATCTTCCATGACAAAAATCTCTAAACCTATAAGCACTCAATGTAATGCAACAAGTGTCGATTATGGGCATGTAATGTATGCAAATTGATAAATATAAATGCTTGAAATTGATAAATACAAATGCTTTTAGGCGGGGCAAAATTTAGGGTATGACACTAGGCATGACTGACTAGGGAAGGAAGATCCTCTCTATACTTTTGAGGTTGTTCAGAGCAAGATCCATTATGCATAATAACTTCTAAGTTCAAGATGAATGTCGGGGAGTCAAGTGCTTACCTTTTGTGAGTCTACCTCTTTTTTTTTGCTATTTGTAAGCTCTTCTTTCCATTTGCATGGAGGAGATTTTATTGATACAACTTAGCTTTTGTGAGTTTATTTCGTTGTCTTATGCACGAAATCATGTCTCGATGCTTACCTTTTGTAAGTCCCATTATTGCCTTTTATGTGAAAAGGATTGTCTCTGTCAAGACTTTACTTTTTTTATTTATTTCGAGATACCCAATGTAGGTTTGGTGAGTCTCGGGAAGGGTAGCCATGTTTTAAAAACTTCATCCCCGTCATTATGTATGTCGGACACCCTAAGGTTTTCGAGCCTACAACAAAGTGCACAGTTGACATAGCATGCCAAAGCCCATACCCTATGGAAAACTCCTTTAAAGTCCAGTCTCTGTATGGCAAACCTCTCCAAAGTCTAATTAAGTTGGCACCCATTTCTAAAGCCCAACTCGTTTGGCATCCCTCAAATTTAAGAAACCTAAGTTAGTCGCTCGTCAATGTTTATCACTTTTTTGAATACTCGTTTATATTTGTATCCCTTTGCTCGTCTGCACTGATATCATTTTTTTCAATACTCGTTTGTATTGATAACTCGCATGCATTTATCTTTTTTCGATACTCGTCCGTATTGTTCACCAACCTCAAAGTTGATGTTTGCTTTCTTTATCCCCAACCTCAGTGTTGATGTCAACCTTTCTTATTTCCATCCTAAGAATTGTTGCCACTTTCTTATTTCCAACCTCAAAGTTGTAGTCCCTTTCTTACTTCCAGCCTCAGAGTTCTTTCCACTTTTCTTACTTCCAGTCTTAGAGTTGTTGTCTATCTGACGATCAACCTCAGAGTTCTTGTTTATCCTTTTTCTTTTTCCATCCTCAGAGTTATCATCTATCATTTTTTCAGCCTCAGAGTTGGTGCCTATCCTTTTTTCTATCTCCTGACTCAGAGTTGTCGTTTATCCTTTTTGTCCCTAGCCTCAGAGTTGTTGTATGTCAATTTCAATCTCAGCCTCATAGTTGATGTCGATCTTTCTTAGCTCAAACCTCATAGTTGATGTATATTATTTTATCCTCAACCTCAAAGTTGATGTCTTGTCATATCTAACCTCAAGGTTAACGCCATATCTTTGTGTCCCCAACCTTAGAGTTGGTGTCTACCTTTTTTACCCCCTAGCCTCAGAGTTAATGTATGTCTCTCTTTAACCCCTAACCCCGGAGTTGTAGATAATTAGTTTTATTTCCAACCTCTGAGTTGTTGTCTCTCTGTGGTGTTCAGCCTCAAAGTTGATATATATCTTGTTTATCCCTGACCCCAGAGTTAATGTTAATCTTTCAATCCCAACGTCAAAGTTGACGTCCATCATTTGTATCCCCAACCTCACATTTGATATCCTTAAGTTCCATCTTCAGCCTTAGAGTTGTTGTTTATCATTCCTACCCCCAGCCTCAGAGTTGTTGTTTATCATTCCTACCCTCAACCTTAGAGCTGACGTCCAGCCTCAAAGTTGTTGTCTATCTTTTATCCTAGCCTCAGAGTTGTTGGTAACCATTACTCCCATTCACTAAATTGATCTTAATCGTGTCATTATCCCCAACCTTAAAGCTGATGTTGACCATATTTTATTTCCAACTGCAGAGTTGAGAATGTCCAATTTTACTCCATTGGCAGTATTGAGGTCAAATACATTTCAATCCCTAGCATACCTTTTATCGAGGAGTTCTCATTACCTTTTATATGAGAATCTCATTCCCATCTTTCTTCTTGACCATTTGTTAAGGAGTTATCATTACCTTTTGAATGAGAAGCTCAATTCCAATCTTGTCCTTTAACCTTTTTTAAGGAGATTCTCATCACCTTTTGTGTGATAAATCTACCCATCTTTCTTCTTAACCTTTTGTTAGGAAATCCCCATTTTCTCTTGCTAAGGATCTGTTGCTACCTTTTGTACGAGAAAACCATATCCCCAGCGAAGTCGTCATTCACCTTCATCTTTCTTTTTGACCTTTTGTTAAGGAGTTCTCATTGTCTTTCGCATGAGAAATCACATTTACCTTTTTGTGCTTTCTTAGCCTTTTGCTGAGATTTTCTCATATGCCTCGTGCATGAGGAAATATTACACCCTTTGCTTGCCTTTTGCAAGTCTCCTCTACCTTTTGTAGCAGGAAGTTTAACCATTTCCCAGTCAAGTTGCTTGACTTTTGCAGGATGTCTCTCTGCCTTTTGCAGAAGGTTTCAGTTTTATTTCTATATCCTCTGTTATTTGCCTTTTGCAAATACATGATTTTTTTACCTTCGTGGAATTTTGCGATAATATTTCAATCACCAGTACATGCCAAAACTTGTTAGTGAAGGCAAAAAGAAAAGGAAAAAGAAAATAAAATAAAGAGAAAGAAGAGAAAAAGAGAAAAAAAAAGAGAAAGACAGAAAGAAAGAAAGATCCATCATACACTGCATGCATAGCATATTGCATACATCATGCATAACAAAGCATCTTTATATGCAGTTGACCCATTCTCCCCACATATATTTCAGCTAATCCCCACAACCTATACAAAAGCCTATATGCCATTTCATATCTCCAATAAACAAATACTCCTACATCATATTACATTCATTCCCTAGTGAGAAAATTTATGGATATTTTGGTATTTAATCATCTCCTAGCTTGAATGTCTGAAAGTCGTTGTTATTCATACTTTCAGGTCTGAGAAGATTAAATGTGACCAATTGTCATACCCCAAAATTTACCCTACCTCTATACAACTTTCATCTGGTTCATGGCCCTAATACATGTGCATACATTCATCACTTCATCATTACATTTTCATTAGCATGATTCATAACAGGAAAGCATGCTACATGGACTCAAGGCATGGTAATGGTACTTGAGGAAAACTAGGGTTTCCAGACATCATCTTGAGGTGTGCTCAACCAAGAACAAAACCCTAATCTCCTATGCCTTTTGGCATTGTTGATCTTGGCCATTTACATTTAGGGATGATGATTCCATTTGGATCATTTGGTCAAGGTGTGATTCATTTGGTGATCATATGGTTCATGACATTGTTGTGTGTTTGATTAAAGCTTGACTAGCTATTGCATTGGCTTGATTGATGGGTGGTCATCCATTCGTTGTTGTGATCATCATCATAAGTTCATGTCATCAGTTTGTTTCATTCACAAGTTACCCTAGGGCTTGCATTTCATTGGTTCAATCCATATTAGGGCATGTCATGTTCCATTGTTGCATAGTGCAATTTCCAAATACAGGTCCTTGTTTACTTAGATGATAAGTCTTGTGTCACCATTTTGATTCATTAATCTATTGCACTTCATTTCAAAGCATTGCATTATACATTAGAAATGTATTTTTTTTTTACCTAAATTGACTTTTGATCAACTGTTGAGTTTCTGGTCAACCAGTTAACCGAAGTCAACTGACTAAACTTTGACTATCCTAAGACTAAGTGTAATCCACCATTTTAACCCATCCATTTGATATCTTACATCCATTTCATTTTTCTTGCTACTTGTGGTTAAATTGTCACTTGTGTTTGATTTTTAGACCATGTCATGTTATCATCACATTAACATTGGTTCTTCAAATGTTTTTTCATTATATTCATTCAAAGACTTTAGAAGACTTCAAGTTTATTTGGAATTTAACTTTGGAGTAGGGAAGTTTCATTTTATTTTAAGCATGTAACTTTAATAATAAAACATCCATACATGAGTGTATTTGAAATAGGAAAACAAATAAAAGGTTGATTTGAATTTGGATACACAAATGTAGTTTTAATCACATGAATCATTATTACATAAGTCTATCCATAAGCATGTTACAATACATAACACTACATTGAATAAAATTGAAAGTAAAAAAGCTTTTGGGCTATGTTGTTGCCCTGAACTTGCAGCCAACACCTATTTCCATGATGCACCTTCAAGTTAGCACAAAACAGACACCTAGAAACACAATTTTCGTGTTGGTAACTGGGTATGGTAACCGGTTACTCCTACTTCACTTATCCTCATTATACAACCCAGAACCAATGTTATCATGCTAGTAACCGGTTACACCTGCTTCGCATAGTCTTATTATGCAGCCCAGAGCAGCAACTTCCGTGTTGGTAACCGGTTACACATGCACTTACATATCAACGAACCTGCAGCAGCATGCCTTGCATCAGTCTAACAGAGCAACATCAAACACAACAGTGCAATTCACATACATAAATTCAAACATTGGCGCACCATAGCAAATTAACAAAGCATCATGGCAAGACATCATCACTTAGCATCATATGAAGAGGCCTTGACAGCAATATAGTTACCTCAATCCATCATCATGATGCAAGACAGTGGTAAGGCAGGGCATCAGAACAACAAAAATCCATCATCATGAATCCCTCTGAATTTCTCTCTCAACAGAATTTAAATTCAGCTCACAATCACTCTCTCACTCTCTTCTACAAGCAATTTCACTGACACACATTGAAACAACAATTCAACAATGCAAAAGCTCTGCTACAACATGCTGCACCAACACAAACGCAACAACACAAGTGCAGAAACAACAATTCAAACGCAACTCACAAGTAGAACGTCATAGTAGCAATTCAGACGCGCAACACATTCAACAATGACTTCAGAAGCATGCGTAATTGAGAATGGAATAGAAGAATGAGAGAGCATAATCAAAGAAATTGATCGTACTTGAGCCTTCTCTTATGTACTCTTCCCTCACCACTACCAAGCATATATTCAAAGGTATTTCTGTGAAGTTAGCTTCGATTCTGTGAGTGAGCATTAGCATAAATTGATAGCAAATTTGAAATGAGCAAAGCGAGGCGAGCAGGGTGTGTGTTTTCCGGCGATGAGAAAATGTGAGAGAGGAGATGGGAAACACGTGAGACTCTGGATTATCATGTGATGGCTGATTGTTTTGTTTTAAGCCCTTCATGTTGGACAGCCATGAGGCTTTGGGTTTACAAGCCCGTCTAGTATGTTGTTTGTACCCCTAGCCACACAAGCACACCTCCCTTGGCCATAGATCCTTGTTTTTAGGCTCTATCTTGCTAAGCCCAACAGATCTGCTGTTTGCACTCTTGGATCAGGCATACACCCCCGCTCCCTCCTCTTTCTTTTATCATTTATTTTATTTTACTCAATTTTTGTTTTGAATTTGAATTTCTTTTTAAAATTGTTTTACACTTTTATTTTCTTTAAATCTCTTGATGTTTAATTTTCCACTTATTTTCACTTTCCAAATATTTTTCTATTATTTGATTAATTGATTTTGGATCCTTTTGATTCCATTTTTTGTTTTTTCATTCTTCTATTGTGTTTTGTATTTTAAGAGGTTAATTTGTATTAATTCTCTAATACGTTTGATGCATAGATCTCATTGTCCGGCCTCATATAGGTATATCTTCTATATAAGCCTACTTACGATTGCTTAACACAGTGCTAGATTGTCCCGATTCGATTAATTGATCGTTTGATCATTAACTACTAACTATTGACTTCTAATCCATCTAACTTCTAATTTTTACCTTCTTGCACTTTAATTATTGCAATTTATTTTTCTTGCTCATTTATCATTCATTTACTTCATGCACTTTATCTTTTTCAATTCATTTTCTTTTGATCTTCTATTGCTTTATCTTGTTATCTTGTTAAAATGAACCAAAAAACATGATAAAATGGAAAAGACTTAAAAGACTTAATATTCTTCTTTGTGTGGGACTTAATGTGATGGACTTAAAGGACTGGTTAAGACCCTTGCTTGGACTTGGACTATTATGAATGACCTATGCACAACTTGGAGTTTCATCATGGACTTGTAGTCTTTCATTGCAAGAATAAAATGCATGGCACTACCCTAAAGCAAAAGGAGACATGTAATCTTGATTACATTTACTCAATGATTAACTTAGGACACTTTGCACACACATGACTTTGTCTTGGGCTACCTTACAACGAGACATTTTATTTCTCGCATCAATATCCCTTGTATTTTTCATGTATCCCTCTCCCTATTTGGATGTACTATTTTTCTTACTTTCTTTTGTCTGTTGTTTCTTGTTAGTCAGCCCTAGGAGCTAGGTTCGTCACCATATTTATTAAACAATAAAATAAACCCTTGATCCAACGTCAAGCAATATTTTCTCAATTAAATTCAAAACACAAATACGCTTAGGATTGTATGCCACAAGCCTTAAGCAGTAGAGAAGGAACAATAATGAAGCTTTCCTACCCCCATTATGAGTATTTTGAACCCGAGACGATTAACTCGTGTGTTTGAGTATTCACCTTCACTCATAGTCTTTAATGCAATATGAAGTCAAATAATCTTTCTTTTCAAAACCCAAAAAACAACATCAACTCATCAAACTATATCTTTATGCCTTAGGACATCATCTCGAAAACCCTTTTTCAATGTAAAAATAACCAACAAACAAACATTTTTTACTCCGAACTACGAAGCTCTGATTCTTCATTTCGCAATGAAGATACGTAGGCACGAGGGCCCAAATCCTTGGCGAGCACAATTAATAAAAAATTCACTTCCACTCTGTAAAGCTTTAACAAATAAGCATTAAGATAGTAACACCCAATCAAGTGAAAGACAATCAAGATGATTTCCATTGAGTACAATGGATGTGAGGGGGTACTAATACCTTCCCCTTGTATAATCGACTTTTGAATCCGCTATTAGTTGTGAATACCATTCTCTTTGGGGTTTTCTCAATATTTTTCTTTTCCTTTAGAATAAATAAAATCCGATGGCTACTCTATATTTTTCGCGTAGCGATAGTGACCCACCACATGGGTAACCTTTAGGGTTTTTAGAAAGTTCCTAGAGTTATGGACCCTATTTGAAAGTATTGTCGCCATAATGACTACTCATTAGACAACAATACCCTTAAAAGGGTCTATTCTTGGTGAGGTCTTTGCATAAACCAAACAAGTCCCGCGTCTAGAAGGTTAACACTACACAACCATCGACTCCAAGGTTCTAAACATGGTTCCTAGAGTCATGGATCCTAGTTGAAAATATCATCTCCATAATGACTATTCATTAGACAACACTACCCTCAAGAGGATCTATTATGAGTGAGGTATTCGCATCAACCAAGCGAGTCCTACATCTCAAAGTTCAACACTACACAAGCATTGAATCCTAATAACCATTTTGGGGTTCTAGACAAAAAGGTCCCTAGAGTCACAAATCCCATTTAAAAATATTGTCTCCATAATGACTACTCATTAGACAACAATACTCTCAAGAGGATCTACTTTAGGCGGGGTTTTAGTGCCAACCAAAAAAGACCTATGTCAAGAAGGTCACCACTACACAACCATCATCTTAAGCTTAAGTTTTTTTTTCAAACTCGGGTATAGAGCCTTCACTCACATTGTACTAAAGAAATCACCTAGAGAGTTCCAATCACACCATATAAGAAACCATATGGTAGATAAATAGGCAACCCATAAGAGATAAAAGCTTAAAATAAGGTAGAAGAAAACAAATAAACAAATCTAATATTCATCGCAAAGCTAACAAAATTAGACTTGACTCTCTAAAGAATCTCCATCAAATTCGTAAACTATCGTGGTGCAAAAAATATCCGAGCGTAACAAATGTTCTAAAAAATAAGAGTCGCCACCAAAATTTATTTATTCTAAAAGAAAAAGGAAAACATCAATAAAATCCTTAAAGAAAAAAAAAATCACATTCCTTAAACCAGTTAAAATCCTATCGTGAAGATAATTGTTGTGCATCTTAGATAGTAAATTATATTCTTAATTTGAACAACAAATAGTTCATCATTCTTTCATCTCTCAACGAATAAGTTGAGGACATTCTTAATCGATGATAAACATGGGGTCACATTCCTTGAACCAGTTAAAATTTCTTATTAGTTTTCTTGCTTTATCTTTGGGCCAATAGGCCCTCTTTTGTACCAAAAAGAAAAAGAAACCAGTTACATAAAAAATATTTATATTATTGCAGGTGATTACAATAGCAGAAATTGCTACATCAACCATTTCACATATCTTACAACCTTTACTAAAACAATCACTCAATTATTAAAATAATAACAAGAATTAAGCAATTAAATATTGAAAATAATAGTATGCTTGTTTTTCCAATTATTATAATCCTTAAGAAGCAAATCCTTTCTTCAAAGATTGAATGGTTGTAACATCAGTCTTGAAAGCCAAAGCCAAGACATTGTTATCAATGGTAGTGTTAAACAATGTGTTAGGAATTGAAACAGTTCCAGCATTAGCACTGCCAAAAGCAGAAAAAGCCAAAGCAGGCTTTTGAGTATCAGAGTTAAATTGAAAATGCACAAGTCCCTTTGGAAACACAAACATGTCACCAGGCTGTAAGGTCTGAGTGAACAGCTTATTGGTTGTGTCCACAAATCCAACTTGAAGGGAACCTGTTGCCAGGAAAAGTAGCTCGGCCGAACGAGGGTGTGTGTGTGGTGGATTGATTTTCCCAGCGGGGAATACTAGAGCAGCATACGCCACACTTTGTCCATCAAGAGCTGGAAATTCAGCTTTGCTTGCTTTCAATACCTTGAAAGTTGAGGGTGGTGTATTTGGTGGAAGAAGGGCGCGGAAACCGGTAAATGTGAAGAAGGAACCATCAACTTGGGTTCCAATTGGGGCTATGAAGTCAGTGAGGATGTCCGGATCACCGGCTGATGTTATTTGCATTATGGCAAATGTAAATATGATCAGTGTGAGGAGTTTTGAAATTGTGGAAGACATGGTTTTATGATTAGTTGGAATGTTTCAAAGTATGAAGTTGTTAATAGAAAGTTGAATCAACAATTAGAAGATTTGTGTTTTCTGAAATTGAGGAATGGTGCATATATATATATATATATATATATATATATATATATATATATATATATATATATATATATATATATATATATATTAGTTTCCATTTTTGTAAGCTGGCAATTTATGTTGTAACATGTATGGAGATTTCAAGGTATTGGTGTCTGCAGCTGTTGTTTTCTTGTAAAGGTGTTTAGCCAGCACTATAGAACTCCTTGAATATATGTAAATAATAAGTTCTTTATGTTACATTACATATAAGTAATTATACATTTAGCCTTGTTTTAAAAAAAATATATTTATAATATTGCAGGCACCAGAAACAAGGATAAGAATGTTTTTATAAACATCATAGCCAGCTGCACAATTAATTATGCCATAGATTTAAAAGTTTTAGATTTAATTTGGAAAATAAAGATTAATTAGAAAATTTAAAAGGCCCAATTTGTACAATATTGAAAAACTTTTGAGTTTAATTTAAAACTTAAAAAAAAATGAGAATCATCTTTTAAAAATCAAAATATTGATAATTAAATTGTCATTCATATTGTATAGACATCGTGTAATATACTGTTATATATAGAGTAAGAGAGTTATTTTAAATTTTAAAGTTTTTAGAATTCATTTGAAATTTCATAACTTTATATATTTTAATTTTTAAAATTTCATCAAAATAATAAAATGTACATAGAATAATTTAAATTCTCTCAAAAAATTATATTATCTCAATATCTTTTTTCATCTAAACACCTCTAATTTTTTTAATTATCTCATTCAAATGTACTCCAAATATATCCATAACTTTTAAGAAAGAAAATAATGATAAAACATAATTTTTTAAAAGATTTATTGAATGTAATTTTCTTTATATAATCTAGTTATTCTCTGGGTGCAACTCGTTCAATGGACGATACAACTCTCCCTCAAAATATTTAATGTTTTGCATGCATGATGTTGAATTTGAACCACAATTAACGACAAAACTCTCCCTTATGATGTTGGATTCGAACCACAATGGACGATAAAGCTCTCCCTCACGATGCTAGGTTCAAACCACAATTGATTAAGCTAAACTCTACTAATTATACACTCTGAAAGACTCTCATAGAAGATATGTTATACAACAAAGATTTATATGATCCTATTGAGGGAAAAAAGGTAAACCAAGTGATAAGTCTGATGTTGAATGGAAGAAGATGAATCGGAAGACAGTTGCTATAATCAGACAGAGTTTGGACTTTAGTGTATATCTACATGTTGAAGTTAAAACTGATGCCTAGAAAATTTGGAAAAAACTAAACGAGCTGTTTAAGCGCAATAACGTGCAAATAAAGCATGTTTGATCAAGAAGAAGGTTAATATGAAATACAAGGATGGTGACTGCATATGAGTGTGTTTCAAAATCCTTTGAATAAGTTGGAAGCTACTAATATTAAGTTGGATGATGATTTGCAAGCCTTATTACTGCTTAGTTTCTTGCCTGATAACTGAGAAGTTCTTGTTGTGACACTTACTAATTCAACTCAGAATGAGAAATTGGTAATGTAAAAGGTTAAATATATCACTCTTAATGAAGAAGTTAGATGAAAGGAATGTGGTTTGAATATCTACTTACTGAGTCAAGGGAGATAAGCAAAACCAGAATTTTTCATAAATGTGACAAGTCTGAGAGTTGCGGAAAGTCAAGAACTATAAAAGAAATTATATGCTACAATTGTGGCAAGGTGGCACACATAAAAATGAATTGCAGGTTTCTCAAAAGAGAATATTCAAGGGTAAAAGATGAAGGTAATGAAAAGATAAATGATAAACACACTACAACAGTTGCATGTGATAGTGATGTCTACATTGTTTAAGATGATAATTCCATAAAAATTGCATGTCAAGATTCAACTTGGATTATTGATTCAGTGCCTCATACCATGTTACTCTTAGACGTGATTTCTTTTCATCTTATACTATTTGTGATTTTGGGACGGTAAAAGTGAAAAATTAGGGAGTTTGTGAAATTGTTGGTATGAGAGATGTTTGGTTTGAAACTGTTGTTGGATGCAAGCTTAAACTGAAGAATGTGAAACATGTTCTTGATATTCGTCTTAACTTGATTTTGGTCAAAGTCTTAGATATTGAAGGTTATCACACTAACTTTGGTAATGGTGGCATATGTAAGATCACCAAAGATTCACTAGTGGTAGAAAACGAGAAAAGTCATACAACTCTTTACAGGGTGCCTGTAAAGTTATGCAATGAGGAAGTGAATGCAGTTGCAAACGCATCTAGTGATTTATGGCATACACACGTTGACCACTTAAGTGAGAAAGGACTCATCATTCTTGCAAATAAGAATTTTCTTCAGGTGAAAGGTATTCCTATAAAAATATGCACTCATTGTTTTTTTGGTAAACAACATAGTGTTTCCTTTAATAGTAATGGTCCTCATAGGAGGCCAAATATTCTAGATTTATTTTAGACTGATTTTTGCGTGATGGATGGAAAATATCTAGGTGGTGAAGCATATTTTGTTACTTTTATTTACGACCACTCTAGAAAAGTGTGACTTTTATTTTTAAATATAAAGACCAAATACTTGATGTTTTCAAGCATTTTTATGCAAGTGTTGAAAGATAAAAATGAAGGAAGCTAAAATGTGTTAGAGTTGATAACGGTGTTGAATATATAGGTCCATTTAAAGAGTATTGTAAAGAGCACGGAATCAAGCTTGAGAAGATTGTTCCAAAGACTCTTTAAGATAATGGAGTTGCATAGAGAATGAATTGTACGATTAATGATAGAATCAAGTTTATGCTTTCTCGTGCAAAGTTATCAAAATCTTTTTGGGGTGAAGCATTAACAAAATGAAGTCGATTTGATCAATCTTTCTCCTTTTTTTTAAAGTTGATGGGGATGTTCCAAACAAAGTATGGACATGAAAATATGTTTCTTATGGTTACTTAAGAGTGCTTGGTTGTATGGCTTTTGTTCACATCCCAAGAGACGAGAGATCCAAGCTTGATAAAATATTTAAACAATACGCGTTTGTAGGTTATGGTCATGAAGAGTTTGGTTATAGAATGTGGAATCCAGTTGACAAGAAAATTATTAGAAGTCGTGATGTGATATTTTGTGAAGACCAAACCATTGCAGATCTTGATAAAATAGAGAAGGCAAAATCTGATGGTAGAAGCTACACTGATGTTAGGCCTAAACCTCCTAGTGTAAATTTTGTTGATGAGGGAGATATACAAGCAGATGATGATAATGTGGCCAATGACCAAGAACCTTATCATGATGAGCAAGTTGAAGATGCTCTACCTGAGCCACTGGTTGAGCCTGAGTTGAGAAGATCTACTAGAGAGTGTCAAGTTTCTCAGAGATATCGTCCACACGAGTAAGTGATGATCACTGATAATGGAGAGCCAAAATACTATCAAGAGGCCATTTCAAATGTTGATAAAGAAAAGTGGTTGAAGGTCATCCAAGAAGAGATAAATTCCTTGAATGAGAATCATACATTTGAGTTGGTGGAATTTCCTAAGGGTAGAAGAGCTAAAGTTGTCAAAATGAGCTATCCGACCCTAAACGGGCCGACCCTGATGGGCCTCGGGCTTTTTAGGGTCGGGCCAAAAAATCCCTATTGTAATATAGGCTAAAATATTACTACTCGAGCCCGACCCTATACGTGCTTCGGGCTACTCGGTCCTAAATGGACTATTTTTTATATTATTTTTTATACAAAAATTAAAAACAAAACCTCATCATATTTATTAGAAATAAAATAAAAAATTATATTATTTTAAATATAGTCTATTTTAATTACTATAGTAATTTTTTAAAAATACCTTAATATATTTTTGAATGTAATACATGTCAAAATTGTATAAAATAATACTCAAATATTTAATATAAGAGAAACTAATAGAATATGAGAAAATTGTGAAATACAACATAAAGCAAGTAAATATTAATTTGATTATATTAACGTATAATGTTTGAAAGAGATAAAATTTAGTGAGGTAAGAAAAATTAGTGAATTGTTTTGGAGTAAGACAACATAAATATTAATATAAAATTTTAAAATTTATAGTTATGCAGGCATAACGGGCTACCCAGGGTCAATACGGGCGAGCTTTAATGGATAGTGGTTTTTTTAGGGTCGGGCTAAAAAAATCCTAAAAATATAGGCTCTAATTTTGAGGCCCAAGCCCTATGATTGGGCTTAGTGGGTCTGGCCATATAGGCTAGCCCATTTTGATGACTCTAAGAGTACTCAAGAATAAATCGGTATACAAGATAAAGTATGAAGATAATAAATCTCAACCAAGATACAAAGAAATATTGGTTGTGAGAGGTTTTAATCAGAGAAAAAGGTATTGACTTTGAAGAATTTTTTTCACCTGTGGTGAATATGACATCTATTCGAGTTGTGCTAGGATTAGCCGCTAACTTAAATCTAGAGGTTGAACAACTTGGTGTTAATATTGCTTTCCTTCATGGTGATTTGTAGGAAGAGATATATATGGAGAAATTTGAGGGCTTAAAAATCAAAGGTAAATAAGAGCTTGTTTGTATATTGAAGAAAAGTTTGTATGGCCTCAAGCAAGATCCGCGACAATGGTACAAAATGTTCGATTCTTTCACGGAAATAAATGGTTAAGGTAAAACTACTATTGATCATTGTGTGTTTGTGAAGAAATTATGATGTTGATTATATTGTTGATTATTGGTCATGACACTAAGGAAATTCAAAGCTTAAAGGAATAGTTAAGCAAGTCCTCTACAATGAAGGACTTAGGTCCTGCACAACAAATCCTTGGCATGAGAATTTCTCGTGATAGGAAGAAAGGTAAAATATGGTTGTCTCAACACAATTACATTGAAAAGGTGTTAGAAAGGTTTAACATGAGCAATTCAAAACCCGTGAGTACTCCACTTGCTAGTCATTTCAAATTAAATTATGAGCAATGTCCTACGAGGGAAGAAGACAAAGAAGATATGAAGAATGTTCCTTATACATTTGTAGTTTCTAGTTTGATGTATTCTATGGTATGAAAAATACCATATATTGTTCATGTTGTTGGTGTTGTTAGCCAGCTTGTCTCTAATAATAGTAAAGATCATTGGTAAGTAGTGGAGTGGATTCTCATATATCTTAGAGGTATTTCCAGAGTGTGCTTAAGCTTTGGGAGCGACGATCTTATGTTAGATGGCTACACATATGCATATATGGCTGATGATATTGATTCTAGAAAATATACTTCTAGATACATGATAAATTTTGTAGGGGGGCAATGTCTTGGAAATCAAGGTTACAAAAGTATGTTACTTTATATACTACTGAGGCTGAGTGCATTATGGAAACTGAAGCATTTAAAAAAATTATGGAAGAAGAAATTCCTACAAGAGTTAGGCGTTGAGTAAGATAAGTTTGTTGTTGTCATAGTGAAATTCATCTTGGTAACAATCAAGCGTTTCATTCTCGACCAAAGCACATTGAGGTGCGATATCATTGGATACCGGATGCATTGGAGATGAAGTTGTTTTCACTTGAGAATATGCATACTTACGAGAATGGTTCAAATATGATGACAAAGATGATTAGCTGCAGAAAGAAGGCGGGCATGGTGAAACAACTCCTTCCCACTTAAGTCGTGAAGGGCAGATTTGTAGAGTGAGTTCACTCTTAAAGTAGGTCCCTGCATTTGTTTAGAACTTTTTTTTATTTTTATGTGAATTATTTTATTTGGGCCAAACCCAATTGTCATGTATTTAAAATGGATTTTTTAATCCTAAAGAAACACAACAAATAAGCAACTAAACAAGGGTTTCAAATAACTGTAATAGAGAAGAGGAAAATGCACAAGTGATAGATGAGTGTAGAAAACCTTATCAGTTTGAGCTACAAATGCATTATGTTGTTCCTATCATTTAGTCAATTTTGTTTATATTCATGTTTAGTAGTTTTTTCTTTTCTTAGAGTTATTTTGATATACCCATATTTTGTGGAAGAGTTTTTTGGAGTGTGTTTTTCACCTTTATAATTTATAGGTGAAGATTGTTATTTCCTAGTGTTACTAAGAAGACTTTTTGTATACCCATTATTGATATAGTGGAAAGTTTTACTAGACTAAGTCCCGTGGTTTTTATTCTCTCACTTTGAGTGAAGTTTTCCACGTTACAAATTTAGCATGCTTTCTATTTTAATTTTTCTATTATTATTATTATTATTATTATTATTATTATTATTGTGCTCTGGAATTGGTTTGTTGGTTGTTTGTTTAAATTGCACGAGTTTGGGAAAGTATTATGCTTGAAAAAATATTTTGATTATTTGATTATTTCCCTACAATTTACCATTGTCATAACATTTACTTTCTCAAATTATCACTGTATCATACTATAAAGTTGAATAAAAAATTGCGAGGCTTCTCATTTATTATTCATCAAGAAAATCCAAGTTTTACAAGAACATTCATCAATAAAGAAAAGAAACCATTTCACACAAGAAATAATAGAAACATGAGTTTGTTCAAAAATATCATAATGAATAATATCAAATCGTTCAACAAGTAAGACTCGAAGGAAAGTAGTTCGGTTATGTTTACAAAACTGACAAATATCAGATTTAAAATACTCAACAAATTATTTTGAAACAGGGGTGAAACATACACTTCATCAATGAAAAAGGAGGAAAACAAAGATACTTGTGCTAAAGCCATATTTGGAGGTAAAAGATGACTCTGACTTAGGTTGAAGTGCATAAGACAACACTTTTTAATCAATTCGTGCCTTAAAGAGATACTATAACCCTTCATGTTCCTTAGAAACTTCAATTGTCTTCCTCGTTACAAGATCTTGAAAAGTACAATGAGAATAAAAAATATAACTACACAATTGTTTTCCTTTATAAGCTTACTGTAAGACCCCAATTTTGACCCTAAGATCCCTCATGCTATCTCATCATATGCATTAGCATTGGGATAATACCTTGGCATCCTCCTTACCCCACTCTCATTGGGTTTGTTTTGGGAGATATTAACAAGCACCATGTGATTGTATCATACTTGTATATTATAATTTTACTAACCAAAATACCAAAAATATGTCTTTGCATTTTCCTAACTCTTTTGTAGGTAAGGCATGATCACCATTGATCCATCATGTTCACATATAGGGTTTGAAACCCTTATTGCTAAGAGCACAACTAATGAGGGATCCACAATTCCCATAAGCATCATATATGATTCCCAATGATCTCTACATTTTATTTTGATCAAGTATTCTTCAAGAGTTTGAAATTGGTTTGCCTTGGAAACCCTAGTTCATCTGGGTATCTTGAGTAACTTCTTCAACAAGCTTCTTCACCAATTGATCAAATTCCTTAAGGGAAAATTCAAATTTTATCATTTTATGCATGTGTGATCTCCCATGAGCCTAATTAGTCAAGAGAAATACAAGCTAGCAAGTTGGTTGATGGTGGTTGGCCAGATGAATTCATCTGATTAAAACTGGGTCTCCCTAGACTATATGTCCTACGATTTTCATCATATGAAAATTATTCCAAGAGAAAAAATACTCTAAATGATATTCCAAACAACTTTCATGTTGATGTCTAGATCTAATTTTGCTTGGAAAGTCATTTTCTATGTCGAAACATTATAGGTCATTTTGTCCAAACCCTAATTTGAAAGTCAACTTCCCAAGGACATAACTTGCTCAAGTTTTGTGAAATGAAAGATTTCCAAGTTGCACAATCAAATTCAAGATGTCTACTTCAACTTTGATGTTTGGAGTGAAAGCTAAATCAACTTTTATGAGCATGTGATATGAGGATACATTATAGGTCATTTTGGACCAATGCCATTGAACAAATGATTTTCCTCAACTTCAAAAATGCACAACTCACTCATTCTACATCCAAATGATGTCAAATTGGTGACCATTTTGAAGGTCTTTAAAAGAGATACAACTTTGATAAAGATACGTTTCTCATTTGGAGCTCACATAAAAAGTTAAGCAAGGTGGGATAATTGAATATGAGACTTGACACTGAGAATATTTTTCAACATGTTAAAATTTCCAAACTTCCACCTCAAAAGTCACCATGAAACACGTTCCAAATGGAAACATGTTCAATATAAAAGTTGTTCCTCTTGATCTAAGCTTTCCGAAGAGTCCTAATTCATTCATTTTGGACTAAGTTTGATGGGTCTGCGCATGGTGTAAATAGGCTTGTATCAGTTGGCAAGATTCAAGCTTCAAGTGATCAAATAACTTTGCCTTGCCACTCAAGCTTCATGAAGACCTCATTTCAGTTGATTATGGACTTAATTGGATTGCTTCATGGGCCTGTACATGCCCATGCAAGCATGGGCATTGCATTGCCAAATTTGGACAAATTTTCAAGTGTGCAAATAACACTTCATTTTGCTATAAATAGAGACCCTCTGTGCTCATTTCAAGGGACCCTTGCGCGCCAACTTTGCCTCCACACTTCAAACCCTCACATTTGAAAGGAAAACCTGAGAATTTTCATTTTGAAAATTGAGTTTGAATCTCACTGTTTGGAGATTCAAAAACTCCAGGATCCAAAGCTTTGCATTATTCTTAAGCCACTTCCACAAGCTCCATAAGCAAGATCAAGCACGAATTGAAGCAAGAGAGATCCCTTTCTGCACAACATTGAAGGTAATTCTTCAGATTTTTCTTCTCTTCGATTCTCTCTTAATACTCATCAATTCTCTTGGATCCTTGGTTGTCTGAAGTCCTACCAATGTAGGCAAGAAGATTGAGTTACTTTGAGGTCAAATCGAAGCAACTCAGTTGACACACCTCAAAATTCAACTCCACATATATCTCTATATATTTAGAGTTAATTAAAATTGAGGTGATATTCGTGATCTACGCCATTTTATCTTTCAGATCATGTCCTCCTTTTTCATTTATGATATGGTGATGAATGGACCAATCCAACCAAGGTCGCTTGAGAAGACGAACGACGCTTTGCTCCGGCAATGATGTGGCACGGTCCAAAGCCATTAGATGGATTCAAAATGTTTTAATCACGAGCGTACATATTGATTACCAAGCGTGAGGATGTTTGACTCAGGCGCATCATGGAACACGCACGCTCAACCACTTGATCTGCCACCTCAGTTAATGGGGCAGATCAAGTGGTCCATGTTTTTTTGATTTTCTGATTTTAATTTTTATTCCTTTGATTTTCATTAATTCATATTAATTTTAATATTGATCCAAAAAATATGAGAGTTTCACCAATTTTTTTAAAATAAAATCCTCTTTCATTTTCTGAATTAAAATTATTTTTTGGATCATTATTAATATTTTTTATAATTTAATTGATTTTGTGAATATTTTTAATTGTTTAAAAATACTTTTAAGTCTCTAAAAATTCTGAAAATTTTTCTCCAAGGTCCTTTGACCTTGTTTGACCTATGATAAATCTCATGGCCATTTCTTTGGTGTTTTGATTAGATTTTAGGAAATTGACCAGCCATATCTTATTTTTAGTATTTTTAATTGAATAAATGCCAAATAAATTGTGTAGAGCCATTTTGATTGACTTTGGAAGTTTGACTTGTGCTGTTGGGCCTTGGTCAAGGTTGATTTGACTTTGTTAAGTTAAGATCATTGGATTTAGGGGATTGATGGAATGTACATTCCATCTCCCAAGATGAATGAATGATCTTAATTTGGTAAAAGTCATCCTATGTCCAATTTGAGTGTGATCCATTTCCCCTCCCTCTTCATCTCATTCCCCTTCTTTATGCATTCATGTCATGGACCTATGATATCTCAATATCCTAAGGCTAGTTGATTGAAAAATCAACATAAGTATGGATGAGATTAGATCCCCCACTTTTCATATTCTTTTTTGTGTGTGGTATGTTTCATGAGCATAGTTCATTATACTATGTCTCTAACATGCATCAACACTAAAACTCTATTGCTTGGCCTGAAATAGTCGTGACTTCTACATAAGTCCAATTATGATTGCTTAATATAACGCTAAATTTTGACACAAAAGGGATAGCATTCTAGTTAGTAAGATTGTAAGTCTCCCCTCTTTCATGGTATTGTGTGGAAACTTGGCCTTTTTTTCCATCCTTTGGAAGATGTCTTGGTTCAAGGATCCATGCTTGTGATAAGTGGGTTGAGTGTTCTCCAAAGAATGACTTAAAACAAAAGCAAAAGCAATACTAACTTCTAACTTATTAACAACTAACATTTAATTCCAAGTCATTTACTTTTGATGCACTTTATTTTTAAGCCTTATTCATTTGCTATTATTCATACCATTCTAATTGTTTATGTTAATTTCATTTTCACTTTGTCCACTTGGACCATATTTTGTGATATATTTTATTTGTGTATATTGTGTTTGTTTGTATGGTCTTTGACCATTAATGTACATAATAAGAACAAAAACCCTAAAAAATCTCTTGTGTGGACTGTTGGTTTGATCTGAGACAATTGGACTTAAAATTTAGACAACACTCCCTATGCAAAGGACTTGGACAATGCCAACTTTCATGTAACCAAGTGCTTGTAGCTTAAAACTTCATCTGATAAATCATTGAAGATCCATTTGAGTTCATCTGCAACATGATCATTGTGAGGCTGTTATTTTGAACCTGTGACTTATGCATTATGAAATTCATCTGCTAAATGGGCAAATTTGAAAAAGATCATGGAGTTGCTAAGCTTGAATGTGGCTATCTTTATTTGATGTCTTTCTCTTCAAGTTGATATTTTATGCACTGTTTGTTGCTTGATTCTAATGTCCAAGGGAATTCGGGTTTCTATATGACATTCTTGTCTATTGGATTGCAGTCCATTGGTCAGATCTTTTCAACTCTCAACTTTTAAATTTTTTCTTAGGATTAGTCTCTTCATCTCCTCCCCATTTCTTTAATTTCAAAATCTCTCCCTCCTCAAAAATATTCTTTGCTTGTGTTTGTAGATTTTAAAACTTTGACCACTTTTGTAAAGTAGAAACTTTGGCCTTATGCAATTGCATTTTCAAATTTCTTTTCTTAATTAAACTTGTAAATATACTTAACTATACTTGACTTAAAATTTTCAAAATCTAAAAAGAACTAACTCATTCAAATAATTTTTAGGCCTTTGTGCCTTTCAAACTTAAAATTTTGTTAAAATGCAATGCATCCACTTTGAAATTCATACCACGAACTACGAGGTTTTGATCCCTCATTTTTATGTTGGTACGTAGGCACAAGTCCGAAGGTCTTGTCAAACACAAAAATATAATTAATGAATTCTTTTCTCATCCCCCCATTCTATTTGTTTGCAAACATCATTTGTACAAAAATACTTATGCACACAAAAAAGAGCTCCCTAAGAGTACCTAGGACACTTTGGGTGCTAACACATTCCCTCTGTGTAACCAACCCCTTACCTGTAATCTCTGGAATTTTATTAGTTTTGATTTGAAAACTTCTTATTTGTGAGTTTTGTTCGTAATTTTCCCTTTTCCCTTGAAAACAATAAAAGCGCGGTGGTGACTCTTGTTATTTGATGTCTAGCTTATCCATAACTTAATGATCATGAATTTACTGCTACAAAAATTAAGTGGCGACTCTACTGGGGATTAGTCTCCACTGGATTTAGCCTACTTTTTTGAGTGTATATAATTGTATATTTGATGTATGTATGTTTGTTTGTATGATATAATCTGCTTATTGTGCTTGGTGATCTCTGAGTGGTGAGATAAGTTCTAACCCGAACTTGAGTGCAATTAAGATAGGAGGATGGTATAGTAATGTTCGACTTGTATGGAGTAGTCCTTAACAAGTTGGCTTGAGATCCATCTACTTAGTGGAGACCCTTTTGGAGTTAGGAATGTCACACAAGTATTTATGGTTAGGCATTACTATCTCTGATTTGGGGTCCGAGAAGCTAAGGACCGTAGAACATTTAACCCCTCTTGGCCTATTTAGGATGTAGTGCGGAGACTATTCAAGTGTAGACTTGATAATAGTTGTTACACGATACTACACTCAGACGAGTTTCTCTTGAGAATATTATGGGTTGATGAGTCAGTCATCCTAACCTGTAATATCCGATAGATGGAATTAAGATTCTGGGAACTTTTTAGAACATGATCTACAAGTTTTTATCCTTAGTTCACTCCTTTGGGATGGTTCTTACCCAGACTCCATGCTCGTGACTCACAACAAACCCTTGATTCTTGGTTGATCCAATCAAGTCTTGTCAATATCAATGGAACTTGGGTGTTGCTAAGGTGAAAACCATAATCCACAAAAATGGATGATTGATCTTGACAATGACTTGATTCATCCCCTGACCTTTGTCTGTTTTCCTTCTGTGTGATCCCTTATTTGTGATTGTTGCATTCATGCGTATCATAACATTCATCACACGAAAATTTCAAGGAACTGAGGTGTTATTTGCAAATATTTTCAGACCATGGATTATGGACGAAGGAACACTAAGAAGTACAGTTTCAGATGTCCCGACTTGAAAGAGTTAAGGAAGCTAGCATCTTTTGTATTAGATCCCTTGGACTTCAAACAACGCCATGGGAAGCTTCTGTCTATCTTGTCTGCTGATGTGGTTGAAGGACTATTAAGTGTGTTAGTGCAGTTTTATGATCCTCTATACCGTTACTTCACTTTTCCCGATTATCAGCTAGTGCCTACGTTGGAGGAGTATGCCCATCTCTTGGGAATACCTGTTTCTAACAAAGTGCCATTTAGTGGATTGGAAGAGATTCACATATCTCTTCTTACTGCTGAAGCTCTTCACTTGAAGAAGTCTGAGATAGAGACTCATTGGGTGAAGAAAGGAGGGTTGTTTGGGTTGCCATCTGATTTCCTCATTAAGGAAGCTACTGCTTTTGCTCAAGCCGGTAGTGTGGATGCTTTTGAAGCTATACCCGTGTTGCTCATTTATGGATTAGCTTTGTTCCCTAACATTGACGATTTTGTTGATGTTAACGCCATTAGAATTTTCTTGATTGGGAATCCCATGCCTACTTTGTTGGGTGATATGTACTTCTCTTTGCACTTGAGGAATTCTAAGGGTGGTGGAACTATTGTTTGTTGCATTCCTCTTTTGTACAAGTGGTTTATTTTGCACTTACCCCAAACGCCTGCTTTTGTGGAGAACAAACAATGTCTACGGTGGACTCAGAGACTTATGTCTCTCACTAATGATGATATAGTTTGGTATGATTCTTCTTTGAGCAGTTTGGAGATTAACGATTGTTGTGGTGAATTCTCTAATGTGCCTCTCATTGATACACAAGGAGGAATCAACTACAACCCTGTTTTGGCTCGACGTCAACTTGGGTTCCCCTTGAAAGACAAACCTAATAACACTTTGTTAGAAGGTCTTTTCTATCAAGAGGGTAAAGATTCCTAACATTTGAAGCAGAAGATTGTGCATGCTTGGCATAATGTCCATAGGAAAGGAAGATCCGAGCTTGGTCCGCACAATTGTGTAGCTTTTGAGGCTTACACTCATTGGGTGAAGAAGAGAGATTTGGAATTGAAGATGCCTTATCCTTGTGAAAGACATATGTTTGTGGTTGTGGTTGAGCCATTAACTCTCCCTAACAAAGATGTAGAGGAGTTGGAAGACGCACTCGCCAAGATGAAACAAGATAAGGATATGTGGGAAGAGCGTTTCCATGCTTTGAGCAAAAAGCATGAGGAGTTGCAGCTTGAGCCTAAGGACAAAAATGCACTTATTGAGCTACTTGAAGATCGAGTGATAAAGAGACAGAGAGAGCCAGAGGTTTCATCTTCCTCTAGCATGCCTCAGTCTTCCGTTGCTTGGAAGAAGATTGTTGATCGACTTATCCTCGAGAAGACTCAGATGAAGGCTTCTTTTGAGACCGAGATCCGACACATTCGAAGGAAGTACACACCTATAGATAGATCTTCTGATATCGTTGTTAGGGATCCTTAGGATGACTAGTCTCCTTTTCTCTTGTATTTTTTTTCATTTGGTTTCTAAAATTGTACTCAGTGTAATCCTTCCAATTATATAAATAAAAGAGATTTTTATGGTCATATCAAATTGTTGCAATATATATATATATATATATATATATATATATATATATATATATATATATATATATATATATATATATGCAAATAATATAGTAAGTTCCTTGAAAACAAAAATAATCAAGCATTGCATTTCATGCATCATCTGCATAGCAGGTTTCTCTTTCGCCAGATGTCTCATTGGTGTTTCTTTTGTGCTTCAGCCAAGTTGACTCATCGATACAATACTCATGCCAATCACTCCAGAATCATGGAACATCTTGAGCAAGAGAATAGAGACTTGAAAGAGGGGATCGCCCTCCTGACTGCCATGATGAAGTCAGTTTTAGCTGCGCAGAGCCAGTCTTCTCCAACACCCGCAACTCCTCCTCCTCAGAGGACTGTTATTTCAGAGGTGGCTACCTCTACTGTTCCTGCAACTGCTGCTCATTTCGCACCCAACATGCCTTCCGGATTCCCGTGGGGAATGCCGCCAAACTTTGTGCTCAAAGGCTTTGCGCCTACATTTGCTTCTATGCCAACATCTAGGTCGATCATGTCAGTGCCACCGGCTGTTGTGCATACCCTGCCTCCTGTAGAAGACACCATCTATCATTCTGAGCCGTCTGAGGGCCCCGATGTGTATGAAAAGATGGATGAAATGAAAGATCAATTTCTTGAGCTAGGCAAGGAGTTGAAAACTTTGAGAAGTAAGGACCTATTTGGAAAGAGTGCTGATGAACTGTGTTTAGTGCCGAATGTGAAGATTCCAATGAAGTTCAAAGTGCCTGACTTTGAAAAATATAAAGGGAACACATGTCCACTCAGTCATTTGGTGATGTATGCCCGCAAGATGTCTATGCAAATAGATAATGATCAGCTGTTGATCCATTACTTTCAAGATAGTCTGACAGGTGTTGTGTTGAGATGGTACATGGGATTGGATGGTGCGAGCGTCCGCACATTCAACAACTTGGGCGAAGCATTTGTGAAGAAGTATAAATATAATGTTGATATGGCTCCCGATAGGGATCAATTGAGATCGTTGTCCTAGAAGGACAAGGAGACATTTAAGGAGTACGCGCAGAGGTGGAGAGAACTCATTGCTCAGATTACCCCTCCTTTAGAAGAAAAGGAGATGACCAAGATTTTCTTGAAGACCCTGAGCTCATTTTACTATGAGCGAATGATTTCCAGTGCTCCCAGTGATTTTACCGAAATGGTAAACATGGGGATGAGGCTAGAAGAAGGTGTCTGAGAAGGACGGTTGTCTAGAGAGGAAGCGTCATCCAACAAGAGGTACGGTAGCAGTTTTGGTAAGAAGAAGGAAGTAGAGACTAATGTAGTTTCTAGTGGAAGGCAAAGGAGGCCTCAGATTAGAAGAATTCAACCACCCCAACAACATCATCATCAAGTATTTTCAGTTATTCCCATGTTTTCAGCAAATCAATCAACACCAATTCAACAACAACAACGTTAATAACAACAACCACAACAACGTACAAACACTTAGAACAACAACAATACCAACAATCATCGACAACAAAGTTTTGAGAGGAAGAAGGTCTCTTTCGACCCTATTCCTATGACATATGCAGAGCTATATCCATCTTTGGTTCTCAAGAACCTGATACAACCAAGAAATCCTCCGCAAATTCCCTAACCACTTCCACGATGGTACAAATCAGAACTCCATTGTACTTTTCATCAAGGAGCCCCTGGACACGACATCGAGAATTGTTACCCCCTCAAGTATGAAGTTCAGAAGCTGGTAAAGAGTGGAATTGTGTCCCCTGAGGACAATGCACCAAATGTTAAAGCAAACCCATTGTCTGCCCATGGAAATTCATCTGTTAATATGGTGGACAATTGTCCAGTGGAGTTCAAGGTATTCGATGGACGCTTCATTAGAAGGTCCTTGGTGACGATGCACAAGGATATTTTCTTAGTGAGCGATTGTGAGCATGACCATAACGGTTGTGTTATCTGTAGTGCCAATCCTAGAGGTTGTATGATTGTGAAGAGGAACATCCAGCGGTTGATGGATGAAGGTTTGATCCAGATTGTTCAATCCCGTCACATAGACGATGATGTCAATGTAATAGTGCCAGTATTCAAGACACCAGAGAAAATGGTGATTTCATTTGATAGCAGTAGTAGTAACAGTATCAGCAAGAGATCGGTATCACCGTTGGTTATACGGTTGGAGGGTCCAGTCCCGTATGCATCCGATAAAGCTGTTCCTTATCAGTATAATGCAACTATGGTGAAGGACGGTCAAAAGGTTCCATTACCTATGACCACTTCTGTCGTAAGCATTGCTGATGTTACTAAGGTAACCCGCAGTGGTCGAGTGTTTGGGATGGTGTTCCCAAAGAATGTGGAGGATGTATCTATTAGTAAGAAAGTGGAAGTGCCTACAGTAGATCCAGTTAGCGCTCCAAAGCGTCAGTTTGGTGAATCCAGCAATTTGAAGACTAACGATGATGAGGTACTTAGACTGATAAAGAAAAGTGAGTTCAATGTGGTGGAGCAGCTGCTCCAAACCCCCTTAAAGATTTCAGTACTATCTCTGTTAATGAATTCCGAAGCGCACAGAGAAGCACTACAAAGAGTTCTAGAGCAAGCTTTTGTGGAACATGATGTCACGCTAGACCAGTTTGATCATATTGTAGCTAACATCACTTCCTGTAATAATCTTAGTTTTTGTGATGAAGAACTCCCTGAGGAGGTAGGAATCATAACTTGGCTCTGCATATCTCCATGAACTGTAAAGATGACGCTTTGTCCAATGTACTAGTTGATACCAAATCTTCTTTGAATATGCTTCCGAAGTCGACATTGTCAAAACTGTCCTACCAAGGAGCGCCTATGAGATATAGTGGTGTCATCGTCAAAGATTTTGACGGTTCATGCAAGACGGTGATTGGTGAAGTGGACCTTCCGGTGAAAATAGGTCCGAGTGACTTCCAGATTACTTTTCAAGTAATGGATATCCACCCGACCTATAGTTGTCTGTTAGGAAGACCATGTATCCAGGAGGCAGAAGCTGTTACCTCCATATTGCATCAGAAGTTCAAGTTTGTCAAGAATGGGAAGTTAGTCATTGTTGGCGGGGAGAAGGCACTGTTGGTTAGCCACCTGTCATCTTTATCTTATGTTGAAGCTGAGGATGAGGTTGGAACTCCGTTCCAAGCCTTATCTATTGCTGCTGAAAAGAGAGTTGGGGCACCCATGTCCTCGTTGAAAGATGCAGGGAAGATTGTGGAAGAAGGGAATGTTGATCAGTGGGGGCGAACGGTAGAGGTCTCCAATAATAAGAACAGAACCAGTCTGGGTTTTTAGCAAGGTTCGTCAATCACTAGATCAGAAGATATGCAACTCAGCTTCCATAGCGGGGGGTTCATTCATGACAATGAATAACACTTAGCTGATGTGTGTTGAAAAGTATATTTCCGGAAAATATTTTTATATCGTATCCACAGAGATTGGTTGTTATTACCGTCGTTCTATAATTCAAATTGTTATAAGTTTAAAATGTAACCAAGTTGTTTTGTTTGAATAGTTATCTTTTGAGTAAAATGACATTAAGACAATAAAAATAGTTTTAATCAAATATAAAAGGCTTGGCAAGATTGGAGTTAACTATCCAAATTTATTATGCTTCCTTAATGACAACTATATGGACTTAAAATTATTGATGATATTCAAGTATCCTCTCAATATCATTTATTTCTAAATGATATTGTGATAATCACTATATTAATGGTTAAATGATTTCTCTACCTAACTATCAATATAACAATCTTTAATGTTTGATACAAAATAAGAGTAGTGTATAAATATATTTCTACAACTCATTCACTACTTGAAAGCATATTTTAAGTCAAGACTTGAATAATCTTTCTCAACAACAACTCAAATCTGAATATTCAAAATAGGGCAAAAATATCATTCATTACATCAATAACCTTTTGTCACATACAAGAGTCAAATGGAATACATAAACAATAAGGAATAGCTACTACCTCCAATCTTGACAAAATGGGGTTTAGCTCCTCATCATCATTTTTGACAGCAAAATGAAATACCAAAGTAAGCTCTATTTTTATCCTACAACTTGTGAATGAATTTTCCTTTTTTTCCATTCTGTTTTTAAAAGAGTTCATCCTTTCCTTAAATGTTCATTTTGGTCTAAAACTGAAAAGCACTCTAAAAATGATACAAAACTGTCACACTAAAGTTGGGTTGAAAACAGAACAATTGGCCCAAACCAAATGCTTGCTGTTTTCGCAAAGTTCGCGGCGCCAACCCTGGTCGCGACGCGAACTAAAGCAATTTCAGCTTCTTTGCCTTGCAAGCTTCATTTAAACATTTCTCCCAAGTTTGGTTCTTCAAATGCTTCCAAATTGCCATTGAAACTTCTTCCAATTATGCTTGTGCACTCAAATGCTCTCTTGTTCAAAAACTCTACAAAACTAATAAATACGTGAAATATCTACTCAAAACATAATCAATTAAAATTAATTGCATTTTTACTAAATTGTGAGGATAAAAGTGTGTAATTCAATGAGAAAATGGTAAAAGGGACCAATAAAAATATATGAAAAGTAGTGCTAATTGGTCCCTAACAACTCTCCCCAACTTATCATTTTGTTTGTCCCTAAACAAAAGTTTTCACCAAAACAACCAAAGTAATGAAACAATAGATTGAAACAAGGATTAACCAAGGACATTCAAATGGTTCAAAAGTGTACGATACTTTCTCAATGCACCTATCTCAATGCTAGACAAAACATGAATAAAAACAATGGTTGGGTGCAAATAACATACCAAGGAATTCAAAGCAATACATGTCAAAATTGAATCAAACTTACACACACATCATAATAATGATGAATAAACATGAAGGTTTTCTTTTACTCATCCAAACAATTAAATCAACAACAACTCGAATCATGCGGTCATCAATGCAAATACTAAATCATGTGAAAAATGAGAATCAAGAGGTCTTTCAAAGGTTGTAATGTGGCTTGGGTTACAAGAAAGGATATGATTAAGAGAATTCAACAAAAATGCCTATCCTAAGGGAGCATTCCCATAAATTCAAACTCAACAACAATTTCCATTTTTTGATCCCAATCTTTCTTCTTTTCTTATTTTTCACATCCACACAACCATGAACTTTCTCTTTGTTTTTTCTTTCTTTTCTTTTTCTTTGCTCCATAATTTCAAAGGTGACTTATTTTTTTTCTTGTTTCTTTTCACACTTTCACCTTTTCTAAAACATCACTTTTCCATGTTTCTAATCAACTCTTCTAATTTACTCTCCCCAACTTTAGATTTCAAGACCAAATTTATTCAATAATGCTCCCTACTTAGACATAGGTGAAAGACAAAATTTGCAAACAAACTCGGTTGAAGGTTCAATTGAAACGAAAGAAATTAGGATTCATTTATTCACAAAATTTTCAATTGACTTTACACTTATCAATCAAATGAATCCTAAAACAAGCTCAAAGGGGGTTAACTAAGGATCACTCTTCACAAGGTTAGTTGATTCAAAACTTTTTGGCCAAGTGGTTTTTCTCAAAAACAACAATGCCTCTATCATTTTCACAATTTTCACAAAAATAGATTAATGCGTGATTTAGCATGATAAGAATGAATTGAAATAATGTTCGGTTTCCCGCATTTAGTGTACAATGGAAAGCTACCTCACAATTGGTTAAGTTCTATTTTGATTCAAAAATGACATGTATCTCAAGGAATTTATGATATGGAATTTGCAACACACCATCAAACTACTCATGTTAAGTCTAGAAAGCGATAAAGTGTACCTTGAAATGCCGACACCAATTCTTATCATCACCACTCAAAGTGTCCTACGCTTCCTTCCTTGCAAGCATTACTTGGTTCCTTCAAGCTTAACTTAAGAATAAGAAAAATTAAACAAACAAATGGGGCATACCAAAGTTCATTGCAACACATAATTAAATCTCACAAAAGATCCATGCAATTAACAAACCAAAGTTTATGGTGAAACTAGAGCCACCAAAAGTACAATCATAATTAAACAAAAACAATAATAATAAAAAGCTCAAAATAAAAATCTACTACTACTCAAACAAAAATCCTCAATCTTCCTCATCATGTCCACCACCTACGGATCCAAGGACATCTTCCATCTCATCATCATGGGTCGCACCACCACCTCCTGCACCCCCCATAAATGCTGGCCTGCCCTCAGGCCAATTAGAATAAGCAGCATACTCCGCCTGGGACGGAAAAGTGCGGGCTTCGGGCGCAAGAAAGGTATTCTGAAACTGTTGCTGCATAGCATCAAAAATGAATGATTGAGACCTCCTAGAAGCCTCAAAACTCTCGTAGTAGTAGGTGGCGAACGCCATCTGATCAAATGCTGGCGTACTGCGGGCTCGGGGTCTAGAGGAAGAAGTGCCTGCTCCTTCAGCTCTGTCCATTTGGCTCTGGCACAACCTATTCAAATAAGCATCATTAATTATACTGGTGATAGACAAGTGTACCTCATCCGGAATGGGCACATTTTCCTTTCGGCAAAGTCCCATAATCAGCCCCGGATATGTTAGAACACCAGCTTTCCCACCGAACTTGGTTCCACTAGTTGCAACTTTGCGCATCTCCCCTGCAATGATGGATGCCACATCTACTGATTTACCAATCATGATGTAGTACAAGAGGCATCCGACATCCAATGGAATGGTGGTGCTATGACTCCGTGGCCGAATATTGTTCAATAGAAGCACCAAATAGGCCCTTGCTTCCAAGTTCAAATTCTCCCTCTTCCACGACTTCGGGAATCCCTGATCATTCAAATCATATGTCCTTCCCTCAAGGCACAAATGAGCACTCACGGTAGAAAGGTCCCAATCATTGGCCATTTCTTTGGCACGGTACTCACACCGCCCATTATCCGCCAAAATGAGAGGATTACCCAAATAGGCGTTGATCGCGTCCCTACTGAAGGAAATGATCTTTCCCCTCACTCTTGTTTGGTAATGAAATGCCACTCCCTCCTCCAACTGAAGAGCATTGGCGTAGAATTCACGCACAATGTCATAGTTGATCTCTGGCTCCGGTTCACAAATTTTGTTCCATTTTCTTCTTTCAAAGTTTTCCACCAGCTTCCTATAAGTTCCACCCGGTGACAAACAAATGAATATTTCCGGTTGAATGGTCCTTTTAATCAATTTTTCAAATTGTTCCTCGTGCTCATCACTAGTGAATCGTCGCACGGATCTTGAAGGACCGGAGCTCGTTGTTTTGGTACGTTTTTACATCTACAATAAAATCAGAAACAACCACATAATAGCCATGAGTGAAGTTAGCATCCATAATTCAAAAAGAAATGAAGCTGAGATTTTCCAGTTCGCGGCGCGAACCAGAAAATCTCAGCACCTCTAGGGTTCCTTCTACTCAAAATTTTTATCAACCATAACCACAAATCCTTACCCAATCCTAATTCGAATCCTCTCTAAACATGCAAGGTGATATTCAGGAATTAAATCATTTTCTAACAAAACCTAATTCACCTTAATGAGGAACAAAAAAGGAAAAGGAAGAGAGATTACACATACCTTTGTTGAGGATTGACTTGATTCTTGTTAAAAAGTTTGGGATTTTTGAAATGGAGAGGATTAAGTTTGAATTTGTAAGTGGGATAGTGAAAGTGATGAAGAGAAGTGTGAAGTTGCAAAATATGAGGGAAATAGAAATAACACAAAACAAAATTTAAAAGGGTCTGCCACGCTCAGTTCGCGGCGCCAATGTGATTTTTCCATTCAGTTTGCGAGGTGAAGGCAGTTCGCGGGGCAAACTGAAGGAAGTTTTTTTAAAAATTGTTTGGCATTGGACAAAACTCCTTTTTCACACGAAAAACCAAAACAGAATACATTAACAACTAAATTGACAAAATTTGAAATGCAAAATTACGACGTTGGGTTGCCTCCCAACAAGCGCTTTGTTTAACGTCGTTTTGAGCTCGACGGTTCAATGATCTTCACGGTCCGGCTAGGGAAATGACACTGAAGTCTCTATTCACTTCTCCACTGTGGTAGACTTTTAGTCTTTGCCCATTCACAGTCCAGCTTTCTTGTGACTTTGGATCCTCAACCACGATGGCTCCATAGTTTCGCACCTCCTTTACAACAAACGGTCCCGACCACTTGGACTTTAGTTTACCAGGAAACAAATTCAATCTTGAGTTGAAAAGCAACACCATTTGTCCAACTTTGAACTCTTTGTGACGGACCTTTCCATCATGATACGCTTTCACTTTCTCCTTGTATAGTTTATTTGAATGGTAAGCATTGTTCCGTGATTCCTCCAATTCATGGAGCTGTCCTTTTCTTTTCTCTCCAGCTAGAGTGGAGTCAAAGTTCAAGAATTTGAGAGCCCAGAGTGCTCTATGCTCCATTTCCACCGGGAGATGACAAGTCTTACCATAAACCATCTGAAATGGAGTTAGTCCAATAGAAGCTTTGTAGGTGGTACGATACGCCCACAAAGCTTCATCCAATTTTGATGACCAATATTTTCTTGAACTCGAAACCATTTTTTCAAGGATCCTCTTCACTTCTCGGTTGGAAACTTCCGTTTGACCATTCGCTTGTGGATGGTAAGGAGTAGTCACCTTATGCTTTACACCATAATGTTCTAAAACTTTTTCCAAAGGTGTATTGCAAAAATGTGACCCCCCATCGCTTATCAACACCCGAGGCACACCAAAACGTGAAAATATGTTTTTCTTTAAAACATTTATCACCATTTTGGAGTCGGCCTTAGGTGAAGCAATTGCTTCCACCCATTTTGACACATAGTCAACGACTACGAGGATATATTCATTAGAGAAGGAAGAGGCGAATGGGCCAACAAAATCAATGCCCCAACAATAAAAAACTTCTACTTCCAACATGTTGGTTAGAGGCATTTCATCCCGTTTGCCTATCCCTCCACTTAGTTGGCATGTGTTACAACTCTTTGCGTGTTCATGTGCGTCTTTAAACAAAGACGGCCAATAAAAGCCTGCTTGGAGGACTTTAGTGGCTGTTCGCAAACCGCTGTAATGACCTCCATACAGAGAATTATGACAATACCAAAGGATGTCTTTTGACTCTTCAAGTGTCACACACCTTCTTAAAATACTGTCCACACCCATTTTGAACAAATACGGATCATCCCACACATAGTACTTTGCATCCGCTAAGAATTTCTTTCTTTGATTACTAGTGAGGTCTTCCGGTGTCAAACCGGTTGCCTTATAATTAGCAAAATCGGAAAACCAAGGCCTCACTTGAATCGCATAAAGCTTTTCGTCCGGAAATTCTCCCCTTACTTCTTCTTCTTTATTTGTAATTTCCACATTAACCAAATGGGACAAATGATCCGCTACCAAGTTTTCGGAACCTTTTTTATCCCGAATTTCCAAATCAAATTCTTGTAATAACAAAATCCAACGAATTAATCTTTGTTTGGAATCCGGCTTGGTTAGCAAATACTTGATTGCTGAATGTTCGGTGTAAACTACAACTTTGGACCCGATCAAATAAGCTCTAAACTTTTCCAATGCATACACTATAGCTAGTAACTCTTTTTAGGTTGTCGCATAATTGACTTGCGCCTCATTTAAAACTTTACTAGCATAGTGGATGGCATGAATTTTTTTAGCTCTTCTTTGACCCAAAACCGTACCAACCGCATAATCGCTTGTATCACACATAAGTTCAAAATCAAGTGTCCAATTTGGTGCAACGATTATGGGTGCGGTGACTACCTTTTCTTTCAACTCAAGGAATGCTTTTAGACACGACTCATCGAAAAGAAATTGCGTACCTTTGTTGAGCAAATTACTCAAGGGCTTTACTATCTTTGAGAAGTCCTTGATGAATCTTCGATAAAATCCGGCATGTCCAAGAAAGCTCCTTATTCCTTTGATGTTTGTTGGAGGTGGTAATTTTTCAATGACTTCCACTTTTGCTCTATCAACTTCTAACCCTTCGGAAGAGATTTTGTGACCAAGAACAACACCTTCGGTGACCATAAAATTGCATTTCTCCCGATTGAGCACTAAGTTTGTTTCCACACATCTTTCCAAAACCACATCAAGATTTTTCAAGCACAAATCAAAGGACGACCCATAAATGGAGAAGTCATCCATAAACACCTCAATGCATTCTTCGATCAAATCCGAGAATATTGCTTGCATACACCGTTGAAAGGTTGTCGGTGCATTACATAATCCAAAAGGAATTCTTCGGTAAGAGAAAATGCCGAAAGGACATGTAAAAGTCGTTTTCTCATGATCCGCCGGATTGACCGAAATTTGGTTGTACCCCGAATAACCATCCAAGAAACAATAGAAATTCTTGCCGGCCAACCTTTCCAACATTTGGTCCATGAAAGGTAGCGGGAAGTGATCTTTCCTTGTAGCTTGATTTAGCCTCCTATAGTCAATACACATCCTCCACCCGGTTACCATTCTAGTTGGAATCAACTCATTTTTATCATTTTTGATAACCGTCATACCATCCTTCTTTGGAACTACTTGCACCGGACTCACCCATTCACTATCGGAGATAGGATAAATCATCCCGACCTCCAAGAGTTTGACAACTTCTTTTCTCACCACTTCTTTCATTGATGGATTTAAGCGCCTTTGAGGTTGTGCAACGGGTTTGAAATTTTCTTCCATCATGATCTTATACATACAATAGGCCGAACTAATACCTTTTAAATCGGATAATACCCACCCTATTGCACCTTCATTCTTTTTCAGCACTTGTATCAATTTATGCTCCTCTTTTGTGGACAAGGTATTCCTAATGATCACCGGTTTAGTACAATCATCACCAAGGAACACATATTTCAAGTGTGAAGGTAGCATTTTCAACTCTAGTTTTGGCTCTTCCACTTTCTTTTTCACATCCAAGTCTTCATTTGCCTCCTAATGATAAGCAATCTCTCCACAAGACTCCAATTCATGCAAAATTGCTTCAATCTCTTTTTCTTCATTTTCGGTTAAAACATTGTAAGCTCCGATAAGAGATCTCTCTAGCGGATTAGAAACATGAACTTGGTTTGCAACCTCCACTATTTCCTCCTCGGTGGCATCGATTCGGAAAGAATCATGCTTGTCATTAGGATGCTTCATGGCCTCAAAAAGATTTAAAGTTACCTATTCATCTTGCACTCTTACTTTCATGAGTCCATCATCAATGTCAATCATCATTCGGGATGTTTTCATGAATGGTCTTTCCAAGAATTAGAGGAACATCACGATCCTCATCCATGTCCACTATCACAAAATCTACCGGAAACAAGAATTTGTCCACCTTCACTAGCATATTTTGAGCAACTCTATATGGTGAAGTGGTAGACTTATCGGCTAGTTGTAAAGTCATCCTTGTAGATTTAATCTCAACATTCCCCAATCTTTTAACAATGGATAAGGGGATTAAATTGATGCTAGATCCCAAATCAATCAAACCATTACCAATGTAAGTGCCTCCAATGGTTACCGGTAAAACAACCGGCCCGAATCGGATTCCTTCCTTGGGAGAGTTTTTTGGATTATGGCGCTACAACGTGCATCAAGCAAGATTGTCTCGTCTTCCACATACCTCCTTTTCTTTGTGAGAATATCCTTCATGAACTTTGTATATCTTGGCATTTGCTCTAATGCGTCGGCAAATGGAATATTTATTTGAAGTTGCTTAAATATATCCATAAACCGTGCATAGTGTCTAGCATTATCCTTCTTTGATGGTGCGTGCGGATAAGGTAGATGTTGAGCTGGAATGGCACTCACTCCTTTGTCTCCTTTTTTCTTCTTTCTTGGCTCTGCTTCTTTCTTCGCATCCACTTCACCCTGCTGTTCTGCTGCTCCCTTCTGTTTCTGCTCTTTCCGCGGCGTGAACTAAACAGTTTCTGCCTCTTTCTCCTTTTCACACTCCACGTCCTCATTTTCAGGTACAACATCCATAACATTCTCTACTGTAATCTCCTCACTTTTTCCACTTGTCAACTTTTTACCGCTTCTAGTAACAATTGCTTTACAATGCTCCTTTGGATTGGTTTGAGTGTTAGCGGAGAAGGAAGAGCTCGCGTGTTGTTCCGACAATTGCTTCGCAAGTTGGCCTACTTGATTCTCCAAATTTTTGATAGCCGCCTCATTGCTCTTTTGGTTTTCCATGGAGGCTTGCATGAATTGTGTGAGAGTGTCTTCTAGCTTTGAACTTCCGCCTTGCGATTGTTGTCCTTGAGAATTTGGATGTTGATAAGGACTTTGTTGCTGAAAATTTTGGTTGTTGAACCTTGATGGTTGATAGCCTTGATTGTTCCTTTGATATGAGTTATTGTGGGGTGGAGGTTGCCTTTGATAACCTTGATTTTGGTTGTTCACATAACTCACTTCTTCCAATAGAGGACAATAACCGGTTGGATGATCTCCTTGACATAGTTCACAACATGCTACTTGATGTCTAACTTGAGATCCTTGAATTTCCTTCATTTGTTGTGGAAGTTTTGACATTTGTTGAGTGAGCAACTCCACTTGTTGAGAAAGTAGCTTGTTTTGGGCAAGAATAACATCATTGGTATTTAATTCAAGAACTCCCGGTTTCCTTTATGAAGGACTACGGTCATGTTGACTTTGACGATCATTGAGTGTCATCCGGTCAATAATGACTTTCGCCTCTTCCGTATTCTTTGACATAAGAGAGCCACCCACGTAGCATCCAAAAGTGTCTTGTGAGTTGATTGGAGCCCATTTAGAAAAATATGGATTTGAGTGAGTTCATCAAAACCATGACCTTTGCATTTTCTCAACATTGACTTGAATCTTTCCCAAGCCTCATTTAGAGACTCGTTGCTCCCTTGAATGAATACCACAATATCCGTTTTGGCTTCCATGAATCGGGATTGAGGAAAATATCTTTCTAAAAACTTTTCTTCTAACAAATTCCAATCCGTCATCACTCTTGGTGCTTGATCAAGATACCATTGCTTTCCCCACTAAGGAATGTGGGAACATTCTCTTGAATAATGCTTCTTCACCCGCTTCCTCTATTCCCGTAGAACCCGCAATCTCATAGAATTTGATGAGATGGGTATACGGATCTTCATGGTCCATTCCGGTGAATGGATTTGCATAAAGGAGTTGGAGGATTCCGATCTTCATCTCCGTGTTCCTTCCACCACGAGAAAATTGGGCATTCCGCCTTGGACTATTTGCGGACATTTCGGTAGGAGTTTCATCCGCCATGTTTTCTTCACAAGTTTCTACACTCACTTCTTCGATTTGAAAAAGTGAAGAAGTAGATACTTCTTCTCTCCGGTTCCTCTCTTCGGCTAGTTTCCTTCTTCTTCGTGTTTTGCTATTGAGCTTTCGAAGTGTTCTTTCAATTTCGGGATCGAATTGAAATTGCTCCTCGGTAGCCTTTCCTCGCATGCACTAGAATCTACAAAACTAACAAACCAAGTGAAACACAAGAGTGATAGTAATACTAAAAAAAAACTTAGAACAATGAATTATTGCAATGCTTGTAATATCGAACACCAATCCCCGGCAACGACGCCAATTTATTGAAAAGTATATTTCCAGCAAATGTTTTTATATCGTATCCACAGAGATTGGTTGTTATTACCATCGTTCTATAATTCAAATTGTTATAAGTTTAAAATGTAACCAAGTTGTTCTGTTTGAATAGTTATCTTTTGAGTAAAATGACACTAAGACAATAAAAATAGTTTTAATCAAATATAAAAGGCTTGGCAAGATTGGAGTTCACTATCCAAATTTCTTATGTTTCCTTAATGACAACTATATGGACTTAAAATTATTGATGATATTCAAGTATCCTCTCAATATCATTTATTTCTAAATGATATTGTGATAATCACTATATTAATGGTTAAATGATTTCTCTACCTAACTATCAATATAACAATCTTTAATGTTTGATACAAAAGAAAAGTAGTGTATAAATCTATTTCTACAACTCATTCACTACTTGAAAGCATATTTTAAGTCAAGACTTGAATAATCTTTCTCAACAACAACTCAAATCTGAATATTCAAAATAGGGCAAAAATATCATTCATTACATCAATAACCTTTTGTCACATACAAGAGTCAAATGGAATACATAAACAATAAGGAATAGCTACTACCCCCAATCTTGACAAAATGGGGTTTAGCTCCTCATCATCATTTTTTACAGCAAAATGAAATACCAAAGTAAGCTCTATTTTTCTCCTACAACTTGTGAATGAATTTTCCTTTTTTTCCATTCTGTTTTTAAAAGAGTTCATCCTTTCCTTAAATGTTCATTTTGGTCTAAAACTGAAAAACACTCTAAAAATGATACAAAACTGTCACACTAAAGTTGGGTTGAAAACAGAACAATTGGCCCAAACCAAATGCTTGCTGTTTTCGCAAGGTTCGCGGCGCCAACCCTGGTCACGACGCGAACTGAAGCAATTTCAGCTTCTTTGCCTTGCAAGCTTCATTTAAACATTTCTCCCAAGTTTTGTTCTTCAAATGCTTCCAAATTGCCATTGAAACTTCTTCCAATTATGCTTGTGCACTCCAATGCTCTCTTATTCAAAAACTCTACAAAACTAATAAATACGTGAAATATCTACTCAAAACATAATCAATTAAACTTAATTGCATTTTTACTAAATTGTGAGGATAAAAGTGTGTAATTCAATAAGAAAATGGTAAAAGGGACCAATAAAAATATATGAAAAGTAATGCTAATTGGTCCCTAACATTGTGCTGGAGGATTATGAAGAGGAAGACTGCACCAATTTTGTGATGCATGGAAATGCTTGCTACAATTGGACTGCTGTTGATATTCCTGTTATTATGCATCGATCTAAGTAATTGCTTTGATTTGTTTTCAAAAAATTCCTTCTCCTATGCCTAAGGGAGAAGTGAGCATTGTTGGGCATTTTCAATTTGATCATTAGTAAAGTATAATTCTATTCATCCACATCTATGATGTTTTATTTTTACTTTTTGCTTTATTCTGAAAATGGTAATAAAAAAAACATAAATAAACATATAATTGTCCATCTGCATAATATTTGGTCACAAATTCACTTCTCTAAAATCAAAATATCAAATCATTATGCAGGTTGGTTTCTAACCCCATCGAATACAATGATCCTTCCCCTTATCCAAATTTTGAATTCCCTGTGTCTGAGGCTGAGGAGGAAAGTGATGAAGAAGTGAGTGATGAATTGTCTCGTCTTCTTGAGCATGAAGGAAAAGCCATTCATCCATTCGAAGAGCAAATTAAGTTAGTCAACTTGGGTTCCGAGGATGATGTGAAGGAGGTCAAGATTGGGTCTCGACTGTGTCCAGATGTGAAGAAGTGGTTGATCGATCTTCTCTGAGAGTATTCAGATGTATTTTCTTGTTCCTATCAAGACATTCTTGGTTTGGATTCTGAGATAGTGGAACATAGATTTCCGTTGAAGCCAGAATGCCCGCCAGTCAAGCAGAAGTTGAGAAGAACGCATCCTGATATGGCAGTAAAAATCAAAGAAGAAGTACAGAAGCAAATTGATGCCAGTTTCCTTGTGACTGCTGAGTATCCGTAGTGGGTGGCCAATATTGTGCTTGTTCTGAAGAAGGATGGAAAAGTCCGCGTGTGTGTTGATTATAGAGATTTGAATAAAGCCAGTCTGAAAGATGATTTCCCTCTACTACACATTGATATGTTGGTAGATAATACAACCAAATTCAAAGTCTTTTCGTTTATGGACGGATTTTCCGGATATAATCAGATCAAGATGGCACCCGAAGATATGGAGAAGACCACATTCATTACACCTTGGGGAACATTCTGTTATAGAGTGATGCCTTTCGGTTTGAAGAATGCTGGTGCAACTTACCAGAGAGCAATGACTACTCTTTTTCATGATATGATGCATAAAGAGACCGAAGTCTATATCGATGATATGATTGCTAAATCAATTGGTGAAGAGGAACATGTTGAGCATTTGTTAAAGCTATTCCAGCGTTTGAGGAAGTATAAACTCCGCTTGAATCCCAATAAGTGTACATTTGGTGCTCTAGTAAGTTGTTGGGCTTTATTTTCAGCGAGAAGTGTATTGAAGTTGATCCTGCCAAGATCAAAGCAATACAAGAGATGCCTGTGCCCAAAACTGAGAAGCAAGTCAGAGGTTTTCTCGGTCGCTTGAATTATATCTCCAGATTCATCTCACACATGACTGCCACATGTGCGTCTATATTCAAGCTTCTTCGGAAAGATCAATCTTGTGATTAGACCAAAGATTGCCAGAAAGCTTTCGATAATATCAAAGAATATTTGCTTGAACCTCCAACTTTGTCTCCACCTTTTGAAGGAAGACCGCTGATCATGTATTTGACTGTGCTTGAAGATAGTATGGGTTGTGTTCCTGGTCAGCAAGATGAGATTGGAAAGAAAGAATTTGTAATTTACTACCTCAGTAAGAAGTTCACCGACTGTGAGACTCGACATTCTATGCTAGAGAAGACTTGTTGCGCATTGGCTTGGGCTACTAAGCATCTGCGTCAGTATATGTTGAATCATACTACTTGGTTGATATCCAAAATGGATCCAATCAAGTATATATTTGAGAAGCCTGCTTTAACTGGGAGAATTTCCCGCTGGCAGATGTTGTTGTTAGAATATGATATCGAATACCAATCTCAGAAAGCAATCAAAGGTAGTATCTTGGCTGACTATTTGGCTCACCAACCAATTGAAGATTATCAGTCAGTGTAGTTTGATTTTCTTGACGAAGAGATCTTATACTTGAAAATGAAAGATTGTGATGAACCATTGCTTGAAGAAGGGCCAGAACATGGTTCCCGTTGGGGCATGGTATTTGATGGAGCTGTTAATCAGTATGGTAATGGCATTGGGGCGGTAATCATTACTCCTTAAGGCACGCATTTTCCATTTACAGCTAGAGTGACTTTCAAGTGTACAAACAATATGGAAAAAAATGAAGCTTGCATTATGGGGCTTGAAGAGGCCATTGATCTCAGAATCAAGCATTTAGATGTCTTTGGGGATTCAACTTTGGTCGTGAATCATATCAAAGGTGAATGGGAGACGAATCAACCCGGTTTGATACCGTATAGAGATTATGCGAGGAGGATTTCAACTTTCTTTACAAAGGTTGAGTTTCATCATATCCCTCGAGATGAAAACCGGATGACAGATGCTCTTGCAACGTTGGCGTCAATGATTGTGGTGAAATATTGGAATGAAGTTCCCAACTTAACTGTGATGCGTCTTGATAGGCAAACCCATGTGTTTGCTGTTGAAGAGATTAAAGACGGGAAGTCGTGGTATTACGACATCAAGCATTTCCTTCAATGTCAGATTTACCCGTCTGGGGCATCTTTGAAAGATAAGAAGACTTTGAGAAGATTAGCCGACAATTTCTACTTAAATGGTGATGTGTTGTATAAGAGAAACTTCGATATGGTTTTGCTCAGATGTGTGGATAGACACGAAGCAGACTTATTGATGACTGAAGTCCATGAGGGTTCCTTTGGTACTCATTCCAATGGACATGGAATGCCAAAGAAGATGTTGTGAGCAGGTTACTATTGGATGACAATGGAATCTGACTGTTGCAAGTTTGTGAAGAAATGCCACAAGTGTCAAATTTATGCGGATACAATTCATGTTCCTCCGACGTTGTTGAACGCCATTTCCTCCCCATGGCCCTTCTCCATGTGGGGAATTGATATGATTGGCATGATTGAGCCCAAAGCTTCAAACGTACATCATTTCATTTTGGTGGCAATTGATTACTTCATAAAATGGGTTGAAGCGACATCATATGCGAATGTAACCAAGCAAGTTATTGTGCAGTTTATTAAGAATCATATCATATGCCACTATGGTGTGCCGAGTAAGATCATTATTGATAATGGATCAAACTTGAATAATAATATGGTGGAAGCTCTTTGCAAAGACTTCAAGATATCGCATTATAATTCGTCTCCTTACAGACCCAAGATGAATGAGGTTGTTGAAGCTGCAAATAAGAACATCAAGAAGATTATTCAGAAGATGGTTGTAACGTACCAGGATTGGCATGAGATGCTCCCGTTTGCTTTACACGAGTATCGTACATCCATCCGCACTTCAACAGGGGAAACCCCTTTCTCTCTTGTATATGGTATGGAATCAGTGCTCCCCGTAGAGGTTGAGATCCCTTCATTGCGTGTGCTCATGGAAGCCAAGTTGACTGAGGCTGAATGGTGTCAAACTAGGTACGATCAGTTGAATTTGATTGAAGAGAAGAGGTTGACTGCCATGTGTCATGGTCAGTTGTACCAACAAAGAATGAAGAAGGCATTTGATAAGAAGGTCAGACCTCGTGTTTTCAGAGAAGGTGACCTTGTGCTCAAGAAGATCCTATCTTTCAAACCAGATTCTAGGGGCAAATGGACTCGTAATTATGAAGGCTCATATATTGTTAAGAGAGCCTTTTCAAGCGGTGCTTTGATGCTTACAACTATGGACAGTGAAGAGTTCACTCGTCTTGTGAACGCAGATGCAGTCAAGAAATACTTCACCTAAAAAGAAAAGAACAACTTGCTAAGTTGAAAACCTGACAGGGCGGCTTAGGTAAAAATGAGCGTCTCGGTGGATTGAAAACTCGAAAGGGAGATCCAGGCAAAAGTTAGAGACATAAAATAGAAAAGAATTATCCTGATAAATTGAGTACCCCATCTTGGGGCAATTTATGCAAAAAATTAGGGATTTTGGCAAGTAACTGCATCCTGCTGATCTTCAGTGTTGAAAACGTTCTTAAGCACAAGGGTCGATGGTGATTCATTATCCTCAGCGGCAGCCAAGAGTACAGTAGATATCAAGAGTTGGTAGAAGGATTAGTGATCATTGTATTCAATGTACCCTTTTTCCATGTAAATTACCATTTTCAATTTTTATAAGGATCTATGGAGTCTTGTCATTTACAGACTACCATTCTATTAAATAAAGTTGAGCTTTTATCCAATTGTTTCTACTCTTATTTACTTCAGCCAAATAGATTTAAATTTTATTATGATCATTTTTGAAATTAAAATTTTTAAATCAAAATTATTTTTAACATATAAAAGCATGAATTTTAAGTAATCGATTTCATTTAAAAAGAATATCAACGGTGGTTCGAAAGCAGTAAGCCCTAAGTATGGAGCATTATTGGTTCTCCCGAAGCAGTAGGCGCATTTCTCTTTCATCCCCGTCATCATTTTTTTAGCGCTCGGTGTGGTTCACCTTTCCTCAGTGAAGTAGTCAGCTGAGTTGGTTCCCCAACCGAGTTCATATTTGGTTTCTAGTGGAGTAAGAACAGCTTCCTCAGCAGTTCACATGGTTGCAACAGAACTTCGGTTTCCCCACCCATCGTCATCAGATTCTCTCCACGTCAGAGTTTCCTCCTGGCTTCTGAGCCGCTATTTGTGTTTATCCCCTACATAGTTGTCTCCCATTTGATATGGTGTGAACCTAAAATTCTCCGCAGACTCGAGAGCGGTTTATCAGCAGATCTCCTCCTTTCCCGGCTAGGGTTGAGCCTTTGGGATGTTGATCCCTCTTTTCTCCAGCAATTTTCTCCCTCTTTTATGGATTGACCGAGAATTGTATCGATGATTCAAATCTGCGACACCCTTGTATCCTTTGCGATCATTTTGTCAGCATAATCATCATATAGAATCATCATATATATACATATACATATACACTCACATAATTTCATTATTGCATCATCATAATTTTGAATTCCTGTTATGATGGTACTTTTATCCCCATGCAACTTTGGTGTCTGTCCTCCTTCAATTGTAGAATGTCATCCCCTTAAGCAGAAGACTTTAACCTTTCTCCTTTCCCCACTGAGTTACTTCCTCGTGGATGATTTTTATTTAAGTTTCCTCCCTAGTTGATTATCTGGATGGAATCACTCCCCTTGAGTTATATCCTCATTGGGTTGAGTCTTGATTGACCGTTTCTTTCTAGATCTTACCTAGATAGATGCTTTGGGTCCTCTAAGAGTTTATTACCCAGTAACTGGTAATATTCTTCTTAGTTTGCAATTCGTTACTTCTTGCCCAATACCCGGCAAAAAACCCTTTTCTCCCCAGCGGATTCATTTTCATGTTTCCCCAGGAAGCATATCCTTAATATGATCATCCTAACCGATGACATATATTTTATTCCCTTGATTTGAGTTTATCCTTGATATGTTCATCCTAACCGATGACGAATATTCTCATATTTGGAATTCTACCCAGTAAAAAGGTAGTTGTAATCCCTATTTTGCTCCCTAGAGAGTTAATTTTGATATGTTCATCCTAATCGATGACGAGTTTTCTTCTCTTTGTAGTCTTCTGCCCAGTAACCGATAGTTGTAAATCCTGCTTATTTTCTTCTCCCCTAGAGTCTATCCTTGATATGTTCATCCTAACCGGTGACAGATATTCTCTTTGGTGGTATTCTCTCCAGCATTCGGTAGATGTAATTCCTACTTTTTGTTCAAGTGGTTTATCCTTGATATATTCATCTTAACCGATGACGAGTATCCTTCTTAATGTCCCCAGACAAGTCTATCCTTGATATGTTCATCTTGACTGATGACAGATTTTCTTTCCTTTAAGTTTATCCTTGATATGTTCACTTTAATTAGTGACGGATATTCTCTCTCTTTGGTCTTCTTCCCAGTAACCGATAGTTGTAAATCCTATTTTTGCAGTTTTCCCCAGCAAGGTTATTCTTACCCAGTAACCGGTAATGAATGCACCTTCCTGGCGGCTTTCAGTGAGTCATCCTTGATATGTTCATCTTAACCGATGATGGGTGTCCTCTCTGTCAGATCTTTATTATTTCCTTACCTAGTAACCGGTAGTGGATAATAGGTTTCCGCTCCTCCTGTGTTGAAGTCTATTTCTTCCCTAGTTGAGTTGAGTGTGTATTTCCTTAGTGAAATCACTTTTCCTGCATGATCCAAGTACGTCAATTTTATCCTGATCTACTTGTTTCCCCTGCAGATGTTTTATTTCCCCGGCTGAGCCTTTCCATTTTTTATGGAATTTCTCTAGTCTCTAAGCAGTTTTTAAGTCGTAGCCTGACCTACGCATAACCTCTTTTATCCCCTTAGAGTCTCTGTCTCCCCAGTGAGTTTTCCTTAAGGAATGTGTTATGCTCCTGCGGACCTTCGGTCTCTCTAATTTCTTTTCCTATGTGGCAACATTTCCCCACAGAGAATTTGCTTTTACATTCATAACATATGCATCATGAGGTCTCTTAGGGACCAAAATTTGTTTCTATATGTTGTTATTTAAGCCCATTCTACTGAGTCGATACGAAGACTTTAACCTTCACCTCCTCAGTTAGAATATCCTTAAATAGCGGCAGCTGTAAGACCCCAATTTTGACTCTAAGATCCCTCATGCTATCTCATCATATGTATTAGCATTGGGATCATACCTTGGCATCCTCCTTACCCCTCTCTCATTGGGTTTGTTTTGGGAGAGATTAGCAAGCACCATGTGATTGTATCATACTTGTATATTATCATTTTACTAACCAAAATACCAAAAATATGTCTTTGCATTTGCCTAACTCTTTTGTAGGTAAGGCATGATCACCATTGATCCATCATGTTCACATCTAGGGTTTGAAACCCTCATTGCTAAGAGCATAACCAAGGAGTGATCCACAATGCCCATAAGCATCATATATGAGTCCCAATTATTTCTACATTTTATTTTGATCAAGTATTCTTCAAGAGTTTGGAATTGGTTTGCCTTGGAAACGCTAGTTCATCTGGGTATCTTGAGTAACTTCTTCAATAAGCTTCTTCACCAATTGATCAAATTACTTAAGGGACACTTCAAATTTCATCATTTTATGCATATGTGGTCTCTCATGATCCTAAAAAGTCAAGAGAATTGCAAGCTAGCAAGTTGGTTGATAGTGGTTGGCCAGATGAATTCATCTGATCAAAACTGGGTCTCCCTAGACCCTATCTCCTACAATTTTCATCATATGAAAATGATCCCAAGATAAACGTTACTATAAATGACATTCCAAACAACTTTCATGTTGATGTCTAGAGCTAATTTTGCTTGGAAAGTCATTTTCTCTGTTGAAACATTATAGGTCATTTTGTCTAAACCCTAATTTGAAAGTCAAATTCCCAAGGCCATAACTTGCTCAATTTTTTTGAGATGAAAGATTTACAAGTTGCACAATCAAATTAAATATGTCTACTTAAACTTTGATGTTTGGAGTGAAAGCTAAATCAACTTTTATGAGCAAGTGATATGAGGATACATTATAGGTCATTTTGGACCAATGCCATTGAACAAATGATTTTCCTCAACTTCAAAAATGCACAACTCACTCATTCTAAATCCAAATTATGTCAAATTTGTAACCATTTTTAAGGTATTTGGAAGAGCTACAACTTTGATGAAGACACTTTTCTCATTTGGAGCTCACATAAAAAGTTAAGCAAGGTGGAATAATTGAATATGAGACTTGACACTTAGAATTTTTTTCAACATGTTGAAATTTCCAAACTTCCACCTCAAAATTCACCATAATACAAGTTCCAAATGGAAAAGTGTTCAACATAAGAGTTGTTCCTCTTGATCTAAGCTTTCCAAAGAGTCATAATTCATTCATTTTGGACTAAGTTTGATGGGTCTGCGCATGGTGTAAATAGGCTTGTATCAGTTGGCAAGATTCAAGCTTCAAGTGATCAAATAACATTGCCTTGCCACTCAAGCTTCATGCAGACCTCATTTCAGTTGATTATGGACTTAATTGGATTGCTTCATGGGCCTGTACACGCCCATGTAAGCATGAGCATTGCATTGCCAAATTTGGACAAATTTTCAAGTGTGCAAATAACACTTCATTTTGCTATAAATAGAGACCCTCTATGCTCATTTCAAGGGACCCTTGCGCGCCAGCTTTGCCTCCACACTTCAAACCCTCACATTTGAAAGGAAAACCTGAGAATTTTCATTTTGAAAATTGAGTTTGAATCTCACTGTTTGGAGATTCAAAAACTCCAGGATCCAAAGCTTTGCATTGTTCTTAAGCCACTTCCACAAGCTCCATAAGCAAGATCAAGCACGAATTGAAGCAAGAGAGATCCATTTCTGCACAGCATTGAAGGTAATTCTTCATATTTTTCTTCTCTTCGATTCTCTCTTAATACTCATCAATTCTCTTGGATCCTTGGTTGTCTGAAGTCCTACCAATGTAGGCAAGAAGATTGAGTTGCTTTGAGGTCAAATCGAAGCAACTCAGTTGACACACCTCAAAATTCAACTCCACATATCTCTCTATATATTTGGAGTTATTTAAAATTGAGGGGATATTCGTGATCTACGCCATTTTATCTTTCAGATCATGTCCTTCTTTTTCATTTATGATGTGGTGATGAATGGACCAATCCGGCCTAGGTCACTTGAGAAGACGACCAGCGCTTTGCTCCGGCAATGATGTGGCACGGTCTAGAGCCATTAAATGGATTCAAAATGTTTTAATCACAAGCGTACATATTGATTACCAAGCGTGTGGATGTTTGACTCAGGCGCATCATAGAATGCGCACGCTCAACCACTTGATCTGCCTCCTCAATTAATGAGGCAGACCAAGTGGTCCGGGTTTTTTTTATTTTTTGATTTTAATTTTTATTCCTTTGATTTTCATTAATTCAGATTAATTTTAATATTGATCCAAAAAATATGAGAGTTTCACCAATTTTTTTTAAATAAAATCCTTTTTCATTTTCTGAATTAAAATCATCTTTTGGATCATTATTAATATTTTTCATGATTTAATTGATTTTGTGAATATTTTAATTGTTTAAAAATACTTTTAAGTCTCTAAAAATTCTGAATTTTTTTCTCCAAGGTCCTTTGACCTTGTTTGTCCTATGATAAATCTTATGGCCATTTATTTGGTATTTTGATGAGGTTTTAGGAAATTGATCAACCATATTTAATTTAATGTATTATTTTAAGTATTTTTAATTGGATAAATGCCAAATAAATTGTGTAGAGCCATTTTGATTGACTTTGGAAGTTTGACTTGTGTTGTTGAGCCTTGGTTAAGGTTGATTTGACTTTGTTAAGTTAGGATCATTGGATTTAGAGGATTGATGGAATGTACATTCCATCTCCCAAAATGAATGAATGATCTTAATTTGGTAAAAGTCCTCATTTGTCCAATTTGAGTGTGATCCATTTCCCCTCCCTCTTCATCTCATTCCCCTTATTTATGCATTCATGTCATGGACCTATGATATCTCAATATCCTAAGGCTAGTTGATTGCAAAATCAACATAAGTATGGATGAGATTAGATCCCCCACTTTGCATATTCTTTTTTGTGTGTGGTATATTTCATGAGCATAGTTCATTATACAATGTCTCTAACATGCATTAACACCAAAATTCTATTTCCCGAGCTCAAATAGTTATGACTTCTATATAAGTCCAATTACGATTGCTTAACATAAGCTAAATTTTGACATAAAAGGCATAGCATTCTAGTTAGTGAGATTGTAAGTCTCTCCTCTTTCATGGTATTATGTTGAAATTTGGCCTTTTTCCTTCCTTTGGAAGATATCTTGGTTCAAGGATCCATGCTTGTGATAAGTGGGTTGAGTGTTCTCCAAAGAGTGACTTAAAATAAAAGCAAAAGCAATACTAACTTCTAACTCATTAACAATTAACATTTAATTCCAAGTCATTTACTTTTGATGCACTTTATTTTTAAGCCTTATTCATTTGCCATTATTCATACCATTCTAATTGTTTATGTTAATGTCATTTTCACTTTGTCCACTTGGACCATATTTTGTGATATATTTTATTTGTGTATATTGTGTTTGTTTGTGTGGTCTTTGACCATTAATGTACATAATAAGAACAAAAACCCTAAAAAATATATTGTGTGGACTGTTGGTTTGAACTGAGACAATTGGACTTAGAATTTAGGCAACACTCCCTATGCAAAGGACTTGGTCAATGCCAATTTTCATGTAACCAAGTGCTTGTAGCTTGAAACTTCATCTGATACATCATTGAAGATCCATTTGAGTTCATCTGCAACATGATCATTGTGAGGCTGTTATTTTGAACCTGTGACTTATGCATTGTGAAATTCATCTGCTAAATGGACAAATTTAAAGAAGATCATGGAGTTTCTAAGCTTGGATGTGGTTATCTTTATTGTATGTCTTGCTCTTCAAGTTGATATTTTGTGCACTATTTGTTGTTTGATTCTAATGTCCAAGGGAATTTAGGTTTCTATATGACATTCTTGTCTATTGGATTGCAGCCCATTAGTCAGATCTTTTCAACTCTCAACTTTTAAATTTTTGCTTAGGATTAGTCTCTTCATCTCCTCCCTATTTCTTTAATTTCAAAATCTCTCACTCCTTTCAAAAATATTCTTTTCTTGTGTTTGTAGATTTTCAAACTTTGACCACTTTTGTAAACTAGAAACTTTGGTCTTATGCCATTGCATTTTCAAATTTCTTTTCTTAATTAAACTTGTAAATATACTTAACTATACTTGACTTAAAATTTTTAAAAGTAAAAAAGAACTAACTCATTCAAATCATTTTTAGGCCTTTGTGCCTTTCAAACTTAATTTTTATTAAAAGAAATACATCCATTTTGAAATTTGTATCACGAACTACGAGGTTTTGATCCCTCATTTTTATGTTGGTACGTAGGCACAAGTCCGAAGGTCTTGTCAAACACAAAAATATAATTAATGAATTCTTTTCATCCCCCCATTCTATTTGTTTGCAAACATCATTTGTACAAAAACACTTATGCACACAAAAAAGGGCTCCCTATGAGTACCTATGACACTTTGGGTGCTAACACCTTCCCTCTGTGTAACCAACCCCCTTACCTGTAATCTCTGGCATTTTATTAGTTTTGATTTGAAAACTTCGTATTAGTGGGTTTTGTTCGTACTTTTCCATTTTCCCTTGGAAACAATAAAAGCGCGGTGGCGACTCTTGTTATTTGATGTCTAGCTTATACATAGCTTGATGATCATGAATTTATCGCTACACTTACTAATAGAGACAATATTGATGTAACATCTTGCATAATATACATCTAGAAAATATATTATACAAGATATTTATTTGGTACTGATACAACATAAGTGTCTAACAGAATCATTATATACACATGTCTAACTAATAAAATACAACTATGAAACATGTTATACAACAAAGCCTAAAAATAAAATCTATGAACTATGTACAATATCTTCATTATACATAAATTGCAGTGGAAGATCACAACAACCATAATCCTTTGAAGCATCAACAAACACTTCTCTAGCATTTTCTTCTACTATTCCACTTAAGCAACTCTATAGTTTATTCTATTATTTTTACTATTTCAGTGTGTTTTTATATTTAAGTTTATTTTTTGTTTTATTTTATTTTTGTACTTTATTTTCAGCATAAATAGTTATTTGATACCTTGTTGCTATGTAGATCATAACTTGAGCTACAAGGATCGGGTTGATGCATTCTAATATGCGTTGAAAGCTGAGAGGATAAGCTAAAAGTTTCATGTTGAAGTCAAAAGATGATTCGGAGTGAAGAAGAGTCGAATAATTCGTTTTATTTCCATACTTAAGAAAATACTTAGTTTTTGGGCTGATTTTGTATTTTTTCGGGTCGGTTGCTATTAGGCCCAAATTCCCTTGCTCTATTTAAAGAACTTAGTAGTTTTAGGATTGGGGGGATTCAAAATTCATGAGATAGAGAATATGGCTTATGAATACCATGGAGAGTTAATTCCCAAAGAGTTGATCTACTGTATTCGAATTCCACTTTGAGGTTTTTATTAATTTCAGTTTAATTTCGATTTCTTTTCAATTCTTCCTATAAACTCGTTTGCTTAATTCGATTACTTTCATTTGCTTAATTAGATTGTTTCTTATAGGATAGAGTTGATTAAATTAGATTTTTTGTATGATCCTTAACTATAATCACGTTAACGAAGCTTTTTCGTTATCGTGTTTGATTAAGTCGCGTTTGCTTAATTCGTGTCAGCTTAAATTCGTTTGCTTGATTCGAAAATTAGGAACATACATCATATAATACCAATTGCGCTTGTCAGTGGGTGATGTAATCGAATGGGATTGAATCCGCTAGGGAATTGAAATTATAAGAATTGATGATAAGTCGGAAATCGATACAATAAATTAGCTTACTTATCAATTTTGTTTTTACCTTTAATCATCTTCGATTTAAGTTTTGAACCTTAAAAATCCCCTTCTTTTCATTCGTTTGGTTATAACATTCAAGAGTCCTTGTGATACGACATTCGAGTGTCGCTTCCATTTTACTACACTTTTAAACTCATTTTTGACCTGTGTGCGACAACGAATTAATACACAAATCTGCAGCGGAAGATCACAACAACCAGAACCATTTGAAGCATTAACAAACACTTCTCTAGCATAACACCTGCAATAACACCTGAAAAAACAATGATATTGGGGTGAGATGATAATATCAGTAACTTCTCATATCCTATGGGTCTACTCGGCTCTACAGGGTTTCTAATTAATTTTTAACTCAAGTGTTTATCTTGTTACTTGTGCATCACTTACACCACGTAACCAAGACTTAAGTGTCTAAGAGATATCTGCAATGTATGAAAACATGTCACCTAAGTTCTCACAACTCAGTCGATCAATATTCGGAAGCCACAAAACATCAATCCCTGAACGGACCTACGTCTAGGTCAAGCTTGGTTCATGCATGCTCGTAGATTCAACTTTTATGGTGGATATCAGGCCCTCTTATGGGAATCAAACCCAATTTAAGCGACCATCACTCGTATGAGACTCAAACCTACTTAGAGTATCTTTCACTATGTGGGGCTCAAACCTAATTAGGTGTCTACCTTCCCCCATGTATGCCATGGTTGGGACTCAAACCCAATTGAGGCACGAATCATTAGTGCCACATCCCTATTTACCGCTTTACATAAGCCTCTGAAATGGTATATTCACATTATCATCCGAATACATGATTAGTTCTTATCAACAATAGGACTTTCTGAGAAAACCTCCTCACCAAAATGTCAAACCCATTCCTCATGTTATTCATCAAATACTAGGGGATACATTCACCAACTCTCATATATTTCCATAAACATATCGGGTGATCATATCTATTCATTCATATATTCCATATATTCCATACAATGCATATTGATTCGTTAATCAACAACTACTTGTCTGTGATACACATCGAGGTACCTTTTTGTTCAAGCATCACCACTTAAGTAATGTCACAACCTAAGTTATCTTTCTAAGTCGTTCACTTAATGATGCTCATAGGTTTTACTCACTCATCTCCATAAGGTTTTAATATGATAATTGTACAATTAACACAAACAATAATTCACAATATAATTCATAGCATACATAAAGCAAACATGGTGATATAATATGTTGCAACAATCATAGTCAAAGCTATTACACAATCCATTTCAATCTATCTTATTCCATTTTCACGCTACATAATAATATTTGTCTGATCATTCTATGGTGGGGTTAACCGGAATCAAAAGGCAAAATTTCGTGGAATAAATCTTAGAGACTTCTCTCTATATTATAGTCTTCCACGTTAGCTTCCTAACACATTCATTCTCGTATCAATTAGAGCTATCATTCCTGTTTTATGATGGAAACGGAGAAACGAGGTATTAAACCGACTTCATCATATCTTACATGATATTTTATCATCACTATCATATCAATTATTGGAATAAAATCATGTTTTTACTTCACCATCTAATGAAGCATTGCAAGATATTTCCAACGCTTCAAGTCTTACTCAATCCAATATCCGGTTCTCGAGTTATGGTGAAAACAAGAATCAAGCATTTTCCTCAATGCTGACAAGTTCGCTTAGCGAGATGGTAGCAAACAGACTTTGCTGAGCGAACTCCTAGCGAACCAAGTCAGTAGAAGAATTTCCCTGACTTCTCTTAGCAAGCTGTAGCGAACGTGACAGTACCAGGACACTAACAAGACATGTTTGCATGAAGAAAAGCACCAAAATAGCATGGTTTGGCACAACAACAACAACAACAACAATAACATATAGAGGTCAAATGATACCACTTAGAAGCATGTAAATCAACAAAAATCATCATGTATTAACAATAACTTCATGGGAACAACATCACCATAGTAGCAAGAACAACAACAATAGAGAGACAAGAACAACAACAATAACTTCATCATGTCATAACCAACAACAACATGTATTCAATAAGGCAAAAATCATGGAATCACCATAAACCCTAATCCCCAACCCTATCTAAGAACTCACCTTATCACATAGATGATGGAGAAAAATTGAGATGAGAATATGGTAATGTTGTTGGCTTGCTCTTCTTCTTATGTTCTTTCTCTACTTTTCTTCTTTCCTCTTTCTATTCTTCTCTTCCACATTTTCTTCTTTTCTCTTTCCCCACTTTCTTTTCTTCTTATCCACATTCTCTCTCTCTCTCTCTCTCTCTCTCTCTCTCTCTCTCTCTCTCTCTCTCTCTCTCTCTCTCTCTCTCTCTCTCTCTCTCTCTCTCTCTCTCTCTCTCTATCTCTCTCTATATATATATATATATATATATATATATATATATATATATATATATATATATATATATATATATATATATATATATATATATATATATATATATCTATCTATCTATCTATCTATCTATCTATCTATCTATATATATATATATATATATATATATATATATATATATATATATATATATATATATATATATATATATATATATATATATATATATATATATATATATATATATCATCCTTTGATATTTCTTACTACTAGACTAATTATTAATGTTACCAAAACACTCATCTTATACTCATTAATAAAGATATGTTTTTTTAAATAATAATTGATCTCTTTAGAGTCCACTGGTTACTCTATTGGTCTCAACTCACAACATTTATAGCACATATGAGATCAACCTGACTCAACTAACAACAAATAGAGTACATAGGAAATCAATTGGTCTCAACTCACAACCAATTGAGTATTAAAAAATTCAAGCACTATAGATGCCATTATCGACAACATTAAAGGCATAAATCACAATAGGTTGGTTGATATTTTCAAAAGTGTCATCTTAAGAGAACAAGAAGAAGAAAAAAAAACTCAGTAAATAGTAATAAAGAGACATTGAAACTCTGTTCTAAAAATTTCCCTTTTTTTGGGGGAAAAATTGAATGAACAGTCTCAATGAACACTACTTCGGGAGAAAAAGTGTCGCGGATGAACAGTCGGTAGTGTAAACAATATCGTGGATGAATAATTAATGTCTCTTGAACAATATTGTAGATGAACGTTATTTTTTAGGATGACCAATGTTTCGGAATTTCAAATGGCCCATAATTAAGATGAATAGTATATTTCGGAAGCAAAACTCCCAAAATCTAAAGCTCGTAATGTGTAGATGAAAATATTTGTTGAGAATGTATCAAGTGTGAGTAGTGTGGATAATAGTCTCACATTGGTTGAAAATATGGAGACTTGAGCATTTATAAGTGAGAGAACCCACACACCTATCACCTTAAGGTTTTGGGTGAATATGTGGTGTGTCTCTCACAAAGATGTTGCTCTAAAAAAGAAGTACCACAATGTTCAATGTTCCTTAGTGAAAAACTCCCCCAACAAATGGTATCATGGGCCTTTGGTTTCAGAAAGGGACTAACTTACTTGTATCGAAAGTCAATGACGTCAGTGTGGTGAATAAGAAACGTTTCATTGAAGAGTGTCAATGACGCCAGTGTGGTGAATAAGAAACGTTTCGTGCAATACAAAAGTTTGTGGAAGTAAGAAGAGCTTTCACTTGAGGCACTTGAGGGGGAGCATTGTGGACTCACACTTGAGGGAGAGTGTTGAGAATGTATCAAGTGTGAGTAGTGTGGATAATAGTCCTACATTGGTTGTTAATGTGGAGACTTGAGCATTTATAAGTGAGAGAACCCACACACCTATCACCTTAAAGTTTTAGGTGAATATGTAGTGTGCCTCTAACAAAGGTGTTGCTCTAAAAAAGAAGTTCCAAAATGTTCAATGCTCCCTAATGAAAAACTCTCAAAGTAATATTTTGATATATTTCAAAGTTGTTATTTATAATTGGAGAATAAACTAGTTTAAATAAATATAAATATAAACTTAACGTGCTTACTTAATAAATCCCGTACTAATAAAATAAAACAACTATAAATGTTATTCCCTCTGGTCTTTAATACAATAAAAAATTTAAACCAAAAAATAATATTTCTTCTATCTTACAATGAGTGAATCAGTTGAACATTTTATATATATTAAAAAAAAAATGAAAGAAAGAGAATGATATTTTTACTAAAGAATAAAATTGGAAAATATGCATTAAAAATTAAAATAAATCATTTATTTTGGGACACTCATTTATTTTAAATGAAAGTAATTAAGCAACCGCTTTGAAATCCGAAACACAAAACGACTATATATTATTTCAGGTGATTACAATAACAGAAACAGTTACATCAACTTACTCAATCTCACAACCTTTTCATAAACAGTCATTGGATTATAAAACAACAAGGAAAGATAAACCAATTTAATATATTGAAAGTAAAGTATGCATGTTCTATCAATTATCATAATCCTTAAGAAGTAAATCCTTTCTTCAAAGTTTGAACGGTTGCAACATCAGTTTTGAAAGCCAGAGCCAAGACATTATCATCAATGGTAGTGTTAAACAATGTGCTAGGAATTGAAACAGTTCCAGCATTAGCACTACCAAAAGCAGAAAAAGCCAAAGCAGGTCTTTGAGTATCAGAATTGAATTGAAAGTGCACAAGTCCCTTTGGAAACACAAACATGTCACCAGGCTGTAGGGTCTGAGTGAACAGCTTATTGGTTGTGTCCACAAATCCAACTTGAAGGGAACCTGCCGCGAGGAAAAGTAGCTCGGCCGAGCGAGGATGTGTGTGTGGCGGATTGATACTTCCGGAAGGGAACTCAAGAGCAGCATACGCCACACTTTGTCCATCAAGAGCTGGAAATTCAGCTTTGCTTGCTTTCAATACTTTGAAAGTTGAGGGAAGTGTGTTTGGTGGAAGAAGGGCGCGGAAACCGGTGAATGTGAAGAAGGAACCATCAACTTGGGTTCCAATTGGGGCTATGAAGTCAGTGAGGATGTCTGGATCACCGGCTGATGTTATTTGCATTATGACAAATGCAGATATGATCAGTGTGAGGAGTTTTGAAGTGGTGGAAGACATTGTTTATGGTTAGATGGAATGCTTAAAATATGAGATTATCAATGGAAAGTTTGAGTTTTTGAAATTGAAGAATGATGCATATATAGTGGTTTCTGTTTGTATGGAAGCAATTTGTATTGTAACATGTTTGGAGATTTCAAGGTAACTTTCTTTTGCTGTCTGCAGCTGTTTTCTTGTGCCTCTTAGCTCATAAAAAAGATAGAAATTATACATGGGTATATACTGAATTCAACCATTTAAAATAGTTATATATTTATATGGGACCTGATGTTTAATGTGAAAAGAATTTAAGTTATTCTTTTGGGCATTGTGTTCTAAAATCTACTAATAAACTGACTTTCGTAAGTGTGTTAAATATATCTTAAAATTGTGAACTAAATTAACTTGTTTAAATATAGAATTAAATCATTTGTATTTTGATGTTTTTTAATTTTTAATTTTAATATTTAATTTTTTTTTTTTGAATTTTGTATCACTTAAGATTTAATTTTTAATTCTTTTATTTTAAAAATTAATTATGTGAATAAATTATTTTTAATGAATTGGCAACGATGATTATGATAATTTATTATTTAATATTTTTAATAAAATAATTAATTTTAATTAATAAAAATGATTTATTGTTTTATTTATATTTATTTAATAATTATTTAATACAAATACAAATTTGTAAAAGAGTTTATTAGGCTTAAGACTCATGTAGTTCAATCTCTCAACCCACATATTGACAATTAATGCAACTAGTGTATGTTCTATAAACACTAAAACTTACTCAAAAAATGTGGAATTTGATCTTCACATATGCTGCTAAACTATGCTTAATGAGACCATCAAACATGGTTTCTACGGTAAAGAATACATACACTAATATAAAAAAGAAAATCACAACCAATACAATGGAATATTTAATTACAATATGCAAAACATCTCGAAGCTGATCAAACTCACGGGAAAGCGACTTTGCCAATTGACTGTGAGTAGCATTTCCAATGGATAGAATTTTTTGTTGTTGAGAATTTTGGATTGAACTCTAATTTCGACAGAAATATCTTGATATTTCGACAGGAGTTCATGTTGTAGTCGAAGTCTATTTAAGCATATTGTTGAAATATGTTAACTTGTATTCTAAGTTAGTATGTCGAATTGGGCATTTGGTTAAATCTAACTGTTTAAGTTTGTTTGTTGCTCAAGTTAGCTTAGTAGTCTATAAATAAACTAGTTCTCTGAGGTTGTTGATAGAGGTTAATTGTTGTTATTCATTTGTAATCTTTAAACTCTTATTGAGGAAGTGAATAGTAAAGCAGTTTTAACCAATTCTGATTCTTCTTATTCCTTCTTCTCTCTCTTTCATAAAATCTAATAGGGTTTCTTGTGTTTGTTCAAGAAACTCAATCTTTATCTCATATTTTGATTTGTTCTTGACGACATCAATTCACAACAAACTGATGTAGTGAGCGTAGAGGAGAAAATGTCGTTAACAAAGCATGAGATTGAGAAATTCACCGGTGTGAATGATTTCGGTTTGTGGCGCTTGAAGATGCAAGTCGTTCTTGTTCAACAGGGTTTGTTAGAAGTGTTGAAAGGATCAGAGAAGATGGATTGCTCTATCGAAGAAGGAGAAGACGACGATGATCGAAAAAACCCACAACACAATTTTATTGAGCTTTGGTGATAAGGTTCTCCGACAGGTCTCGAAGGAGAAGACGATAACGAGTGTGTGGGGAAAACTCGAGGGTTTGTATATGACCAAATCCTTGGTCAATCGTCTCTAAATGAAGCAAGCTTTATATTCATTCAAGATGAGTGAATAAAAAGTCTTGGCTGAGCGGTTGGATATGTTCAACAAATTGATTCTTGATCTTGAGAGTATCGAGGACAAGATTGATGATAAAGATCAAGCGTTGTTATTGTTATTGTTGTTGTTGTTATTGTTGTTGTGTGCTTTACCAAAGTCTCATGCCCACTTCAAAGAAACTTTCTTGTATGGAAGAGATTTGTTGATCTTTGAAGATGTTTAATCTGCCTTGTAGTCTAAGGACTTGAACGAACGAAAGGAGCATACACCATCTTCAGTTGGCGGAGGATTGTCCGTTAAAGGAAAATTCTTGAATAAAGATGGTAGGTTTGAGAAGAATAAGGATAAAGTTCTAGATAATTCTTATGGTGGTAATGCTCATTCTATTAAGTGTTATCAATGTAAGAAGGAGGGTTATGCAAGAAAAGTATGCCCTGATCGTCTGAACAATCATCGTGGGAAAGATAATGGTAATGCATCCATTGTGCAAGATGGTTATGAATCATCTGATGTCCTGGTGGTTTCAAGCAGCGACTCTAGCAAGGAGTGAATTATGGATTCAGGTTGTGCTTGGCACATGACTCCAAACAAGGACGTGTTTGAGGAATTATGTGATCAAGATGGTGGATCAGTGGTGATGGGAAACAACAAAGCCTACAAGATTGCAGGAAATGGATCTGTGAGATTCAAGCTCCATGATGAGTCAATAAGGCTATTGACTGATGTCAGGTTTGTACCTGATCGTAAGAGGAATTTGACTTCTCTTGGTGAATTCGACAAGGAAGGACATGTTTTCAAAGGAGAGCAAAGTATCCTAAGGGTAATGAAAGGATCGAAGGAAGTCTTGAGAGGCGTAAAGAAACAAGACTTGTATACCCTTGAGGATGAGGTTGTAAGTGGTTCAGCAGATGTGGCATCCACAAAACCTGTGTCAAAGATTGAGTTATGGCAGAAGAGACTTGGCCATCTCAGTGAAAGAGGCATGGTCGAATTGTTGAAACAAAATCTGTTGTGTGGTGACAAGGTCGAAAAACTAGAGTTTTGTGAACCTTGTGTATTTGGTAAATCATGTAGGGTGAAGTTTAACAAAGGTAAACAAAGAACACATGGATCCCTTGATTTCATTCATGTTGATTTTTGGAGGCCTGCAATAAATCCTTCAGACTCAGGTGAAATATATTTTTTTATCCATAGTTGATGATTACTCCATAAAGTTATGGGTTTTCATCCAAAAGACTAAGGATGAAACTTTTGAAATTTTCAAAAGTTGGAAGACCCTGGTCAAAAACTAAACTAGCATGAAGGTCAAGAGGTTGAGGACCGACAATGGTCTTGAATTTTTCAACGAGGCTTTCGACACCTACTGTGTTGGGTCTGGTAATGGAAGGCACATAAATACGACATGAACTCCCCAAGAAAAAGGTTTGGCTTAAAGGTTCAATCGAACCATTCTGGAAAGGGTTAGATGCATGGTAGTTAGTGCTGGAATGAAGAAGGTGTTATGGGCCGAGGTTGTTGCAACTACATCATACTTGATAAATAGGTGTCCTTCGATTGCCTTGGGGATGAAGACACCTAAAGAAGTCTAATCGAAACATCCACCTACTATATCGACAAACTTAGAGTATTTGGTTGTTTAGCCTATGCTCACATTAGGCAAGACAAGATCGAACCTAGAGCTCTGAGATGTAGGTTTCTTGGATACCCTGAATGAGTTAAAGCTTATAGGTTGTTGTGCCTATAGCCAGGTCATAGGAGGTGTATCATAAGTCAATATGTAGTTTATAATGAAGCATAAATGGATTTCAAGAAAACTAATGAGGTTGATCGAAGTACCAAGATCTCTGAAAAATAGCTAGAACAAGAAGATATTCCCGTTGAGGTGGAGCTTTTGATGTTGAATCACATAACCCAGATGAAGTGGAACAAGAAGCAGAAGTTTCTGTCCTAGATGAGGAGACTGATAATGACTACCTGCTGGCAAGAGACAGACTGAGAAGATTCATCAAGCCACCTCAGATACTTAGTTATGCATATCTCATTGAATTTGCCTTAATCTCTGAAAGTGAGGTCCTTGATGAAGAACCTAAAGATTACAAGGAAGTTGTGAGGAGTCGAAAAAATACTGAACGGATGAAAGCATTGGATGATGAGATGAAATCTCTTCATGATGATAATGTTGGTGATTTTAGTATCATCAATGTATTTTAGTAGTAATGTGATTTACTATAGGCCGATGCAATTATGCGTTAAAGCTTGGAAACGAGTTAGGGGTAGTGCGGAGTGCACGCTCGTCGAGTAAACGTATAATTGAATGCCAATAATTGAAACGGGGTTCCAACGTTCGAAATTTTCTTTTGAATTTCGAATCATTTCCCAACCGACGTAACCGTTTCTGAACAGTTGCGTCTTTTCGGTTTCTGTTATTGATCTCCTATATAAGGAGTCATTTGGCCTCAGTTTGAAAAGAGATAACGAAATCAAACTTTCACTCTACATTCCTGAACATCTCTCTTTGCCAGAAACAAATTGTTCTTCAAGAATTATCCCCACAAAGATTTCGTGAACCCAGGCAAGAATAGGGTCGAAATACTTTGTTCGGAAAGTGTACGAACACGATTCTTCAAAGTTATCCAGTATTATCATACCCATTTTTCTAACAAACGAACAAAGTATTTTCTGATAATCATGGCTGGAGGAAGCACCGTCAAGGAGATGACTACAAACTTCGGAAAATTGGACAAGTTTCAAGGACAAGACTTCAGGCGTTGGCAAAAGAAGATGCATTTCATGTTGACAACGTTGAAGGTGGTGCACGTCCTGTCTACACCGATTCCAGAACTTCTGGAGGAAGACACGGTTGAAAATCTGAGACGTAGATCAAAATGGGAGAACGACGACTACATATGCAGAGGGCACATTCTTAACGGTATGTCTGATCCCTTATTTGATATTTATCAAAACATAGAATCTGCAAAGGAATTGTGGGATTGTCTCGAATCCAAGTACATGGTAGAGGACTCATCCAGTAAAAAGTTCCTGGTAACCGATTTCAACAATTACAAAATGGTTGAATCGAGGTCTGTCATGGAACAATTCAATGAACTCCTCCGAATCCTTGGACAGTTCACACAACACGGATTGAAGATGGATGAAACAATATCTGTCTCAAGCATCATAGACAAGTTGCCTCCTTCATGGAAGGATTTCAAACACAATCTGAAGCATGGAAAAGACGAACTGTCTTTGATCCAACTTGGAAGTCACTTGCGCATAGAAGAATCTCTAAGAGCGCAGGAGGATGACAAAGGAAAAGGCAAAGAAATTGCTGGACCCTCGGTTAATATGGTCGAAGAGGGTGGTAAGAACGGTAACAACAAAAACAAAGGAAAGAAACGTGCTTTCAAGAACAATAAGGGCAGTTTCGGTGCTAACAAGAAACCGAAACTAGAATGCTGGAAGTGTGGCAAAACAGACCACTTCAAGAAGGATTGTCGTTCCGGCAAAAAGCATGATAATGCGAATGCAAGTGGTTCAGGAAAGGGGTCTAAGGACCAATCCGAAAACCAAGGTCAGAAATCAATTCGTGATTTGAATAGTTTGATTAAACATTCGGTTTCACTAAATTCTGAAGCATTCTATATGCAGGATGATGCTATCGCGTGGTGGATTGATTCTGGCGCTACAACACATGTTTGCAAGGATCGTTTCTGGTTCAAGACTCTTGTTCCAGTGGAAGATGGTTCTGTCCTCTACATGGGAGATGATCACTTCGCTCCCGTTGAAGGCAAAGGAAACGTGGTGCTAGAATTCAGTTCTGGAAAGACTATTACTTTGTTTAATGTTTTGTATGTTCCTAAACTATGTAAGAATTTGATTTCTGGTCCTGTATTAAATAAGCTTGGATACAAGCAAGTGTGTGAATTCGATAAATATGTTTTATCGAAGTCTGGTGTGTTTGTAGGACTTGGATATTATAATAATGGTATGTTTATGATGAATTTGAATGGAGTTCCTAATGAATCTGGCTCTGTATTTATGTCATCTTCGAATGTTATCAATTCATCGTTATGGCATGCTCGTCTAGGACACGTACATTATAAAAGAATGCATGAAATGTCTAAAGATGATTTAATTCCTGTTTTTGATGAAAATGTAGAAAATTATAAAACTTGCATGTTAACAAAGATCACTAGGCAACCTTTTAAAAGTATAACAAGGAAATCTGTCATTCTTGAGTTGATACATAGTGATTTATGTGATTTGCATGCTACTCCATCATTAGGACATAAAAAATATTTTGTCACTTTCATAGATGATGCATCTAGATTCTGCTATGTTTATTTGCTGCACGCTAAGGACGAATCCTTAGATAAATTCAAAATTTATAAAACTGAAGTTGAAGTGCAACAGAATGTGTTGATTAAAACATTACGTACAGATAGAGGTGGTGAATATTATGATCATGTATTTTTCCAATCCGTAGGAATCATTCATGAGACTACGACACCATATACACCTCAACAAAATGGTGTGGCTGAAAGGAAAAATAGAGTGCTTAAGGAAATGGTGAATGCCATGTTATCTTACTCTGGTTTGAGTGAAGGGTTTTGGGGAGAAGCTATGTTAACGACTTGCTATTTGTTAAATAGGGTTCCTAATAAAAGGAACAAGACTACCCCATATGAACTTTGGTATAAGAAACGACCCAACTTAACATTTCTACGTGTTTAGGGTTGTAGAGCCGTGGTTAGACTCCCGGACCCAAAAAGGAAAACTTTGGGTGAAAAGGGTGTAGCTTGCATCTTTGTTGGATATGCTGAGCACTCCAAGGCCTATAGGTTTTATGTTATAGAACCTAATGACTCGATTTCTATTAACACGATTATAGAATCGAGAGATGCCATATTTGATGAGAATTGTTTCTCTTCTATACCTAGACCAAAGGACTCTATACCTAATTCAGATGAATCTCTAAGGGATGATCATTCAAATGATGTGCCAAGTAAGACACTTGAACCCCGTAGGAGCAAAAGAGCTAGAAAATCTAGATCTTATGGATTTGATTTTCAACTATATTTAGTTGAGGGATCAAAGGATCAGATTGACACTCAATACTATTATTGCTATAGTATAGAGAAGGATCCAAGAACGTATGATGAAGCTGTGAAATCTCGAGATTCTGCTTTTTGGAAAGAAGCAATTGACGAAGAGATTGGTTCTATCATGGGAAATAATACTTGGGTATTATCTGATTTACCACCAGGTTGCAAACCATTGGGTTGCAAATGGATCTTCAAAAAGAAGATGAAAGTCGATGGTAAAATTGACAAGTTTAAAGCTAGATTAGTTATCCAAGGCTTCAGACAAAAGGAAGGGATTGATTATTTCGATACCTATGCTCCTGTTGCCCGTATCACTACTATTAGATTGTTGATTGCCTTGGTGGCTATTCATAATCTAGTGATTCATCAAATGGATGTCAAAACAGCATTTCTGAATGGTGATTTGGAGGAAGAAGTGTATATGAAGTAACCTGAAGGATTTGTAATGCCTGGTAATGAGCATAAAGTGTGTAACCTAGTTAAGTCGTTGTATGGGCTGAAACAAGCTCCGAAGCAGTGACATCAAAAGTTTGATGAGGTTGTTTTGTCTAATGGTTTCATTCTAAACCAAGCTGACAAATGTGTATATAGCAAATTTGATACTTCCGGTAAAGGAGTTTTCATTTGCTTATATGTTGATGACATGTTGATCTTTGGCACCGACCAAAATCAAGTTGATAAAACAAAGAATTTCTTGTCATCAAAGTTCTCCATGAAGGATATGGGAGAAGCGGACGTTATTCTTGGTATTAAGATTAAATGGGAGAATAAGGGGATTGTAATTACGCAATCTCATTACATTGAGAAAATACTCAAGAAGTTCAATTATGAAAGTTGTTCTCCAGTAAGTACTCCCATGGATCCGGGAGAAAAGCTTATGCCAAATACAGGTAAACCTGTGGATCAACTCGAATATTCAAAAGCTATAGGCTCTTTGATGTATGCTATGATTAGCACTAGACCGGATATTGCTTATGCGGTTGGAAAGTTGAGCAGATTTACTAGTAATCCTAGTAGACATCATTGGCATGCGATAACTAGGGTATTCAAGTACTTTAAGGGTACAATAAATTATGGATTGTCATATATGGGATTTCCTTCGGTGTTAGAGGGTTATTCGGATGCTAGTTGGATAAATAATGTTGAAGATTCATCCTCTACAAGTGGATGGGTGTTCTTGCTTGGGGGAGGTGCCATCTCATGGGCTTCCAAGAAGCAAACATGTATAACTGGTTCCACCATGGAATCTGAGTTTGTAGCATTAGCTGCTGCTGGTAAAGAAGCGGAATGGCTAAGGAATTTGGTATATGAGATTCCGATATGGCCTAAACTGATATCACCAATTTCTATTCGTTGTGATAGTACTGCCACATTGGCTAAAGCTTATAGTCAAATATACAATGGAAAGTCTAGACATTTGGGTGTTAGACATAGTATGATTAGGGAATTAATCATGAATGGGGTGATATCTATTGAGTTTGTTCGGTCGCAACAAAACTTAGCTGACCACTTGACGAAGGGGTTAGCTAGAGACTTAGTGAAGAAGTCGGTAATTGGGATGGGATTAAAGTCCATTTAAATCTATTAGCTATGGTATACCCAATTCCCTTCTAATACAACATTAGAAGCAGAATTCAATGTGGAAAGATCATAGTTAGAGATTGGAGCAATTGTGTTTATCTTCCCAAGGTATATGCTCAGTCCTGCAAGTGATGGCTAGGTTGAATTATATCTTCTTAATGGTTCTTTTGGAAAATTGAAAATGCAGGTGCAAGATTAAAAGAATCACCTATGTGAGCATGAAGTTTTGCCACTTCAAGAAGCTTGGACTTGGCTTCCTATATGCTTATTAATGGATAAGGACACATGGCTTGTAAAGTGTCAAGTATGAATAGTAGAGTATTGTAAGAAACATATATGTGTACTATATCTTCAGACACTCAAATGGATTGACGGGTTCAAACGCTATGACACCCCGATTTTCGAGTATTTGGAATGTGTATTTGTACTAAGATGAAAATTCAATCGCAAGACATTTTCATTTATGCATTTGTTTGATCGTTATACCTGTGTGTTATACCCTTGTATATATAATTGTATATACTGAGTAAATCAAGGATTACACTAAAATGGGGGGGATTTGTTGGTGATTTTAGTATCATCAATGTATTTTAGTAGTAATGTGATTTACTATAGGTCGATGCAATTATGCGTTAAAGCTTGGAAACGAGTTAGGGGTAGTGCAGAGTGCACGCTCGTCGAGTAAACGTATAATTGAATGCCAATAATTGAAACGGGGTTCCAACGTTCGAAATTTTCTTTTGTATTTCGAATCCTTTCCCAACCGACGTAACCGTTTCTGAACAGTTGCGTCTTTTCGGTTTCTGTTATTGATCTCCTATATAAGGAGTCATTTGACCTCAGTTTGAAAAGAGATAACGAATCAAACTTTCTCTCTACATTCCTGAACATCTCTCTTTGCCAGAAACAAATTGTTCTTCAAGAATTATCCCCACAAAGATTTCGTGAACCCAGGCAAGAATAGGGTCGAAATACTTTGTTCGGAAAGTGTACGAACACGATTCTTCGAAGTTATCCAGGATTATCATACCCATTTTTCTAACAGATAACACTTGGGAGTTGATCGGGAAACCTGCAGGGGCCAAGTTAGTCGGTTTTAAGTGGATCTTCAAGGTTAAGGAAGGAATCAAAGGATCAATGTGAAGAATTTAATGCAAGGTTGGTTGCTATGGGGTTCAATCAGAAAGAAGGTGTCGACTTTAATGATGTGTTCTCACCTATTGTAAAATATAAATCCATTAGAATGTTGTTAGCCATGGTGGAAAAGTTTGACCTAGAACTTGAGCAGATGAATGTGAAGAAAACTTTCCTGTATGTTGATTTAGATGAAACAATCTTGATGAGGCAACCTGAAAGGTATGCATAAAATGGAAAGTAAGATTATGTGTGCAAGCTGAATAGGTATTTGTATGGCCTGAAAAAATCTTCTCGGTAATGGAATAGGAGATTCGACAAGTTCATGACACACATAGGTTTCACTAGGAGCCAGTTCGACCACTGTGTTTACATCAGATTTTGACTTGGAAATTAACTTGTTATTTTGTTGCTTTCTGTGGATGACATTCTCACAGCAAGCAATAGTGTTGAAGATGTTATGAACGTGAAGGTTGAACTTAATAAGGAGTTTGACATGAAAGATCTGGGAGTTTCCTTAAGAATTCTTGGGATTGACATCCGAAAAGATAGGAAGTAGTCAAAATTATGCTTATCTCAAGAGACATACCTGAATAATATTCTCGACAAGTTTGATATGTCGAATTTGAATCCTTTTGTAGCACCGACTAATCCTCAGTTCAAGGTGAGTTCATTTCAAAGTCCTAGTACTGAAACCAAAAGAGCCTATATGAATAACATGTTAGAACAAGATTTGGTTATGCATCTGGCCTCTAGTTTTAATGATAACAGTGCATTGTTTCTTAAAGAACAATTTTGTACATTAATGGTTTTGTTGTCTAGTGTGTACCTTTTGCTAACAGGTTTTATCTCTAAACCAATGACGTGTGACATCATCAGATTTTGGAATCAACATACTCTGACTCTAAGGAGAAACAAGTTCTTTAAAAGATGTTGTCAAGTTCTAGAAAGCTCTTAAAAATGGTTATGATGAACGTTCGTGCTAAAGTTTTTGACTGTGACTCTGATTGTTAGAGCCTATGAAGGTTTGTCTGCCTTCAAGATTCTACACTGAAGTTCTGAAGACTCTGAAGAACAAGATCTGAAGACTTTGAAGACTAGGTTCTGAGGAAATGTGTCAAGACTCTGAAGACCAAGGTTCTGAAGATTCTGTCAACTTGTCTCTTGATCCTTCTAAGCATGGTTCAATATCATTTTATCAGAAGCCTCTGAAGATTACAAGATAAGATCAAAAGGTTTTGCATCAGGAAAATAGTACACAGTACAAGATCACCCTTTCCTCTACTACCCTGATTTTGTGGGCTAAGGACAGTACTATTGTACCATTTTTCCTTCCATACACAAATCGTTATGAAAGAGACAATTGCAGTTCAATATTCCAATTCTACCCTCCAATAACTCTTTTATATGCCTATATAAAGGATACTTGAAGATTGGAAGAAGCTACCAATTCACTGTGCTCATAACTATGCTATTACATACGCTCTTGCTAAAAACATATTATTTATGTGTATTGTTTTTGTAAACACATACGAGTTTTTGTTCGTTACTGTATGAGAAATATTCATTGTATTAACTTGTGTTAATATGCTTTTTTGAAGCATTCTTTGTAAACATAACTTGTAAATCTAAAATCCGTTTGAGTGGTTTCCTTGAGTGACTAGGTTTTAGTCAAATAGACTCAAGAAGACAGTGATGGTTTGTCTTTGTGGTGTCTGTAATTAGGTTTTGACTATAATGGTTTCCTTGAGTGACTAGGTTTTAGTCAGATAGACTCAAGAAGACAAGGGCGGTTTGTCTTTGTGGTGTCTATAATCAGGTTTTGGTTATAGTGGATTAAGTCCTTCTTGAGAAGGCGAAATCACCTTGGTGGGGTAGACTAGTGAACCGGTATAAAAATAACCTTGTTTTCTTTTGTTCGTATTGTTGCTTTGTTGAGTTGGTTTTGAAAAACATTTTGTTTTTAGAAACCCAATTCAAACCCCCCTTTCTTGTGTTTCTTGCCACCTTCAATTGACATCAAAGCTCTGATTCTGGTCTTGATAAGATATGGAACACCTAACAGTGTCAGATAAAGATCCAGCGTGAAACACAATGGATGCCATTCCACCACCAGCTGCTCAAACAAATGATATAGATCATTACAATGCTAAACCTCTAGTTTTTGATGGAGATAGATTTGACTATTGTAAGGATATAATAGAGAGTTTCTTTCTAGGTCACGATGTTAATCTATGGGATATGGTATTTGATGGCTATGTACACCCAATAGATGCAAGTGGAAATAAAGTGGAAAGAAGAGTGATAACTGATCAACAAAAGAAAGACTATAACAATCATCACAAAGCAAGAATAATCTTGTTAAATGTTATTTCATACAATGAGTATGAAAAAATCACCAACAAAGATAGTTTTAAATCTATATTTGATTCTCTGAGTATGACGCATGAAGGGAATGATCAAGTAAAAGAAACCAAGGCTCCTGCCTTTATTCAAAAATATGAAGCATTCAAGATGGATGATGAATAAATTATTGAGAACATGTTCTCAAGGTTTCAGACTCTTGTTGAAGGACTTAAGGTCCTGGACAAAGGATATTCTACTGCGGATCATGTTAAAAAGATCATCTGAAGTTTACCTAAGCGTTGCATACCTATGATGAAGTTATCAAAGGATCTCAACAACACTTCTCTTGAAGAACTGGTTAGTTCTTTAAAAAGTCAGGAGATTGAGCTTGAGGAAGATGAGCCCAAGAGAAGGAGTAAGTTTGTTGCTCTGAAGTCTTCAGAAAGATCTGAGAAGACTAAAGCTCTTTAAGTTGAAACTGATGAAGAATCTAAAGAGGAATCATAAGAAGATGATTAATTGTCTCTTCTGTCCAAACACATTAATAAAATCTGGAAGAAAAGGCAAGGAAAATTCAGAGGACAAAGAAGGACAAATGGCCATTCTAAGTCCACTTCTGGATCCAAGAAGGCTGGAGTTGGCAAAGAACTCACGTGCTTTGAATGCAAGGAGCCTGACCACTTCAAGAATAAATGTCCCAAGTTAAAGAAAGAAAGGCCTAGAAATAACTTCAGAGACAAGAAAAAGGTTCTAATGGCTACATGGGATGATTCAAAGTCTTTAGAAGATGATTCTGAAGAAGGGTAGGCTAACATGACACTAATGGCTTGCACAAAAGCTCATGCGTAAAGGATTCAATCAGAGTCAGAATCTAAGTCAGATTCCGAAGAGGTATCTTTGAATTATCCCGTTCTGAGCTTGAATCTAGTTTATCAGAAGTCATAGAAAAGTATCAGAGTCTTCTAGACAAATACAAGGATCTTAAAAAGATTCATGTATCTGAATCAAAAGCTTACTTTAAGCTTCAAAAAGACTTTTCAAGTTTGAGTGAAGAAAATATGATTTTGGAAAACAACTACTATGTGCCTCTACAGGTTATTTCTAAAGCCTCTATAGGTTCTGGAAATATTATAAATAAATATGACAAGTCTTTTTATAAATTTCTTGCTAGAAGCTTGAATAGAAGTCTGATGGCTTCCATGATTTATGGCGTTAGCAGAAACAGGACAAGGGATATTGGCTATGATTCTTATGACGAATCTGATTTTGAAAATGATGAAAAGCCAAATACTCTTCAGTCACATTTTGTTCCTTTTGGGAAACAAAATCATGTTAGGCCTAAAGGTAGAACTATTTCTAAACCCAGGGACAAAACAAAGCCTCATGTTCATTTCAATTATGCATACATGTATATATATCATGCACAGAAGCCCAAGTTTGTTAAAAACTCTAGGAAGACTAACTCTAGAGGACCCAGAAAGATATGGGTACCTAAGGATAAAATTATATATGTTGTAGATATCCTTAGAAGAGGAGTTAAGACACCAGTCAAGGTACTTGGACTTTGGGTGCTCGCGACACATGACGGGAAGAAGACATATGTTCCAAAGCCTGAAACTTAAGCCCGAAGGCCTCATTGGTTTCAGAGGTGATCAGAAATGGAAGATCATTGGCTCCAGAACATTAACCATGCATCACCAAGCCAGCTATATTGTACATCCAAGAAATGCTTAACTGAACTAATTTTAAGCATTTCACACAGGGCAATGCAAAGTAGTTCAGTCCAAAATTCTAACCTAACATAATTCGATTTTTATTAACAGTCCAAACCTTTGTTCCTCACCTTACAACTAACAACTCAAACCAACTAACAATTTATTCTATCTAACAAAAATTTAGCTTAACTAATTGATTGAACATCATTTAACATTGCACATTTTCACTAACAGAAATTGAGAGTTCAACCACTAACAAAATCCAATTAACATAAAATTGTTTCACATTTCACCACTAATTGAAATAGAAATATCTAACTAACTTTCATTACCAACTAACTAAAATTAACATTGTTATATAACTGCTAACGATTTTGAATCATTTCCAACTAGATGATTAAAATAGAGCTCAAATCCTTCTGTTAACTCGCTCCCCTATAAATTCAGTTAAACCATTCATTCATAGACACTTCACTCTAGATTCATCACACTTCTTCATTTTTCATCCGCACCTCTCAATTCAACTCATCACGTGAATTCAAGAAAGCTCAACAGAAAGAGCGGAGAAGAAGAGAGCAAGATCATAAAAGACCAAAAGAAGAAGAAGAAAAGAGAATTGAGACGAAGAGGAAGGAGATTTAGACTATCCTAGGGTTCATATATAGTTTGTTTTGATTTGGATATTTGGCTAAGGTATGTAAAATTTCGTTTTGAGATTCAGACTTAGTGGAGGGAGAGGAATATGATAATGTATTTGGTGTCAATATTAAAGCTCCTCCACCACTAGAGGCAACCTCCGACGCGGCGGAGGAGAGAGTCCATATGGAGGGAGTTTAGGCCTGACTTGATTTTTAAACCTGAGAAGGAAACACGTGAAAAACGTGCTCCTCATTTTGCACGTGTTTTTTTATTGTTGATTCATTTATTCATATTGTATGAGCTTTAGGATTTTCATTTTGACCCAAATTTCCTGCTATCCACACCTCCTCAAGCTTGCACACCAACTTTTTCCCTTGCTGAAGCTTTCAATAGACTTGTTTGGGCCTGCGTTTCTGTTTGCTTTTTTCACCATGATTTACTGAGTTAAACCCCCTATTTGCATTGTTTTTGCATTTATTTTGCTATTTTATTTTTTTATTTCCTTACACTTTTTCAGTGACAATTGGTTCATATTTTAATGCAAATTGGTAGAAATAAAAAATGTTTAGTTTTTAATTAGGTTTCTTTTGTTTGGTTAATTAGCATGATTAGTTTTTTAATTAAGATTAATTGAAGTGGTTTAATGCTTGATTGTTTGAAAAATGTATTAGAAAATATGTGATTAACCTAGTTTAGATTTTATTTCACATGATAATTATAAATAACATTGGTTTGATTTTAGAATTCTAGTTCTTTTGTTTTAGAATTTCAATTAGTTAGAATTAATATTGGTCTTAATCTCTTATTTAGATTTAATTGATCCCTTAATCATATTGTTTCTTGTTAAACCTTGATTAGATCTCTGATTAATTGCATTCTAACCAATGATATATTCCTTTAGATCTAGGAGTTTAAAATCAAGTTTAGTTGCTTAATCCCTAGGGTTTGCAAGTATTTATCCCCTTGTGCATAGATTCTCAAATGCATTCATTCCCATTGATTAAGTTGATCAAATTTCACTTTGATCACCCAAATCCTTTGATATGTGCTCATTTCAAAAGACCCTTTATCACTTGATAAGGCAAGTCCCTTATGTTGAAACTGCATTGGAAGCTTAAGACTTCAAACTCAAGTTCAAGTTTGAGACTTCAAGTTAGTGAAGTCATTCATATTGCAAACAGAGTGGACTACTATTCAAGCACAACAAATGTGTGTCAACACTTGTCAATCATTATTCAAGTTGTGTGCCATGTGCCTTAAGCAATAGAGAAAGGGTGAGAGGGAGAATTCTTATCCTCATTCTGAATATCTTTGGGAACGGGATAAATGAACCAGTTTCTTAGAGTATTCATCTTTATTCATCGACTTTAGTATAATTTGAATCAAGTCTCTTTCTTCATAAACAACACTTCATCATAAAGAGCAACAAAGAGAGTTTTCTTCGGTAGCTTGCCAGTTATGATGAGTATCATATGCCATGAGCCTTAAGTAGTAAATAAGGGGTGAAAGGGAGCATTCATATCCTCATTCTGAATATCTTTGGGTATGAGACAAATGACCCAATTGCTCAGAGTATTCATTTTTACTCATAGACTCTAGTGTGGTTCAAATCAAATGACAGCCAAGTCTTGTGCAATTTCATTCTCATTTCTTATCAGTAATATACTTTCTTTTTGGAACCAAATATCATGCTTCTTTTGATTCTATATATACCTTTTGGGCTAATAACCAATGTCCACCTTTAAACCAAAATTTGTTTGTCTCGTAGACAAACATTTTCTTCCGTTTTATTTTTTGGCCAATATGCATGCTTTACTCTTTGGTTCAGAGTTAATTCCTTTATGGATCCAAACAATACCATTATCGTTCAGTTTCTAATTATATCTTTCATCATCTATCATGATCACTCATCAGTGATATACTGTTTCCTTGCACCAAATACCATTTCCCTTTGGATTCCATATATATCTTTTGGGCCAATAACCAATACACACATTTGAACCAATAGATATTTGTCTTGATAGGAAAACATTTCCTTTCCTTTTGTTTTGGCCGATATGCCTACTTTACTCTTTGGTTCAGAGTTAATTCATGTATTGGGTTCCTGCAATACCGATGTCTTTTGGTGCAAAGTTATACTTCTCATCACTTGAGTCATACTCTTTCACTCTTTCTTGTTTGTCTTGCTAATCCTAGTTGCTTAGGCAAACATCCTTTTTCAGCTTCTTCCGTCTTAGTTCTACGAACTACGGAGCTCTGAATTTCTCATTGCACGATGAGAATATGTAGGCACGAGGATTCGAATCCTTGGAGACCATATTTATTATCATTTGTTTTTCTGCCTTATGGAACCATCCAGATTTTTCATAATTCATAATTCAATACCTTCAATACATGAAATCATTCATCCCTAGTGATATACTTTCTCTTTGAACTAAATACTATATTTCTTTGAGTTTCATACATACTTTTGGGCCAATAACCAATGTCTGCCTCTAAATCAAGAGCCTTTCCTTTGTTTACTTACTTTACAACCTTATATAGGCAAAACCCTTTATTTTTGTCTTGATTCCATCTTTTCTAATTGGTTCAGATATACCTACCCTATAGGTTCAAACAACATTATGCTTTGGTTTAAACCATACTTTCATCACAACTTATTTCATCTCTCACCTTCAGTTCTAGGAACTACGAAGCTTTGAATTCCTTATTGCACTATAAGGTTATGTAGACATGAGGGCCCTAACCCTCATCGAGCACTTTGTTTATTCATTCTATTTTCCCTTATAATTTTACGAGTAATATTTAGATAGTAACACCCATTCAAGAAAATAAAAATCAAAATGGTTCCGATTGAGTACAACGGATGTGAAGGGTGCTAACACCTTCCCCTTGCATAATCGACTTCCTTACCCTTTTGTCTTTCCCCGAGTTTTATCAATGTTTTCACTTTCCTTCGAGAATAAATAGATTTCGATGGTGACTATGTTGTATCTTCGAGCTTGCGATGTGCTCAAGTATTTTTCACGTAGCTTCAGCTGGCGACTCTGTTGGGGAGTGCTTGCTTTTACAAGTAGGAGTCGAGCCTAGTTTTGTTTACTTCTTTGTTTGTTTGGGTGTTTATCTCTATCACTTTTCTTTCTTTATCATTATTTCATTTACCATATTCCCTATTGCGTTATATATATTCATTATATGCTAGATATCGGCTATATATTCTTTGTTGGGTTGAGATGATGCTACATGAGAGAAGCTCTACACCCGAGCTGAGGATACATATATGATAGACTCGTGGATAGTCGTGTCGACCTGCGTTTCACGCGTTGGGTTGGCATGAGACCCACACCCATATTTGATTCACTTGGAAGTAATTTTTTCCTGTGAGAATTCACTATAGTAGGGTATTTTCATTTGGATTGACGACTCTGGGAGACCTTATAGGTACTACCTTTTGAAGACTAGAACCTACTTGTCAAGGGGACATGGTTTTTTTGCAGAAAACCAAGACCCTACATACCTTTGTTCTCGCGTAACATCGTACCTTTAATCCTGCATCAGAAAATATACGCAGATTATTCGTAATATGTTAAACTCTTAACTTATCTTATTGCATATCATATTTGCATCATTGTATACACGCCAAAATTTTGAACTTGGGTTATTACACCAGTAAGACTTTGAATTTATAGATGTTGCATAATTATTTACATTTCATCCACAAAATATGCATTCATTCATTTGCATCTCATGCATGTCAACCAGAAAGAGCTCATCTTGTCATTTCCTAAACCAGAAAGACAAGGATCCTCCGATGCCAATCATCAAATAATCATGGAACAAGGTAAGTATGAGAGCACCATGTGCAAGAGGAGTCTGGGTTACAATCAAGACAAAGCTGACATGGTCTTGGAGCTATTCATGGACAACATGACAATAAACTTCCCAAATCAGGTCGCAATTGATGAACGAGTCGAGAACAGTCTGAAGAGGGATAACATAGAGAATGCAATTGTAGGAATTCTGCCACTTCCTCCCTAATAACCACGTCTCCTACCACATCAGAGGCTCGCTCAAGGCAATCAAAAACTGAAGCAGAAAAAATTCGGCAAGGGAAACAATGATCAAGAAAGGAGATGTCGTCACTATGATTCAATTCCAATGTCTTATACGTATCTGTTGCCTATACTGATTAATGTTAGGGCAATTGTTCCCAAAGAGATCGAGCCTGTCAAGTTTCCCTACCATTGTAAGCATGATCTAAATGCCATATGTGGATATCATATAGGACACGTAGGGCATTCTATAGAGAATTGTTACCCTTTCAAGAACAAGGTCTAAAAGCTCATTGATCAGAAGTTGTTATGCTTCATGCCTGTGACTATAGAGGTACCTATTAGGGATGAGTTTGAATAAAAGGGCCCTCTGATTCATGTGCAAATTCCTCTTTCAGTGGTCCAGTCTGATGTGCAGTATCAGTATCAAGGAAGTCACCATGGAATGCCTTTGGCCTATCCTGGGGCATTGTCTTCCACTGTTGTTGCACCTTAGTATACTTCCCTTTGGCACCCTATGTTCCCTTTGGGCTTCAATGTGGTCAAACTTCTAATCAAATGGGAAATCCTAGCCTGATGCATTCTGCTCAGATATTCCCATAAGTTGTTACTCCTTGGGTTCATTCTCAGTTCCAAGCACTTCTGGCTCCCATGCCATACTGCTCATTCCCATACGTTGTTGAAACCCAATATCAACAGCCTCCTTAGGCTCAGGTTCTACAACGTCAACAAACTGTGCAATGTAGTAGAAGCCAAAGTTAGGGGCATGATAGACGTAATGACAAAAAGATTTCTCAGCGTGACCAGATCCCTGTGTCATATGCTCAGTTGCTACCTTACCTTGTCCAACAAGGAGCAATTGTGCCAAAGAAAATACCACCCACTATTTTCCCCTTTGGCCTAAAGCATAATCTTAATGCCTCATGTGCCTACCATGCTAGGTATATAGGACATTCTACTTAGGATTGCGGGCCTATCAAAGATAAGGTACGAGGGCTCATAGACCAGAAAATTTTGGCTTTCATCGAAGAAGGGCCTAATGTGAGGACTGGCGGTGATGAATGCAGTTATTGATAAAGAATGCACAAGAGTGATCATAGGGGTTACATCTACAGGATGAATATCAAGGCTAATCATGCCAGCAACATCATACTGTTCAATATTTTTTTTTCATTTGTAATCTTTTCATGTTTGTTAAGTGTTTGGTCATTTGTAAAAATTGTCTGGTTTGAGACGATAATAATAATGAAATGAACGTGCATGTTTTGAATAAATCCATTTGTGTTCACTCATATTTTATTTATCAGTATCAAACTTTTGTTCAAGCAAAATCAAAAGAGAATGATGAAATAAAATGTGCGAGATCACTGTCCGTATGCTCTTGAATAAACCCTTGCTGACGATGTAAGGCATTACTTAAAATCCCTAAACACTAGAGGTATAAGGAAGATAATCCCTAGTCAACCCCTTTAGGCCTTTGAGTAGGAGTTTCTTTCTATGCATAAAACCCTCAATTCTAACCAGGGGCAGGGTAGTCTTAAGTTGTTTTGACCTTGCGTTCAAATTTCAAAAGGAGAGTATCCCATCTAAGGATCAACCATATTATATCCCTCGTGTGAGGACTGGATCACAAGTTCCCAATGGTTATCCCTAACCAACAAAAGGAGTGAGACAATCATGACCCTTGCAATAAATCAAGCAAGCAAATGTCATACGTTTTGTGCCAATAAAAAAAATTAAAAAAAATCAAAGCAAGTTTGAAAACAAGCGACTTAGGCAAAAACTAGGACACCACGGTAGGCTGCAAACCCAAAGGATCGGTCCAGGAAATATTAGCGAATACAAAACAAAATAAGAGAGGATCAAAAGAAAAATCCTAAGAAAGAATAAATTTGTGTGACTGCAAACAAAAGCAAAAGGTGCGTGATTGTCGCTCCAAACTCTCATTGGTTCCATATCCATCATTGGTACCATTCAAAATCCTTTTTGAAAGGTGAACACTGATTCCAAGCTGACTGGACATAGGACTTGAGAACATCACGGAGAATGGTTGGGTTAAAATAGGTTTCGAGCCTTATATCCTTTATTTTTGAAACCGTGAACCAGTCCACATTACAACCCTCAAAAGACCTAATTGAAGAAGGGTTTATTTCGAAAGCATACTACGGTAAGATCGCGCCAAATCTGACTCCTAAAGACCTACTTACCATTTGTGATGGTACTGATATGTCATTCTAATTAGTGATTCATTCACTACATGTCATAATCTTAGTGAACATACTTGAATTTCAAAAATGACATGATCATAACATTACAATTATCATTTTCAAAATGAGCATTTTTGTTGCGAAAAGCACTTAACATCAAGGAAGCTTATACAATCATAAGATTGGACATTCTTTTGATCACTCCAAAGGGAAAGTCTCTACAAGATTCAGTTAATATGGGGCAATCACATCGAGATTCAATAAATCTCTCTGAATCAGCCAGATAGGGGAAAAGTTACTTCAAGGCTCGTAGTAGGGCAGGCCACCTCAAGAGCACAAGAAGTTTATCACTTTCGGAAATGTTTAATCAGGGAGATACAGTTTCAAGACACTGTGGCAAGTCAGGTTGAGATTATCATGTGACAAGACTTCTTTATAACTTGTGACTAGAGAAATTCAAGCAGAAACCCGACAAACTAGGGCAGAGGCAGGCTATAAAGGTACAAGCTCTCTCCATGTTTCAAATCAAGTCTAGAGGGGTGACAACAACTGTTGAGCTTGGAGTAGGTGTTGGAGAATCACATATTTATGACCCTTATCATATCGTTAAAGCTCCCACCTCCCGCCACATGAGAATTTGGTTTAACCAGTACACAAATCATCACTGTGCATTAATCATGTCACTTCACTCATGCATATCATTCATTAGCATATCATGAAGCATTGCAAACAAGAAATCCAAAGTCCAGTTCTTATTGGCACATCTAAAGCTCAATTCTTATTGGCACATCCGAAGCCCAAACTTTGCTTGGTAAACCACAAAATTCAACTATACTTGCATCATGCATACAATAATCATCATTGCATATCATTGAATCTCTAAAAATGTGTGATATATCCATCAAGATGGAATATTATGCGACAGAAATTCAAACATGCATACAAAGCATAAGCCAAACTTGGTGCCTTGCATAAAGGACCTTATTCTTCCTTCTAAACATTTGTCCCTGCTAACATATTTTCCAAACCACTCTTCTGTGTTGGCATTCCTTTTTTAGTACTTGTTTGTATTGATACCTTTCTGTGTTGATTCTAAACCTTTTGTAATACTCGTCTATTTTGGTATCCAACACTCGTCTGTGTTGGTACATCCTTTTCTCAATCTCATATGTATGGATCTCCAACACTCGTTCATGTTGACATTCCCTTTTTAGTACTTGTCTGCATTGGTTTTCAATACTCCTTTGTGTTGATTCTAAATTTTTTTAATACTCATCCGTACTGACTCCAATATTTGTCCATGTTGGTCCTACCATTTCAATACTCTTCCATATTAACCACTGACACTCATCTGTTTAAATCATTTTCCAGCACTCGACCATGCAATCATAGTTTCTCCAACAGGTGTTACACCAGGAATCTTACCTTTGTGAATATTATTCGTCTACCCTAAAATAAACTGCATTTCTACATAGGGTGCATAACTTCATGCATCATAAATAAATCCATCGTACATTGCATATAGCATGCATATCATGCTTTCCCTTTATGTTGGATATACTTCCCCACAAAGTATTTCAATCAATCCCCAACAGATGAACCTATAAAAGTCTACCTGCCATTCCATATTCAATATATATTTGTTTGTATCTCATTATAACCGTTCTTAAACAGGTAAAATTTCAGATATTTGGGTATTTAATCCTCTTCTACCTTGAATACCTAAAAAATTGTCATAATTCTGGCATTCAGGTTCAACATGATTAAATAGAGGCAGTTGTCATACTCCAAAATTTTCCCTTCCCTTTTCACTTTTCATCTAGCCTTTGCCTTGAGATTTATATGCACTCATTCATAGCAAATACATGTGCATCGTTCATTCATGTTAGCACTTTCTAATAATCATTATAGATTCAAAGTGTATGGTTATGAAGGCTAGGGTTTGCTTGTAGATCAAGCCCTAGGATTATGGTGATGCTCATCATCTTAATCAAGGAGGTGAAACCTAAATTTCTTATGATTGGGACCTTGATTCATGGAGATTGCAAACATGGTTTTCACCTGTGCACCAAAACCCTAATTCTTGGCTTTGCTACTCATGGGACTTGTGAATGACCTTATGAGCACTAACTTGATCATTAAACCATAGTCTTGGGGCCTTTTATTAAAGAATTGATTATAGAGCCTTGGTTCTTGGTTTAAGGCACTTGATTTGATGGTTTACATCTTGAAACCCTAATCATAGATACTTGGTACTTGTGGGCCATGTGGGCTTGACTTTTGACCTTGGGATTGACTGGAACCCTAATTCACTGGAGTGTGGTCCTTGACCACCATGTCATGAATAATCAATCATCAAGCTTGTTTTGTTCATGGAAGTCATTCATCGAAGTTGATAATTTGACCTACTTTTTATTCCCTAAACCCTAATGTACATTGCATCTCCATTCTTGCACGAAGTTCCATCATTAACATGCTTCATGAACAAGAAACTTTAATTTGTGCCAAAGTTAGTCTTGGTCATGCCTTGAACACTTGCCATGCATTGAACTTTTCCTTGAAACTTGCATTGAATGACCAGTTTCCAAGCCAACAACCCTACACCTAACACAAAGCCAAACATGCATAAGTAACCATGTTAACCAACACAAACATGCATATATGATCCAAACACCAATCATTCATGTAACATATCCCAAATTAACCAACATAACACGACTTATCATAACATCCCTAGCACAAGAAAGGAATTCCATTCATCATCACCAATACATAACATTTCACCATAAATCATTGCCAATCAACCAATTCATATTTCAACCCATTTAGATGCCAACAATTCAAACAATTCATCACAAAACCATAACCATGGCAATGCATACTTAACAACCAAGCATCATGACAATTCACCAAACCATAGCAAAACTTAGGCATACAACCAATAGGCCCTCATTTAACAATTCAAATAATTCATCATAAACACATAATACATTTCAAACAATAGCAAACAAGAAATTGCAGTCAATGTTATTCATCAAAACACTAGAAGTTAACAATTATCAACATGCATAATAGTATTTATTTCAGAGCATCAATAGCAAGACATTAACCATACATCAACAATCCAACAATATTGTACACCCAGGCAATGCTTAACTGAACTAATTTCAAGCATTTCACACAGGGTAATGCAAAGCAATTCAGTCCACAATTCCAACCTAACATAATTTATTTTTTACTAACAGTCAAAATCTTTGTTTCTCACCTTACACTTACAACTAACAACTCAAACCAACTAATAGTTTATTCAATCTGACAAAAAATGAGCTTAACTAATTAACTGAGCATCATTTAACGTTGCACATTTTCACTAACAGAAATCGAGAGTTCAACCACTAACAAAATCCAATTAATAGAAAATCATTTAACATTTCACCACTAATTGAAACAGAAATCTCTAACTAAATTTTATTACCAACTAACTGAAATTAACATTGTTACATAATTTCTAACAGTTTTGAATCATTTCCAACTGGATGATTAAACAGAGCTCAAATCCTTTTGTTAACTCACTCCCCTATAAATTTAGTTAAACCATTCATGCATGGACACTTCACTCTAGATTCATCACACTCCTTCATTTTTCGTCCACACCTCTCAATTCAACTCATCATGCGAATTCGAGAAAGCTCAACAGAAAGAGCAGAGAAGAAGAGAGTAAGATCATAAAAGACCAAAAGAAGAAGAAGAAAAGAGAATCGAGATGAATAGGAAGGAAATTCGAATGATCCATAAGGAATACCTGAAACTCCGATGACCTCCGTGCCAGTGAGTTCTCAATTTCCTTCACCATTTTCCTCAAGCTTGTTACCAAGATGTAGATTACGGTTAGGGGAATCAAAGCCCTAACCTCTAGGGCTTTGATTCCAAAGATTCACAGTTTAATTTTCCATTTAGTTCCTAGGGTCCATAGATAGTTTTATTCGATTTGGATATTTGGTTAAGGTTTGTAAAATTTGGTTTTGAGATTCAAAATCAGTGGAGGGAGAGAAATATGATGATGTATTTGGTGTGAAGATTAAAGCTCCTCCGTCGTCGGAGGCAACCTCTAGTGTGGTGGAGGAGAGAGTCTAGGTGAAGGGAGTTTATACCTGACTTGATTTTTAAACTGGAGAAGGAAACACGGCAAAAACGTGTTCCTCATTGTGCATGTAACACCCTTCTAAAATACCCCAAAGATTTAATTAAAATAATAAACATATATCAGAGTAATTATGCAGTTAAGGGTGTCACACAATCATTCACACCATGTTCCAAAATAACTGTCATGCTCTTTATTTAATCAATTAAACATTTGCATAAATCGCAGCGGATATAAATCAAATCAATCAAAACATGTAACATACTACATGTAAACTGGTTCAACAATCTTTAACAACATAATTAAAAGGTTCCCTCCTGATGTTACATCTATCAGAGCATGACCCACTAAGGAGACTACACTAGACTCCAAGCATTCGCTTCTACTCAACTCATTGCTCGTTACCTGAAAAATAGTTGTAAGGGTGAGTTCCTCAATCGATATAATAAGCATTATAGAATATAATGTCATGTTAAGTAATTTAACACATTAATCACCCTAATCGTATTCGTACATTCAGTAACGGCACACCAACTCAAACATCATATTCAACACCAATACAACTCATATTCATACTCAATAGCAACACCACACACGTATAATATTGGAATACATCCATTCATATTATACGCCATACATAATTTATGCAATGAGACTCCACACATGCGGTACCGACTATTCTTGAACATATAGTTCAAGCTCACCGATCCCTCCAGATACGGCTACTAAGCTCACTAGTCCCACTCATTTGAGACCTAGTGACTCACTCACTAATTCCTCACCATGGGAATTAGCTACAGCCCCGAAGGCTAGACTATGCACACTAATCATCTAGCATGCAAACATCAACAACAAATCCACAATGATTCACTCACTAATTCCTCACCATGGGAATTAGCTACAGCCCCAAAGGCTATGCTATGCACGCTAATCATCTAGCAATGCAGCATCAACAACAATTCACAACGGACATATGCTCACACTCTAAGCCATACAACAGTCCATTCACACATACATGCATAATACATACATTCACATCATTATGCATACCATCATACATCATCAACACATGTATCAACACATCATTATCATGTAAATCAATTAAACACAGTATTAGCACACTCTACTAATACCTATACTGCTCAAAACAGCGGGAAATAATCCCTATTACATCATACACCAACATAGGCCAACTCTCAATTATGTACACAACATTAAAAAGCCAATTTTTCCACTCTGCAACAGTGTTAACCGGTTAACGCCCTGGGTTAACCGGTTAACGCAGGCAAAACACGCTCACTGCCCAAAACTTAACAGTGTTAACCGGTTAACGCCCTGGGTTAACCGATTAACGCAGGCAAAACAGCACCAATTTCACAATTCGCAACAGTGTTAACCGGTTAACGCCCTGGGTTAACCGGTTAACGCAGACAAAACAGCAGTTCCTGCGCTAACACAAGGCAGAATGCAGAATTCTCCGCATTTTCCGCCGTTGGAGGACTTCCGGACCTCCGATTCCGATTCCGTAAAAAGCTATACGTTCGGAATTTCACAACTAACCCAAACACAGATTCAATTACAGTCTAAATACAATTTATCCAACAAAATTCTTCAGCATCAATAATCCCAATTAGGGTCAAATTAACGGCTTATCACTACCCATCACATATTATCCCATAATACCCATTAATCGACGATAAACCCCCCTTACCTGAGTTAATCCGGCAAAATCTCTAAGCTCCAAGCTCTTCTCCAACCTTTGCGCTCTGGTTCTTCCTCTTTGCCCCTTTTCCTCTTTCACGATCGCTTCTCTGCTTTTCACGTAAAAACCTTATTTTCCAAAATGAACTCTTTTTCCTTAATTCCCACTTATATATTTTCCAAATTATATTATTATTCCAATAATAATAATAATTCAATAATTCCAACATAATAATAATAATAATAATCCAATTATCTAATTAAATTAATAAATATATTATTAACTTAATTTAAATAATTATCATATTATTATCGGGGTGTTACAACTCTCCCCCACTAAAAGAGTTTTCGTCCTCGAAAACATACCTCAAGCGAATAACTCCGGATAAGACTCCTTCATCTGACTCTCAAGTTCCCAAGTCACATTGCCACCTGCTGGTCCTCCCCAAGCTACCTTCACCAAGGCAATCTCTTTACCCCGCAACTGCTTCAACTCCCGATCCTCGATCCTCATAGGTGATGTTTCAACAGTCAGGTTATCTCTCACCTGTACATCATCTACTTGGACTACATGCGACGGATCATGAATGTACCTCCTCAACTGAGACACATGAAAAACCTCATGCAAATTCGCAAGCGACGGCGGTAAAGCGACACGATAGGCTACTTCCCCTATCCTCTCCAAAATCTGATAAGGACCAATAAATCGAGGTGTCAACTTTTACGACTTCAAAGCTCGACCAACACCAGTTATCGGAGTAACGCGAAGAAACACATGATCTCCCTCTTGGAACTCAAGTGACTTCCTCCTCTTATCATGATAACTCTTCTGACGACTCTGAGCAATTCTCATCTTCTCCTGAATCATCTTAATCTTTTCTGTAGTCTGTTGAACAATCTCCGGTCCAACCACAGCACTCTCACCGGACTCATACCAACATAAAGGCGTCCGACATCTCCTACCATACAAAGCTTCAAACGGTGCCATACCAATGCTCGAATGAAAACTATTGTTGTAGGTAAACTCAATCAAAGGCAAATAACAATCCCAAGCGCCTCCTTTTTCCAAAACACAAGCCCTCAAAAGATCCTCTAGTGACTGAATCGTCCTCTCAGTCTGACCATCAGTCTGCGGATGATATGCAGAACTCAATCTCAGCTTAGTTCCCAAAGCCTTCTGCAAACCTTCCCAGAACTTCGATGTAAATCTAGGATCTCTGTCCGAAACAATACTCGACGGAATACCATGCAAACTTACAATCTTCTCAATATACAACTCGGCTAATCTCTCTAACGGATAATCCATTCTGATCGGAATGAAATGAGCCAATTTTGTCAACCTGTCCACAATCACCCAAATGGCTTCAAAATTCTTATTTGTCCTCGGCAAACCAGAAACAAAATCCATACTGATACTATCCCACTTCCACTCTGGAATAGCCAACGGTTGCATTAGCCCAGACGGCTTCTGATGCTCAATCTTTGACTTCTGACAAGTCAAACAGGAATAAACAAAACTTGCAATTTCTCTTTTCATTCCCGGCCACCAAAATAACTTTTTCAAATCATGATACATCTTCGTAGCTCCAGGATGAATACTCAAACCACTACGATGTCCTTCCTCAAGAATACTCTTCTTAAGCTCAGTAACATCCGGAATACACACCCGACTACCAAATTTCAAAATACCATTCTCATCAACTCTGAATTCACCACCTTGACCTTGATTCACTAGAGTCAACTTATCAACCAAAAGCACATCGGATTTCTGACCCTCTCTAATCTCATCCAGAATACTACTCGTTAATTTCAACATTCCCAATTTAACACTATTGTGAGTACTCTCACACACCAAACTCAAGTCTCTAAACTGCTCAATTAAATCCAATTCCTTAACCATTAACATAGACATATGCAATGATTTCCGACTCAGCGCATCAGCCACTACATTTGCTTTACCCGGATGGTAATTCAAACCAAAGTCATAATCCTTCAGAAATTCTAACCATCTCCTCTGTCTCATATTCAGCTCTTTCTGATCAAACAAATACTTTAAACTTTTATGGTCACTGAAAACCTCAAATCTTGACCCGTACAAATAATGCCTCCACAACTTCAGAACAAAAACCACAGCTGCCAACTCTAAATCGTGTGTCGGATAGTTCCTCTCATGAATCCTCAGTTGTCTCGAAGCATAAGCTATAACCTGCTTATTCTGCATCAACACACCACCCAAACCCAACAATGAAGCATCACAGTAAACCTCAAATGATTCCGACGAACTCGGTAATATCAGAATAGGAGCAGTAGTTAACCTTCTCTTTAACTCTTGGAAACCTTCTTCATATTTTGAGTCCCAAACAAACGCTTGCCCCTTTCTAGTCAACATCGTCAACGGTAACGCCAACTTAGAAAATCCCTCAATGAACTTCCTATAATAACCAGCCAAACCAAGAAAACTAACTTCTTCTAACCAAAATTCACACTTGGACAATTTAGCAAATAACTTCTTTTCTCGTAGAACTTCTAAAACCACTCTCAAATGCTCAGCATGCTCTTCTTCAGATTTCGAATACACCAAAATGTCATCAATAAACACCACAACAAACTGGTCTAGGTACGGATGGAAAATTCTATTCATATACTCCATGAATACTCCAGGCGCATTAGTCACACCAAAAGGAATTACAGAATACTCATAATGTCCATACCTTGTTCTGAAAGCAGTCTTCTGAATATCCTCAGTTTTCACACGTATCTGATGATATCCCGATCTCAAATCTATCTTGCTGAACACACTCGCACCAACCAACTGATCCATCAAATCATCAATCCTCGGCAAAGGATACCGATTCTTGATCGTCACTTTATTCAGTTGCCTGTAATCCACACACAACCTCATAGTACCTTCTTTCTTCTTAACCAATAACACTGGTGCACCCCACGGTGACACACTCGGACGAATAAATTTCTTATCCAACAGATCTTCCAGCTGACTCTTCAATTCAGCTAACTCAACAGCAGACATACGATACGGAGCCATCGATATCGGTCTAGTACCAGGTACCAAATCAATCGAGAACTCAACTTCACGCTCTGGCGGTAATTCATTCACTTCTTCGGGAAACACATCAGGAAAATCACACACCACGGCTAGATCGCCAATCACCAGTTTATCTTTAGCCTCTAAAGTCGCTAACAGCATAAACAACTCTGCCCCATCTGCTACTTCCTCATTCACCTGCCTTGCTGATAGAAACAAACTCTTTCCTTCCTCACTCTCAGGAAATATCACAGTCTTATCAAAACAGTTGATAGAAACTCGGTTAAACACCAACCAGTTCATACCCAAGATAACATCAATCTGCACTAGGGGAAGACACACAAGGTCTATCCCAAAGTCTCTACCAAAAATACTCAAAGGACAATTCAAACAAACTGAAGTAGTAGTCACTGAACCCTTTGCAGGAGTATCAATCACCATACTACCATGCATCTCAGATATCTCTAACTTAAGTTTCACAGCACAATCCAAAGATATAAAGGAATGAGTAGCACCGGTGTCAATAATAGCTACAAGAGGAAAGCCATTAATATAACACGTACCTCGGATCAAACGATCATCTGCAGAAGTCTCAGAACCCGATAAAGCAAAGACCTTGCCTCCTGACTGATTCTCCTTCTTCGGCTTAGGACACTGTGGACTGATATGACCCAACTCTCCACAGTTGAAACAAGTTACAGTCTTCAACCGACACTCTGCAGCCAAATGACCACCTTTGCCACACTTGAAACACTTCATCTCAGCACTGGTACACTCATGGACCCGATGTCCAGCCCGACCACATCTATAACACTTAGCAGGGGCACTAGAGTCTCCCCCACTAGGCCTCTTCATCCCACTCTGTCTCTGGAAACCTTTGCCAGCTGCATACGGTTTCCCACGATCATTCTGATTCTTGCCTTTCCTATCAACCCGTTGCTGATAGCTCTCTGCTCTGGCTTTGGAATCCTGTTCAAAAATCCTGCAACAGTCAACCAAGTCAGAAAACACTCTGATCCGCTGATATCCAATAGCCTGTTTGATCTCAGGACGCAACCCGTTCTCAAACTTCACACATTTCGAAAATTCTCCAGCAGCCTCATTATAGGGAGTGTAATACTTCGACAACTCTGTGAACTTAGCAGCATACTCAGTAACAGACCTGTTACCCTGCTTCAATTCCAAGAACTCTATCTCTTTCTTTCCTCTAACATCCTCTAGAAAATACTTCCTCAGGAATCTCTCTCTGAACACAGCCCAAGAGATCTCAGCATTCCCAGCAGTTTCCAACTCAGTGCGGGTAGCAACCCACCAATCATCTGCTTCCTCTGACAGCATGTGCGTACCGAACCTGACCTTCTGGTTATCAGCACACTCAGTCACTCGGAAGATCCTCTCTATCTCCTTCAACCACTTCTGAGCACCATCTGGATCGTATGCTCCCTTGAACATTGGAGGATTGTTCTTCTGGAACTCACTCAGTTGACGAGCAGCTCCCATTCCCACAACATTCGGGTTCCCTCCAAGTACTCCAGCTAGCATACCCAGAGCCTCAGCAATCGCAGCATCATCTCTACCTCTTCCAGCCATCTCTATTCTGAAAACCCAACAAACTAAAACAATGAGTACTGATAGGGTTACACAACACCTATCCCGTACAGGGGAAACAGAATAATTACGACTCGACTCGACCAACTATGCTCTGATACCACTAATGTAACACCCTTCTAAAATACCCCAAAGATTTAATTAAAATAATAAACATATATCAGAGTAATTATGCAGTTAAGGGTGTCACACAATCATTCACACCATGTTCCAAAATAACTATCATGCTCTTTATTTAATCAATTAAACATTTGCATAAATCGCAGCGGATATAAATCAAATCAATCAAAACATGTAACATACTACATGTAAACTGGTTCAACAATCTTTAACAACATAATTAAAAGGTTCCCTCCCGATGTTACATCTATCAGAGCATGACCCACTAAGGAGACTACACTAGACTCCAAGCATTCGCTTCTACTCAACTCATTGCTCGTTACCTGAAAAATAGTTGTAAGGGTGAGTTCCTCAATCGATATAATAAGCATTATAGAATATAATGTCATGTTAAGTAATTTAACACATTAATCACCCTAATCGTATTCGTACATTCAGTAACGGCACACCAACTCAAACATCATATTCAACACCAATACAACTCATATTCATACTCAATAGCAACACCACACACGTATAATATTGGAATACATCCATTCATATTATACGCCATACATAATTTATGCAATGAGACTCCACACATGCGGTACCGACTATTCTTGAACATATAGTTCAAGCTCACCGATCCCTCCAGATACGGCTACTAAGCTCACTAGTCCCACTCATTTGAGACCTAGTGACTCACTCACTAATTCCTCACCATGGGAATTAGCTACAGCCCCGAAGGCTAGACTATGCACACTAATCATCTAGCATGCAAACATCAACAACAAATCCACAATGATTCACTCACTAATTCCTCACCATGGGAATTAGCTACAGCCCCAAAGGCTATGCTATGCACGCTAATCATCTAGCAATGCAGCATCAACAACAATTCACAACGGACATATGCTCACACTCTAAGCCATACAACAGTCCATTCACACATACATGCATAATACATACATTCACATCATTATGCATACCATCATACATCATCAACACATGTATCAACACATCATTATCATGTAAATCAATTAAACACAGTATTAGCACACTCTACTAATACCTATACTGCTCAAAACAGCGGGAAATAATCCCTATTACATCATACACCAACATAGGCCAACTCTCAATTATGTACACAACATTAAAAAGCCAATTTTTCCACTCTGCAACAGTGTTAACCGGTTAACGCCCTGGGTTAACCGGTTAACGCAGGCAAAACACGCTCACTGCCCAAAACTTAACAGTGTTAACCGGTTAACGCCCTGGGTTAACCGGTTAACGCAGGCAAAACAGCACCAATTTCACAATTCGCAACAGTGTTAACCGGTTAACGCCCTGGGTTAACCGGTTAACGCAGACAAAACAGCAGTTCCTGCGCTAACACAAGGCAGAATGCAAAATTCTCCGTATTTTCCGCCGTTGGAGGACTTCCGGACCTCCGATTCCGATTCCGTAAAAAGCTATACGTTCGGAATTTCACAACTAACCCAAACACAGATTCAATTACAGTCTAAATACAATTTATCCAACAAAATTCTTCAGCATCAATAATCCCAATTAGGGTCAAATTAATGGCGTATCACTACCCATCACATATTATCCCATAATACCCATTAATCGACGATAAACCCCCCTTACCTGAGTTAATCCGGCAAAATCTCTAAGCTCCAAGCTCTTCTCCAACCTTTGCTCTCTGGTTCTTCCTCTTTGCCCCTTTTCCTCTTTCACGATCGCTTCTCTGCTTTTCACGTAAAAACCTTATTTTCCAAAATGAACTTTTTTTCCTTAATTCCCACTTATATATTTTCCAAATTATATTATTATTCCAATAATAATAATAATTCAATAATTCCAACATAATAATAATAATAATCCAATTATCTAATTAAATTAATAAATATATTATTAACTTAATTTAAATAATTATCATATTATTATCGGGGTGTTACAGTGCACATGTTTTTTTATGGATGATTCATTCATTCACATTGCCATGAACTTTAGGCTATTAATTTTTGCCCAAAATTCCTACTATCCACACTTCCTGAAGCTTCCACACCTCCTTTTTCCCTTTCTGAAGCTTACAATAGGCCTTGCATGGGCTTGCATTTTTGTTTTCTTTTTTCACCATGATTTACTGAGTTAACCCCCATGTTTGCATTGTTTTTGCATTTATTTTGCTATTTTCTTTTTTAATTTTGTTACACTTTTTTTAAATGACAATTGGTTCATCTTTTAATGCAAATTGATAAAAATAAAAAATGTTTAGTTTTTAATTAGGTTTCTTTTGTTTGGGAAATTAGTTTGATTAGTTTGTTAATTAAGATTAACTGAATTGGTTTAATGCTTGATTGTTTGTAAAATGTATTAGAAAATATGTGATTAACTTAGTTTATATTTTATTTCACATGATAATTGTAAATAACATTGGTTCGATTTTAGAACTCTAATTCTTTTATTTTAGAATTTCAATTAGTTAGAATTAATCTTGTATTTAATCTCTTAAGTAGATTTAATTGATCCCTTAATCACATTGTTTCTTGTTAAACCTTGATTGAATCTCTGATTAATTTCATTCCAACTAATGATATGTTCCCTTAGATCTAGGACTTTAGTATCAAATTTAGTTGTTTAATCCCTAGGGTTTTCAATTCTTTATCCCCTGGTGCATAGATTCTCAACTGTTTTCATTCCCATTGATTGAGTTGATCAAAGTTCACTTTGATTAACCAAATCCTTTGATCTTTACTCATCCTCTAAGCCTTTACAAGTTATCAAAAGACCCTTGATCACTTGATAAGACAAGTCTCTTATGTTGAAAGTGCATTGGAAGCTCAAAATTTCAAACTCAAGTTCAAGTTCAAGACTTCCAGTCAGTGCAAGTCATTCACATTGCAGACAAAGTGGACTACTGTTGAAGCACAACAAAGGTGTGTTAACACTTGTCAATCATGATTCAAGTTGTGTGCCATGATCTCTAAGCAGTAGTGAATTGGTGAGAGGGAGCATTCTTATCCTCATTCTAAATATCTTTGGGTATGGGACAAATGACCCAGTTGCTTAGAGTATTCACCTATAATCATAGAGTTTAGTACAATTTGAATCAAATGATTATAAAGCCTCTTTCTTCATAAAAAACTTCATCAGAAAGAGCAACAAAGAGAGTCTTCTTCGGTAGCTTTCCAGTTATGATGAGTATCACATGCAATGAGCCTTAAGTAGTAAATAAGGGGTGAGAGGAAGCATTCCTATCCTCACTCTGAATATATTTGGGTATGGGATGAATGACCCAGTTGCTCAGAGTATTCATCCTTACTCATAAACTCTAGTGTGGTTCAAATTAACTGACTTCCAAGTCTTGTGCAACTTCATTCTCATTTCTTATCAGTAATGTTCTGTCTTCTTGGAACCAAATACCATGCTTCTTTGGATTCCTTATATACCTTTTAGGCCAATAACCAATGCCCACCTTTGAACCAAGAGTTGTTTGTCTCGTATATAAACATTTCCTTTCCTTTTATTTTTGGCCAATATGCTTGCTTTACTCTTTGCTTCAAAGTTAATCCCTTTATGGATTCAAACAATACCATTATCGTTCAGTTTCTAATTATATATTTCATCATCTATCATGATCACTCATCAGTGATATATTGTTTCCTTGGACCAAATACCATTTCCCTTTGGATTCCATATATATCTTTTGGGCCAATAACCAATACCCACATTTGAACCAATAGTTGTTTGTCTTGATAGGAAAACATTTCCTTTCCATTTGTTTTGGCCAATATGCCTACTTTACTCTTTGATTCAGAGTTAATTCATGTATTGGGTTCTTGCAATACCATTGCCTTTTGGTGCCAAGTTATACTTCTTATCACTTCAGTCACACTCTTTCACTCTATCTTGTTTGTTTTACTAATCCTAGTTGCTTAGGCAAATATCCTTTTTCAGTTTCTTCCGTCTTAGTTCCACGAACTACGGAGCTCTGAATTTCTCATTGCATGATGAGAATACGTAGGAACGAGGATTCAAATTCTTGGTGAGCATATTTATTATTATTTCTTCTTCTTCTTTAGGGCACCATCTAAATCTTTCATAATTCATCATTCAGTACATTCAATCATTCATCCCTAGTGATATAATTTCTCTTTAAAACAAATACTATATTTCTTTGAGTTCCATACATACTTTTAGGCAAATAACCAGTACCTGCCTCTGAATCAAGAGCCTTTCCTTTGTTTACTTACTTACTTTGCAACCTTATATAGGAAAAACCCTTTATTTTTGGCTTGATTCCAGCTTTTCTCATTGGTTTAGATATACCTATCATATGGGTTCAAAAAACATTATCCTTTAGTTCAAACCATACTTTCATTGCAACTTCTTTCATCTCTCATCTTCAGTTCTATGAACTACGGAGCTCTGAATTCCTGATTGCACTATAAGGATACATAGGAATGTGGGCCCTAATCCTCACCGAGCACTTTGTTTATTCCATTCTTTTTTCTCTTATCATTTTGTGAGTAATCTTTAGATAGTAACACCCATTCGAGCAAAGAACAATCAAAATGGTTTCCATTGAGTATAATAGATGTTAGGGGTGTTAATACCTTCCCCTTGCATAACTGACTTCCTTAACCTTTTCTCTTTCCCCCAGGTTTTATCGATGTTTTCCCTTTCATTAGGGAATAAATAAACTTTGATGGAGACTCTATTGTATCTTTAAGCGTATGATGCACTAGGGTATTTTTCGCATAAATTCACTCTTCAACAATGGCATATTCTCAACAATCTGCTCAGCAATGTCAAGAATAGTAGCAAAAGCAAGTTCTCGAAGGATTTCAAGAACTCACTTGGAATGACAAAGGAAGTCGAGTTTGTTATTAGGGAGCATTTTTCTGAACACACTCTGAAGAATATGTCTCTAATAAAAAATGTTGTTTATCGCTCTGAACTTCTAGACAGAACAACAGTTGGTTCTAGAAGTATGCCAGTGGATGACTTTCCTATTTTATCTCAAGAAGAGTCTAAGGAGGTTCTGAAACATTTCAATGTTGAATGTTTAAAAAGGATCGTCCTCATAAGGTGTTAGTCTGTGAGGATCTTCCAGAAACCCACAAAGATGTGTATTCTCTAAAAACAAGACATAGGTCTATAACTTCTAGTGAGCGACCCTTTGAATTTGTCAAAACTCCTACCAAAGTACTAGGACTTTAGGACTTAGCATTTTGAAGGACACAATGGGACAAGAAGCAGAACATGTTCATTTTGAATCCACTAGGTCCTCTGTAGTGACTCCTTCTGGGAATCATGGTAAGATACCTATAATTGAGACTCCATTTCATTCTGTTAGTTTTGTGTTGTCTACTTCATCTATTCCTACTCAACCTTTTTCACCACCCTACATTCCCTTTGGAACCATATCCATCCCATCATCAAACCCCTTTAGTACCTTTAAATCAATCACACTTCTATGTCATTAAATTATGTCAAAATTCCTATACCCTCCCCAACTTTTGTTGAATCAACCACTATAACAACCTTCACACCACCAACCTTAAATGCATGTACCACTTATCTAACCATTCCCATTTCTAAACCATATGATATAGATAACCATCCCTCTGATTCTATTTTTTCCATACCTGCCTCATTTCCCTTAACCATGCCTGAAGCTCGTGCTTTTCCAGATGTAATATCCCCCTCACCTACTCATCCCCACGAAGACATTGATGAACATGTCATTGATGTATTCATGGAAAGACTAATGGTAACATCTTGGAACTCCTAACTAAAAAAGTTGACTTTGGAGTGCTCACAACCTTTGCTTAATACTATGATGTCCCCCTAAGATGTTTTACTTTCCCAGATTTCCAACTGTCCCCAACATTGGAGGAATATGAGAGACTTCTCAATAGATTATATCAAAATCTATAATCCTTTCCCCAATTTGGAAGAAGGCTTTGCTTTATCCGAGCTAGCTTTAGTTTTGGATATCAATGCAAATGAAATGGTGGCTAAATGGACACCCAAAGGTTCAGTCGAGGGTCTCACAAGGAAGTTTTTAGAAGACCATGATTGGAAAATGATCAAAGAAGAAAAGGCAAAATTTTGTAGCGCAACCTTGGCATTATCGATCCATGGAATTATTCTATTCCCGAATATAGATAATTTCGTAGATCATTTGATAGTGGAGATATTCTTAACTGATAATCCAGTGCTCTTCTTGCTAGCGTATTTCTACCATACCTTTCATATAAGGCATGAGAAAAGAGTAGGATATTTCCTTTGTTATGCTCCACTCTTACATTTGTGGATGAGGACTCACATGCCTCAAAGAGGACCCTTTTCCTTTAGCAATCTCTCATGGCCCCAAAGGTTTGCTTCTCTCTCTGCCAGTTCTATCCTATAGTATAAGAGGGAGTGGGAGACTAAGGACGTCATATCCATATATGAAGGGTTTCCAAATGTACCTCTAATAGTTTATATGGTTGCATCAACTACAACCCCGTGCTACTTAAAAGACAGCTTGGGCATGCCATGTTAAGTCCTCTCAAAGACTGGGACCTTGTACCCTTCATTATCAACAACGTGTACCCACTTAATCCGATCGTGAAAAGAGAGAAGAGAGTTTGGACAAATATAGTCAGAATTGAACAAGAGTGGGGGAAGAAAAACATCTTAGTCAAGGAACCCTACCTCTTATGGGTGAAAGAGAGAGCTTGAATCGTTAAGATGCCTTTCCTTTTTTATTCTTCATCATTTCCTTTAATTCCTGAAGCGGAACCCATATTGCAAGAAGATGTTGACAAGCTTACCAACAAAATTTGAGAGCTTGAGTTGGAGAACACTCAATTACGAGTCCAACTCATCCGCACCAAGCAACGAAGCTATGACTTGGAAGACAAGGGTAAGCAAGTTAAAGAAGACTAACTCGTCCTGTTGCCAATCTTGCCACCGCGGAGAAACCTTTACCACCTCAAGGAAACCCTCATATTCAAATTACTACCACAATACTTTATGAAGGCCCATATGTTATTAAGAGATCCTTTTTAGGCGTTGCTTTGATTCTTACAACTATGGATGATGAAGAGTTCACTCGTCCTGTGAATGCCGATGCAATCAAAAAATGCTTCGCTTAAAAAAGAAAAGAATAGCTCACTAAGTTGAAAACCCGAAAGGGCGAATTAGGCAAAAATAAGCGTCTCAGTGGATTGAAAACCCGAAAAGGTGGTCGAGGAAAAAGTTAGAGACATAAAACAGAAAATTTATCTCGGTAGATTGAGTACCTCACCTTGGAGCAATCTAGGCAAAAATTAGGGATTATGGCAAGTAACTCCATCTGGCTGGTCCTGATCATTGAAGCAGTTTTGAGCAATCATTTGGTTCTGATTCATCATTCTCAACCGAAGGTAAGCACAATGGATTTCGAAGTTTGTAGGGAGAGTAGTGGTCATTATACTCAATGTAGCCCTTTTCCGTGTAAATTACCATTTTCAAACTTTGTAAAGATCCATGGAGTCCCGCCATTTGCGGACTACCATTTTATTAAATAAAGTTGAGCTTTTATTCAATTATTTTGTATTCTTATTCGTTTATGTTTTAAAATTGAATTTTATGATGATAATTTTGAAATAAATAAATCAATGAATAACCATTTTTCTTAAAATAATAAGGCATTTTCTTTAAGAATAATTGATTTCAAAAAGGAATGTCAACGAAAATCTCAAGGACGGTAAGTCTTGATGTGCGAAGCAATTTTTAGTATTCCCTGAACATTTGTTTGGTGAATTTATCCTCCCCAGCAGTTCGTCGTTCATCCCCAACATGGTTGGTGGGTTTTCATCCCCAGCTGAGTTGATGACTTGTTCCCTTTACAATTCATTCTTCCCCAACTGAGGGATTCATGTCTTTTGCATTTCACAATTTGTGACTTGATGAATGAACCCTGGATTATCTTGGAACCTTTATTTTGTCTCCAAATCCCAAACACATTTATTTGTGTTGCATAGCCTTGACAATTTCTCCCCTGCATAAGTCGGTATTTCTGGTTGATATTTGTGTGCCTTGGGATTGGTTTATTTCTCAATCTCCAAGAAGAATCTGATGATTATTAAAGAAGTTTTTATGGTCTTTGATTTGTTTTGATATATTATTGTATCCCCAGTAAAGCTCCACAAAGATGTTTTCGATGGAGTCCCGCCATTTGCGGACTTCCATTTTCTGACAGAAGCTCTTTCCCCATCCCCATCAGTGTTTGGTTTACGAGCAGTATTGTTGGTGTCCCCTGCAAGGTTGTCTCCTATTTGATATGGTGTTGACTTAAAATTCCCCACAGTGTTGACTTGTTAAGATCCTCAACAGATCCCTCTTTATCCTCAGCATTTTGGGTCTGATGCATGTTCCCCATGTCCTCCCCCCAACCAGAGTTGAATTCATCTTGTAGTTAGGATTTTATATCCTTCATGATTTATTTTCATCCCTAGCGGGTTCTCCAGTTGGTGCTCTATCTTGTTGAGATTAGCCAAACATCTAGTTGTGATTATTCAAATCTTTGTTATTTGTATCCTTTGTGCTCGTTTGTCAGCATAATCATATACATACTCATGCATATACATGCATAAAACACAACATCAGATATTCCATTGTGCATTTTATCACATTGACCTTTCTTCTGATCCCCTACTTTGGTGATATTATTTCCCCATGCAGATTTAGTGTGTCTGTCCTCCTTCAATTATAGAGTGTCAACCCCCTTAAGCATAAAAAGTTTATCTTTTCTCCTTTCCCCAATGAGTTATTTCCTTGTGGATGATTATTATTTCAGTTTCCTCCTCAATTCATTACCTGGATGAAACGATTCCCCTTGAGTTAAATCCTCATTGGGTTGAGTCTTGTTTTACCGTTTCTTTCTAATTCTTACCTAAATAGATATTTTGGTCCCCGAGAGTTTATTACCCAGTAACTGGTAATATTCTTCTTGGTGTTGAGTACTTTACCTGTGTTAATTTACCTAGTAAATGGTAAAAGGTAATTTACTTCTTTGATTCTTTTTCCAGCGGATTCGTTTTCGTTTCCCCGACAAGTTTATCCTTGATATGTTCATCTTAATCGATGATGGATATTCTTCTCCTTTGGTATTCTACCAAGTAAAAAGGTATTTGTAATTCCTAATCTCCCCAGAAGAGTTCATCCTTGATATGTTCACTTTAACCGGTGATGGATTTTCTTTTTCTTCGGCCTCCTACCTAGTAACCGATAGTTGTAATTCCTATTTTGCGATATTCTGCCCAGTAAATGGTAGATGTAAATCATATTATCCCCTCAGATTCATCCTTGATATGTTCACTTTAACCAGTGATAGATTTTCTCTTTCTTTGGTCTTCTATCCCCACGGATAGTTGTAAACCTTATTTTTCTCGGTAGTTTATGTTCACTCTAACCGGTGACGGATATTCTTCCTTTGAGTTTATCCTTGATATGTTCATCTTAATCGGTGACGGATACTCTCTCTTTGGTCTTCTTCCCAGTAACAGGTGTAGCGGTAAATTCATGATCATCAAGTTATGGATAAGCAAGACATCAAATAACAAGAGTCGCCACCGCGCTTTTATTGTTTCCAAAGGAAAAGGGAAAAGTACAAACAAAACCCAAAAATAAGAAGCTTTCAAATCAAAACTAATAAAATGCCAGAGATTACAGGTAAGAGGGTTGGTTACACAGAGGGAAGGTGTTAGCACCCAAAGTGTCCTAGGTACTCCTAGGGAGCCCTTTCTTGCATGCATATGTATTTTGTACAAAGTGATGTTTACAAACAAATAGAATGGGGGGATGAGAAAAGAATTTATTGATTATATTTTTGTGTTTGACAAGACCTTCGGACTTGTGCCTACGTACCAACATAAGAATGGGGGATCAAAACCTCATAATTCGTGATACAAATTTCAAAGTGGATGCATTGCTTTTAACAAAAATTAAGTTTGGAAGGCACAAAGGCCTAAAAATGGTTTGAATGAGTTAGTTCTTTTTAGCTTTTAAAAATTTCAAGTCAAGTATAGTTAGGTTTATTTACAAGTTTGATTTATGAAAAGAAGTTTAAAATGCAATGGCATAAGGCCAAAGTTTCTAGTTTGCAAAATGGTCTAAGTTTAGAAAAAAAGACAAGTACAAACAAAGAAGTTTTTAAAAGGAGGGAGAGATTTTGAAATTAAAGAGATGGGGAGGAGATGAAGAGACTAATCCTAAGCACAAATTTAAAAGTTAAGAGTTGAAAAGATCTGACCAATAGGCTGCAATCCAATAGGCAAGAATGCCATATAGAAACCCAAATTCCCTTGGACATTAGGATCAAGCAACAAACAATGCATAACATATTAACTTGAAGAGCAAGGCATCAAATGAAGATATCCACATCCAAGCTTTAGCCACTCCATAATCTTCAAATTTGCCCATGTAACAGATGAATTCCACAAGTTATAGGTTCAAAATAACAACTTCACAATGATCATGTTGCAGATGAACTCGTATGGATATTCAATGATGTATCAGATGAAGTTTCAAATTGCAAGCTGTAGCGGGGTATTCGTTACCTTTAGATTTATTGGCTAAATCAAAAGTAAGCATGCAATTCGAGTCGCCACCTCACTTCTATTTATCCAAAGAAAAGGTTAGAAAGCGAACAAAAACCAAGTAAGAAGTTTTATCAAATCAAAAACTAATAAAAATGTCAGAGATCTGGGTAAGGGGGTTGGTTATGAAATGGAAAGGTTTTAAGCACCCAAAACATCCTTAGTACTCTAAGGGAACCTCTTTTTGCAAATGTGTGTTGTAGGTTGGTATTTGTGAAAATATGTGCAAAAGATTGGAGAGATGAGAAAATAGTATACATATTATTTACAATTTTGTTGTTTGAATGGATAAACACATTGCCTACATACCATCACAAAGGTAGGATCACGTAGTTCGGGGTAAAAATCTCAAAGATTGGTGAATTGATTTGGTCAAAAGCCTTAAGGTCTTTTGTTATCAAAGGGAAAAAACTCAACCTAAACCAACAATCCACCATGTGAGGAGAGCTTCAACATACTAGTGAGGGATCCACCCTATAATAAGTATGGAAGACTTATAGTCCAATCACTAAGGATAAGGTGAGGTTTACATCAACCACTATGATAACTCAAACCTATGGCTAATGTTTATGAAAAAAGTTTTAACAAAGGTGGTCATTGGAACCACAAAAACAACTTGAAGTGAGTTGTATTTACAAGTTAGAAGTATTCACAAAATGAGTCAAAGTATGATTAAGATTCATTTACAATGAGTATTAATAAAAAGATTTTGGAAAATCAAAGGCATAAGGCCTAGGTTTCTAGTTTGAAAAACAAAGTCAAAGTTTGCACAAAATGAGTTTGGCTTGGGTTAGAGTGGAGAGAAGAAGAGAAGGGCTAGTCCTAAACATCCAAAGATGAGAGAAGAGATAAAACCCTTGGAGTTCCTTTTCTTGAGATCATTAAGATGATTCAAGATGCTCCTTTCCTTTGGACTTAGCAATTAACTCAAGCAATCAAACAAATATTCATTCAAGCTCCTAGGATTTCCATTTGGCTTGTCTCTCATAACTTGGCTACTCATGACAATGGTCCTTCTTACTATCTCAAGATGGAATCCCTATCACACAAGAGCAAACATCAAAAAGGTCACAACACAATAAGAGGGATGGACAAAGAATGAGTTTAGATTAGGGGTCCTTTGAAGTCAACTTTCAGATTTAGCATTCTAAAAGCATGAGGCCTAGTTGCTCTTCAACAAGTTTAGCATTCTAAAGGCATGAGGCCTAGTTACTCTTGAACTCCTTTAAGCATAGGTAAGGTCCTAATTCTAAGTCCTTTATCCTTTTTGGATTGGGTTCACACAAACAATCACAAAAAAACACAAAGCAACAATATATTTATATACAATAATGAGCTCAAATGAGCAAAAGAAAAATGACATAAACATAAAATATGAGCTCAAGTGAGCAAAGGGAAATGGCAATATGAATAAATGAGCAGGAAAGTAAATTGTATTAAAGTAAATTGCAAGAATTAAATGCTTGAATTAAAGTTAGTAATTAGTAGTTAATGTTAGTGTGTCATAAGACAATTTAGCGCTATGTTAAGCAATCGTAAGTGGACTAATGTAGTAGTCACACCTATCTGAGGCTGGTCAATAAAACTATAGGAAAATAAACACAAGTTAGAGATCATGACTAGTAAGCCAAGCTCCTACAACTTGCCATGCCAAAAGAAAAGAAGGAAAACCTTGTATGGATTTTAGGTTTTTTCTTTACCAAGAAGCAACCTATCTTGGACACAAAACAACTCACTTGATCTTTGATCAAGTTGAGTTTGATTTGGATCAAAGAAGGTTAAGCCTCTCATATGTCAAGACTAACCATAAATCATTAAATCATTGGCCAAAATAAAAAGAAGAAGAAAAGAGATGAAGATGAAATGAACAAAATGAGAATTCAAATGACTTAATCAAAACACAATGATCGAATGTGAATCAAATCATCATCAACCAATGTAAAACAGAAGATAAATAAAGATTAGAAGTCAACAAAGTCAATACATTTTTTTGGTATTTTTTTATAATTAAAATAAATGCAAAATTAAAATGGATAAAATATGGTCAAACCTCAAATTCAATTTAAATCAACTTTAACAAGTCCAATTGAATTATCATAGGTCTAACATGGTCAAACAAGGTTTGACAAATTTTCTCAACATTTTTTTGAAAACAGAAACTATTTTAAAATCAATTAAAAACAATAAAATATAACACAAATGAATTAAAATCTCAAATAAATCTCAAACCAATTAAGAAATTGATGAAAATATTTTTCATAGACTTATCATGATTCATATGTATTAAGAAAATATTTTTGGAATTTTTGGATGTCAAAAAGTATTTAAAATAAATTAAAAACTATTAAAAACAAAATAATTCACAAAAAATATTAAATGAAATCACAAAAATAATTAAAAATCATATTATGAAACTAGATTTTTCAAGAAAAATTTTAGTGTTGGTCTCATATTTTTGTGATTCCAAATAAAATAGTTATGAATTTTTGAAAATAAATGGAATTAAAAGAAAATAAAACAGAAAATAGAAAATATGAAAAAACAAGGAGCGCTGGATAGACTTCATTAAATGACGTGGCTGCATCCAATGGCACAAAAGCGCTGGAGTACCATGGTCATGAGTCAAGCGCGAAATAAAACGAATTAAAAAAAGTTAAAAGAACCAAAGGCCATGATTAGATCATTTAAACATCATCCAATGGCTCAGACTAATCCACGTGGAAATGGTGGTGGAAACCACCATCTTCTCCGGTGGATCAACCAACTCCGGCCACCAGTTGCAGGTTTTTAAACCTCAACCATAATGCACGAGCCAGGTCCCAAAATGAAGCTGGGGTGATGTACATCACCCCTGTAACCTTGGATTGTCCTCAAGATCTCTATCAAGTGAGAAATCTGAGCTTGAACATCCAGGTATACAAACTGAAAAGCTTCAAAACATGAAATCAAGACCACCAATGGTCTGCCTCTTGCACAAGGACTTCAGAAAATGGTTTGAACACAAGCAATTCACAACATGGAGCAAGATATAGATCAAAATAGTTAGAGGATAAACCTTTGAAGAACAGCTTTGTGCAGCACGATCCACTCAAACTCTTGCTTCAATTTGATCAGGAGATGATGAAGATGCAAGGATTAGGAATTGAAACTTGAAGATCAACTGATTTTGTTGAAATTCAAGTTCGAAATTGAGAAATAAAAATCAGAATTCCTTTGAGTATGGTTGGGTATGGATTTCAGCAGAGCTTCAGATTTCCTTAAGGTTGAGATTTGAATGTGCAAGGCATTGTATTTATAGCTGGAGCTAATGCCAAGTGAGGAAATACTCGTGTGCATGAAGCTTTGGGTCCTCCATGCATGGGCCTGTATAGGCGCATGTGAGGCCTAAAACCTGATGGATTTGCAAGCTGATATCACAATGAGTTGAATTGGATGGGTAATTTGCCTTGTGTTTGCTTGTGCATGAAGACTCCATGTGAATTGCATATTTGGACCTACACATTCATCTCTTCGAAACTCCCATATAGAAAATCCAAACGTAGGCATGTGAGTAATGGTTGGAAAGGTATTGACATAAGGAACAAAATCTATGTTGGGAAAAAATCCATTTGGAGTTTGGAAATTTGTGAAAACTGGCCTTGAAGCTTGAGGTACAAAACATGTATAAGTTTCCTTTGAAATTTTTTCCCAAAAGTGACCAACTTCAAGCCCTTCTGTTTCAATGATGCAAGCATCAAATGGAAAACCTCCAACATCAAAGTTGTATATCTTTTCAATATAATCAATTTGGACTTAAATTTTTCATCATTTGGATTTTTGATGAGAAAGTTATGGGCACTTGAAGTTGGACATTTTTCACATTCAATGGTTTTGGTCCAAAGTGACCTATAATGTTTTGTATTATCACATGTGTTTCTTTTAGGATTATGAAATTTTGTCCAACATAACAATTGAAGTAGACATCGTAAGAGTTCCAATTAAATTGGTCTCACCTCAAAATCATACAAAATGAAGAAGTTAGGTCCATGGGAAGTTGACCCAAAATTAGGGTTTCAGTCAAAATGACCTATAATGTTTTGAAATGAATGATGACCTTACAAGTTTCAAATGAATTTTTGATGAACATGAAAGTTGTTCATATGGTTCTTAAGAACATATTTTATCTTGGGGTCATCTTCATTTGACAAATACATCAAAAGTTAGGTCTCAGTGGATCTCAGATTGGTCAGATGACTTGACTGGTCAACTTCTCAAAGCCAAACTTCAAATCTTGATGAATGAATGATTGAGAATACTCACATAGGCTCATATATTCACAAGATAATGAATTAAAGAACTTACCTTGATTGAATTTGATCATAGGTTGAGGTTGCTTCATGAGCAAGGCACAGTCAATGCACAGTTGAATTAGGGTTTCCTTGGGAAACAATCCTCAAGCCCTTTGAGTTATCTTGATCAAATTGGAAAATTGAGATATTTGGTAGACATATATGATGATTGAGAGCTTTGTTAACCATTGTCATGCTTGCTTTCATCTTCATCTAGCCATTTCAATGAGCATAGGAGCCTCCTAGGAGCAAGGGCACATGTGATCACTTGAGCTTCAAAACAAAAAAGGTTAGTGACATATTTTTGTGATTTTGGTTAGTAAACAAAATAATAAAAGCAATAATCACTACGCCAAAAAGGTTTTTTAACAGCGCATCTTAGACAGCGCTTTTAAAAGAAAGCGCTGTCTAAGGTTAAAATAAAAATAGAACACGGAAAATGTTCTAAAAAAATAATGAAAGCGCTGTCTAAGGGGGGGTCTTAGACAGCGCTTTTAGAAAGCGCTGTCTAAGACCCCCCCTTAGACAGCGCTTTTAGAAAGCGCTTTTATATATAGACCTTAGTCAGCGCTTTTGAGAAAGCGCTGTTTAAAGTCTTTCAATTAAAAAAAAAATTCATCTGATTTTTCACAAATATTTAAATCGATCCAAGTAAGTGCTTCTCTTACTATCCTAAATTGTTTATAAATTAAAAATAAAATCAGCAAATGAGGGAATGATAGAAGAAACAACCGCGCCACCAAAACCCTAACTTCACCATCACCGTCACCATCTTCCTCCGACACGATGCCACTTCCCACTCTTCCATTCGATGTTGTGGTAGAAATTCTCTCTAGGCTTCCTGTGAAGATCCTCATGCAACTACAATGCGTCTGCAAATCCTGGAAATCTCTAATCTCTGATCCCAAATTCGCCAAGAAGCACCTTCGCCACGCGAGTCAGAGCCTCGTCTTAACCGTCGGGGAACTCGATTTCGTCGTCATAGCTAACCCGCTCTCCTCCGTTTTCACAGAAGCGACCACCACAACCATACAGGTAGACTACCCTGTAAAAGATAAAGACGATTCCGCTGCCATTGTTGGCTCTTGTCACGGCATCCTCTGCCTCAGCTTCTGTTCACAACCAATGAAGGTGTCGCTTTTTTGTGGAATCCTTCCATTAGAAAATTTACGAAACTGCCCTCTTTGGAAGAGAGATGTCCCACAACATTATGTTTTTCCTTTGGCTATGATGATTTGAGTCACTGTTACAAGGTTGTTGTCGTTTGTTATCCACATACTCTTGTTCAGGGTCCTGTTAGCAATTGCAGAAATCTAGTAAAAGTTCATACTCTGGGAACCACTTCTTGGAGAACAATTCAGGACTTCCCTCCTAATACTCTCATTTTGAATGAATCAGGAAAATTCCTTAGGGGAGCTATTAATTGGTTAGCATATAGACAGAGGCATTCTTCATGTTGGGTCATTATGTCTCTTGATTTGGAGAAAGAATTTCACAGAGAGATACCACAGCCTGATTATGGAGGGATAAATGTGCTTAGTTTAAACATAGGGGTGTTGAGGGATTGCTTATGCATATTTTCTAATGCTGATACGTTTTCAGATGTTTGGCTTATGAAAGAGTATGGAAATAAAGATTCTTGGACTAAATTGTTCCGTCTTCCTCACACCAGAAATCTTGGTTCTTGGCCTCTTGTTTATGCACTTTATGTTTCTAACGATGATCAAGTGCTATTTGATATTGAGCGAGAAGAGTTGGTTGTTTACAATTCTAGAGATGGTACTTTTAAGGATCCCGGTATTCAAATCATAGACAAATGGATGGAATCAGAAGTCTACCATGAGAGTTTGATATCACCTTGCTTTTAAATACTAACATGTATGTTATGCTACTTGTGTATCAAGAGTCCATCTACTGGATTCTTCAACTCCCTCATTGCAACTTTTACGTTGATTTTCATTTGTGCTATGTTTACTGCTCCCTTCATGGTTTATGCTTAGTTATTGGTAGATGGAATTTGCAGCTTGAGAGATTGCTATGTTTGGTTTTTTGGTTTATTTGTTAGTTAGACTTTTTCTGTTTGTTCTTCTTCTGTGCATTTCATTATATGGTTTCTGATTTGGTTCTCTAAGATTGGAGTCAATTGTTATGCCTAGTAGAGTTGGAAGATCAAATCTTGGATATGGCAGTGGCAGCCGAAGTTCTATTTCTGGTCAAGAATCACACGGGATGTATAGCAGTCGGCAGGGAACAGGTTATGGTGGAGGTGAATTTCGTTGCAAATAGTCTGGTCTCTTCTTTTCAACATTGAAGTTTTCTTTACTTACAATTCTATTATTTTTTGTCTATCAGGATCTTATGGTGGCAGTGATGTTGGAGGCATGTACTCGTCAAGTTATGGTGGTGATTACGTTTCTCGTGGAAGTGATGTAATTTTCCCGTCCTTTCCCAATGTCAATAGGAATTAGTGTTCTGTGTATGTTTTGTTACATTCTTATGTATTGTCCATGCAATGTAGGTTGGCGGCAGCTCATATTCGTCAATGTATTCTGGCAGAGGTGCCGGCGGCGGTAGCAGTTACATGGGCAGCGGTGGATCTGCACTTTGAACTGTTTGTCTTATTGCAGTTGTGTTTGTTTATTGTAGATTCTGGCGGATGCAATGGGACTTGGAAAGACTGTTATGACAATTGCTTTGATTCTAAGTAATCCAGGCAGGGTGAAGTCAGAAGACAGTAACGCAGAGAGCCTATATGACAACATTTTCTCAACTAAGAGGAGGAATATTAACAATGTAGAGGGTGGCACTCTGATTGTTTGTCCCATGGCATTATTGGGTCAGTGGAAGGTGAGATTCCTCTCTAATTAAGCCAATTAAAAAAGCATGGTTGTTCTTTTATATTTAAGCCAATTAAAAAAGCATGGTTGTTCTTTTATATATATCTCAATATTTATGTGAAAGGCAATTTACAATGGTTTATAATATCCAGGACGAGCTTGAAACACATTCAAAATCAGGCAGCATATCCATATTTGTTCATTATGGTGGGGGTAGAACTGATAATGTTGATTTGTTGTTAGAGTACGACGTTGTCTTGACAACATATGGTGTCCTATCAGCTTCATATAAAAGTGTAAGGAAATGTTTATTTGTATTTTATTTTCATAAATTTAAATAGTGAACCTCCTCATTTTGGATTCCCTGATTCTTTGAAACCAGGATGGAGAGAATAGCATCTACCACAGGGTCCAATGGTTCAGAGTGGTACTAGACGAAGCTCACCATATTAAAGCCCATAAAAGTCAGGTTGCCCAGGCTACTATTGCCCTGTCCTCACACTGCCGCTGGTGTCTAACTGGAACACCGCTTCAGGTTAATTATTGAGAAACATTTTGTGTAATTTATAGAATTGCTAGTAGAAAAGTACTCCTCCCATATAATGAGCTCATAGTTATTAAGCAAAAGAGTGTATTGTCAAGAATCTCTTTCTGAAATTGTGATGTTCTCTGTTTCAGAATAGTTTGGAGGATCTATTCAGTCTCCTGTCTTTCCTGCGCGTTGAACAAACTTGCTAGTAGATTCCTACAGAATTCTATTTCTTCTTCCCATTCTATCCAATCTCATGGATACATTGATGAGGTTTTGGGTCATATTCAAAAGGGTGAAACTGTAGAATGCTCTATATGTTTGGAATCACCTGAAGATCCTGTTTTTACACCATGTGCACATCAGTTTTGTAGAGAATGCCTATTCAATTGCTGGGGTACCTCAATGGGTGGCAAGTGTCCAATCTGTCGTCAATCACTCAAGAAAAATGATCTTATTGTACTTCCATCAGAAAGCCCATTCAAGGTTGATACTGAGAACAATTTGACGGAGTCTTCAAAAGTTTCAAGGCTGTTTGATTTCTTAGAACATATTCAGAAATATTCTGATGAAAAAAGTATTGTTTTTAGTCAATGGAATTCATTTTTTGATCTATTGGATACGTTATTGAAGTTTATATTAACATTGGTTATGTATAGGTTTTTGAAGTTTAAAATGAATTGAACTTTATAATTGTTAGGATATTCAAAGATACTACCTTAGTTATGTATTTTTGTCTGGATTAATTGTTTTCAATTGCTTTGATTATAAGTTATATCTGATAATGCATGATTTCGTTATATTTTTGTTTTCAATTGCTTTGAATTGGTATATATATATATTTGTTAGCCAAAAATTGGTAGAAAAAAGGCCAAAATGGCATATATAAAATGTGATAATTGTCTGTCAAAATCTGGTTGAAAACAGAAATTCTGGTTTATAAACCTGGAAAAAATGTGGTTTAAAACAAAAGCTTCAAAAATTTTCGTATACCTTAGACAGCGCTTTTGTAAAAAGCGCTGTCTAAGGGGGGGGGGGCTTAGACAGCGCTTTTTGAAAAGCGCTGTCTAAGGTATACCTAAAAAAATTAAAATAGGAGGGTCTTAGAAAGCGCTTTTGGCCAAAGCGCTGTCTAAGGGGGTGGGGCTTAGACAGCGCTTTTCAAAAGCGCTGTCTAAGGGGGGGCTTAGACAGCGCTTTTAAGATTTAAAAAAGCGTTGTCTAAACCTTTAGCAGCGGAGGTTTAGACAGCGCTTTAAAGCGCTGTCTAAGGCTAAAAAAAGCGCTGTCTAAGGTCTTGTTTGTTGTAGTGAATGTACACTTCAAGCATGCTTGGTGGTCTCAAACCAACTCACACAAGTCCCAACCCAAGGGTTAAGGAGCCACACATGCTAGGGTCTTACAGATGCCCCTATTTAAGGTCATTCTAGCCGGAGATATGAAGGTTAAAATCTTCGTCTCGACGAGGTAGAATGGGCTTAAATAATAACAAAGAGACGAATTTTGGTCCCTAAGAGACCTCATGATGCAGATGTATGCATGCAAAAGTTAATACTATGTGGGGAAATATGGCCACAAAGGAAAAAAGAAATCAGAGAAAGACTGAAAGTCCATAGGAGTAGCACACTTACTAAGGAGACAAAGACTCTAGGGAAAATAGGGTACAATGCGTGAGCAGGTCACAACTTGAATACTTGCCGGGAGACACGAAGGGATTCCATGAAAATAAATTGAGGGAAAGACTCGAGCTGACGTAAAGATGCATGTATTGGGGAATATGCCAATACAGCAAACTATCCATAAAGGATACTTCGGATAAAGAATCCAGACTCAGATGGGGAAATCCACAAAGGACTCAGCTGAGGAAGAAACAACGAGATATTACCGGTTACTGGGTAATAAACTCAAAAAGAGACATGTTGTCAAAACACCAGTATAAGGGTGGGAGAACAACACGCTCAGGGAGAAAGAATATCTAAGACCGATATAAGGGTGAGAGATATCAATCATCCGAAAAATCTGAGGAAAACCTAGAAGGCATATTTCAACTCAGGAAAATCTGACTCCACAGGGGACAAAAAGTCATAATAGGGAGCAGAAGGAAGGAACACCAGGGATACCGGTTACTGGGCATATAATAGGTGACCAACCAGGCGTGAATTGGGAGCAAATCCAAGACACTCATCATCTGAAAAGGAGGGCTGAAAAAGCAAACTCAACTTACAGGATGGGCATTCGATTCCACAAGGAAAAACGAATCTTACTCGACTGGGGAAGAAAAAGACTTCGACTAAAGAGTGCATGAGATATATTATCTCTTACCGTCAGAATGTAGATAATATACTCGCATGGAAGATTATCCACAATCGGTTACTGGGTTAATAAAGGATAAATCGACCGAAAAGAAAAGACATCGGGATACCGGTTACTGGGTATAAAATGATGACCAATCAAAAGGGAGAAACAATCATTACCAAGCAAAAGGGTAAATGAAAGATGACTCACGGGGGATAAATTGCTTGACAAGAGCAATTATCCAAGAGATATATCACCGATTACTGGGTGGTATACTCAAAATGAAGGAATACCAATATCGAATATTGAATAAAGATAACCAACAAAAAGGGGATTACATCTACCGGTTACTGGGTAGAAAACCACAAAAATAGGACTTAGAACTACCGGTTACTGGGTAGAAGGCCACAAGGATTCACTGGGGAAAGATGAACAATTACTGGTTACTGCGCAATTGAATAACTAATCCACAGGAAACTGCAGGGGAATAACAAGAAAGGAGTCAATCTAGGAACAAACTAGAGAGACACAATGAAACAAGACTCAACCCAATGAGGATATAACTCAGGGGAGTAATTCCATCCCAATATATAATTAGGGAGGAAACTGAAACAATAATCATCCACGAGGATATAACTCAGTGGGGAATAATGAAGGAAAGATAAACACTTTCTGCTTATGGGGTTGATTCTATATGGAGAGATCAGACACAAACATCTGCTTGGGGAAGAACATTTCACCAATAGCAGGAGATAACAAGCAAAGATATATGGCAAAGAATGCAACATGAATATCTGAATGCTATGATTATGCATGTATATACATGGTTTATGTATGATTAATGCTGACAGACAGACATATCTAACACAAACATGTCCAAGACTCAATGGACGGACATCCGGTATAACATCTAAAAGAGAAAAGCCAGGCCCACAGGGGAAATCAAATCTGGTGGGGAGCATCAAATACCAGGAGACACCAATCACCGCTGGGGGACAAAGACCACTGGTGAGGATAGGCAAAGTCTCAGCTACCGACTGCTGGGGATCTTCCAATAATTCTCGGGAACACGCAGAGATATCAATAAGATCTGACATGGAAGAACTCTACTGGGGATCTTATCAGGGGATAATGAAATTCTATGGGGAACAACCACCAAACAGACACACATCAGTCAAGCATTCTCTTCTAACTGCTGAAGAGACATCTCTGCTATCGGGAGCAGGAACAAATTACTCCGCTGAGGAAGGAAACAACACATCTTCCTCAAAATCCCTCAATACTGGAAAATGTATTCCACTAGGAGGGGATGCCAATGTCAAATCAAGATCAGGCAAAGTCAGCTGGGGAACATACAGAGTCACTGCCAGGGATTTGCTATTGAACATACAAAAGATCCAACGTAGAGGAAACTCTACCGGGAAGCTCAACACGGATAAGATCTGTCATAGAAGAAAACTCTACTGGGGAACTTATCAAGGAATGATATGAAATTCTGTGGGGAACAACCGCCAAACCGAAGTTTCAATAATCAAAACATTTCCTCTATCTGCTGGAGAGACATCTCTGCTAGGAGGAGAGAGAACCAATTGCTCCGCTGGGGAAGGTCATAACATCTTCACCACCAACTCAACTTAGAGGAAACCTTCAAATAAGGAGGGAAAACAAATTAACAGGTTACGATCAGGCAACTCCACTAGGGATAGACTGTAGGCGATCCATACTGAGGATAGTCTGCTGTGAGCAACCCTGTTGGGGATGGGCTATAAGCCAACCTGCTAGGGATAACTACAAGTGCCTCTGGAGCAAATGTCCTGGCTGAGGGAATCAAAAAATGAATCCTTCGTCAGCACGTGCCATGCTAGGGATGAAAAGGGGAACAAACCCTTCACCTACTGCTCTAAGCAACTACTGCTAAGGAGATATCTGAAAGATAGCTTTACAAGGAACACATGCTCACTCCTGCTGAGGACTTCTACTCATGTTGGGAATTTCAGCTCACTGGGGAAAAACAAACTTCCTCATGAATAGATAGCACATCAATTTTTATCATTTTATAAGGGATTTTAGGTCAGTCCACACAAGGGATGACAACCATATAATTGATAAAACACAAATGCTAGACTCAGATTCTCTGGGGGTCTGAGGATGTTCAATTATTTTTGCGCTCGCTGGGGAGACAACCTGAAAGATGATGAAGAGGATACAAATATGCCAGAATGTGAAGAAATGTCTTACCCTTTTGGAGATCATACTATCCTTGGGAGAGCACTGAAGATATTCCATTTATCCTTTCAGTCATTGTGAATGTTCACTTTGTTAAAAAACAGTTTAAAAACTTTATTTGTTTAAAACAATGATATTTATCAATTAAAACATGCAAACATTTGTTAGGAAGAAACAAATAAGAGTGCAAAGAATTGGATAAAGGCTCAAATTTATTTGATAGAATGGTAGTCTGCAAATGGCGAGACTCCATGGATCTTTACAAATTTGAAATTGGTGATATATATTGGAAAAATGGCTACATTGAACATAATGACCATTTCTCCACCAACTCTGAATCCAATGTATTTGAAGCTTTAGTTGACGATGACTGAGCGAGAATCTTTGACAGAAGACGTTGTAGAACAAAGTCTTGTCAGGATGTAGTTACTTGCAAAATCCCTAATTTTTACCTAGATTGCCCCAGGGTGAGGTACTCAATCTAGCGGGATATCTATCTATCTATATATATATATATATATATATATATATATATATATATATATATATATATATATATATATATATATATATATATATATATATATATATATATATATATATATATATATATATATATATATATATATATAATTTTTGCCTGGACTGCCCTTTCGGGTTTTCAATCCACCGAGATGCTCATTTTTGTCTAAGCAGCCCTTTTGGGTTTTCAACTTAGCAAGCTATTCTGTTTTTAGGCAAAGTATTTCTTGACTGCATTTGAATTCACAGGACGAGTGAAATCCTCCCCATCCATAGTTGTAAGTATCAAAGCACCGCCTGAAAAGGCTCTCTTAACAACATATGGACTTTCATAGTTTGGAGTCCACTTGCCCTTGGAATCGGGCGCGAAAGACAAAACTTTCTTGAGCACGAGGTCACCTTTTCGGAACACACGAGGCTTGACCTTCTTATCAAAGGCTTTCTTCATCCTTTGCTTATACAACTGACCATGGCACATGGTAGTTAATCTCTTCTCCTCAATTAAGTTCAGTTGGTCATAACAACTCTGAACCCATTCAACCTCAGTCAACTCGGCTTCCATCAAGAGTCTCATTGATAGGATCTCAACCTCCACAGGGAGCATAGCCTCCATGCCATATACAAGAGAGAAAGGGGTTGCCCCTGTTGAAGTGCGGATGGATGTACGATAGCCATGCAAAGCAAATGGCAGCATCTCATGCCAATCTTTCTACGTGACAACCATCTTCTGGATAATCTTCTTGATATTCTTATTAGCAGCTTCAACATCCCTATTCATCTTGGGTCTATAAGGAGAAGAATTATGATGTGCAATCTTGAACTCGCTACACAACTCTTTCATCATCTTGTTATTCAAGTTAGATCCATTATCAGTAATGATCTTGTCTGGCACACCATATCGACATATGAGTTGATTCTTGATAAACTTCACAACCACCTGCCTGGTCACATTCGCATACGATACGGCTTCAACCCACTTGGTGAAGTAATCAATAGCTACGAGAATAAAACGGTGACCGTTAGACGCCTTTGGCTCTATCATGCCAATCATGTCAATTCCCCACATGGAGAAAGGCCATGGTGATGAAATAACATTCAGAAGTGTCGGGGGAATATGAATCTTATCCGTATAAATCTGACATTTATGGCATTTCTTCACGTACTTGCAGCAGTCAGACTCCATTGTCAGCCAATAGTAGCCTGCTCTCAACATCTTCTTTGCCATGGCATGTCCATTGGAATGAGTACCAAATGAACCCTCATGGACTTCAGTCATCAACAGGTCTGCTTCGTGTCTATCCACACATCTGAGCAGAACCATGTCAAAATTTCTCTTATAAAGCACATCACCATTGAGGTAGAAACTGCCAGATAATCTCCTCAAAGTCTCTTTATCTTTAACAGATGCCCCAGGCGGGTAAATATGACTTTGAAGGAAACACTTGATATCATAATACCAAGGCTTATCATCTTTCACTTCTTCAACTGCAAATACATGAGCTGGTCTATCCAAGCGCATCACAGTAATATTGGGGACTTCATTCCAATATTTCACCATAATCATTGAAGCAAGTGTAGCAAGAGCATCTGCCATTCGATTCTCATCTGGAGGAATATGATGGAAGTCAACCTCAGTAAAGAAAGTTGAAATCCTCCTCGCATAATCTCTGTATGGGATGAGGCCAGGCTGATTTGTCTCCCATTCACACTTAATCTGATTAACAACAAGGGTCGAATCACCATAAACATCAAGATGCTTGATCTTAAGATCAATACACTCTTCCAAACCCATAATATAGGCCTCATACTCCGCCATATTATTCGTGCATTTGAAAGTTAGCCTTGTTGTAAAAGGAAAATGTGTTCCCTGGGGAGTAATAATCACTGCCCCAATACCATTTCCATACTGATTAACAGCGGCATCGAACACCATACCCCATCGGGAACCAGGCTCTGGCCCTTCATCGAGCGTAGGCTCATCACAATCTTTCATCTTCAAATACAGAATCTCCTCATCGGGGAAGTCGTACTGAACAGACTGATAATCCTCAATTGGTTGATGTGCCAAGTGGTCAGCCAAGATACTACCTTTAATAGCTTTTTTAGCTCGATACTCAATATCATACTTAGACAACAACATCTGCCAACGGGCAATCTTCCCAGTTAAAGCAGGCTTCTCAAAGATATACATGATTGGAACCATTTTAGATATCAACCAAGTCGTATGATTCAACATATACTGGCGTAAACGCTTGGCAGCCCAAGCCAAATCACATCATGTCTTCTGAAGCATCGAGTACCGAGACTCACAATCAGTGAACTTATTACTTAAGTAGTATAAAGCATATTCTTTCTTCCCTGATTCATCTTGCTGACCCAATACACAACCCATAGAGTCATCAACCACAGTCAAATACATAATCAATGGTCTCCCTTCAACAGGCGGGGACAGAATCGGAGGCTCAGACAGATACTCTTTAATACTGTCAAAGGCCTTCTGGAAATCCTCGGTCCAATCATGACACTGATCTTTCTGAAGGAGCTTGAATATCGGCGCAAATGTGGCAGTCATGTGGGATATAAATCTGGAAATGTAATTCAAGCGGCCAAAAAAACCTCGGACTTGCTTCTCAGTTTTGGGCGCAGGCATCTCTTGTATTGCTTTGACCTTGGCAAGGTCAACTTTAATACCTCTTTCACTAACGATAAAGCCCAATAACTTGCCGGAACGGACTCCAAATGTACACTTATTTGGATTCAGGCGGAGTTTGTACTTCCTCAAACGCTGAAAAAGCTTCAACAAGTGTTCTACATGTTCAACTTCCGTTCTTGACTTTGCGATCATATCATCAACATATACCTCGATCTCCTTGTGCATCATATCATGAAACAAGGTAGTCATAGCGTGTTGATACGTGGATCCGGCGTTCTTCAAATCGAAGGGCATCACTCGATAACAGAATATTCCCCAAGGTGTGATGAATGTTGTCTTCTCCATATCCTCGGGTGCCATTTTAATCTGATTATAACCGAAAAATCCATCCATAAATGAGAAGACATTGAATTTAGTTGTATTATCTACCAACATATCAATGTGTGGTAGAGGAAAATCATCTTTCGGACTAGCTTTATTCAAGTCTCTATAGTCCACACACATTCGGACTTTTCCATCTTTCTTAGGAACAGGCACAATATTGGCCACCCATTGAGGATATGTAGAAGTCACCAGAAACCCCGCATCAATTTGCTTCTGAACTTCTTCTTTAATCTTCACTGCCATATCAGGATGAGTTCTTCTGAGCTTCTGCTTCACAGGAACACACCCAGGCTTCAAAGGCAGGAAATGTTGCACGATATCAGTATCTAGACCAGGCATGTCTTCATACAACCAGTCAAAGACGTCGACATATTCTCGTAGCAACCCAATCAACCCCTTCTTGACAGACTCTTCAAGGAGTGCCCCAATCTTCACCTCATGAACACAGTCTTCAGATCCCAAGTTGACTGTTTCCAGATTCTCAAGATGCGGTTGAATGATATTCTTCTCGTGCTCAAGCAGACGGGTAATCTCATCAGGAATCTCTTCAACATCATCTTCTTCTGCCTCAAATACAGGGAACTCAAAGTTGGGAGATGGTGTTGGATCATTATGTTTAATGGGTTTGATCAACCTGCATAATGATTTTGAGTATAAAAGAGATTTCAGAATTCAAACAAAGCAAATCATTATGCAGATGAAAAGATTGATTTTATTCTCTTTTTTAGGGTTTTATGGTGATCACCAATTTCATGCAAAAAGCAAAAAGGGAAAATAATTTGGAAAAACAAACATTTAACATGTGATTATTGAATGAATATCATTATATTAATCAAAATGTCCAACAATGTCATCACTTCTCCTTTTGGCATGGGAGAAGGGTTTTTAAACAAAATGAACATATTACGCGGACTTGTGGATAACTGTTGGAACATCAACAGCGACCCAATTACTGCAGATTCCACCAGGGATGACAAAGTTGCCCAGATCTTCCTCTTCATCATCTTCCACTATGGCAGCAGTCTCTTGATCTTCAACAGTGTGGATGAAACCACCACTCTGGAACAACCCACGCTCATTGGAAATGCCTGAAGAGTGCCCTATGCCAGCCCGGGATTTATTATCTTCCAATCTGATCATTTGCCCTAAACCAGTAGTTGCACCATGCTCAATGGCCAACTTAGCATCATTGTAGGAAGCAAATTAAGAAGGTCCTTTCCTTGAAGGCTCATCAATAGGTAGGGCTTAGAACGGAGTCCCAACCTCATCCTCGGAATCAATATAGGAAAAGGAAGATAAATGGCTAACCAAGAGAGCCTTCTCTCCCCCTATCACCACTAACTTCTTGTTCTTGACAAACTTCAACTTCTGGTGTAGGGTGGATGTCACGGCGCCTGCCTCGTGAATCCATGGTCTGCCAAGCAAACAAATATATGATGGATGGATATCCATGACCTGGAAAGTGATCTGGAAATCACTAGGTCCAATCTTGATCGGGAGTTCAACTTCATCGATCATAGTTTTTCGCGATCCATTAAAAGCTTTCACTACCACTCCACTCTGCCTCATGGGAGGCCCCTGGTAAGAAAGTTTGGCCAGAGTGGACTTTGGAAACACATTAAGAAATGACCCTGTGTCTACCAACACATTAGACAAGGCATCATCCTTGCAGTTCATAGAAATGTGTAGAGCCAAATTGTGGTCTTTTTCCTCCTCGGGAAGATCAGCATCACAAAAACTCAAATTATTACAAGCGGTTATGTTTGCAACAATGTTATCAAACTGTTCTATAGTGACATCGTGATCCACGTATGCCACGTCCAACACCCTCTGCAAAGCTTCACGGTATGGCTCAGAATTCATCAACAAAGATAACACAGATATCTTTGATGGAGTTTGTAGCAGCTGATCAACAACATTATACTCGCTCCTCTTGATGAGCCTTAGCATCTCATCACAGTCCTCTTTCAAAATGCCATGTTGGCCAACCAGGACAAGAGTTTTTATGTGTTTATCAACAACAGCAGGGTCAACGCCCTTCACAACAAGTGCCGGATTCGAAGAAGAAGTCTCCACAGGACCGGTAGGATTAACAACAGTTCTTCTCACGACATCTTCGTGGGGTTTCGGTGGCGCCGAGAAAACATGACCACTACGGGTCACACCACTAACATCCGAGATACTCACAATAGAGGTGGAGGGCAATGACACCTCCTTCCCATCTTCTAACGCAACTGCATTATATCTGTAGGGAACAACCTTATCTGATGAATACGGGACAGGGCCCGCTGGCTTGATCACAAGAGTGGGAGAAACCTTCTTCTTGCTGCCATCATATTTGACAACAACAGGCTCTGGTATTCTGAAAACAGGGGAAATAACATCCACTTCATCCTCATTGCGATTCTGAAGTACTTCGATCATACCCTGATCCAGCATCTCTTGGATGTCCTTCCTGACTTATCGGCATCCTCTTTCATTGACAGTGCACACCTGGCACTTTTCATGGTCATGCTCATAGTGACTGTATCCACACAACAGTCTGTGCATCTCGACCAAAGATTGCCTGATATCATTGACATACATGACTTTATATTTTCCAAGACAACCCTGGACCATGTTCACAGCAGCTTTCCCATGCTCGGGCAATGGGTTCTTCTTGACATTAGGATATACGTCCTCGAAAAACAAAATCCCACTTCTAACAAGGTCTTGCACCTTGGTCTTCAGGGGATAGAAATTCTCCACATCATGTCCGGGAGCACCGGAATGATATACACTATGTAATTCAGGCTTGTACCACCACTGAGGGTTGGTCGGTACAGTAGGAGAATCACATGGAGTAATCAATTTTTTGTCTATCAACGAAGGATAGAGCTCAGCATAAGTCATTGGAATTGGATCAAAAGTGACCCTCTTCCTATCGTAGCTGGTGCTGATGTTATTGTTGTTTCGAGGCTGGTAGGCATGTTGTTGTGGACGATGTTGTTGTTGATATTGTTGTTGAGTTTCCCTGAAGGCAGGTGCTATATGAGCCACCTGATGTTGGTTACTGGTAGGGAGAACAATCTTCCTCTTCACAGAGGGTATTCTTTTGACATGGGAAGACACATCGTGTGCCTCTCCCTCTTTCTTCTTTGCAAAGCCCCCATATCTCTTTGTAGAAGAGCCTTCATCCTTAGATAGACGTCCTTCACGGACTCCTTCCTCTAGCCTCATTCCCATATTCACCATTTCGGTGAAGTCCGAGGGAGTGTAAGACCCCAATTTTGTCCCTAAGATCCCTCATGGCATCATAACATTGCATTTGGCATTGCCTCAAGGATCATTAGCATCTTGGTTCCCTTTGCCTTTGGGTGGGACCTTCTGTGAGGTGGTTTGAGATCACCAAGCATGCTTGAATTGTATATCATTGCTTTTCTCATTTTATTTACTAACCAAAAGCACAAAAATATGTCACTAACATCTTTTGTTTGTAGCTAGAGCAATCACAAGGTCCAAAGCTTCTAGGAGATCATTGGTACAAAGACATGGTCAAGAGGAGATGATAGCAAGCATGGTAATGGTTCCCAAAGCTCTCATCCATCAAATATGCCTCCCTAGTACCTCAATTCATCCTTTTGATCAAAGCAAGTCAAAGGGCTTGAGGTCTTGTTCTTCAAGAAAATCCTAATTCATCTGCGCACCACAATGCCTTGCTCATGAAGCAACCTTAGCCCATGGTCAAATATAATCAAGGGAAGTTCTTTAACTCATTATTTCATGCATATGTGAACTTATTTGAGTATCCTCAATCATCAATTCATCAAGATATGGGTTGTGGACTTGAGAAGTTGATCAGTCAATTCATCTAACTATTTTGAAATACACTAAGACCTAACTTTTGATGTGTTGGTCAAATGGAGATGATTCTAAATGAAAATGTGTTCTTAAGGACAATATGAACAACTTTAATGTTCATCAAAATTTGATTTGAAGCTTGGAAGGTCATCATCCATTCCAAAACATTATAGGTCATTTTGACTGAAACCCTAATTTTGGGTCAACTTCCCAAGGACACAACTCATTAATTTTTTATGATTTTGAGGTGGGATCAAATGAATTGGAAAGCTTAAGATGTCTACTTCAAATGTTATGTTGAACAAATTTTCTAAATCTCAAAGGAAATACATGTGATAATGAAAAACATTATAGGTCCTTTTTGACCAAAGGCATTAAAAGGCAAAAAAGTCCAACTTCAAGTGCCCATAACGCTTTCATCAAAACTCCAAATGATGCAAAATTTAAGTATATTTTGATTGTCTTGAAAATATCTACAACTTTGATGTTGGAGGTTTTTCCGTTTGAGGCTTGCATCATCAAAATAGAGGGGCTTGAAAATTGGCCAATTTTAGAAACCTTGCCTTGACATGTCATGCACCTTGCACTTTAAACTCAAATTTCATAAATTTTCACACTTCAAATGGATTTTTGCCCAACATAACAATTGTTCCTTACATCAAGACCTTTCCAACCATTACTCACATGATCATGTTTGGATTTTTTCATTGGGACTTTCGAAGAGATGAATGTTTAGGTACAAATGAGGAATTCACTTGAAATCTTGGTACATAAGCAATTGCCTTGCAAGTCACACGTCCAATTTCATTTGGCTGATGCTCAGAATTCATTTGGCATTGTTTTTGGGCCTTGTGCATGATCATGCAAGCCCATGCAGTGAAGCTCCACATGCCATGCACACGGATTAATCACATTCTCCTTGCCACTTCCTCTATAAATAGAGACCTCATTCCATTCCTTTCACACACCTGATTCAACCTGAAATGCTGCAGAATTCTCTCCATAGCCATCACTAAAGAAGCAATTTCATTTTTCTCAAATTTTTCAGATCTAAAATTCAACTTCATCTGGTTGAATTCTTAGATCTAATGCTTCTAAACCTTCATCATTCATCTCATTGAACTTCTGTTTTGGTAAAGCAAGCGAAGAATCAAGTCCAATTCTCCAGAAATCAAGCTTACTCTTCAACTGGTATTTTCTTCGAATCTCTCATTTCTGTGATCTATTTTCTTGGCCAAAATGTTTTCTGAAGTCCTCACTTGAGAGGCAAGCTAGTGGTAGCTTCAATTTTGCTTTTCCTTGATCTGCATTTTGCATACCTGAATCTTCCACCTCAGATTTCTCCATTTATAGGAATCTTGAGTGTGATTCAAGGTTACAGGGGTGATGTACATCACCCCATCTTCATTTTGGTATAAGAATCGTGCATTTTCATTAAGGTTTGAAAACCTGCAAAATTGACCGGAATCTGGAGGCTCACCGGAGAAGAAGGTGGCTCCGGTGGCCGCCTGTTGCCAGTTTGAATTCTGGCCATTGGATGTGTTTCCCAGATCGAATCCTGACCATTGCTTATTATGACTTTTCTTTGGTTTCCATGTGATTGCATTGGCCGTGGATTACCATGAGCGCGTGCCTCTGGATCTTTGGATCTGCCAGCTCAATTAATGAGCTCAAATCCAAGGGCTCTCGTTTTTTCCAACTTCTAATTTCTATTTTTATTTTCTTAAATTCCATTTTATTTCAAAAATCAATTTCTCTTTCATTTTTAATCCAAAAATTATGGGACCAATTGCATTATTTCCCAAATAATTTCTAGTTTCTATTTCTGATTTTTAATATTTTTTATTTTGTCATTTGATATTTTTCATGAATTTTCTCCTTTATGGTTTTTTTAATTCATTTTAAATAGTTTTTGATATTCAAAAAATACAAAAATATTTTCCTAACCTATTTGAATGATGATGGATCTATGAAAAATATTCTCATCAATTTTTAAATTGATTTGAGATTTATTTGAGATTTTAGTTCAATTAGGTTATTTTTATTCATTTTTAATTGATTAAAAATAGTTTCTGACTTTTAAAAATGCTGAAATTTTTTGTCAAACTTTGTTTGACCTTGTTGAACTTGGGATAAATCACTTGGACCTTTCAAGGTTGATTTGAAGTGATTTTGAAGTTTGACCTTTCCTTTATTTTTAATTCAAGTTTAATTTTAAATATTAAAAAATGCCAAAAATAGTTTATTCATTTCTTGACTCCCAATCTTCATCTCACTTCTGTTTTTGATTGTTTGACCTTGACTTTCAATGTTATTGGTCAACATATGAGGATTGGTACATTGCATTTTATTTAATGCACTTTAATTTTGCCATTTCCATTTCTCTTATCCATCTTCTCCTTCTTCTTCTTCTACTTCTTTTCTTCTTGATCAATGAGTTGAAGGTTGATAAGTTAGCATTGGTTAGGGAGATTTAATCTTCCTTGATTCAAATCTAATTTATCTTGATCAATTGATCAAGTGAATGGCTTTGCATTAAGGATAGGTTGTCTTCTAAATCCTGCAAAGGCTTAAACCAATACAAGATCAATTCTCATTTTCTTTTTGGCATGGCAAGTTGTTGGAACTTGGTTCACTAATCAAGACTCCTAACTTATGTTTGTTGCCTATATTATTATTGACCGGCCTCAGATAGTTGTGACTTCTACATAAGTCCAATTACGATTGCTTAACATAGCGCTAAATTTGCCTTATGGCACACTAACCACTAACACTAACTATTCACAATTAACATTTACTTTATGCAATTTAATATTCTTGCACATATTATCCATTTGCTTTTCTCTTTGCTCACTTGAGCACATGTTTATGTTAATGTCATTTGCCTTTTGCTCACTTGAGCACATAATTTTGTATATATTATTATGCTTGTGTTTTGTTTTGATTGTTGTGGACCAAATGTAAAGAAATGGACTTAGTTTCCAGGACTTTCCCTATGTAAAGAAATGGAGAATTGGACTTATATTCTAGGACTTTCCTTATGCAAGTTGGAGTAAAAGGATCTTAATGATGAAGATGGATTAGAAGGACCAAATCTCTAAACTCACTCTTGTCCATTCTTGTTTTACGTCATGGAACTTTTGATGTGTGTGCTTTTGTGCTAGGAGTTTCCATTTGAGCTTAATTGGAGGACCATTGCCATGTTCATCCAAGTGGAAGATACAAGATACATTGAGGATCTTAAGAGACTTATTTGATTGCTTATGCTTTGTGGTTGCTTATTCCAAAGGATGGGAGCTACTTGGATCATCAATATGATCTCAAGAGAGGGACTCCATTGTGGTTTTGCTTCTTCATCCCTTCTCTTTTTTGTTTTACTCCTAATTGGTAAATATAACCCATTCAAATGCCTTTTGTGGTTCCAATGACCACTTTCTTAATCAAAAATCTTTCATAACCTTTAGCTATTAGGTTTGAGTTATCCTTGTGATAGATGTAATACTCACCTATATCCTTAGTCATGGACAATAAGTCTTCCATGCTTATTATAGGGTTAACCCCTCACTAGCATGTTGAAGCTATCCTCACATGGTGGATTTGTGGTTTGGTTGAGTTTTCTCCCTTTGATAACAAAAGACCTTAAGGCTTTTGGACCAATCAATTCACCAACCTTTTTTTGAAATTTTTACCCCGAACTACGAGGTTTTGATCCTAATCTTTTTATAAGATGGTACGTAGGCAATGGGTTTATCCATCCAAACACAAAATGTAAATAACTTGTATATTCTCCTCTCATCTCTTCAATCATGTTTGCACAAATAAATTTTCACAAAAAAAAAAATAACAACCTTCACAACAAGTATGAAAAGGGCTCCCTAGGAGTACCTAGGATGTTTTGGGTTCCTAACACCTTCCCATTGCATAACCAACCCCCTTACCCAGATCTCTGTTCCTTTTACTAGTTTTTGTTAAAAAAATTAGGTTTTTGTTCGCTTTCTAACCATTCCTTTGGATAAATAGAAGTGCGGTGGCGACTCGACTTGTATGATTTACCTTGGATTTAGTCAATATCACTAATGGTAACGAATACCCCGCTACAGAAAAGTGGCGACTTTGCTGGGGAGAAAAGGTGTGCCTAGTGGGTTTTGCCAACTTTTCATGCTTGTTGTATTGTGTTGTCTTGTGACATATTTTTGTGCAATTTGGGATTATTGTATGGTATGTAATTATTTATTTGCTTGATATTAATTCCTTGTATGCTTGGTGATCTTTGTGAGATGAGTTCTATACTCGGACTCGAGTGCATTTAGGATAGGAGAATGGCGTAGTCTTGTTGACTTGTGTGGAGTTATTCCTTAGCAAGTTGACTTGCAAGTCCATTCACTTGGTGGAGGTCATGTTGGGATCAATAATGTCACACAAGTAAGTTGTGGTTAGACATTACTCTTTCCAATATAGACCTTAAAAGCCAAGGACCTTAGTTTACCAAGCCCATCTTGGCCTATTCTTAGGATGTAGTGCGAAAGTCGTTCAAATGTAGGATTTGATACGATTGTTACGCGATACTACACTCATAAGAGTCTCTCTTGAGAATATTTTTGGAATACGAGTATTCGTTCCTCCGATAATATCCAAAAGATGGGATGATGACTATGGGAACCTCTTGTAGAACATGTTTGGCAGGTTTAAACCCTAGTACACTCCCTTTGGGTGGTTCTTAACCTAAACTTCATGCTCGTGACTTACAACAAACCCTTTGATTCATGGTTGATCCGTTCATGTGTTCTTAATATCAATGGAACTTGGGTGTTGATAAGGTGTAAGCCATAATCCACCAAAATGGATGATTGATATTAAGGATAACATGATCCATCCCATGACCTTTGTTTGGTGTGCTTTGCTTGATCCTTGAGTGTGATTGTTGCATTCATGCATCCATGCACTCATTTGCATCCATATCATCAATAACAAAGAAAATTTTCAAGGAACTTGAGGGGTTTATTTGCAAAATTTTCAGACATGGAAAGACAAAGAAGGAATACAAAGAAGTACAGCTTCAGACAGCCAGATTTGAAAGAGTTAAGGAATCTGACATCCTATGTATTAGATCCTTTGGGTTTCAAAGCTAGTTTTGGGAAGCTTCTTCCTTTTCTGACTACTCAGGTGGATGAAGGGTTGATGAGTGTATTGGTGCAGTTTTATGATCCCTTGTACCGTTGCTTCACGTTTCCGGATTTCCAGCTTTTGCCTACGCTTGAGGAGTATGCCTATCTTGTGGGTATACCTATTCTAGACCAGTTTCCGTTCAGTGGCTTGGAGTATTCCTACTTCTCAAGAGATAGCTGACATGTTGCACATAGATGAATCTCTGGTTGGTGCTAATATGACTACCAAAGGTGGAATTCAAGGTCTCCCTTCTGAGTTTCTCATTGCTCAAGCTACTATCTATGGGAAGGCCATGAGTGAGGATGCCTTTGAATCCATATTCGTACTTCTCATCTATGGGTTAGTGTTGTTCCCCAACATCGACAAGTTTGTGGATGTGAACGCTATTAGGATTTTCTCTACTCTTAATCTCGTTCCGACTCTGTTGGGTGATGCCTATTTCTCTTTGCATATGAGGAATGCAAAGGGTGGTGGTGCCATTGTGTGCTGTTTGCCTCTGTTGTATAAGTGGTTTATTTCTCACTTACCGCAGACGGTCGCCTTCAAGGAGAACAAAGGATGTCTATGGTGGTCTACGAGACTTATGTCTCTCACTAATGATGATATCTCTTGGTATAACCGTGTGTATGATAGTGTGTAGATTATCGATTCTTGTGGTGAATTTTCCAATGTACCTCTTCTTGGTACATGTGGTGGGATTAACTACAACCCTGTTTTGGCGGGTCGTCAGCTTGGGTTCCCCATAAAGGATAAACCTAATAACATTCTGTTAGAGGGTGTGTTCTTTCAAGAGGGTAAAGATCCCCAAAACTTGAAGGGCAGAATGGTCCGCGCTTGGCGCAAGATTCATAGGAAAGGAAGGAAAGAGTTGGGTCCTAAGAATTGTGTCACTATGGAGCCTTACACTGCTTGGGTTAGGAAGAGAGCTTCTGAGTATCTCATGCCTTACGAGTATCCGAGACCTACACCTTTGGTTATGGTTGGGCCTTCAACCCTTCCTAACCGAGGAGTAGAGGAGTTGAGAGACGAAGACCGATCACGTGCTTGGATCCGTGAAAGGGAAGAGTTGCTTCAGCAAATCAGAGAGAAGGATGCTTTGATAGAGTTCCTCGAACATCAGGTTATTGATGATCCTGATGATGCATGGACTTCGCTACTTCCTCAGTCTTCCAAGTTTTGGAAGAGGAAGTATGATCGTCTCGCCAAGGAGAAGGCGGATATGGAGGCAGCCTATGAGAGGGAGGTAAAGAGACTTCGTGCATCCTATCTTCCTGTGTCCCGAGCTTTAGATGATTGTTTCTAGGGATCCATAGGATGATTATTTTCCTTTTCTCTTGTATATGCTTGACAATGCTGTACTTCTTTCCGCTGATATTATTTAATATTTCCAAAATTTGCAAATAAAACCCTAGAGTTCCTTTGAAATAAAAACAAATCATATGCACAAACATTGCATGCATCATGTGCATAAGCAGGTTTTGTTCCCGGCTTCTTCTTCTGTGGTCTAACTCTGTGTTCTTCATTTATTTTGAAGACAAGCTGACTCACCGGTACTACACCAGAGCCAACATTTCGAGACTGATGGATCACCTAGAACAAGAGAACCGTGAGCTGAAAGAGGAAGTGGCCAGATTAAGTGCTTTGATGGAATCATTCTTGGCTGCCCAGAGCCAGTTTTCTCCGACGCCCTTAACTCCTCCCCAGAGGAAAGTCATCTCTGAGATTGCCTCCTCGACTGCGCCTGCAGCCAATGCACACTTTGTTCCAACATCCATGCCAGTCGGGTTCCCGTGGGGGATGCCTCCCAATTTTATGCCTGAGGGTCCTGCTCCAACCTTTTCTTCTATGCCGACATCTAGCCCGGTCCTTGCTGTCCCTCCTCCTGTCGTGTATACTATACCCAGAGTAGACGACACCATCTATCATTCTGAGCCGTTTGAGGGCCCAGATGTCTATGAGAAGATGGACGCTATGAACGATCAATTTCTTGAGCTCCGCAAGGAATTGAAAACTCTTAGAGGGAAGGATCTTTTTGGCAAGTCTGCTGCCGAACTGTGCTTGGTTCCCAATGTGAAGATCCTTGTGAAATTCAAGGTCCCTGACTTTGAAAAGTACAAGGGAAATACTTGTCCTCTCAGCCACCTGGTCATGTATGCCAGGAAGATGTCAACTTAGACCGACAACGATCAGTTACTCATCCACTACTTTCAGGACAGTCTGTCCGGTGCCGCCCTGCGTTGGTATATGGGTTTAGACGGTGCGAACATCCGATCCTTCAACGATATTGGAGAGGCCTTCGTCAAGCAGTACAAGTATAATGTGGATATGGCTCCCGATAGGGATCAATTGAGGGCCATGTCCCAGAAGGATAAGGAAATATTTAAAGAATACGCCCAGAGGTGGCGAGAGTTGGCAGCACAGATCGTGCCTCCGCTAGAAGAGAAGGAAATAACCAAGATCTTTCTGAAGACCTTGAGTTCATTCTATTATGAGCGGATGATTGCTAGCGCTCTTTCTGACTTCACCAAGATGGTGAATATGGGGATGCGTCTAGAAGAAGGGGTTAGAGAAGGACGTCTAACCAGAGAAGAAGGCTCTTCTACCAAACGTTATGGGGCGTTTGCGAAGAATAAAGATGGAGAGGCACTTGCCGTGACTTCCCATGTGAAACCTAGAAGACCCTCGGTGAGGAGGAAGATCGTGCGTCCCGCCGGTAACCAACACCAAGTGGCTCATATAGCACCTATTTTCATAGACAATCAGCAGTACCAGTAACATAACAACAATCAACAATCACATCCGCAATATCAGCAACAACAGCACCGTCCGCAGCAGCAGGCCTACCAGCCTCGAAACAGTAATCAAACCAACACAAGTTACGAGAAGAAAAGGGTCACTTTCGATCCTATTCCGATGACGTATGCAGAATTATATCCCTCTTTGATAGAGAGGAAGTTGATTACTCCGAGAGACCCACCGGCTATACCTGCTAACCCCCAGTGGTGGTATAAGCCTGAATTACATTGTGTTTATCATTCTGGTGCTCCCGGCCACGACGTGGAGAATTGTTACCCTTTGAAGACCAAGGTTCAAGACCTTGTGAGGTGTGGCATTATGTGTTTCGAGGACGTAGGTCCTAATGTGAAGAAGAACCCATTGCCCGAGAATGGGAAATCTGTCAATATGGTCCAGGGCTGCCCTGGCAAGTACAAAGTCAAATATGTCAGTCATATTCGACAGTCTCTTGTCGAAATGCATCGTTTGCTATGTGATTACAGTCATTATGAGCACGACCATGATAGATGTCGAGTATGCTCTGTTAACCGACTGGGTTGTCGCCAGGTGCGCAAGGATATTCAGGAAATGCTGGATGAAGGAGTCATTGAGATTCTTCAGAATAGGAATGTTGACGAAGATGAGCCTGAGGTCAACGTAATTTCCCCAGTATTCCGGATGCCCGAGCCTGTTATCATCAAGTATGATGGTAGCAAGCAGAAGGCTTCTCCTATTCTTATCATTAAGCATGCCGGTCCAGTACCATACTCTTCCGAAAAAGCAATTCCTTTTCGTTACAACGTTGTTGCTGTAGAAGATGGGAAAGAAGTGTCCCTACCATCTTCCTCTGTTGTTAATATCGCGGATGTTAGTGGTTTGACCCGCAACGGTCGTGTGTTTTCAGCACCTCCCAAGCCCCAGACTAATGCTGATTTTGTTGAACGCCCGATTAGGAATGCTGTGAGCACCCCGAATCCGGCACCTGTTGTTAAGCCCTCCTCTACATTGATAACTCCTACTTCTGTTGGCCCGAGCGACAATGTGAAAGAAGACTGTGATGAGATGCTGAGGCTCATCAAGAAAAGTGAGTACAGTGTTATAGACCAGCTTCTACAAACACCATCCAAGATATCGGTGTTATCTTTGCTCTTGAATTCAGAACCACATAGAGAGGCACCGCAGAAGGTATTGGATGTGGCATATGTAGATCATGATGTCACAATAGAACAATTCGATAGCATTGTTGCAAACATTACCGCTTGTAACAATTTGAGTTTCTGTGACTCTGATCTCCCTGAGGAGGGAAGAGACCACAACTTGGCTCTACATATATCTATGAACTGCATAGACGACGCCATGTCCAATGTGCTGGTAGACACTGGGTCATCACTGAATGATTGCCAAAAACCACTCTCTCGAAGCTGTCATATCAAGGGCCTCCCATGAGGCAGAGTGGAATTGTTGTGAAAGCTTTCGATGGGTCGCGTAAAGCGGTGATTGGGGAAGTTGATCTCCCAGTCAAAATCGGACCGAGTGATTTCCAAATTACCTTCCAGGTTATGGATATCCACCCTTCGTAAAGTTGTCTCTTAGGCAGACCATGGATTCACGAGGCAGGCGCCGTGACATCCACCCTACACCAGAAACTGAAATTCGTGAAGAATAAGAAGCTAGTAGTGGTAGGGGGAGAAAAGGCTCTCTAGGTTAGCCACTTGCCTTCCTTCTCATATATAGATGTTGAGGATGAAGTTGGAACTCCTTTCCAAGCTTTGTCTATTGCTGAGCCTATTGAGAAGAGAACTCCTTCATTTGTTTCCTATAAAGATGCAAAATTGGCCATTGAGTGTGGTGCAACTGTTGGTTTAGGGAAAATGATTGAGCTAGAAGACAACAGGTCTCGGGCTGGCATAGGTTATTCCTCTGGGGTGTTCAACGAGGAAGGGTTGTTCAAGAGTGGAGGTTTCATCCACACCGGTCAGGATGAAGAAGCTGTTGCTGTCTTGGAAGAAGATACAGAGGATTCTGGCAATTTCATCATGCCTGGAGGGGTCTGTAACAATTGGGTCGCTGTGGATATTCCAATAGTTATCCATAAGTCAACGTAATGACCACTTTGTTTAAAAACCCTTCTCCCATGCCAAAAGGAGGAGTAATGACATTGTTGGCGCATAAATACAATGATATTTTCATTCAATAAATTCATGTTAAATGTTTATTTTTCCAATTATTTTCCCTTTTCGTTTTTTGCATGAAATTGGTGATCACATAAAACCCTAAAAAACAAAATAAAATCAATCTTTTCAACTGCATAATGATTTGCCTTGTTTGATTTCTAAAAAGCTTTTCATATCCAAAATCATTATGCAGGTTGATCAAACCCATTGAACATAATGATCCAACACCATCTCCCAATTTTGAGTTCCCTGTATTTGAGGCAGAAGAAGATAATGTTGAAGAGATTCTTGACGAGATTACCCATCTACTTGAGCATGAAGAGAAGATCATTCAGCCGCATCTCGAGAATCTGGAAACAATTAACTTGGGGTCTGAAGGTTGTGTGCGAGAAGTGAAGATTGGGGCACTCCTGGAAGAATCTGTCAAGAAGGGGTTGATTGAATTGCTACGAGAATATGTTGATATCTTTGCATGGTCATATGAAGACATGTCAGGTCTAGATACAAATATTGTGCAACATTTCTTACCTTTAAAGCCTGAGTGCGTGCCTGTAAAGCAGAAGCTCAGAAGAACTCATCCTGATATGGCAGTGAAGATCAAAGAAGAAGTTCAGAAGCAAATTGATGCAGGGTTTCTGGTGACTTCTACATATCCTCAATGGGTGGCCAATATTGTACCCGTGCCCAAGAAAGATGGAAAAGTCCGGATGTGTGTGGACTATAGAGACTTGAATAAAGCTAGTCCGAAAGATGATTTCCCTCTACCATATATTGATATGTTGGTAGACAATACAGCTAAATTCAATGTCTTCTCATTTATGGATGGATTTTCCGGATATAACCAAATCAAGATGGCACCCGAGGATATGGAGAAGACAACATTCATCACACCTTGGGGAACATTCTGTTATCGAGTGATGCCCTTCGGTTTGAAGAACGCCGGAGCCACGTATCAACGAGCTATGACCACCTTGTTTCATGATATGATGCACAAGGAGATTGAGGTATATGTTGACGATATGATTGCTAAGTCAAAGACGGAAGTTGAACATGTAGAGCACTTGTTGAAGCTTTTTCAGCGTTTCAGGAAGTACAAGCTTCGTCTGAATCCCAACAAGTGTACATTTGGAGTCCGTTCTGGCAAGTTATTGGGCTTCATTGTTAGTGAAAGAGGTATTGAGGTTGATCCTGCAAAGGTCAAAGCAATACAAGAGATGCCTGCGCCCAAAACTGAGAAGCAAGTCCGAGGTTTTCTTGGCCACTTGAATTATATTTCTAGATTCATATCCCACATGACTGCCACATGTGCGCCGATATTCAAGCTCCTCCGGGAAGATTAGTCCCATGATTGGGCCGAGGATTGCCAAAAAGCTTTCGATAGTATTAAAGAGTATCTGTCTGAACCGCCGATCCTGTCTCCTCCCGTGGAAGGAAGACCTTTGATCATGTATCTAACTATTCTTGAGGACTCAATGGGTTGTGTCCTTGGTCAGCAAGACGAATCAGCGAAGAAGGAGTATGCTATTTACTACCTGAGTAAGAAGTTCACTGATTATGAGTCTCGATACTCAATGCTTGAGAAGACATGCTGTGCGTTGGCTTGGGCTACTAAGCGCTTACGCCAGTATATGTTGAATCATACGACTTGGTTGATATCCAGAATGGATCCAATCAACTACATCTTCGAGAAGCCTTCTTTAACTGGGAGGATTGCCCGTTGGCAGATGTTGTTATCTGAGTATGACATTGAGTATCGAGCTCAGAAGGCTATTAAAGGTAGTATCTTGGCTGACCACTTGGCACATCAGCCTATTGAAGATTACCAGTTAGTTCAGTATGACTTCCCAGATGAGGAGATTCTGTATTTGAAAATGAAAGATTGCGATGAGCCTACACTTGATGAAGGGCCAGAGCCTGGTTCTAAATGGAGTATGGTATTTGATGGCGCTGTAAATCAGTATGGAAATGGTATTGGGGCAGTGATTATTACTCCTCAGGGCACACATATTCCTTTTACAGTAAGGCTAACTTTCAAATGCACGAATAATATGGATGAGTATGAGGCCTGTATTATGGGTTTAGAAGAGTGTATTGATCTAAGGATCAAGCATCTTGATGTATATGGAGATTCGGCCCTCGTTGTTAATCAGATTAAGGGTGAATGGGAAACGAATCAGCCTGGTCTCATTCCATATAGAGATTATGCGAGGAGGATTTCAACGTTCTTTACTGAGGTTGACTTCCATCATATTCCTCGAGACGAGAATCGGATGGCAGATGCTCTTGCTACACTTGCTTCAATGATTATGGTAAAACTTTGGAATGAAGTCCCCAATATCACTGTGATGCGCTTGGACAGACCAGCTCATGTATTTGCAGTAGAAGAAGCGAAAGATGATAAGCCATGGTATTATGACATCAAGTGTTTCCTTCAGAACCAGGTTTACCCGCCTGGGGCATCTGTGAAAGATAGGAAGACTTTGAGGAGATTGTCAGGCAGTTTCTACCTCAATGGCGAAGTGCTTTATAAGAGAAATTTTGACATGGTTCTGCTCAGATGCGTGGATAGACACGAAGCAGACCTGCTAATGACTGAGGTCCATGAAGGTTCGTTTGGTACTCATTCCAATGGACCTGCCATGGCTAGAAAGATGTTGAGAGCAGGCTACTATTGGCTGACAATGGAGTCTGACTGCTGCAAATATGTGAAGAAATGCCACAAGTGTCAGATTTACGCGGATAAGATTCATATTCCTCCGACACTTCTGAATGTGATTTCATCACCATGGCCTTTCTACATGTGGGGAATTGACATGATTGGCATGATAGAACCAAAAGCATCCAACGGACACAGATTTATTCTCGTAGCAATTGATTACTTCACCAAATGGGTTGAAGCGGCGTCATATGCAAATGTGACCAGACAGGTGGTAGTGAAGTTTATCAAGAATCAGCTTATATGCCGTTATGGTGTGCCAGATAAATCTAACTTGAATAACAAAATGATGAAAGTGTTGTGTAATGAGTTCAAGCTCGCACACCATAATTCTTCTCCTTACAGACCCAAGATGAACGGGGCTGTTGAAGCTGCTAATAAGAATATCAAGAGGATTATCCAGAAGATGGTTGTCACGTATAAGGATTGGCATGAGATGTTGCCATTTGCTTTGCATGGATATCGTACATCTGTCCGCACTTCAACAGGGGCAACCCTTTCTCCCTTGTTTATGGCATGAAGGTTGTACTCCCAGTAGAGGTGGAGATCCCATCAATGAGAGTCTTGATGGAGGCCAAGTTGACTGATGCTGAATGGGCTCAGAGTCGTTATGACCAACTGAATTAGATAGAAGAGAAGAGATTGACTGCCATGTGCCATGGACAATTATATCAGCAAAGGATGAAGAAAGTTTTTGATAAGAAGGTCAAGCCTCGTGTGTTCCGAGAAGGTGACCTTGTGCTCAAGAAAGTCTTGTCTTTCACGCCCGATTCCAGGGGCAAGTGGACTCCAAACTATGAAGGTCCATATGTTGTTAAGAGAGCCTTTTCAGGCGGTGCTTTGATACTTACAACTATGGATGGGGAGGATTTCACTCGTCCTGTGAATTCAGATGCAGTCAAGAAATACTTCGCCTAAAACTAAAAACAGAATAGCTAGCTAAGTTGAAAACCCGAAAGGGCGGCTTAGGCAAAAATGAGCGTCTTGGTGGATTGAAAACCCGAAAGGGCGGTCCAGGCAAAAGTTAGAGACATGAAAAAAATGAATATTTGTATCCCGCTAGATTGAGTACCTCACCCTGGGGAAATCTAGGCAAAAATTAGGGATTTGGCAAGTAACTGCATCATGACAAGACTTTGTTCTACAACTGTCATCCGTCAGAGATTCTTGCTCATTCGTCATCAACTGAAGCTTCAAATGCATCGAATTCAAAATTGGTGGAGAAATGGTCATTATGTTCAATGTATCCCTTTTCCAATATATATCACCAATTTCAAATTTGTAAAGATCTATGGAGTCCTGCCATTTGCAGACTACCATTCCATCAAATAAATTTGAGCCTTTTATCCAATTATTTGCACTCTTATTTGTTTCTATTCAACAAACGTTTTGCATGCTTTTAATTGAGAAAATATTATTGTTTCGAAAAAATGAATTTTTCATAACTTGTTTTTAAACAAGGTGAACATTCACCATGATGAAAAGGATACTTAGGAGATCCTCAGTGCTCTCCCAAGGAAGGTATGATCTCCAATAGGGTAACACATTTGTTCATATTCCTGGCATGACTGTATTTTCTTCCTCCGGAGCCCTGAGTGGTATGCTTGTTGAGATGTTCACCATTCTTCCCTTCAGCGGGGTAGCAACCTTTCCTCCTCAGCAGATGTGATCTCTTTGGTAGGTACGGTACTTGGTGGCTGATCCCCAGAATCCCTTTATCCCTCGGATAGATTCCCCAGTAGAGTTGCTTATGTGGCAAATCCTACCTATGCAATAAACTCTTTTCCCCAGCTGTGAGTGATGATTCATCCCCTGCGGAGGTCTTTTCTCCCTGGTATCTCTGATTCCCGGCAGATTGGATACTCTCTGGTGATCTGGCTTTCTCTCTTGAGATGTAGTACCGGATGCTTATTCCTGTGAAGCCTGTTTGTGTTAGAAATGTCTGTTTGTCAGTATTCATCATACATTAACCATACGCATATGTGCATATAATTTTCGAACATTTGGATATTCATATTGCATTTCTTGCCATATATCTTTTGTTTGTTATCCTCTGCTAGTTGGTAATATATTTCCAGGCAGATGTCGGTGTCTGATCCCTCAATGTAGAGTCAGCCCCTTAAGCAGAAAGTGTTTATCTTTCCTTCCGCATTCCCCACTGAGTTATATCCTCGTGGACAATGGTTGTTTTTGCTTCCTCCCAACACATATATTGGGATGGGTTCCCCTATTGAGTTATATCCTCACTAGGACGAGTCTTGATTCAGTTTGCCTCTTTGGTTTGATCCTAAATTGGCCTCTTGTGACTGTTTCCTGTGTTTCCCCGTGGTATAAATGAATAATTGCTCAGTAATCGGTAATCATTCATCTTATCCCCGGCGGAGTCCGTGGTTTACTACCCTTATACTGGTAGTTGTAAAACCTATTTTCTCCCCTTTATAGAGTTAACCTTTTTGTTCATCCTAAGTTGATGACGGTTACTTTTTCGTGGTTTTCTACCTAGTATCCGGTAGATGTAATCCCCTCCTTGACGGTTATCATTATCCAATATTCGGTATTGATATTCCCTCCTTCTTTTGGATAATTGCTCTGATTAAGCAATTTTATCCCCGGCAGGCCCTCTTTCATACCGGTTGTCGGTAATGTTTGTTGCTCCCCTTGATTGGCCATCATTATATACCTAGTTTTGGTATCCTGATGTCTTTCTCTTTGTCGGTCGATTTATCCTTTATTAACCCAGTAACCAGTTGTGGATAATCTTCCATGCGAGTGTATTATCTACGTTTTGACGGTAATAGATAATATATCTCATGCACTCTTTGGTCGAAGCTTATGTTCTTCCCTAGTTGAGTAAGATTCGTATCCCTGTTTCGGAATCGAATGTCCATCCGTTAATCGAGTTTGCTTTTTGCCCTCTTTTTGGATGATGAGTGTTTTGGGAATATTCCCCAATTCACGCTTTGGTTGGTCACCTATTATATGCCCAGTAACCGGCATCCCTGGTGTTCCTTCCTTCTGCTCCCTATTATGACTTTTGTCCCCTGTGGAGTCAGATTTTCCTGAGTTGAAATATACCTTTTAGGTCTTCCTCAGATGATTTGGTTGATTGATATCTCTCACCCTTATATCGGTCTTAGATATTCATTCTTCCCGAGCATGTTGTTCTCTCACCCTTATACCGGTGTTCAGATCACACGTCTCTTTGAGCTTATTATCCAGTAACCGGTAATACCTCATCCCGTTGCTTCCCCAGGAGAGTCCTTTTTGGATATCCCCAGTGAGGTCCCTTAGTGGATTATCCTCACCTGAGTCCGGATTTTTATCCGAAGTATCCATTGTGGATAATGTTGATGTGTTGGCATATTCCCTAACACATACACCTTCGAGTCAGCTCGAGTCTTTCCATTGGATTTACTTCCCTTTGGAATTATGTTCCCCAAGTTTTGAGTCATGACCTGCTCACGCGTTTTCACCCTTTACTCCCCTAGAGTCTCTGTCTCCCTAGTGAGTGTATTACTCCTTTGGATTTTTAGCCTCTCCGGGTTTTCTTTTCTTCTTTGTGGACACATATCCCCACAGAGTTTGTACTATTTGCATGCATACATCTGCATCATGAGGTCTCTTAAGGACCAAAATTCGTCTCTTTGTTATTATTTAAGCCCATTCTACCCCGTTGAGACGAAGACTTTAACCTTCACCTCTCCGGCTAGAATGACCTTAAATAGGGGCATCTGTAATACCCCAATTTTTTCCCTAAGATCCCTCATGACATCATAACATTGCATTTGGCATTGCCTCAAGGATCATTAGCATCTTGGTTCCCTTTGCCTTTGGGTGGAACCTTCTGTGAGGTGGTTTGAGATCACCAAGCATGCTTGAATTGTATATCATTGATTTTCTCATTTTATTTACTAACCAAAAGCACAAAAATATGTCACTAACACCTTTTGTTTGTAGCTTGAGCAATCACAAGGTCCAAAGCTTCTAGGAGATCATTGGTACAAAGACATGGTCAAGAGGAGATGATAGAAAGCATGGTAATGGTTCCCAAATCTCTCATCCATCAAATATGCCTCCCTAGTACCTCAATTTATCATTTTGATCAAAGCAAGTCAAAGGGCTTGAGGTCTTGTTCTTCAAGAAAATCCTAATTCATCTGTGCACCATAATGCCTTGCTCATGAAGCAACCTCAGCCCATGGTCAAATATAATCAAGGTAAGTTATTTAACTCATTATTTCATGCATATGTGAACTTATTTGAGTGTCCTCAATCATCAATTCATCAAGATATGGGTTGCGGACTTGAGAAGTTGATCAGTTAATTCATATGACTATTTTGAAATACACTGAGACCTAACTTTTGATGTGTTGGTCAAATGGAGATGATTCCAAAAGAAAAAGTGTTCTTAAGGACAATATGAACAACTTTCATGTTCATCAAAACTTTATTTGAAGCTTGGAAGGTCATCATCCATTCCAAAACATTATAGGTCATTTTGACTGAAACCCTAATTTTGGGTCAACTTCCCAAGGAAACAACTCATTCATTTTTTATGATTTTGAGGTGGGATCAAATTCATTGGAAATCTTAAGATGTCTACTTCAAATGTTATGTTGAACAAATTTTCAAAATCGCAAAGGAAATACATGTAATAATGCAAAACATTATAGGTCCTTTTTGACCAAAGGCATTAAAAGGCAAAAAAGTCCAACTTCAAGTGCCCATAACTCTTTCATCAAAAATCCAAATGATGCAAAATATAAGTCCATTTTGATTGTCTTGAAAAGATCTACAACTTTGATGTTGGAGGTTTTTCCATTTGAGGCTTGCATCATCAAAACAGAGGGGCTTGAAAATTGACCAATTTTAGAAACCTTGCCTTGACATGTCATGCACCTTGCACTTTAAACTCAAATTTCATAAATTTCCACACTTCAAATGGATTTTTGCCCAACATAATAATTGTTCCTTACATCAAGACCTTTCCAACCATTACTCACATGATCATGTTTGGATTTTTTCATTGGGACTTTCGAAGAGATGAATGTTTAGGTACAAATGAGGAATTCACTTGAAATCTTGGTACATAAGCAATTTCCTTGCAAGTCACACGTCCAATTTCATTTGGCTGATGCTCAGAATTCATTTGGCATTGTTTTTGGGCCTTGTGCATGATCATGCAAGCCCATGCAATGAAGCTCCACATGCCATGCACACAGATTTATCACATTCTCCTTGCCACTTCCTCTATAAATAGAGACCTCATTCCATTCATTTCACACACCTGATTCAACCTGAAATGCTGCAGAATTCTCTCCATAGCCATCATTAAAGAAGAAATTTCATTTTTCTCAAATTTTCAGATCTAAAATTCAACTTCATCTGGTTGAATTCTTAGATTTAATGCTTATAAACCTTCATCATTCATCTCATTGAACTTCTGTTTTGGTAAAGCAAGCGAAGAATCAAGTCCAATTCTCCAAAAATCAAGCTTACTCTTCAACTGGTATTTTCTTCGAATCTCTCATTTATGTGATCTATTTGCTTGGCCAAAATGTTTTCTGAAGTCCTCACTTGAGAGACAAGCTAGTGGTAGCTTCAATTTTGCTTTTCCTTGATCTGCATTTTGCATACCTGAATCTTCCACCTCAGATTTCTCAATTTATAGGAATCTTGAGTGTGATTCAAGGTTACAGGGTGATGTACATCACCCCAGCTTCATTTTGGTATAAGGATCGTGCATTTTCATTAAGGTTTGAAAACCTGCAAAACTGACCGGAATCTGGAGGCTCACCGGAGAAGAAGGTGGCTCCGGTGCCGCCTGTTGCCAGTTTGAATTCTGGCCATTGGATGTGTTTCCCAGATCGAATCCTGACCATTGCTTATTATGACTTTTCTTTGATTTCCATGTGATTGCATTGACCGTGGATTACCATGAGCACGCGCCTCTGGATCTTTGGATCTGCCAACTCAATTAATGAGCTCAGATCCAAGGGCTCTCGTTTTTTCCAATTTCTAATTTCTGTTTTTATTTTCTTAAATTCCATTTTATTTCAAAAATCAATATCTCTTTCATTTTTAATCCAAAAAGTATGGGACGAATTGTATTATTTCCCAAATAATTTCTAGTTTCTATTTTTGATTTTTAATATTTTTTATTTTGTCATTTGATATTTTTCATGAATTTTCTCCTTTCTGGTTTTTTTTAATTCATTTTAAATAGTTTTTGATATTCAAAAAATACAAAAATATTTTCCTAACCTATTTGAATGATGATGGATCTATGAAAAATATTCTCATCAATTTTTAAATTGATTTGACATTTATTTGAGATTTTAGTTCAATTAGGTTATTTTTATTTATTTTTAATTGATTAAAAATAGTTTCTGACTTTTAAAAATGCTGAAATTTTTTGTCAAACTTTGTTTGACCTTGTTGAACTTGGGATAAATCACTTGGACCTTTCAAGGTTGATTTGAAGTGATTTTGAAGTTTGACCTTTCCTTTATTTTTAATTCAAGTTTAATTTTAAGTATTAAAAAATGCCAAAAATAGTTTATTCATTTCTTGACTCCCAATCTTCATCTCACTTCTGTTTTTGATTGTTTGACCTTGACTTTCAATGTTATTGGTCAACATATGAGGATTGGTACATTGCATTTTATTTAATGCACTTTAATTTTGCCATTTCCATTTCTCTTATCCATCTTCTCCTTCTTCTTCTTCTACTTCTTTTCTTCTTGATCAATGAGTTGAAGGTTGATAAGTTAGCATTGGTTAGGGAGATTTAATCTTCCTTGATTCAAATCTAATTTATCTTGATCAATTGATCAAGTGAATGGCTTTGCATTAAGGATAGGTTGTCTTCTAAATCCTGCAAAGGCTTAAACCAATACAAGATCAATTCTCATTTTCTTTTTGGCATGGCAAGTTGTTGGAACTTGGTTCACTAATCAAGACTCCTAACTTGTGTTTGTTGCCTATATTATTATTGACCGGCCTCAGATAGTTGTGACTTCTACATAAGTCCAATTACGATTGCTTAACATAGCGCTAAATTTGCCTTATGGCACACTAACCACTAACACTAACTATTCACAATTAACATTTACTTTATGCAATTTACTTTTATGCAATTTACTATTCTTGCACATATTATCCATTTGCTTTTCTCTTTGCTCACTTGAGCACATGTTTATGTTAATGTCATTTGCCTTTTGCTCACTTGAGCACATAATTGTGTATATATTATTGTGCTTGTGTTTTGTTTTGATTGTTGTGGACCAAATGCAAAGAAATGGACTTAGTTTCTAGGACTTTCCCTATGCAAAGAAATGGAGAATTGGACTTATATTCTAGGACTTTCCTTATGCAAGTTGGAGTAAAAGGATCTTAATGATGAAGATGGATTAGAAGGACCAAATCTCTAAACTCACTCTTGTCCATTCTTGTTTTACTTCATGGAACTTTTGATGTGTGTGCTTTTGTGCTAGGAGTTTCCATTTGAGCTTAATTGGAGGACCATTGCCATGTTCATCCAAGTGGAAGATACAAGATACATTGAGGATCTTAAGAGACTTATTTGATTGCTTATGCTTTGTGGTTGCTTATTCCAAAGGATGGGAGCTACTTGGATCATCAATATGATCTCAAGAGAGGGACTCCATTGTGGTTTTGATTCTTCATCCCTTCTCTTTTTTGTTTTACTTAGGACTTAGCCCTTCTTCTTCTTCTCCCACTCTAACCCAAGCCAAAACTTTTTGTGCAAACATTTAACCATTATTTTCAAACATTAGAAACCTAAGCCTTATGCTTTTGATTTTCAAACTTTCTTTTCATAACACTTATTTTGAATTGAACCTTTAAGTCAACTTTGACCATTTTTGTATATACTCCTAATTGGTAAATATAACCCATTCAAATGCCTTTTGTGGTTCCAATGACCACTTTCTTAATAAAAAATCTTTCATAACCTTTAGCTATTAGGTTTGAGTTATCCTTGTGATAGATGTAATACTCACCTATATCCTTAGTGATGGACAATAAGTCTTCCATGCTTATTATAGGGTTAACCCCTCACTAGGATGTTGAAGCTATCCTAAAATGGTGGATTTGTGGTTTGGTTGAGTTTTCTCCCTTTGATAACAAAAGACCTTAAGGCTTTTGGACCAATCAATTCACCAACCTTTTTTTGAAATTTTTACCCCGAACTACGAGGTTTTGATCCTAATCCTTTTATAAGATGGTACGTAGGCAATGGGTTTATCCATCCAAACACAAAATGTAAATAACTTGTATATTCTCCTCTCATCTCTTCAATCATGTTTGCACAAATAAATTTTCACAAAAAAAAAAAAACAACAACCTTCACAACAAGTATGAAAAGGGCTCCCTAGGAGTACCAAGGATGTTTTGGGTGCCTAACACCTTCCCATTGCATAACCAACCCCCTTACCTAGATCTCTGTTCCTTTTACTAGTTTTCTTTAAAACTTTTAGGTTTTTGTTCGCTTTCTAACCATTCCTTTGGATAAATAGAAGTGTGGTGGCGACTCGACTTGTATGATTTACCTTGGATTTAGTCAATATCTCTAATGCTAACGAATACCCCGCTACAGGGAGCACTATCAATCATCCTTTTATAGTAGAAAGAACTCAAAGTCTTCAAAAAGATTTTGGTCATTTCTTTCTCTTCAAGGGGTGGCACAATCTGAGCGACCAACTCACGCCATCTCTGGGTGTATTCTTTGAAAGTCTCATTCTCTTTCTGGTTCATTACCCTCGGTTGGTCCTTATCGGGAGCCATATCCATATTGTACTTGTATTGCTTGACGAAAGCTTCGCCAAGATCATTGAAGGAGCGGATGTTCGCACTATCCAGACCCATGTACCATCTGAGTGCAGCACCGGATAGTATGTCCTGAAAGTAGTGGATGAGAAGCTGATCATTGTCAGTTTACGTTGACATCTTGCGAGCATACATCACAAGATGGCTGAGAGGGCAAGTGTTTCCCTTGTATTTCTCAAAGTCAGGTACTTTGAACTTTACAGGGATCTTGACGTTGGGCATAAGGCACAACTTAGCAGCACTCTTACCAAAGAGGTCTTTACCCCTTAGAGTCTTCAGTTCCTTGTGCAGCTCAAGGAATTGGTCATTCATCGCGTCCATCTTCTCATAAACATTTGGGCCCTCAGATGGCTCATAATGATAGATAGTGTCTTCAACTCTAGGTAAAGTGTGCACAACGGCAGGTGGCACAGAAAGGACCGGGCTAGATGCCGGCAGAGAAGCGAAGGTTGGAGCAATACCCTCATGCACAAAATTGGCGGGCATTCCCCAAGGGAACCCGGCTGGCATAGTTGGCGCAAAGTGAGCTGTTGCGGCAGGCACAGTTGAGGAAGTTACCTCTGATATGACAGTCCTCACGGGAAGAGTTACAGGAGTTGGAGATGATTGGCTCTGAGCAACTAGCACTGACTCCATTATGGCAGTCAGCCTAGCTACTTCCTCTTTCAGTTCTCGGTTCTCTTGCTCTAAATGCTCCATCAGTTTGGGAAGATTTGCTCTGGTGTTATACCGGTGCGTCAGCTTGTCTTCAAAATAAATGAAGAGAAAAGAGTTAGACCACTGATCAGAGCTGAACAAAACCTGCTTATGCATATGATGCATGCAACGTTTGTGCATATGATTTACTTTTATTAGAGGAACTTTATAGAGATCTATTTGCAAATATTTGAAATATTAATCTTTTAAGACATATATGGAATGCTCATAGCAATAATATTTGGAAATTTTTTACACCAATGAAGAAGTACAATTTAGGTAACCAAATACAATACAAGAGAGAAGGAAAATGAACATCCTATGGAGCCCTAGAAACAATCGTCCAAAGCTCTCGAGATCGGAAGATAAGCTGCACGAAGCCTCTTCACCTCTCTCTCATTAGTTGCTTCCATATCTGCCTTCTCCTTGGAGAGTCGATCATACTTCCTCTTCCAAAACCTGGATGACTGAGGAAGAAGAGAAGTAACCACGTCATCAGGCTCATCAATAAACTGATGCTCCATAAATTCTATTACATCATCCTTATCTCTGAGTTGCTGAAGTAGTTCCTCTCGCTCACGGACCCAAGCACACGAACGGTCTTCGTCTCTCAACTCCTCTACTCCTTGGTTAGGGAGGGTTGAAGGCCCAACCATAACCATAGGGGTAGGTCTCGGATAGTCATAGGGCATGCGGTACTCAAGCGCTCTCTTCCTCACCTAAGAGGTGTAGGGTTCCAAAGCAATACAATTCTTCGGATCAAGCTCTTTCCTTCCCTTCCTATGAATCTTGCGCCAAGCGCGGACTATTCTGCCCTTCAAGTTCTGGGGATCTTTACCCTCTTGAAAGAACACACCTTCCAACAGAATGTTGTTAGGTTTATCCTTTAAGGGGAACCCAAGCTGACGGCGAGCCAAAACAGGGTTGTAGTTAATTCCACCACATGTACCAAGAAGAGGCATATTAGAGAATTCACCACAAGAATCAATAATCTGTACACGATCATAAACACGGTTATACCAAGAGATATCATCATTAGTGAGAGACATAAGTCTCATAGACCACCGTAGACATCCCTTGTTCTCCTTGAAGGCAAATGTCTGAGGCAAGTGTGAAATAAACCACTTGTACAACAGAGGCAGACAACACACAATGGAACCACCACCCTTTGCATTCCTCATATGCAAAGAGAAATAAGTGTCACCCAATAGAGTAGGAAAAGGATTTAGAGTAGAGAAAATCCTAATAGCGTTCACATCCACAAAATTGTCGATGTTGGGGAATAACACTAGCCCATAGATGAGAAATACAAATATGGCTTCAAAGGTGTCCTCACTCATGGCCTTCCCAAACAAAGTAGCTTGGGCAAAGAGAAAATCAGATGGGAGACCTTGAATTCCACCTTTGGTGGTCATATGAGCAACAATATTAGATACATCTATGTGAAGCAGATCAGCAATCTTCTGGGAAGAAGGAACTCTCTCCAAACCACTGAACGACAACTGATCCAGAATAGGTATACCCACAAGATAGGCATACTCTTCAAGTGTAGGCAAAAGCTGGAAATCCGGAAAAGTGAAGCAACGCTACAGAGGATCATAGAACTGCACCAACACACTCATCAGACCTTTATCCACCTGAGTAGAAAGAATAGACAAAAGCTTCCCATGGCGAGCTTTGAACTCCAAGGGATCTAATACATAGGATATCAAACTCCTTAACTCTTTCAAGTTGGGTTGTCTGAAACTGTACTTCTTCGTATTCCTTCTTTGCTTATCCATGTCTGAAAATTTGCAAATAGACCACTTAAGTTCCTTGAGAATTTTCTCATTGATGATGATGTGGATGTAAATGAATGTATGAATGCATGGATGCAACAATCACACTCAAGGATCAAACAAGTCACACCACACAAAGGTCACAGGATGGATTAAGTCATCCTCAATATCAATCGTCCATTTTGGTGGATTATGGTTTACACCTTATCAACACCCAAGTTCCATTGATATTGAGGATATACGAGAACGGATCAACCACGAATCAAGGGTTTGTTGCAAGTCACGAGCATGGAGTCTCGGTTAAGAACCACCCAGGGAGTGTACTATGGTTAAACATGACAATCATGTTCTAAAACAGGTTCCCATAGTCATCATCTCATCTTTCGGATATTATCGGATAAACGACTACTCGTATTCCAAAAATATTCTCAAGAGAGACTCTTATGAGTGTAGTATCGCGTAACAATCGTATCAAGTCTTACAATTGAACGACCTTCTCACTACGTCCTAAAATAGGCCAAGATGGGCTAGGTAATCTAAGGTCCTTGGCTTCTAAGGTTTATATTGGAAAGAGTAATGCCTAACCACGACTACTCGTGTGACATTATTGATCTCAACAAGACCTCCACCAAGTTAATGGGCTTGCAAGTCAACTTGCTAAGGAATAACTCCACACAAGTCAACAAGACTATGCCATTCTCCTATCATAAGTGCACTCGAGTTCGGGCATAGAACTCATCTCACAAGAGACCACCAAGCACACAAGCAATTGATATATGTCAAGCAATTCATACATTACAAACAATACAGTCATCCCAAATTTGCACAAAAATATGTCACAAATAAATATAAACATACAATACAACAAAGGCAAAAAGTAGACTAAACCCACTAGGAGGACTACTCCCCAGCAGAGTCGCCACTTTTCTGTAGCGGGGTATTCGTTACCTTTAGATTTATTGGCTAAATCAAAAGTAAGCATACAATTCGAGTCGTCACCGCACTTCTATTTATCCAAAGGAAAGGTTAGAAAGCGAACAAAAACCAAGTAAGAAGTTTTATCAAATCAAAAACTAATAAAAATTTTAGAGATCTGGGTAAGAGGGTTGGTTATGAAATGGGAAGGTTTTAAGCACCCAAAACATCCTTAGTACTCTAGAGGAGCCTCTTTTTGCAAATGTGTGTTGTAGGTTGGTATTTGTGAAAATATGTGTAAAAGATTGGAGAGATGAGAAAATAATATACATATTATTTACGATTTTGTTGTTTGAATGGATAAACCCATTGCCTACGTACCATCACAAAGGTAGGATCAAAACCTCGTAGTTTGGGGTAAAAATCTCAAAGATTGGTGAATTGATTTCGTCAAAAGCCTTAAGGTCTTTTGTTATCAAAGGGAGAAAACTCAACCTAAACCAACAATCCACCATGTGAGGAGAGCTTCAACATACTAGTGAGGGATCCACCCTATAATAAGTATGGAAGACTTATAGTCTAATCACTAAGGATAAGGTGAGGTTTACATCAACCACTATGATAACTCAAACCTATGGCTAATGTTTATGAAAAAAGTTTTAACAAAGGTGGTCATTGGAACCACAAAAACAACTTGAAGTGAGTTGTATTTACAAGTTAGAAGTATTTACAAAATGAGTCAAAGTATGATTAAGATTCATTTACAATGAGTATTAATGAAAAGATTTTGGAAAATCAAAGGCATAAGGCCTAGGTTTCTACTTTGAAAAACAAAGTCAAACTTTGCACAAAATGAGTTTGGCTTGAGTTAGAGTGGAAAGAAGAAGAGAAGGGCTAGTCCTAAACATGCAAAGATGAGAGAAGATATAAAACCCTTGGAGTTCCTTTTCTTGAGATCATTAAGATGATTCAAGATGCTCCTTTCCTTTGGACTTAGCAATTAACTCAAGCAATCAAACAAATATTCATTCAAGCTCCTAGGATTTCCATTTGGCTTGTCTCTCATAACTTGGCTACTCATGACAATGGTCCTTCTTACTATCTCAAGATGGAATCCCTATCACACAAAAGCAAACATCAAAAAGTTCACAATACAATAAGAGGGATGGACAAAGAATGAGTTTAGATTAGGGGTCCTTTGAAGTCAACTATCATATTTAGAATTCTAAAGGCATGAGGCCTAGTTGCTCTTCAACAATTTTAGCATTCTAAAGGCATGAGGCCTAGTTGCTCTGGAACTCCTTTAAGCATAGGTAAGGTCCTAATTATAAGTCCTTTCTCCTTTTTGCATTGGGTTCACACAAACAATCACAAAAAAACACAAAGCAACAATATATTTATATACAATAATGAGCTCAAATGAGCAAAATAAAAATGACATAAACATAAAATATGAGCTCAAGTGAGCAAAGGGAAAAGGCAATATGAATAAATGAAGGTTAAGCCTCACTTGGCAAGACACAAAGCAACTCACTTGATCTTTGATCAAGTTGAGTTTGATTTGGATCAAAGAAGGTTAAGTCTCTCATATGTCAAGACTAACTATAAATCGTTAACTCATTGACCAAAATAAAAAGAAGAAGAAAAGAGATGAAGATGAAATGAACAAAATGAGAATAATGACTTAATCAAAACACAATGATCGAATGTGAATCAAATCATCATCAACCAATGTAAAACAGAAGAGAAATAAAGATTAGAAGTCAACAAAGTCAATACATTTTTTTGGTATTTTTTTGGAATTAAAATAAATGCAAAATTAAAATGGATAAAATATGGTCAAACCTCAAATTCAATTCAAATCAACTTCAACAAGTCCAATTGAATTATCATAGGTCTAACATGGTCAAACAAAGTTTGACAAATTTTCTCAACATTTTTTTGAAAACAGAAACTATTTTAAAATCAATTAAAAACAATAAAATATAACACAAATGAATTAAAATCTCAAATAAATCTCAAATCAATTAAGAAATTGATGAGAATATTTTTCATAGACTTATCATGATCCATATGTGTTAAGAAAATATTTTTGGAATTTTTGGATATCAAAAAGTATTTAAAATGAATTAAAAACTATTAAAAACAAAATAATTCACAAAAAATATTAAATGAAATCACAAAAATAATTAAAAATCAGATTATGAAACTAGATTTTTCAAGAAAAATTTAGTGTTGGTCTCATATTTTTGTGATTCCAAATAAAATAGTTATGAATTTTTGAAAATAAATGGAATTAAAAGAAAATAAAACAGAAAATAGAAAATATGAAAAACAAGGAGCGCTGGATAGACTTCATTAAATGACGTGGCTGCATCCAATGGCACAGAAGCGCTGGAGTACCATGGTCATGAGTCAAGCGCGAAATAAAACGAATTAAAAAAAGTTAAAAGAACCAAAGACCATGATTTGATCATTTAAACATCATCCAAATGGCTCAGACTCATCCACATGGGGATGGTGGTGGAAACCACCATCTTCTCCGGTGGATCAACCAACTCCGGCCACCAGTTGCAGGTTTTTGAACCTCAACCAAAATGCACGAGCCAGGTACCAAAATGAAGCTGGGGTGATGTACATCACCCCTGTAACCTTGGATTATCCTCAAGATCTCTATCAAGTGAGAAATCTGAGCTTGAACATCCAGGTATGCAAACTGAAAAGCTTCAAAACATGAAATCAAGACCACCAATGGCCTGCCTCTTGCACGAGGACTTCAGAAAATGGTTTGAACACAAACAATTCACATCATGGAGCAAGATATAGATCAAAACAGTTAGAGGATAAACCTTTGAAGAACAACTTTGTGCAGCACGATCCACTCAAACTCTTGCTTCCAATTTGATCAGGAGATGATGAAGATGCAAGGCTTAGGAATTGAAACTTGAAGATCAACTGATTTTGTTGAAATTCAAGTTTTAAATTGAGAAATGAAAATCAAAATTCCTTTGAGTATGGTTGGGTATGGATTTCAGCAGAGCTTCAGATTGCCTTAAGGTTGAGATTTGAATGTGCAAGGCATTGTATTTATAGCTGGAGCTAATGCCAAGTGAGGAAATACTCGTGTGGATGAAGCTTTGGATCCTCCATGCATGGGCCTGTATAGGCGCATGTGAGGCCTAAAAGCTGATGGATTTGCAAGCTGATATCACAATGATTTGAATTGGACATGTAATTTGCCTTGTGTTTGCTTGTGCATGAAGATTCCATGTGAATTGCATATTTGGACCTACACATTCATCTCTTCGAAAGTCCCATATAGAAAATCCAAACATAGGCATGTGAGTAATGGTTGGAAAGGTATTGACATAAGGAAAAAAAGCTATGTTGGGCAAAAATCCATTTGGAGTTTTGAAATTTGTGAAAACTGGCCTTGAAGCTTGAGGTACAAAACATGTATAAGTTTCCTTTGAATTTTTTTCCCAAAAGTGACCAACTTTAAGCCCTTCTATTTTAATGATGCAAGCCTCAAATGGAAAAACCTCCAACATCAAAGTTGTATATATTTTCAAGGTAATCAATTTGGAATAAAATTTTGCATCATTTGAATTTTTTATTAGAAAGTTATGGGCACTTGAAGTTGGACATTTTTCACATTCAATGGTTTTGGTCCAAAGTGACCTATAATGTTTTGTATTATCACATGTGTTTCGTTTAGGATTATGAACTTTTTTCCAACATAAAAATTGAATTAGACATCTTAAGCTTTCCAATTCAATTGGTATCACCTCAAAATCATAAAAAATGAAGAAGTTAGGTCCATGGGAAGTTGACCTAAAATTAGGGTTTCAGTCAAAATGACCTATAATGTTTTAAAATGAATAATGACCTTCCAAGTTTCAAATGAATTTTTGACGAACATGAAAGTTGTTCATATGGTTCTTAAGAACGTTGTTTCTCTTGGGGTCATCTTGATTTGACAAATACATCAAAAGTTAGGTCTCAGTGGATCTCAGATTGGTTAGATGACTTGACTGGTCAACTTCTCAAAGCCAAACTTCAAATCTTGATGAATGAATGATTGAGGATACTGACATAGGCTCATATATTCACAAAATAATGAATTAAAGAACTTCCCTTGATTGAATTTGATCATAGGTTGAGGTTGCTTCATGAGCAAGGCACAGTCAATGCATAGTTGAATTAGGGTTTCCTTGGGAAACAATCCTCAAGCCCTTTGAGTTATATTGATAAAATTGGCAAATTGAGATATTTGGGAGACATATATGTTGGTTCTAAGTGTTGGCAGCAGTTTTGGTAAAACAAAGAGTGTTCACAAGATGTTGTGTGTGATGTCTTAACATGAGATATCCTATGTACCTGCTGGAGCTTAAGAAACATAATTATGCAGGATTGTTTCAAAATGTCATACACCATGTCATGGCATCTGATATTGTGTACCTGCTGGAGTTTAATGGAAAACATAATTATGCAGGATTGTTTCAGAATGTCATACACCATGTCATGGCATCTGATATTATGTACCTGCTGGAGTTTAAAAACATGATTATGCAGGATTGTTTCAGGATGTCATACACAATGTCATGGCATCTGATATGTATGTACCTGCTGGAAATTATAAAAGGAATTATGGAATTATGCAGGATTATTCCAGGATGTCAGACCCGATGTCATGACATCCTGTACACAGAACATTCAGTATGAATGTCTGGTGTTTTATGATTGTGCATTTAATGGAAATCTATGTACGATTGAAGATTTGATTTGCAGGCGCATTCAATCATTGATTACAACCTGATTTAGTTATTTTCCATGGAGATCTAACCAGCTATCATGAGAAGATTTAATTGGAAAATAGTTTTAGGGTTTTCAAGATGTCCAAGCCCATCTGAATGCTTCTATAAATAGGACATGGAAAACCTGATTTGATACACAACCAATACTGAGCGAAATACTGAGAGAGAGCTAGGGTTTGTGTCTTGTTTAGTCGTAAGACTTGTAAGCCATTCAAGTCATTCATAGATGATTGAATTGGTCTGATTTGTGGTTGTAATTTGTCACTCAAAGCTTGTAAGCAAGAGTGTGTGTATACTTGATCAAAGTTGTTAAGCAAGATCAAGTGTGTGTCTACTTGATTGAAATTGTGAAGTAAAATCAAGTGTGTGTTATTGAAAAGTGTTTTCTTTTCTCAATGAATTGTTGTTTAAAATCACAGGTGTGATTGTAGGGAAGTGAGTGGGTTCTCATATCTAAGAGTGCTTAGGTAGAAATTGCACGGGTAGAGATTAGGTGAGAAACACTGTAACTTGTTGAAGTGTACGGAGAGTCTTTGAACTGATTCTATTTTAGTGAATTTCCTTCCTGGCTTGGTAGCCCCCAGATGTAGGTGAGTTGGGCCGAATTGGGTTAACAATTGCTTGTGTCTCTTGCATTACTATTCTCTATCTTTATCCTGTTTGCATCACTCAAATATTAGTGTCGTGACATTACCTTCGACATCTCATATCTGATACCAGAATTTCAATTGGTATCAGAGCAGGCATCCTGCTCTGGTTCTGGTGAGATCTAAGGATAATACTTTCTGGTACAATGGAGAGAGATGGAGGATTTGTTCACAGGCCACCAATTTTGGATGGATCTAACTATGACTATTGGAAACCTAGAATGGTAGCTTTCCTAAAATGTCTTGATAACAAGGCTTGGAAGGATGTGTTAACATGCTGGGTACATCCTATAATTACTAAAGAAGGAGAGGCCACAACTGATAAGAAACCTGAAGAACAATGGTCCAAGGAGGAGGATGATCTAGCCCTTGGAAATTCTAAAGCATTGAATGCAATATTCAATGGAGTACACAAGAATATTTTCAGGTTGGTAAACAACTGTGAAGTGGCTAAAGATGATTGGGACATTCTCAAGACCACCCATGAAGGCACCTCTAGAGTAAAGATGTCTAGACTACAGCTTCTCACCTCCAAGTTTGAAAATTTAAGGATGAAAGAAGATGAAAATATTCATGAATTTCATATGAGTATCCTTGAAATTGCTAATGCCTCAGGAGCCCTGGGAGAGAAGATGTCAGATGAAAAATTGGTAAGAAAAATACTCAGGTCACTCCCTAAGAGATTTGCTATGAAGGTGACTGTCATTGAAGAGTCTCAAGACATCTCCAACATGAGGGTTGATGAGCTAATTAGTTCCCTCCAAACATTTGAGATGGGATTGAATGATGGTTCTGAAAAGAAAACCAAAAGCATGGCCTTCATGTCAAACACAGAAGAGGAAAATATTCAGGATGGTGATGAAGATTTGGCCAATGAAGTAGCAATGTTGGGAAGACAGTTCAACAGACTGTTGAAAAAGATGGATGTAAGATCTAAGTCTAATGTCAAGAACATCTCATCTGACATCAATAAATCCAACAATGTTGGAAGAAGAGCAAGGTCAGATGAGAAGCCCAAAGAAGGAAAAGAAGTTCAGTGCTATGAATGTGATGGGTATGGACACATTAGGACTGAATCTGGAACCTACCTCAAGAAGCAGAAGATGAGTCTTGCTGCCACTTGGTCTGATGAGAGTGAAACAGAAGAATCTGCAAATCTAGTAACTGCCTTGACTGGAAGATGGGGTTCTGATGAAGACTCAAGTGATGATGAAGTAACCTTTGAAGAGTTGGCCACTACCTACAGAAAGCTGTGTCACAAAAGTGTAGAGTTGTGTAAACAGGTTGAAAGCCAGAAGAAGGAAATAACTCAACTTGAGAATGAGAAGGTAGAACACTTGGAAACCATCTCCAAATTAAAAACAGAAGCAGTGGTTCTGAAGGCCAAGATAGATGAAAGTCAACAAGTTGAAAGCCAGAAGATAGTACAGTTGGAGAATGAGAAGGCAGACCATGTGGAAACCATCTTCGAGTTAAAAACCGAAGCTATGTTCTTGAATTCTAAACTAGAAGAGATGACCAAGTATGTAAGAATGTTAAACAATGGATCTGACTCCCTAGACAAGATTCTCCAAATTGGACAAATAACAGGAGACAAATCTGGCATTGGGTATAATGAATCTAAGCCTGAGTGCAGTTACACTGGTTGCAAACCTCAAGCCAAACCAAAATGCAGCCATAGTAAAAGCAAACATGTGATGTCACATCATATGTCATAACATCAGAAGAGAAGACAGCAGAAAGGGAAATACCAAAGATGGAGATGCCATTATTGTGGGAAATTTGGTCACCTGAAGCCCTTCTGCTATAAGCTGTATGGTTATCCTAGCCATGTTCATCATCAGACTCACTATCAACCCAAACCCGAACAACACAGGCATGTCAACAAGAAGCAATGGGTTCCTAAAACGAATGTTACAAGTCTAATAGCTCACATTCCCCTCAGAGTCTCAGCCAAAGAAGAGTGGTATTTTGATAGTGGATGTTCCAGACACATGACTGGAAACAAAGACCTGATAACTGGACTTCATCCTCATGCCATAAGCTATGTAACCTTTGGTGATGGAGCAAAGGGTGAAATCAATGGGATAAGCAAGCTTGATTGTCCTGGAGTGCCTAAACTGGACATGGTCCTACTTGTTAAGGGCTTGACTGCAAATCTAATAAGTATCAGTCAACTATGTGATCAAGGTCTGAATGTTAACTTCACCAAAACTGAATGTCTGATTACTAACAAAGACAGTGAAGTGATCATGAAAGGAATCAGGACCAAAGACAACTGTTACATGTGGAACTCTCAAATTGATTATTCCTCAAAGTGTACCTATGTCAAAGGAATGAAGATGAGTATATCTGCTAGAGGGACTCTCAAGAGTGATGAAAGACAAGTCTGTGGGAAATGTCAGACAAGGATGTCACACCAGGAGCTCAGACTTAACATCACTATCAAATAAGAAAAGCTCATGATGGCTCAAATAGATAGGAGGATGGATCATATGAGTGAACATGTTACTAGTCATATGTGTCGCATCCGCGAAAAACAACCGGCGGGCAAAACAAAACAAACAGAGCCGTCACCGTGCGTTATTTATCCCAAAGAGGGAAAGGAAACGCTCGAAGTAAACCTGGAAAAGACATGGTCTCGCGACCAAAGAGAGATGGGATCGGGAGTCGGTTATGCGAAGGGAAGGTATTAGCATCCCTACGCATCCGTCGTACTCGACGGGATCCACGCTCAAAAGAATAGAAGAAAGGTTGCTAAACACTGCTCAAAAGAATGCACACACACACTGGAAACAACACAGATGGAAGAAGAGGGGAACGGGCTCTCTAGGATATCGCATCCTATGCCTACGTATCTCATCTGGAATGAGAATCAGAGCTACCGTAGTTCGGCTCACGCACGCTGAAACAAAACACACACACAAGAAACCGACTGCCAATCGCTGGGCTTACGTCAGACTCCACACAAACAAGCAAACATGGAAACCGAATGCCAATTACTGGACTTACATCAGACTCCGAACCAACAAATGCACACTGGAAACCAACTGCCAATTGCTGGGCTTACGTTAGACTCCACACAAACAAACACCAATAGGATACGGAATGCCAATCGCTGGTCTTACATCCATCTCCTAACACACACAAGAAGGTTAACAACCAAACAAGTTAATAGGGAGTCTGGCACTCGAGCCTAATAACTGTCAAACAAACACACACCAAAAGGAAAAAGGGTGCCCGGAGAGATCTCGTACGATCTCCTGCCTACGTACCTCATCTGGTATGAGGATCAGGGCAACATAGTTCCCCTTAACAGGGGAGAAACTTTCTCCCAACCAGAGACTAGGAAATGACAAACTAAAAGGGAGACTGACTCGAGCCTAATAGTTATCATGCAATCCACAATGGTCCTAGGTTGAGGTTTCTATCTAACTTGCACAGGCAGCAAACTATCCTAAGCAGCACAAGCAAACACATACAAGCACACAAAGCAAGCACACACACTATATGCAAACAATTGGGCTCATACAAGGTTAGACTGTGAAACACAAGCCAACTGGAATCGGGTGTAGTTAGCTCTTAACCCTAACATTGAGAGTTAGGGTGAAGCAGATGAAATGGGAAGTGAGGGTAAGACCTCACAGCTCTTATCCCTGGCCTGGGAGAGCTTCAGACAAATGAAAGTGTGGGAGTTCAGAAAGTTGGAACTCTTCTCCACATATGACTGACACAACAAAGATCTTGGGTTAATATCCACAATGCATCAACACAAGGTGTGAGCAAAGTGGATGACACACTGAATAGCAGGAGATGGATTGCACATCTCTTTTATCTGCCAATTGCCTCATAAGAGGACTTTTCCTGCTTGGCACAAAAATAAACATTCACAAGCATTGCCTCTTAAGGAGGGCTTCAGACAGGTGCCTGCCCACATAACAGGACAGGTCTTCCAGACTACATGAAGTCAGAGAAGTTATACTTCAGTTGTTAAGCAACCAAGCAAAGCAAAGTTCAAAGTGAACTTAAAGCAACTAATGTACCTGTGGAAACATCAGACAAATCAGTACAATGTTCAGACAATCAAACAACAGTCAATCACACAATCAGACAGATAAGGCATTAAGCAACAATGTGCAAGCCACAAGCCAATGGGCACAATGCAAATAACTTGGCATCAACCTACAAAACAACTCAAAATTATCCAACATTTATCAACTAATCATCTTAAATGAGTGAGCAACTCCATCATGGTAATGCTTCTTAACCTGAAATCCACAATCCAAACAGTGAGTCCAAACCACTAGGTCAAAGCCTAGGGTCAAAAGAGGGTCAAACATTCAAAACAGAACATGAAATTTAACATGGATCAACTTCATTCAATCAAGAACACAATCCAAAAGATCCCATATCCAAATCATTAACCAAATGCATTTCATGCACCAAACATGGCAAGGTATGCAAATTGTGACCACATTGTGACATCAGATGAAACAAATGCACATTAAATCAAAAATGATTCAAATAATCTTGGAAAAATTCATGAGTAAACAGGACATACAACATGATCATCACACAAAAAATTAGAGGCATTGGACATCATTAGGCATGGTAATCACATTGCATAAGTCAAGACAAGCACAACAAGCACATGTGTGACACAAATTGTCACACCAAGTTAGCATAGGCATAAAACAGAAATGGTAATTGGTAAAAACCTAAAACCAAAGCCAACACAACACTCAACATGTCTAGAAACAGTGTTCAAAATTTCACAAGCATTGGATAATCCACAAGCATTTCACAAATAAATGAAGTTCAAAGCAATTTAAAAGCTCAAATGTGACCATCCAGAATGAAAAATCTCAATTAAATCAGAAATGATCCCAAAAATTCCAACAAAAATCATGCTCACTCACAACATTCATATCAAGCATCATACAAAAAGTCAGAACATTTGGAGATCATTTGGCATGGCAAACTCATCAATCAAGTTGAACATCACAAGGTGTGACACAAATTGTCACACCTACCTTTACATGATCATAAAACAGAAATGACACATGATAAAAATACCAAATCAACACCATAATTTCAAGCAAAGTGTCTAGTTTTAACATGTAAAATTTCATGAGCATTGGATAAGAATCAAGCATTTCACAAATGTATAAGCAAGGCAATGTCAAAATAGCATACATGTTCAAATATCCTAGGGCAAAAAATCATCCAGCCAAGCACAATTTTCAAACTTATGATGATAAAAAACTAGAGAAAATAAGGATCACAATGCAAAAAACCTGGTATTTTTTGGAGCAATATTAAATTTGTTTTGATTTTTTAAAGTTTGAAATAAAATGAAATGGATTATGTAACAATTAAAATGGAATTAATTGAAATAATTATTTGAATTTTCAAAAAGTGGCGCCAGCACATGAAACGCGGTCGTTTCATTAATGTGTTGGCAGGTCAACATGAGTCAACGCACGCACGGGCCAATGAGGAGCTAGCATGGCAAGTCTCATGCACCAATCAGATCGAAGCCCTAAGTAAACCTAATGCAACAGAATTTCGTGGCAAAAAATGATCTAAACCGTGGCCTTAAGGTCTGCAGCATCTTCTCCAAACGCGCGCTCAGCATGAACAGTGGAGCATTCAAACACACCAAAAACAAAATCTCCAGAACTTAAAATCAAGCATGACATTGTGTAGATCTTTCAACATACATCACAAATCCATAGCTATTTCATCAATAAACAACCAAACACGCATGAATCGAAGCAAACAAGTTTCATCACCAAAACTTTAATCATCCATATCTAACTCAATATTGCATGGAAATTCATGGTTCAAAGCTAAAATTAACCACAACAACAAGATCTACAACAATAGCACAATAATTTTGAGAAATGAGAGATTCGACTGGTGACCTCTTGAAGACCAGATCTGGAATTTGCTTGGTTCAGGCTTTGTAATGGCTTCAATACTCCTCTATAATACTTGTACAAGTGATTGGAAGAGATATCGAGGATTAATTGTGCATGATTTGGCCAGAACCTTGATTCACCATTGTTGCTCAATCTTGATGTATGCTTCAACCTTGCACTGCTTTCTTCAATTCCACATGCAAATCTCCTTGATAATACTTCAGGATGATGAATCAAGCAAGAGAAATGGATGTTGTTTGAAGAAATTTGAAGAAAATTTTGAGAGAGAATTTTGAGAAATTGAGATCTAGATCTGAAATTATGATTTGTTAATGCTGAAAACAGTTAGAGTTAAGCTTGTATATGCAATGCTAATCCCTCTTTTAATCATGCTTTGGCCAATGGTAATTGTAATTAACAAAAATGGAGTGTTTTGGCAAATTGTGATTTTCACCCTATGCATGAAAATGCATGGTGAATAGTGCACGAATTTTGATCCAATTCCACTCAAAATGCTGTTTTGGAGCCAAATGCAATGGTAGCATGTTCAAATAATGCACAAATTTTAAATTCCATATTTTCCCTCCAAAAATGCAAGAATTTGCAAATGATTATGTGATGACAATTGGTGTAATGCAATGTATGTCTTGGAACCTAGAGGTTAAAAGGAGAATTTAGCAAAAAGAACCACTTGAATTGGAGTTTTGGTTGAGAAGTTATGCCCATTTGAAGTTCCATGTACACTTTGTCAAGCTTTGATCATATCTCCTTAACCACACATGAGAAATTGATGATATTGGACTTTTTGGAAATGGGAGAGAAAGATCTACAACTTTCACGTTCAACAAAATTTCATTTGAAGCTTTCTTGATGATGTAATCTTGAGTTGAAAACCTCTCCATTTTTGGCAAATTCAAATTACAAGTCACTTTCTATTTTTGGAAAGTTTTGACCTGACTTTAAATTCTTCAATGTTGATGTTTGAAATGTCAAATGAGCCTTGTTTGAACATGAATGAAGTATTTCCACTCACTTCCCACCTCCAAATCCAACAGTTGACTTGACAGTTGACTTTAGTGATTGATAGATGACTTGGCCATGCACAGATGATTTTGAGCCTCAACTGTAACACCCCAAAATTTGCCCTCCTCATTCATGCATTCATTTAGCATTTCATATTGCATTTCATCATGTCAATCAGAATTAGATCCAAAAAAACAAAAAAAACAAAAAAAAAAAAATTAATAATAATAATAATAATAATAATAAAAAATTTTAATTAATTAATTAAAAAATTAATTAATTAAATAAATAATTAAATAAATAAATAAATAATAAAAAATCTTGGACTTGGACCTTTCTCAAAAGCCCACTAAGCTACCAATATTAGCCTATAAATACTAGAGTTTCATTGAAACAAAAGCCACACACACAGAAGAGGAGAAGAAGGAGGAGAAGCAAAATACTCTGAGGTTTCCTTGGAACAAAACCCTGAGGAAAAAGATAGTGAGAGAAGACCTAACGGAGTTCAGAGCAGCCTCCAAACCCCGAAGGGAACTCAGCTACACAGAATCGCCTCTGCCTCACATAAACCCTGAAGATTGTTTTGTAAACCTCACGGGTGCAACTCAATTTCAATCAAGCTCTCCAATCAGGTTTGCCTTTATTCCCATTACCTTTTGCTTTGAAGTTGAATACTCTGAATATATGAGGTATGATGGATGAATTTCATTAGGTTTTTCGCCCATGGGTTTAATATGTATATGAATGTATAAACAATGCCTTGAATGTTTAACCGTTTAATTTTTGAGTGTATGCCACAGGGTTTGAGGTTTCTGAAACCATACTGTTATTCATGAAAAAAATGCTTATGGTGTTTCACTAACCCTTTTGTTGAGTTTTTGTGAGGGCTCACATGACTTTTGCAGGGATAACTTGCATGGTTTCCCACTTTATTTGTGGGATAACCCCTGGAGGTTCATTCCGATTACCTGTACTGACTCACTTTTCTTTGATGGCATTAGCTTGGAAGGATCTCAGGGTTTCCCATTCCTCTAATTGCTGTTACTTCAGATCTTTATCCGCGTGGTACTTTTACATTTTTCCCGCATTTTACTGCTTTCCTAGCTGGAAGACCTCGATAGGAGGTAATGTTTTGTGTTTACCTCAAGATACATGTTTTGTGTTTTGTGTTCGTATCCCTGCAGGTAGCGCGGTTCCTTCATCAAGGACTGCCTTTTTGCCCTCGAGCATCCCAAACCCTAAAACTCAAAGCAACACGTTAACTCCTTCTACTACAGGCGAGTAAGTCTCCAAAGGTCGAGCATCCGGTAGATTGCGTAGTGACGTCGTTCGTCCAAAACCCCGTAGTTAGCCGAACTACGTTTTGCTCTGATTCTCAGGCCAGATGAGATACGTAGGCATAAGACGCGATGTCTTAGCGAGCACACATCCCAACCCATAGGTCAGCTGAGCTACGAAGACTCTGATTCTCATATTCAGATGAGATACGTATGCAGTGGATGCGACATCCGCGCGAGTCATTTTCATTTAACCCTTTTTTTTTGGAAAACAGCACAAGATAAACCCACACCCTTTAGACAAGAACTACAAAAGTGGATCCCGTAGAGTACTACGGATGCGTAGGGGTGCTAATACCTTCCCTTCGCATAACCGACTCCCGAACCCAAGATTTGGTTGCGAGACCCTGTCTTGTCCTTTCCTTTTTTCAGGTTTACTTCGAGCGTTTTCTTTCCCTCCTTTGGGATGAATAACGCACGGTGGCGACTCTTCTGTCTTTTTCTTTCGCCGGTTGTTTTTTTTGCGCACTGTATTTTTCAGGTTGCGACAGCTGGCGACTCTGCTGGGGACACTAAGAAGTTGACCTCTTGCTGGTCCATCTGCCTTAAGCGAGTCCCTCCTAGCTTTTGTAGTTTGTTTGTTTGTTGGGTGTTCATTCTTTTGTACAGTTATTTATTTACCTGCTTTACCTTATTGCATTGTGTACATATCATTGCCGTATCTGTTGGCTGGCTATGGCTGCTTGGTGATCATTGTGAGATGAGTTCTATACCCGAACTCGAGTGCACTTAGGATAGGAGAATGGCATAGTCCTGTCGACTTGTGTGGAGTTATTCCTTAGCGAGTCGACTTGCAAGCCCATTCACTTGGTGGAGGTCATGTTGAGATCAATGATGTCACATAAGTAAGTTGTGGTTAGACATTACTTGTTCCAATATAGACCTAAGAAGCCAAGGACCTTAGTTTACCAAACCCATCTTGGCCTATTCGTAGGACGTAGTGCGAAAGTCGTTCAAGTGTGAGATTTGAGACGATTGTTACGCGATACTACACTCATAAGAGTCTCTCTTGAGAATATTTTTGGAATACGAGTAGTCGTTCCTCTGAAAATATCCGAAAGATGGGATTATGACTATGGGAACCTTTTTGTAGAACATGTTTGGCAGGTTTAAACCTTAGTACACTCCTTTTGGGTGGTTCTTAACCTAAACTCCATGCTCGTGACTTGCAACAAACCCTTGATTCATGGTTAATCCGATCAGGTATCCTTAATATCAATGAAACTCGGGTGTTGATAAGGTGTAAACCATAATCCACCAAAATGGGTGGTTGATATTAAGGATAACATGATCCATCCCATGACCTTTGTTTGGTGTGCTCTTAATTTCTCTCCAGGCAGTGCAACCTGACAGATGTTCAAGCGGGTCCATCAATTCTGATTGACATGCCTTTGCATTGCATAACATCATCTGCATATTTGCATTCAACATCTCATGCTTATTCATTTGCAGGGTATTCCCTTTCAAAACAGGGGTGCCTTAAAACTGAACAAGCAGTGCATCGCATACCATGCATATTAACCCTTGTCTGTTTTGCAGGTGTCACCGCAGTGTCTAATGTTTGTTCCCTGTATCAGGCAGTTATTGGTCCCAAGCGAGTCCACAGGTACCTGACAAAGGAAAATCGTCCACAACTAGCGATGGACCAAGTACAGAAAGAGCTGGCTGATATGCGTGAAAGGATGGATCAGTTCATGACATTGATGACTGGTATGGCAGAAGGCCAGGCGAAGCTGAAGGAATTGGTTGAGCAACCGAGGCCCAATCCAGATTTGGAGATACCAAATGCTGAGGGGAACCCTGGTAACCCTGGGAACGCTGATAACCCTGTGAACACTAGAAACGCGGGTAACGCAAATGTTGATGGAAACCCGGGTAATGTTGGCAACACGGGGAATGTTGGGAATGGTATTGGTGGAAGATACAATGTGAATCAAGGAATTCGGATTAACGGGCACCCCGTTAGTGAAGATTGTCAGTATGATCAATTTTCTTTGCACGACGAAGCCCTCGAGACCACTCGCCGTATGGATGAGCTTGCTGAGAAGCTCAAATCTTTGGACTCTCAAAATTCCTTAGGTTTTGATGTCACAAATCTTGGTCTGGTTCAGGGAGTAAGGATTCCTCACAAGTTCAAACCCCCTACTTTTGAGAAATACAACGGGGCTTCTTGCCCACACACTCATCTCCAATCTTATCTGGGAAGGTTGGGAGCTCACACGGAAGATGAAAAGCTGTGGATGTACTATTTTGAAGACAGTCTAACTAGAGCTTCTCGTGAATGGTATGCTCATTTGTCCCGTACTACCATCAAGAGCTGGAAAGACTTGGCAGAGGCTTTTATCAAGCAATATCAATACAACTTGGACATGGCTCCAAATCGGACCTTGTTGTAAGGTATGTCTCAGACTGCCAAGGAAACCTTTAGAGAGTATGCTCAGCGTTGGAGACAGATTGTTGCGTCCGTCCAACCCCCTATGTCTGAAAGGGAGATGGCGGACATGTTCATGAACACTCTTCAAGGCAATTATATTGAGAGATTGGCTGCTTGCCCGTCAATCAGCTTTGCAGAGATAGTAATTGCTGGAGAAAGAATCGAGAGTCTATTAAAGATGGGCCGAATTCAAGACAATAGTACTTCCAAGAAACCGTTTGCTGGTAACGGTCAGCGAAGAAAAGAAGGCGAGACAAGCGTTGTGTATGCCAGCAAAGGCAGGGGCAGAGGACGCCCTACTTATTATCAAGATCAAGTGGCCGCAGTCACCATTCCAACACTTGTTCCTCAACCGCAATATCATCCGCAACAATAACCCAGGTACAACAATCAACAACAAGGAGGTAATCCGGGTCAGCAGAGACATTATCAACAACGTCCAAGGCAGACGGACCGGGTCATCGAGCCAATCCCAATGCCTTATTCAGTATTACTTCCCAAGCTGATTGACATGAATCTGGTTACATTGAGAACTCTGGCCCCACCAATCGATCCCAATAATTTGCCTAGAGGTTATGATGTCAACGCCAGATGTGCTTTTCACTCCAACGCACCTGGCCATACTACAGATAATTGCAAGGCTCTCCAGTTAAAGGTACAAGATCTGAGAGATGCCCAGGCTATCAATTTTGCTTCGGTGCCTAATGTTATCCAGAACCCGATGCCGGCTCACGGCGGGCAGAGGATTAATGTTGTTGATAATGGGGAAACTTTGAATTTGGTTTCTGATGTGACTAAGGTGAAGACTTCGCTATCGGTGGTTAAAGACCGACTTCTGAAAGGACAGATTTTCCCGGGCTGTGGGGAAGAATGCAGAAATTGTCAAGCTGCCAAGAACGGATGTGACAGTTTGAGAAGGGGTATTCAGCAACTGATAGATGAAGGTTGTCTTCAGTTCGATCAGGCCCGTCCAGTGAAGAATGATGTGTCGACAGTGACGTTTTATTTCACTCCTGAAGAAATATATGTTCCCGAGAGACTCGCTCCGACAACAATATATTTCCCAGAAAGTACAGAACCAACAGCAGTGAACATCGAAAGTTCAGCACCAGTTGCAATTTACTCTGACAGCCCTCAACCGACTTTGGTTGGTCCGATCACCATCACTATACCAGGACCCGTTCCGTATGAGAAAGACAGTGCTATCCCGTGGCACTATGGGGCTGATATCTACTGCCAGGGGCAGAAAGTTAACGAAGAAGACATTGACATTGGTAGCTCCGCTGTAGACAATGTTGGAGGGGTTGGTGGCTTCACTCGCAGTGGACGCCTATTTTCACCATCAACATTACGCGCAAATATTGAAGCCGAGGCAGCTGCCAAGGCTAAAGGGAAACAGGTATCCACCGAAGAGGTTACTACTGAGGAAGATCCTCCTAAGACCGCATTCGAGAAGGAAGTGGATGAGTTTATGAGGATTATCAAGAAAAGTGACTACAAGGTAGTCGACCAGCTAAATCAGACACCCTCAAAGATCTCCATTCTCTCACTATTGCTGTGCTCTGAGGCGCACAGAGCAGCCTTGTTGAAAGTACTGAATATGGCCTATGTTCCACCGGAGATAACTGTTAACCAGCTGGAGTCGGTAGTTTCCAACGTAAACGCTAGCCGGGGGCTAGGTTTCACCGATAATGACCTGACACCTGAGGGCAGGAATCACAATAAAGCCTTGCATATCACAATGGAGTGCAAAGGGGTGGTGCTTTCCCATGTTTTGGTTGATACAGGCTCTTCTCTGAATGTTCTTCCAAAGAAAGCCTTAATGAAGTTGGATTGCGATGGCATCATCCTCAGGCCAAGTAACTTAGTTGTGAGGGCTTTTGATGGCTCTAAGAGAGCTGTCTTTGGCGAAGTTGAGGTGCCAGTTAAGATTGGACCGCAGGTGTTCAAGAGCACCTTTTATGTGATGGATATCCAGCCTGCCTACAGCTGTCTGCTAGGTCGGCCTTGGATTCATGCTGCCGGTGCTGTTAATTCTACCCTCCACCAGAAGCTCAAATATGAACTAGAAGGTCAGATCGTCACTGTATGTGGTGAAGAGGATATTTTTGTTAGCCACCTATCTACATTTAAGTATGTAGAGATGGATGGCGAGATGCATGAGATGCTGTGTCAGGGCTTCGAAACTACAAACATCAATGAGGTCTCGCCCGAAGCTGTCTTTTCACCTGAGTTTGAGAAGGTCGGGACTTCTATCTCTTCATACAAGCAAGCTGTCGAAGTGGTCAAAGCTGGTAATGCCCAAGGCTGGGGCAAATTTGTGGAGCCAGTCATCAAAGAAGACAAGTTTGGATTGGGGTATGCTCCGGGATCTCAGAAGAATGAAGCCGGTACTTTCTCCAGCGGGGGTTTGGTTTCTCCCCACGTCGTCAATGCTGCAGATGAAGACAAGGCTGACAGCGACTGTGACTTAGATAGCTGGATTCGCCCGTGTGTCCCGGGAGAAAAGCTCGACAATTGGTCGTCTGAAAAGACCGTTCGGGTTACTCTACTGAAAGAGTGATTTTTATTGTTTTCCTTTATTACATGCATAATAAAGTCTTACACTTTGCCCAAGGTGTAACGGCTCATTTGTAGGGCCATCCATTTAGTTACGTTTCGCAATTATTTTTATCATCAATAAAGGACGGCTTTTGCAAACAATTTTGTGTTCTCTTTCTTTCAGTATTTTTACTTTTTACCAAAAAATGGCAATGTTTCTTTTTTTCGTTTTTCCTTTCTTTCAAAAAAAAAATCTCTCTCATTCTAAGGTAAAGCATGATCCTCCATCATGCAAAGCCGACCACTCGGATCTCACTGCTAACGACACTGCTATGGCCAAGTATGACTTCGACAATCCTATCTATCAAGCCGAAGAAGGGGCTGAGGAAGTTTGTGAATTGCCTGAAGGGTTAGCCAGATTGTTGAAACAGGAGGACCGAGCTATTACACCTTATCAGGAGGTGGTTGAGACCATCAACGTTGGTACCGAAGACGACAAGAAAGAGATCAAGATCGGGGCCAGTCTACAGGCCGAGAGGAAAGACCGTTGATCATGTACTTGACTGTGTTAGAAAGGTCAATGGGTTGTGTGCTCGGTCAGCATGACGAGTCAGGTCGAAAAGAGCATGCAATATACTACCTTAGCAAAAGTTTACCGATTGTGAACAAATATACTCATTGCTCGAGAAAACTTGCCGCGCTTTGGCATGGGCTACTCGCCGACTAAGACAGTATATGTTGACTCACACGACTCTATTGATATCAAAAATGGATCCAGTCAAGTATATTTTTGAAAAGCCATCACTTACCGGAAAGGTTACTAGGTGACAAATGATACTGACAGAGTATGACATCCAATACATTTCACAAAAAGCCATCAAGGGAAGTGTCTTGTCAGACTATCTTGCAGAGCAACCGATTGATGATTACCAACCTATGAGGTTTGACTTTCCTGATGAGGACATCATGTTTCTCAAATCGAAAGATTGAGAGGAACCACTCCCGGAGGAGGGGCCTGACCCTGAATCCAAATGGGTTATGATGTTTGATGGGGCGGTCCACGTCAATGGTCGCGGAGTTGGTGTAGTATTGATCACACCGGAAGGGGGTTCATATGCCATTTGGTGCCAGAATAACTTTTCCCTGCACCAACAATGAAGCCAAATACGAAGCTTGTATCCTAAGACTTGAGGAAGCCGTTAATATACAGATTAAAACCCTGGATGTATACGGAGATTCAGCTTTGGTCATCAATCAAACCAACGGGAAATGGTGCTATGCTGGAACTACGTACCCAGAATTGACGTATCTCGGTCAGAGACGAATGAAGAAAGCATTTGGTCAAAAAGTGCGCCCTCGGGGGTATCAAGTCGTTGAATTGGTACTCAAAAGATTTCTTCCTCCCAACACAGATCACAGGGGCAAATGGACACCGAACTATGAGGGTCCGTACGTGGTTAAAAGGATTTTCTATGGCGGAGCTTTGATGCTAACAACCATGGATGGCGAAGGATTCCCATCCCCTGTCAACTCAGACGCAGTTAAAAAATACTTCGCATAAAATAGACCCGCTGGACGATAAAAAGAATAGTCCAGGCAAAAAAAGGGCATCCCGACGAACCAAAAAAAAAGAATAAAGAGGTTCGGGCAAAAATTAGGGATATAAAAAAGGAGTACACCCGGTGAGTCGAAAACCCAAAAGGGCGGCTCAGGCAAAAATGGGTATCCCGATGGATTGAAAACCCGAAAAGGGGGCGATCCAGGCAAAAGTTAGGGAATAAGCGAATGACTGTGATCTGAGTTCATCAGTGTTATATCACCGTTTCATTCAATCCGGCAATCTTCGAAGGTTAAAGATCGACTAATCATCCACTTCAGAAAGCAAGATGAGCAGAGCGTCTTGAGGACATACGAGTCATAGCAGAGTCGAAACTCAGTGGGACCCCGTTTCCACATTGCCATTAGGATAGTTCTCTTTTTATAGCGATCACCTCTTTTCAGGGATCAACTTCCTGATACCCTCGCCTATTCCTGGCACAAATTTTCTCCCCAGTAAGAGTCGAATAATTCAGTTAAAGAGCCTCTTTATTTTTCATTTATCAGTTTGTTTGCAAAAATGTCCGAATTTTTGATAAAACATATTGCATATGAACATAATGGTGGCTTTTGCAGATGATTTGCACAGGAAAACATTTAAAATTGCTTTGAATGTGCTTAATCCCGAACAGTGAATTCAAACCGAGTAATTCCCCCGAGGCATACGTGTATTTTTGGTTGCAGGTCACAGGAACCGGATGCCAAGTCATGAATCCTCATCCCCAAGCGGTTGACAAAGTCTCTCCTCAGTAGAGCATGTTCCCCAACAGAGTTGACAGTATCCAGACTGTCTATCCCTAGTAGAGTTGACAGTATCCAGACTATATATCCCCAGTGGAGTTGACAGTGTCAGACTGTATCTTCCTAGCAACAGCGGAGTGGTTGCATAACCAACGGACAAGAGGGTGGTGTTCCCAGTGTTCATCTCATCCCCAGCAGATTATTTCTAACAGATTTGTTCTAATCCCCAGCTTGAGGGCGATTAGCAAGTTCATATCCCCAGCAAAGGTCGTTTCCTACGACATTTCCCCAGGAAGTGTTTTCCCCACAGACTCTCCTCACAGAGCCTCGCCAAACAAAGTTTCCATAGTTGATACTCCCCCCGCAAGGTCAACTTTTCAAGTAGCCAACTTATTTTTGGTGGCTCATTGGTCCCGGCAGACGGATCATTCCCCACAGAGCATTCAAGGATTGATACAGCGATCTGTTCCCTACCGGAGTTTGCTTCCCCAAGCAGATTTCTTTTTACACCATGCATAGCATTTGCATTTGCATGCATATCATATCAAGCATACACATAAGCTGATAAACAGGTTCTTCCAAGCAGACTGAAGAATTACTTTACAACCAAGGTCATGAGATCCAGCCAGAGGATCAAGCGTGAGTGATCCAGCCTGAGGGTCATTTTGAAGATTCAGCCTGAGAATCGTTTTCCCGTGATCCAGCATGAGGGTCACTTTTTGAAGATTCAGCCTGAGAATCGTTTTCCCGTGATCCAGCATGAGGGTCATTTTTGAAGGTTCAGCCTGAGAATCGTTTTCCCAAGAGTCGGCCTGAGGCTCAATTTGAAGATTCCCCAGTGAAGTCGCCTACAAGCTTTATTTCCCCAGCAAGCCTAAGTCTAATTGAGGAGTCGTTACAACATGTTCTAGCCCGAAGAATATGTACGAAGCCCAAAAGTGGAATATTCTCGAAGCTGTATATCTAATATGAAGGTTGGGTGTAGATTTCAAAAGAGGGTCAACCAGCGCATGCCTCAGATACGGGATCCTAATGACGGGAATTTATCATCAAAATAATCCAGATCTAGCCAGAAGATTGAAGTAGATTCAGCCAGAGAATCGAAACAAAGGAGATCTAGCCAGAAGATCGAAGAAGATCTAGCCAGAAGATCGAAGTCAGGTCTAGCCCGAAGACCGGAAATAGATTCAGCCAGAGAATCGAAACAATTCAGATCTAGCCAGAAGATCGAAGTAGATTCAGCCAGAGAATCAAATTAAGTTCAGATTCAGCCAGAGGATCGACACTCCAGATCTAGCCAGAAGATCAAAGTCAGGTCTAGCCCGAAGACCGAAAATAGATTCAGCCAGAGAATCGAAACAATTCAGATCTAGCCAGAAGATCGAAGTAGATTCAGCCAGAGAATCAAAGGAAATAGATTCAGCCAGAGAATCGAAACGGAGGAGATCTAGCCAGAAGATCGAAGAAGATCTAGCCAGAAGATCAAATTCGTATCCAGCCCGAGAATCAAAATTAATATCCAACCAGAGGACTAAATTGAGTATAGGTTCAGCCAGAGGATCGAAACTCCAAATTAAGCCAGAGGATCGGAAGGAAAATAAACAGCGCGGTGTATTTCCGCGTTTTTGTGGTGTTCTCGGAGCGCAAATTTTCGGTCTGTCTTTGGTATTCAATCACAGCTCACCCCGTTTGTCTGATAAGCTGTTCGCTTTCATCCTACTCGGGTTAGCTGATGATTGAATAGGGGCAGCTGTAACACCCCAAAATTTGCCCTCCTCATTCATGCATTCATTTAGCATTTCATATTGCATTTCATCATGTCAATCAGAATTAGATCCAAAAAAAAAAAAAAAACGAAAAAAAAAAAAAAATAATAATAATAATAATAAAAAAATTTAATTAATTAATTAAATAAATAAATAAATAATAAAAAATCTTGGACTTGGACCTTTCTCAAAAGCCCACTAAGCTTCCAATATTAGTCTATAAATACTAGAGTTTCATTGAAACAAAAGCCACACACACAGAAGAGGAGAAGAAGGAGGAGAAGCAAAATACTCTAAGGTTTCCTTGGAACAAAACCCTGAGTAAAAAGATAGTGAGAGAAGACCTAACGGAGTTCAGAGCAGCCTCCAAACCCCGAAGGGAACTCAGCTACACAGAATCGCCTCTGCCTCACATAAACCCTGAAGATTGTTTTGTAAACCTCACGGGTGCAACTCAATTTCAATCAAGCTCTCCAATCAGGTTTGCCTTTATTCCCATTACCTTTTGCTTTGAAGTTGAATACTCTGAATGTATGAGGTATGATGGATGAATTTCATTAGGTTTTTCGCCCATGGGTTTAATATGTATATGAATGTATAAACAATGCCTTGAATGTTTAACCATTTAATTTTTGAGTGTATGCCACAGGGTTTGAGGTTTCTGAAACCATACTGTTATTCATGAAAAAAATGCTTATGGTGTTTCACTAACCCTTTTGTTGAGTTTTTGTGAGGGTTCACATGACTTTTGCAGGGATAACTTGCATGGTTTCCCACTTTATTTGTGGGATAACCCCTGGAGGTTCATTCCGATTACCTGTACTGACTCACTTTTCTTTGATGGCATTAGCTTGGAAGGATCTCAGGGTTTCCCATTCCTCTAATTGCTGTTACTTCGGATCTTTATCCGCGTGGTACTTTTACATTTTTCCCGCATTTTACTGCTTTCCTAGCTGGAAGACCTCGATAGGAGGCAATGTTTTGTGTTTACCTCAAGATACATGTTTTGTGTTTTATGTTCGTATCCCTGCAGGTAGCGCGGTTCCTTCATCAAGGACTGCCTTTTTGCCCTCGAGCATCCCAAACCCTAAAACCCAAAGCAACACGTTAACTCCTTCTACTACAGGCGAGTAAGTCTCCAAAGGTCGAGCATCCGGTAGATTGCGTAGTGACGTCGTTCGTCCAAAACCCAATCCATAACCCCGTAGTTAGCCGAACTACGTTTTGCTCTGATTCTCAGGCCAGATGAGATACGTAGGCATAAGACGCGATGTCTTAGCGAGCACACATCCCAACCCATAGGTCAGCCGAGCTACGAAGACTCTGATTCTCATATTCAGATGAGATACGTATGCAGTGGATGCGACATCCGCGCGAGTCATTTTTATTTAACCCTTTTTTTTTGGCAAACAACACAAGATAAACCCACACCCTTTAGACAAGAACTACAAAAGTGGATCCCGTAGAGTACTACGGATGCGTAGGGGTGCTAATACCTTCCCTTCGCATAACCGACTCCCGAACCCAAGATTTAGTTGCGAGACCTTGTCTTGTCCTTTCCTTTTTTCAGGTTTACTTCGAGCGTTTCCTTTCCCTCCTTTGGGATGAATAACGCACGGTGGCGACTCTTCTGTCTTTTTCTTTCGCCGGTTGTTTTTTTTTTGCGCACTGTATTTTTCAGGTTGCGACATCAACCACTTGATGAAATAACTCCAACATGAAACCCTAGATTATACAAGCTCAACAAAATCATATGAGGATCTCCATCTCAATAAAAACCTCATCTCCTTGAAAAACCCTGATTGGCATATTGCAACTGATTAGGGTTGACCACAGGTCAAAATCCTAATCCCAAGCACATGATCAGGCACAATGAACCTCTTGGTGATGATAAGACCATGATGATGGTGATGTACCATTTCAACCAAGATAATACCCAACCTTCTTGAGGAACCAAGAAACCATAATTGAAGCACAAACCTCAGATGATTAGTGATCAATTCAATAAGACCCTTAGGCTTGCATCTATTAACCTCTCCATCTTCTGAGAAAGACCTAGGAGGATGACTTGCTTATTTCACATGATATGCAAAGCTGTAATGCCTAATGTCCTACAAAATGAAATGCAATATGCAAAGCTAGTCCCAAGAGAGGAGGGCAAATTTTGAGGTGTTACAGCTGCCCCTATTCAATCCACTATGAACCTGTCGATATGAACAGCCTCGGCTTTCAGATGATCAGGGTGAAGAGTGATTGAATACCGAGAACAGACGAACAATTTGCACTCTGATGAGAAATAATTAACAATGCCTGTCAGAACCGGCGAAGAAGCGATCTTAAAAGAAAAATCCGTTTGGTACGGAGAAAGTCGGCCTGAATACCGAAACAGAATGTTGACCTGGATACCAAAATAAATGGTAACACAGGAATAACCATGGCCTGAACGCCGTATCCGCTGGGGATTATTATTATTTCTTTTACTTTTTCTTGAACCCCGGACTTTCTGGTTGATAATAATTTTTTCGTTTTTCTTGAACCCCGAACAAGTATTTTCGCGCGCATAATCCCCGATCACCGCATTTGAACCCCGACATCTTCATAGTAGTCTTGTTTGCCAAACAATGAACCCCGCTCTCCAATTGAACCCCAGTCGCCTGACAATAACTCGCGATCGCCATTGTGAACCCCGTTCTCCAGAAAACACCCCGTGTCTCCCTTTCTCCATTTGAACCCTATTCTCCAGAAAATGCTGCAACACTTCCCTTTCTCCATTTGAACCCCGTTCTCCAGAAAATGCCGCAACACTTCCCTTTCTCCATTTGAACCCCGTTCTCCAGAAAATGCCGCAACACTTCCCTTCTCTCCATTTGAACCCCGCTCTCCATCTTCTTATGATAATTCCGCTGGCAACGTCGGAAATAACACCAAAACACCACTCTGATGGCGACATATCAGAGGGTACACCTTCAGAACAGGAAGGTAACATGTGATTTCTTCCTCAGAAGACACCCATAACGACTTCTGTTGGCCTCAGCCAAAGTCTAAGGTGACACATGATCAGAAGATAATCCTGAGGACCTCATCCCGGATATAATCTTCAACTCCAATCTCTATTTGAACCCCGTTTTCCAGAAAATGCCGCAACACTTCCTTTTCTCCAATTGAAATGTATTTTCGCGCTGATCGCGTAACGTTCTTTGATTTTATTTCCATCTCCGTCCGATAGAAAAATTTCCTCCAATATCGCACTACTAGGGAACATTGTTACTCCAACGTCATGATGTTAAACTCCTCTGAGTAACATCTTCCAACTTCTGTCTCGCACGACAGAAATCTCCCTCCAGTATCGCACTACTGGGGAGTACCGTTGACCCAACGTCACGATGCTAAACTCCTCAGAGTAACATCTTCACCATCCGGCGAAACCAAATCTCAAGCGGTAACCACGGCTCGAGTAACTAATGCTTGCAATGCTGATGCTGATCTTCCAACTAGCGAAACCACTCCTCAAACGGTAACCATGGCTTGGGTAGCATCTTCACCAACTGGCGAAACCAAATCTCAAACGGTAACCACGGCTTGAAACTAGTTGATGCTTGCGATGATGATGCATGATTTTTTTTAGCACAATGCTACGCAATTTATTATGCAATATGCTATGATCTCTTAAATGATGCATGCATAAAAAGGTATCCCCCTCAAGGGACTCTTCTGGGGAGCTCGAGGCACTCTGCTGAGGAACTCAACAACAACAACCTTCACCCTGCTGGGGAACAGCACTGCTGCTGGGAAATAGGCCACCCTTATCAGGGATAACCTCCTCTGCACCCAACCCGTTTGGGGACTTCGCTGGGGAACTAACCACCACCGCACTCTGCGGGGAAAATAACAGTCTCTGACTTGCTGGGGGAAAAAAGCCAGCAACGGACACCTCCGCTAGGGAAATAGCAACCTTCAGACCTGGCTGCCGAGGAAACATCGATCTCAAATCTGTTGGGGAATTAACAAGCCCCGCCATGCTAGGGGAAACAACCACCCACAGACACCTCCGCTGGGAAATAGCAACCTTCAGGTCTGGTTGCTGAGGAAACATCGATCTAAAACCTGCTGGGGAGATAACCATCCCGACCCTGCTAGGGAAGACACAGACCTTGAATCTGCTGGGGAGGTAACAATCCCAACTATGCTTGGGGAAACAAGGAAATTCTGGCGCAGAACACCCGTCGACTCGTCGAACCCTGGTATTCAACATCTAAATCCAATGTCAGCTTTCCACTTTTGAGAGCTCCCAGACTCGTCTGGACTTTTCTGATTCATCACCTTGTATTCCCGACTTCTCCGCACTCTACGGCGATCGAACTCCTTGGATTTATACAAACTTTCCAGCCCTCAGACTTTGAAGAGTCTTCTTGATTAATATTCAGGATCGTCGTACGTCTTTCGTCGTCTTTTCACCATTCCTTCATTCATTCGTCCCTGATTGGACTCCACGGGGATCTTTTGTTAAAAGCTTCACATCACACCTGCAAGTGAGTGCAAATATCTAACAGCACCTGCAAAAGAGATCGTTAGACAAAAACGTGCCCCAGGTATGCCAAAGCCTCAACACCTGGGTCACTCAACCTTCCGAATAAGATTTCAAGCTTTCAATCTTATAAACATGCACTGGAAGGGACCTGTATGTCTCCAAATGCAAATATTCTTTATCAAAATAAACGGATGTTTTTGCAATCAAAGCAATAATGAAAACAAAAACAAAATTATTTGACTGAATATGCATTTTATTGATTGAAAAAAGTGTGGCTCAAACTGAGCAATACAAAGGAAGCAATTCCTGAAAAGAGGTAATTGCGCACAAAAGGAAAAATCTATCCTAATGGCAATGTGAACTCGCGACCTCATCGAGTTCCAACTCGGTTACACCCCATATGTCCTCAGACTCTCCGCGCTTTCTGCCTTCTGAACAAGACGCTTCCGACTATTCCCTACTGGGGATTATCCTGGTGCCTTAACCAAAGTACAAACGATCATGCCAGACGCAGTTGTTCGTTTCAATCCCTCTTTTGCCTGGACCGCCCTTTCGGGTTTTCAGTCCACCGGGATACCCTTTTTTGCCCAAGCCGCCTTTTCAGGTTTTCGACTTGCCGGGTGTACAGTTTTTTCCTTTTTATCCCTAATTTCTGCCCGAACCTTTTCATTTTTTCTCGGTTTGCCGGGATGCCCATTTTTTCCTGGACTATTTTATTCTTTTCGTCCAGCGGGTCTCTTATACGAAGTATTTTTTAACTGCGTCCGCATTCACAGGGGATGGAAAATCCTCGCCATCCATGGTCGTTAACAACAAGGCTCCGCCAGAGAAAACCTTCTTGACCACGAATGGACCTTCATAATTGGGTGTCCATTTGCCCCTACGATTGTTTTGAGGAGGAAGGATCCTTTTCAGCACCAAATCTCCCACGTGATACACCCGAGGTCGTACCTTTCGGTCAAAAGCACGTTTCATCCTCTGCTGGTACAACTGCCCATGACAAGGTGCCGCCAGCCTCTTTTCCTCAATCAGGCTTAACTCTTCGTACCGGGTCCTTACCCATTCAGCCTCTTGCAATTTCACGTCCATCAGGACTCTCAAAGAGGGAATCTGAACCTCAACCGGTAGTACCGCTTCCATCCCATACACGAGCGAGAAAGGCGTTGCCCCAGTAGATGTACGCACCGAAGTTCGATACCCATGCAATGCAAACGGCAACATCTCATGCCAGTCCTTATAGGTCACCACCATCTTCTGCACAATCTTCTTAATATTCTTATTGGCCGCCTCAACCGCCCCATTCATTTTTGGACGATAAGGAGAAGAATTGTGATGTTCGATTTTGAATTCCCGACACAGTTCTGCCATCATCTTGTTATTCAAATTAGAACCATTATCAGTAATGATTCTTTCAGGAACCCCATATCGGCAAATGATGTCCCTCTTCAGGAATCTGGCGACAACCTGCTTCGTCACATTTGCATAAGAGGCTGCTTCCACCCACTTGGTGAAGTAATCAATAGCCACTAATATGAACTGGTGCCCATTCGAAGCCATAGGCTCAATCTTCCCAATCATATCGATGCCCCACATAGCGAACGGCCACGGAGATGACATCAAACTCAACGGATTCGGAGGCACGTGCACCTTGTCAGCATAAATCTGGCATTTATGACACTTCCGCACAAAATTGAAACATTGGGCCTCCATTGTCATCCAATAATAACCTGCCCTCAGCAGCTTCTTCACCATTGCACTCCCACTGGCATGGGTACCGAACGACCCCTCGTGAACCTCTTTCATCAACTGGTTTGCTTCTTTATCATCAACACATCTGAGCAAGACCCAATCGAAATTCCGCTTGTACAAAACCCCATCCTTATTCAAGTAGAACACCATGGCCAACCTCCGCAAAGTCTTTCGGTCCTTCTTGGATGCTCCCTCAGGATATTCTTGGGTTTCCAAATAGCGCTTGATATCGTAATACCACGGCTTCTCATCGTCAGGCGCTGCGTCAACAGCAAACACATAAGTCGGTCTATCCAGACGTCCCACCTCAACACTGGGGAACTGATTCCACCACTGCACCTTAATCAAGGAAGCCAGAGTAGCCAAAGCATCTGCTAACGGATTCTCTTCTCTAGGCACATAATGCATTTTCACCTTGGTGAAAAACGTCAACAATCTCCTCGTATAATCCTGATATGGAATTAAATGAGATTGATGCGTATACCATTTTCCGTTAACCTGATTCACAACCAAAGAGGAATCTCCATATATAACAAGGTTCTTGATCCTCAAATCAATCGCCTCTTCAATCCCCAAGATACAAGCTTCGTATTCAGCCACGTTGTTGGTGCACTCAAATGTTAGCCGGGTAGCAAAAGGAATGTGGGATCCTTTCGGCGTAACCAAAACAACAACAACACCGCTACCATTCACGTTAACGGCCCCATCAAACATCAGAATCCATTCGGATTTAGGGTCAGGCCCCTCCTCCGGGATCGGTTCCTCGCAATCTTTCGATTTGAGAAACATGATGTCCTCATCAGGGAACTCAAACTTCATCGGTTGATAATCCTCAATGGGTTGCTGGGCGAGGTAATCAGACAATACACTCCCCTTGATTGCCTTCTGAGAGGTATACTGGATATCATATTCAGTCAAAATCATTTGCCACCTCGCAACCCGTCCGGTCAATGCTGGCTTCTCAAAAATGTACTTGATTGGATCCATCTTGGAAATCAATAAAGTGGTATGAACCAGCATATACTGCCTCAGTCGGCGAACAGCCCAGACCAAAGCACAACAAGTTTTCTCGAGCAGTGAATATCTTGTTTCACAGTCGGTAAACCTTTTGCTAAGGTAGTATATGGCATGCTCTTTTCGACCAAACTCGTCATGCTGCCCCAATACACACCCCATGGACCCCTCGAGGACCGTCAAGTACAGAATTAACGGTCGTCCCTCCACAGGAGGCATCAGAATCGGAGGCTCCTGCAAATACTCCTTTATCTTTTCAAATGCCGCTTGGAAATCATTATTCCACCTGACCGTTTGATCTTTTCTTAATAACTTGAATATAGGTTCACACGTGGCGGTTAGATGAGATATGAACCGTGAAATGTAGTTCAATCTACCTAAGAAACCACGAACCTCTTTCTCTGTTCTCGGTTCAGGCATTTCTCTTATTGCTTTTACTTTAGCAGGATCAACCTCGATTCCTTTTTCACTTACAATAAACCTCAGTAATTTACCGGACCGCACCCCGAAAGTGCACTTATTCGGATTCAACCTTAGTCTGAATTATCTCAGCCGGTCAAACAACTTGGCCAGATCTACCAGATGCCCCTCTTCTGTTTGGGACTTTGCTATCATATCATCAACATAGCATTCGATTTCATGATGAATCATATCATGAAACAAAGTCACCATGGCTCTCTGATAAGTAGCACCGGCATTCTTGAGACCAAACGGCATCACCTGATAACAAAAAGTGCCCCATGGTGTGATGAACGTTGTTTTCTCCATATCATCTGGCGACATTTTGATTTGATTATAGCCAGAAAAGCCATCCATGAAGGAAAACACCGAGAATTGAGCTGTATTATCTACCAACACATCAATGTGAGGTAGTGGGAAATCATCCTTCGGGCTAGCTCTGTTCAAATCCCGGTAGTCCACACACATTCTCACCTTCCCATCTTTCTTCGGGACCGGCACAATGTTTGCAACCCAAGGCTGATAATTAGTGACAGCTAGGAAACCAGCATCCCACTGTTTCTGCACCTCCTCTTTAATTTTCATGGCCATCTCTGGTCGAGTTCTGCGCAACTTCTGCTTCACTGGAGGACAATCTGCTCTCAACGGTAGCTTGTGCACAACGATATCGGTATCCAACCCTGGCATATCTTGATAAGACCAGGCAAAGATGTCGACATACTCTTTCAACAATGCTACCATTCTACTCTTAACACTCGCCTCCAAAGCGGCCCCAATTTTCACTTCCTTTCTGACCTCGTCGGTACCCAGATTCACTATCTCAACTTGCTCTTCGTGCGGCTGAATCACCTTCTCCTCCTGTTTCAACAACCTGGCTAATTCCTCCGGCAGTTCACCATCTTCTTCACCTTCTTCTTCGGCATGATAGATCGGATTGTCGAAGTCATATGAGGGTGTAACAAGATTGTTATCAATGAGATCCGGTGAGAAATCGCATCTGCATGAATGTTGATTCATGCATTGCTTTAGAACCGGAGCGAAACAAATTGAAAAGGAAAATGAAAACATTGCCATTTTTATTTTTGTTTTAAACTGCAAAAATAAATGAAAAACAGGGAACACCGCTTTTAATGGAAAACATCCTTTTATTTATGATACAAATTTTGCAAAATGAAACATGAGGTGGCCCTTACAATGAACCAGTACGTTTCAGGCAAAACGTATGGCTTCCATGCAGATAAAATTGAAAATAGAAAATATTACTCTTCGAGTAGAGTGACAGTGATGATCTTTTCGGCCTTCCAGTTCTGGACTTCCCTCCCTGGTACGCACGACTTTATCCATTGATCCATCTCACAGTCACTGTCAACTTCTTCACCCACCATACAGATGTGATCTGGATCCAGCATTCCAGCACTGGTGAACGTGAATGACGGACGACGTCCTCTACCTTGTCCAGACGAGCCTCGGCCCGGCTGATAACTGTCGCATTACGCGAAAAACCGGCGGGAAACGAAGAACAACAGAGCCGCCACCGTGCGTTATTTATCCCAAAAGAGGGAAAGGAAACGCTCAGAGTAAACCTAGGAAAGAACATGGTCTCGCGACCAAAGAGGATGGGTTCGGGAGTCGGTTATGCGAAGGGAAGGTATTAGCACCCCTACGCATCTGTAGTACTCTACGGGATCCACGCACAAAAGGAAGGAAAATGGTTGCTAAAACACTGCTCAAACACACACACACTGGCTGAAAGAGACACAAGAAACTGACTGAAACTGACTCGGCAGGATGTCGCATCCTGGGCCTACTTAGTCTATCAGGCATAGACATCAGAGTCGAAGTAGTTCGGAATGGGGAAAACACATGCTCGCTAGGATATCGCATCCTATGCATACGTATCTCCTTGGACGAAAGAGAATCAGAGCATTCGTAGCTCGGCTGACACGCACACAAACAAACAAGACAAAGGCAAACGTGGAGCCTGAATGCCAATCACTGGACTTACATCAGCATCCGAACCAAACGAAACCACACACTGGAACCCGAATGCCACTCGATGGTCTTACATCAGCTTCCAAGCACACAACAACACAACAAGTTAATAGGGAGTCGGGGACTCGAGCCTATAACTGTCAAACAACACACACCAAAAAGAAAAAGGGCGCCCAGAGAGATCAGCTCAATCTCCTGCCTACATACTTCATCTGGTGTGAAGATCAGGGCGATGTAGTTCCCCTACGCAGGGACAAAGGACTAGCCTAACCAGATAACAGAGGGAGACACAACACTAGGGAGACTACGACTCGAGCCTAGATGTTGTCATGCAAAGTCGTCCCTAAGTTAAGGTTTCTAGCTAACTTGCACAGGAAGCAAGCCTATCCTAAACATGACTTGCACAGGAAGCAAGCCACACCTAACCTAACTTGCACAGGAAGCAAGGGTCTCAATTGCAACTAGGGCAAGAGAAGGGGGAGGTCTCAATCGCAACGAGGGCGAGAGAAAAAAAAAAGGTCCCAATCGCAACGAGGGCGAGAGAAGAGAATTAGTGTTAGTTGTTAGTCAAACTCGACAAGACATCGCATCTCGTGCCTACGTATCTCATCTGAACATGAGAATCAGAGTTGCCGTAGTTCGGCTACGGAGGGACAAAGGTCTCGATTGCAACTAGGGCAAGAGAAAGGGAAAGTCTCGATCGCAACGAGGGCGAGAGAAAGGAAAAGGCTCGATCGCAACGAGGGCGAGAGAAAGGAAAAGGCTCGATCGCAACGAGGGCGAGAGAAAGGATCGCAACGAGGGCGAAAGCAAACAAGGATTAGTCTAAACTAAACCTAACTTGCACAGGAAGCAAGTCAAACAAACATACAAGCACAGGTAGCACACACTATATACACACAAGGGGCTCACACAAGGGTTAGGTTTTAGTCGAGGGGTCATATCAACCTCAACAAACAAACCTCTGGAAATGGGTGATGGTGCTCTTAACCTTGACATTGAGAGCCAAGGTGAAGCAGATGAAAGGAGATGAGGGGTGTGCCTCATTGCTCTTATCCCTGGCCAGGGAGAGCATTTGTCAAAAATGTGTGGGTTCAGAAAGTGGGAACCCTTCTACACATTTGATACTGACTCAACTGTGCAATTGCACAAGATCTTGGGTTTTTATCTGTAATGCATCAACACAGTGGTGTGAGCAAAACAGAAGACACACTGAATAGCAGGGGATAGGTTGCTTATCCCTTGGTTCTGCCAATTGCCTCTTCACTTAGGAGGTCTTTGACTCTGTACAAGGACAAATTAAACATACACAAACATTGCCTCTTAAGGAGGACTTCAGACAGTTGCCTGGCCAAGTAACAGGCCAGGTCTTCCAGACTACATGAAGAAAAAGGAATTATACCTCAAGCAAGTTGCTAAATAGCAAAGCAAAGCAAGTTCAAAGAACTTAAGCAACTAATGGTACCTGAAATAGTCAAACAAATCAGTACACATTTCAACAGTCAAAGCAAAAGGAAATGGGAAACAACAGTCAACACAGAGGGACAAATGTGTAAAGCACAAGACTCAAATCATATGAGTCATACCACCTACAAAATAAAGAGGTTAACACATGATATATAATCAAGCTTAATCAAAAGAAATTGATCTCATTGGTCATTTGGTGTTCAACCTGAAAACATAAGCTCAATAGTAAGTAACTGGACCACTAGGACAAGCCTAGGGTCAAAAGAGAATGAAAAAATCAAAACAGCAAAGGGCAAGCATTCAAAATCATGTTTAATCAATCAAGAAACAATCCCAATTGGGTTCACATTCATATTATGCATCATCATCAATTCACAAGCAAAGGAAGTCAAAGCATGGCAAGGGAGAGCTCAAAGAAGTCAACAGAATGACTTGCATCAAAAGTCAACTCAAACATTTTCAAAAATCAACAAATAAATCATGATCAATCCTAGCACCTAGCATGGTAAGCATGTAAAATTTCATCACATTTGGACAAGTGGAAGGCAGTCAATGAAAATCATAAAGTCAAAGCAAATTTGAACATGCTCAATGAAGTCAACAACAAAACTTAGCTCAAAACCAAACATGGTCAATTCCAAAAATCACCAAATAATTCATGCTTAATCAAAATCCATAACATGACATGCATATGAAATTTCAGCTCAATTGGATCATGGGAAGATGGTCAATTAAAATCAGAAAGTCAAAACCAATTCAAGCAAGCACAAAGAAGTCAAACAAACATGTATCAACTTCAAAAAATCATAATTAAATGAAAACAGATGAGAAATGAATGGGATTAACACCAATGCAAAGCTTAAGATGTCTAGTATGCACATGTGAAATTTCATGATCATCCAATAAGATATGAGAATTTCCCAAATGGAATGGCAAGATGTGTCACACAAAGTCAACATTTGACTAGGCAGGGAAGAAAAATCTCAAACAAATAAGAAATGGCATATTTAAATCCAAGAAAATTCACACATAAACTAGACATATGAGAGAAGGTTCATGCAAAATTTCACATTAATTGGAGGCCAGGAAGCATGTCATCAAAAATCATGAAATGGCATATCATTGGTGTGACACAAGTTGTCACACCCTACTTCAAAAAATCACAACTCTCAAACCACATAAGCTAAAATCATGATCTTTACACCAAAATAAGCATGAATGAGTGTAGATTATGCACAAAAAAATTCAGATCAAAAGGATGTATCATCACAATTTCACAATGGTTTTGGCAAGATGTACAATATTTGGTCACATTCTACAAACCCTAAGGCCATTTAAAATTCACTGATCAAAAAAATCTGGAAAAATGATGATAAAACTAGACAATCATATGAACATGATGCAAAAATTCCCACTGGATTTGGAATTGAAATGAACAAGTTATGAATTTTGCAAAAATGATGATCAAAGTGAAATAATATGTGAAATTAAATGGATTAATTTGAATTATTAAATAAACCGTGGGGCATTCTTGTAAATCTCGGCTCACTTAAATGAAACGGTGCGTAGCACCTGGAGATGTGTCAAGCAGCGATTCAGCATGGCTATGGAACAGTAAATCCCTCATGCAGAAACACGGGACAGCAACCAAACGCATTTCAATTGTTCTGGGAAATTTTAGGGTTTTGAACAGTGTTTAGGGTTTGAGCGTGTACAGTGTTCATCATCATCTCCTAAAATCGCAGCAAAAATTTGTTCCCAGAAATTAACAACAAGCATGGCAATCGAAACAGCAAACCAAGCACATTCATAATATAGTATCCACTATCATTAATTCGAGCTCACAAAAGAGAAAGAAGCAAGAACAAGTTCATGTAGCAAGCTTTAAATCCATATAAATCGGTGAATACTCAACCATTTCATGCAATCCATAGTTCATTAGAATCAGCAAAGAGAGATCTATCCTAAGCAGGGCATAATTTTGGAAAATAAGTGAATCGAAAACTAACCAAAAGTGAAGCTCAATGATGAAATGGCTGTTGTTTGGCTGTGATGTAATGAAACAGATGAAGCTTGTAGCTCCAAATGATGAATGCTCGAGGACTTTAAGTTTAACTATGTTGAATCCAGCTCAAAACCACATCTGCCATTGTTGGAAGCTTGAGGAAACAGAACATGAAAACGGTTGTACAGTTGGGGTTTGATGCTCCAAATGGCTTCTAAATGATGTCCAGGTGATGGAACAATGAAGGTGACTCGTGGTTCTTTGGAGTTTTTTGCAGAAAATTTCAAAGTGAGAAAAATGGTGATTTTGAGAGAATGAGTTTTTTTGTCTGATAGATGGCTGCTACTAGGGTTCAAATGACAGAAAATATCTTTAAATATCTCTGTTTAAGCTTGGTTAATGATGTGCTAACAAAGATTAACTTAAATGAAGCTAAATGCCAATTTGCTAATTTTGAACATGTGCACATGGAGGTGTGGAAGGTCTGCACGAATTGGGCCTCAAGCAAGTTTTAAACAACATTTCCAACAATTTCTAATTGGCCAAAGTGAGTAAAAATTGCTAAATCAAAAAGTCAACTTTTCCACACTTGAATTTAAATAAGACAAGTCCAAAAATGCCATTTTGCATGGTGAGGTTTTGGTGAATGATGAATGCATTTTTGGAAAGAGGGGAACAAATAGAGCTTGTAGGAAAAAACCCCACCAAAATTGGCCAAGTGGTTCATGAGATATGGCCTTTTGAAGTTCAAGATTTTGTGAAAATTATTTGATCATATCTTGACAACCATGCATGGGAATTGAGAGTTCTTGGACGTTTTGGAAATGGGAGAACAAGATCTTCAACTTTCATGTTGGGCAAAAATTCATTTGAAGCTTGTATCATGATGTAAGTTTGGGATCAAGAAGTTTCCATTTTTGGCAGTTAAAATTACAGGTCCAGTTTCTATTTTTGGAAATTTTCTGATTGGCCTCAAATTCTTCAATGATATTGTTTGCCATGATATATGAGGCCTATTGGGACATGAATAAGCTCTCCCAAACCAAATCCATCCATCAAAACCATAAAATTAACCACAGTTGACCAAGTTTGACTTTTCTAGGGTTTCTGACTGATTGTGCATTGAATGATGACCTCTGAGCATCCAATCTTTGACCTAAACACTTCAAATGGATCCCCAAGTCATGTGAACATGTTGGACCAACCCTAGGGCCTTGGCTCCTTGAGAAACACCCTTGCTTGCTTGGTTGACTGATCTCCTGATCAGTTTGACCTAATTCCTTGACTTGCTTGCACTTGAGGCAACTGGGACAATGCAATGCTATGCAGTGGACCATGTTATGCTATGACCTAATATGAGTACGTATGTACAATGATAGGTGCAAATTTGAGGTGCTACAATAACCCACTCCGAATCTATCCTTCTTGGCGGCGATGTCCATCATCTTTCCCCAACCAGGAGCTTCCCCACACTTCACCACCTCAGCAGCCTGTTTATATGAAGAAATGGACGGCTTCTCCTCTTCTTTGGCAAAAAGAGCATTCTCCACCTTAACGGTTTCGAATGCTTGACTTGGCATTTCCCATATCTCACCGTCCATTTCCACGTATTTGAACGATGATAGGTGGCTGACGAAGATATCCTCCTCCCCACAAACGGTGACGACCTGCCCGTCCCAGATATACTTCAATTTCTGGTGCAAAGTCGAAGTTACTGCCCCATCAGCATGGATCCATGGGCGACCCAACAGGCAACTGTATGCCGGTTGAATATCCATGACATAAAATACCGACTTAAACACCTCAGGCCCGATCTTCACCGGGAGCTCCACTTCCCCAAACACTGCCCGCTTCGAACCGTCGAAAGCTCTCACTATCAGGTCAGTGGGCGTTAAAATCAACCCTTCACAATCCAGCTTCGCCGGGGCTTTCTTTGGCAACACATTTAAAGAGGAGCCGGTATCAACCAACACGTGCGAAAGCATGGCTCCTTTACATTCCATAGCAATGTGTAAAGCCCGATTATGACTCCTCCCATCCACAGTTAAATCAAGATCGGTGAAACCCAGCCCATGATTGGCATTGACATTAGACACCACCATCTCCAACTGATTGATTGTGATCTCTTGGGGAACATAGGCTCTCTTCAGTATCTTCAATAAAGCCTCCCTATGCCCCTCGGAGCTTAACAACAAGGACAAGATTGAGATCTTGGATGGGGTCTGCTGCAGATGGTCAACAAGCTTGTACTCTGACTTCTTGATGATTCTCAGAAATTCTTCAGCTTCATCATCAAGTTCTTTCTCCGACCCACCAGGCGCCGGTGTCACCACAGGAGTACCTTCATTTACCACTTGTTTCCCTCTTGCCCTGGCTAAAGCCTTGGCCTTTTCTTTCTTTTCTCTCTCTCCATCCCCACTCCTCAAAGCGTCCGGTGCAAACAACCTTCCACTGCGAGTGAAACCACTGGGCCCGGCATTATCCACCTTTGAAACGGTGGTTTCATCCGCAGTTTGATCCTCCAACTTCTCCCCATTACAATATACTTCTCCACCATAATGCCACGGCACAGCGTCATCTTTGTCATAAGGAATTGGCCCAGGTACCGTGATAGTAACTGGAGCCGCATCGGCCAGCGTTGACAAATCGACCAGGTCGAAGTAAATGGTTATGGTGGAGACATCTTTCTTCACCAAATCAACCTTCTCAAATCTGAGGCTTCCCTCGTCCATCAGTCTCTGGACAGCCTCCCTCAACAATATACACCCATTGGGAACAACGGTGCACGCAGCACAACAATCATCACAGCCCGGAAAGACCCCCTTCTTCAATAATAACCTCTTGACCTCAGCCAAGGGAGTCTTCAATTGATCCACATTCAACAGCCCAATTCTGCCCTCTTTAAAAATTGCATTCACCCCCATTTGACCATGCGCAGGCATGGGATTAGCATTCACATTTGGAGATGGTGCAAAGTTGATGGCCTTAGAATCCACCAAGTCCTGGACCACATGCTTAAAAGCTTTGCAATTTTCTACATTGTGTCCAGGGGAACCTGAGCGAAATTCACATTTGGCATTCTCATCAAAACTGGGAGGCCTCTGATCAGGTCTCAACGGAGCCAAAGTTCTCAGCTGGACCAACCCCAGGTCTTTCAACTTCTTCAACAAGAATGAGTAGGTCACAAGTGGTCTATCGAATTGACGATCTATCATTCGTCCTCGCACCTGATACCCGGCCCTCTGCGGTCTCTGTTGAAATGGTTGTCGTTGCTATTGCGGTTGTTGTTGTTGTTGTTGTGCAGGCTGATTATCAGCAGGAATGGTTACCGCAGCAGTGTGCTGGTAGTAACGATCCCTACTCTGTCCTCTTTGGGTATATACGGCACTAGTATCACCCTCCTTCTTCCTCTGACCATTTCCAAAGGGCTTCTTCGATCCGGATGACGAAGCATTACCCTGGATTTTCCCCATCTTCAACCAACTTTCAATTCTCTCTCCGGCCACCACAATATCGACAAAGTTGGTAACCGGGCAACCAACCATCCTTTCTGCAAATGTCCCCTGCAGGGTACCCATAAATAGATCCGACATTTCTCGGTCTACCAACGGTGGTTGAACTCTGGAAGCTAGCTCCCTCCACCTCTGTGCATATTCTTTAAACCTCTCATTAGGCTTCTAAGACATACCCTGCAGCTGGGTACGGCTAGGAGCCATGTCAGCGTTAAACTGGTATTGTTTAAAGAACGCATCTCCAAGATCCTGCCAGCTCTTAATGTCAGAAGACTTCAGCTTGGTGTACCATTCCAGGGATCCTCCCGACAAACTGTCCTGGAAGAAGTACATCCATAGCTTCTGGTCCATTGTATAAGCAGAGATCTTACGGACGAAGGCCTAGAGGTGAGTTTCCGGGCAAGAACTCCCATTGTACTTGTCAAATGCAGGCGCTTTGAACTTTTGTGGGATCACAATCCCCTCGACCAGCCCCATATTTGACATATTGAGAAACCCCGGAGTAGCATGGCTTTCCAAGGCCCTTATCTTTTCCGCCAGCACCTGAATCTCTTTATTTGGCGGTTGGACACCATATTGACCAAATGGTTCATTCAACATAGAGAACTGATCTGCTTCCCTGTCCTCCTCTCTATCCTCCTCAACCCCAAAGAAAGGAGGAAACAGACTGTCTTTCAAATTATTGCCCATCGGACCTGGTCTACCGCCTGTGGCAGCACCAAAACCCCCAACATTGTTGATCACTACGCCAACAGTTTTCTTCTTCCCAAGATCTCCTCCATCCCTGGAACCACCAAGGCCATGGTTAGAGACACCCTCCAAGTTGACACCACTGTTAGCAGCTGAAGCCCGCTCGAGCTCCTCCACTTTATCAGCAAGTGATTTCTGCCCCACAACAAACCCTTGCATGACATTAATCAGTTCGTTCATCTTCTCCTTCAGCTCGAGAAAATTTGCGTTGGGTAGATCCATCAGCCTTGGTGTGTTGCGTCTGGTGAAGTATCTGTGCGGACGGGTTGTGTGCAGAGGAATGACTCTACGCGTACGAGCAATGATTCCTGAAACAATCAAGCACGTTAGAGACCGACACCTGCAAAATAGAAGACAAATTATTATGATTCATGCATGAATGCAATGTCTATCCATATAAGGAACACTCTGTCTTTTCGATCCTGGTTTCATCGAGACAGATAATAATAATTCGGCAGCAACATTCTGACATCAATCGTCTGGTTTCATTATACAGATCAGAGATATATGATTTAGCAAAGATATCACCCGACCATGTGTGTGCTGTGTGCATAAAGCAATGGTAAAGCTAATAAAGCTTGAAGATCGATCACTGAATGAAAATAACAACTGTATATCAAAAGTGCACCATATGTGCGAGAGTCATACATCAAGTCTGATACAAATCAAATACAATTCTCCAGAATCAGCAAGAAAATACAAGCAAGTGAATTCCGTCAACAGGCCTGACAGTAATCCAACACAAATGATAACAAAAGGCTACGCTGAAGAAGGCCCCACAGAAGGTTCTACATCATCTACCATCTTGGTAAACTTCACCGCGAACCTAAGCTCAGTGTTCTCCTGCTGCAATCTCCCCACCTCCTTCTGGTGAATCTTCATCTGTCGGAAGTAATGATCCCTCTCAGCAAGATAGTGATCTCTCTTAGCAATAATCTTCGCTTTCTCAGCTTCCCATTCTGTGGCAAGGACTTTAGTTCTGTTGTTCCTCTGATCCCTCACAAGGATTTGTCTCCTCTTCTCCTCTTCAATAACCCTCAAGGCCCTAGCTAGTTTCTCCTTGGTAAGGTCATGCTCCTTTGTAGACGACTCCAATGCTTGACTGATCTTGCCGTAATAGGCAGTGTCTATCTCAAAGCGCTTCACTTCCATGGCATGTCTCTTATCCTGGTCTTCTATTTTCCCTTTGATTTCCTGATTAGCCATCTGAATCCTAGCAACACTCATCTCCAACTCAGTCTTCTCTGCTTGCAGCTGATCTCTGGCTTTCTTCATCTCAAGGAACTCTTCCATGCTGACAGAAGAACATGGCCCCTCAATCGTAGGACACCAAGGATCACCTCCAGGGAATGGTAAATGTGTGAGCTCAATCCTCTTCCTAAGCCAATCGTCAAATGGAGGAAAAGACCTGCTGTTAACCTTACTAAAAGGAACCTTGCACTTCCTCTGAATGTCACGCCACTGATCCGACACTTGCCTCAACTTTGTCTGATTGCCCTCAATTGGGAAGTAGAAAGACTCCTGAATCTCTCGCCCGAGAGGAGGACCCTCCACAACAAACCCCATCTGTCTCCTAAGAAGCACCGGGTTGTAATTAATGCAACCTTGAACTCCTATAAGAGGTACATTGGGAAGACTCCCACAACTGTATATGAAATCTCGTCCAGCCATACCGTTATGAGTCCAAGCTATATCCTTGGCTCGCAAACCCATCAACCTGACTGACCACTTGACAGTAGGGTCAAGAAAAGCAAAGGCACCTCTGGAAGGCAAATACCCCATAAACCACTTGTACAGCAGCTGAGCACAACATCTGATCAGTCCCCACGCCGTTTCTCGTTCCGATTATGGACCGAGTAATAGACATCTCCAACCAAGGTAGGAATAGGATTCCTCTGAACAAACACCCGGATGGCATTAATGTCCACAAAGTTCTTCTGATTAGGGAACATGACGATCCCATAGATGCTCACAGCAATCAAGGCACAGACGGTCCTCCAATTACCCACAACAGCATGTTCCTTGGCTTTAGCCTCCAAGAAACTCAGATGAAAACCGGGCAACTTTCCCTTCTCCTTCAAACCCCCCTTGGTCACTTCCGGGCTCAAATAAAGAGCACGAGAAATCTCAGCAACATCAGGCTCCCCCTTAGTGGCATAGAAAGGAATCTGATCTCTGATCTGAATATTGAGGATGCTGGCATAATCCTCCATCAAGGGCCCCAATAAGTAATCCGGGAAGACGAAGCATCTCAAGCCCGGGTCATAGAACTGGAGAAGAGTATGAATGGCGCTCCTATCACTGTTTGTGAGCCTGAAAACCAACTTCAGAATACCACCGTATGCCTCACGGAATATCCCCACATGGTCAGGTGTAATCAATGCTATCATATCTCTCAGCATACCAATCTCCGGATCGAAGAAGCTGTAGACAACATCGTCTTTCAAGTCGGTCCTCATGTCTGGAACAAAGAAGTCTCTCAACCAGGATCTCGATCAAGAATGTCCCCTGCATATGGATAAACATGTGTTAGATGCAGATAAATGCAAAATGTGAATGATGCTGATGTATGAATGCAATGCATTGTGCCATCCTCCAAGTCATCTGAACATCCACTGCACTAAGTTACAGCCTCTGAACTGATCACAACCATCTGAGGTACTGAGTAACCATAAATCCGGCTCAGGGTTCCGAAATAAACGGAACCGTAGAATACATCACCATCATCACCAGAAAGTCCTCTGAACAGATAACCACAAGACCCTCTGAACCAACCCAGGGAATCCTGAAATAAATGGATCCCCACTGATAAATACCACGGACAGAACTCCGGCGTTTCAGAAATAAATCCATAAATCCGACTTATAAATAGAACTCTAATCAATAACTGAACCATTAGTCACCATCAAAGTCACCATCAGAACATGCATCTGTAAGAATCAACCCTCCCCTCACAGGTGAATTCTAATCAGGTCATCCTAAGGCGGATAATGGTCTCGACAATCGGGCAAAGATACTCAACGGGTTTGCCCTTTCGGGTGTGCCGCTGTAGCTCTCTTAAAATCGTCTAAACCAAAGATCCGGGAAAGAACGGTCACCGAAGTCACCAGCTCAGATGAGGTAACTCAACCAAAGTGGATACTCCACAAAGGAAGAGCTTCCTCAAAAGAACCTCGTCCGGCTTGTGGTATGTCACGTCGCCAAAAACATGTTGACCTAACATGAGAGGCAACATGAGACCACACTAATCCTAGGTGTATACTCGGGCCTGGGTTTTAGCCCCACTCAGAACACCCACCCCAAATCAGAGGAACCACCTGTACAGAAGACAACACAATGATAGTATGATGCATGCAAACATTTATGCAAATACATACACAACATAATAATCATAAATGCCATAAATAGAGCAACACAAGCAACCTAAACTATCCTAGAGAACGCTAGGAGAGACTCGCTTAGGGAAGATGGACCAGCAAAAGGTCAACTTCTTATGTCCCCAGCAGAGTCGCCAGCTGTCGCATCCGCGAAAAACAACCGGCGGGCAAAACAAAACAAACAGAGCCGCCACCGTGCGTTATTTATCCCAAAGAGGGAAAGGAAACGCTCGAAGTAAACCTGGAAAAGACATGGTCTCGCGACCAAAGAGAGATGGGATCGGGAGTCGGTTATGCGAAGGGAAGGTATTAGTACCCCTACGCATCCGTCGTACTCGACGGGATCCACGCTCAAAAGAATAGAAGAAAGGTTGCTAAACACTGCTCAAAAGAATGCACACACACACTGGAAACAACACAGATGGAAGAAGAGGGGAACGGGCTCGCTAGGATATCGCATCCTATGCCTACGTATCTCATCTGGAATGAGAATCAGAGCTACCGTAGTTCGGCTCACGCACGCCGAAACAAAACACACACACACAAGAAACCGACTGCCAATCGCTGGGCTTACGTCAGACTACACACAAACAGGAAAACATAGAAACCGAATGCCAATTACTGGACTTACATCAGACTCCGAACCAACAAACGCACACTGGAAACCAACTGCCAATTGATGGGCTTACGTTAGACTCCACACAAACAAACACCAATAGGATACAGAATGCCAATCGCTGGTCTTACATCCATCTCCTAACACACACAAGAAGGTTAACAACCAAACAAGTTAATAGGGAGTCTGGCACTCGAGCCTAATAACTGTCAAACAAACACACACCAAAAGGAAAAAGGGTGCCCAGAGAGATCTCGTACGATCTCCTGCCTACGTACCTCATCTGGTATGAGGATCAGGGCAACGTAGTTCCCCTTAACAGGGGAGAAACTTTCTCCCAACCAGAGACTGGGAAATGACAAACTAAAAGGGAGACTGACTCGAGCCTAATAGTTATCATGCAATCCACAATGGTCCTAGGTTGAGGTTTCTATCTAACTTGCACAGGCAGCAAACTATCCTAAACAGCACAAGCAAACACATACAAGCACACAAAGCAAGCACACACACTATATGCAAACAATTGGGCTCATACAAGGTTAGGCTGTGAAACACAAGCCAACTGGAATCGGGTGTAGTTAGCTCTTAACCCTAACATTGAGAGTTAGGGTGAAGCAGATGAAATGGGAAGTGAGGGTAATACCTCACAACTCTTATCCCTGGCCTGGGAGAGCTTCAGACAAATGAAAGTGTGGGAGTTCAGAAAGTTGGAACTCTTCTCCACATATGACTGACACAACAAAGATCTTGGATTAATATCCACAATGCATCAACACAAGGTGTGAGCAAAGTGGATGACACACTGAATAGCAGGAGATGGATTGCACATCTCTTTTATCTGCCAATTGCCTCATAAGAGGACTTTTCCTGCTTGGCACAAAAATAAACATTCACAAGCATTGCCTCTTAAGGAGGGCTTCAGACAGGTGCCTGCCCACATAACAGGACAAGTCTTCCAGACTACATGAAGTCAGAGAAGTTATACCTCAGTGGTTAAGCAACCAAGCAAAGCAAAGTTCAAAGTGAACTTAAAGCAACTAATGTACCTGTGGAAACATCAGACAAATCAGTACAAAGTTCAGACAATCAAACAACAGTCAATCACACAATCAGACAGATAAGGCATTAAGCAACAATGTGCAAGCCACAAGCCAATGGGCACAACGCAAATAACTTGGCATCAACCTACAAAACAACTCAAAATTAGCCAACATTTATCAACTAATCAGCTTAAATGAGTGAGCAACTCCATCATGGTAATGCTTCTTAACCTGAAATCCACAATCCAAACAGTGAGTCCAAACCACTAGGTCAAAGCCTAGGGTCAAAAGAGGGTCAAACATTCAAAACAGAACATGAAAGTTAACATGGATCAACTTCATTCACTCAAGAACACAATCCAAAAGATCCCATATCCAAATCATTAACCAAATGCATTTCATGCACCAAACATGGCAAGGTATGCAAATTGTGACCACATTGTGACATCAGATGAAACAAATGCACATTAAATCAAAAATGATTCAAATAATCTTGGAAAAATTCATGAGTAAACAGGACATACAACATGATCATCACACAAAAAATTAGAGGCATTGGACATCATTAGGCATGGTAATCACATTGCATAAGTCAAGACAAGCACAACAAGCACATGTGTGACACAAATTGTCACACCAAGTTAGCATAGGCATAAAACAGAAATGGTAATTGGTAAAAACCTAAAACCAACGCCAACATAACACTCAACATGTCTAGAAACAGTGTGCAAAATTTCACAAGCATTGGATAATCCACAAGCATTTCACAAATAAATGAAGTTCAAAGCAATTTAAAAGCTCAAATGTGACCATCCAGAATGCAAAATCTCAATTAAATCAGAAATGATCCCAAAAATTCCAACAAAAATCATGCTCACTCACAACATTCATATCAAGCATCATACAAAAAATCAGAACATTTGGAGATCATTTGGCATGGCAAACTCATCAATCAAGTTGAACATCACAAGGTGTGACACAAATTGTCACACCTACCTTAACATGATCATAAAACATAAATGACACATGATAAAAATACCAAATCAACACCATAATTTCAAGCAAAGTGTCTAGTTTCAACATGTAAAATTTCATGAGCATTGGATAAGAATCAAGCATTTCACAAATGTATAAGCAAGGCAATGGCAAAATAGCATACATGTTCAAATATCCTAGGGCAAAAAATCATCCAGCCAAGCACAATTTTCAAACTTATGATGATAAAAAACTAGAGAAAATAAGGATCACAATGCAAAAAACCTGGTATTTTTTGGAGCAATATTCAATTTGTTTTGATTTTTTAAAGTTTGAAATAAAATGAAATGGATTATGTAACAATTAAAATGGAATTAATTGAAATAATTATTTGAATTTTCAAAAAGTGGCGCCAGCACATGAAACGCGGTCGTTTCATTAATGTGTTGGCAGGTCAACATGAGTCAACGCACGCACGGGCCAATGAGGAGCTAGCATGGCAAGTCTCATGCACCAATCAGATCGAAGCCCTAAGTAAACCTAATGCAACAGAATTTCGTGGCAAAAAATGATCTAAACCGTGGCCTTAGGGTCTGCATCATCTTCTCCAAACGCGCGCTCAGCATGAACAGTGGAGCATTCAAACACACCAAGAACAAAATCTCCAGAACTTAAAATCAAGCATGGAAATTCATGGGTCAAAGCTCAAATTAACCACAACAACAAGATCTACAACAATAGCACAATAATTTTGAGAAATGAGAGATTCGACTGGTGACCTCTTGAAGACCAGATCTGGAATTTGCTTGGTTCAGGGCTTTGTAATGGCTTCAATACTCCTCTATAATACTTGTACAAGTGATTGGAAGAGAAATCGAGGATTAATTGTGCACGATTTGGCCAGAAGCTTGATTCACCATTGTTGCTCAATCTTGATGTATGCTTCAACCTTGCACTGCTTTCTTCAATTCCACATGCAAATCTCCTTGATAATACTTCAGGATGATGAATCAAGCAAGAGAAATGGATGTTGTTTGAAGAAATTTGAAGAAAATTTTGAGAGAGAATTTTGAGAAACTGAGATCTAGATCTGAAATTATGATTTGTTAATGCTAAAAACAGTTAGAGTTAAACTTATATATGCAATGCTAATCCCTCTTTTAATCATGCTTTGGCCAATGGTAATTGTAATTAACAAAAATGGAGTGTTTTGGCAAATTGTGATTTTCACCCTATGCATGAAAATGCATGGTGAATAGTGCACGAATTTTGATCCAATTCCACTCAAAATGCTGTTTTGGAGCCAAATGCAATGGTAGCATGTTCAAATAATGCACAAATTTTAAATTCCATATTTTCCCTCCAAAAATGCAAGAATTTGCAAATGATTATGTGATGAAAATTGGTGTAATGCAATGTATGTCTTGGAACCTAGAGGTTAAAAGGAGAATTTAGCAAAAAGAACCACTTGAATTGGAGTTTTGGTTGAGAAGTTATGCCCATTTGAAGTTCCATGTACACTTTGTCAAGCTTTGATCATATATCCTTAACCACACATGAGAAATTGATGATCTTGGACTTTTTGGAAATGGGAGAGAGGGATCTACAACTTTCATGTTCAACAAAATTTCATTTGAAGCTTTCTTGATGATGTAATCTTGAGCTGAAAACCTCTCCATTTTTGGCAAATTCAAATTACAGGTCACTTCCTATTTTTGGAAAGTTTTGACCTGGCTTTAAATTCTTCAATGTTGATGTTTGAAATGTCAAATGAGCCTTGTTTGAACATGAATGAAGTATTTCCACTCACTTCCCACCTCCAAATCCAACAGTTGACTTGACAGTTGACTTTTGTGATTGATAGATGACTTGGCCATGCACAGATGATTTTGAGCCTCAACCACTTGATGAAATAACTCCAACATGAAACTCTAGCTTATACAAGCTCAAAAAAATTATATGAGTATCTCCATCTCAATAAAAACCTCATCTCCTTGAAAAACCCTGATTGGCATAATGCAACTGATTAGGGTTGACCAGAGGTCAAAACCCTAATCCCAAGGCACATGATCAGGCACAATGAACCTCTTGGTGATGATAAGACCATGATGATGGTGATGTACCATTTCAACCAAGATAATACCCAACCTTCTTGAGGAACCAAGAAACCCTAATTGAAGCACAAACCTCAGATGATTAGTGATCAATTCAATAAGACCCTTAGGCTTGCGTCTAGTAACCTCTCCATCTTCTGAGAAAGACCTAGGAGGATGACTTGCTTATTTCACATGATATGCAAAGCTGTAATGCCTAATGTCCTACAAAATGAAATGCAATATGCTAAGCTAGTCCCAAGAGAGGAGGGCAAATTTTGAGGTGTTACAATATGCAGTCTGAAGTTGGGAAGAGCTTTATTGGACTTGGGCTACAAGTCAAGCAAATAGAAGGGCCTGTGTATCTATCTCAAAGCAAAAGTGCCAAGAGCAATGTTGAGAAGATTGAGATGGAGAGTGAAAGGACACCTGCTCCTACACATTTGAGAGATGAAAATGGTGTTTATGCTAAAGATATAGCAGATGATAGCAGATGTTCTCAACAGGGTTGGTTGAAACTACTGATGATTGCATATAATGTCACACACGATGTCATGACATTGTATTATGACAACTTGAATGCTACAACTATGTCCAAAAATTCTATTCAGCATAGTTGGACCAAGCACATTAATTTCTGTCATCACTCCATTAGAAAATTTGTGGAAGAAAAATTCATAGCTCTAAAGCATGAAATACAATTAGCTGACAAGTTTGCAAGGGATTTGAATGATAATCAATTTAAATATGTAAGAGGGAAATTAGGGATTTGGATTCTTGTGAAATTATGGCAATTAAAGTGGAGTGGAAAAGGAAATAAAAATAGTATCTGCCCACTTAAAATAAAGAGCCACATTAATGATGCATCATTACCTAGTATTGGAACTAGTATCTATGCCATTTGCACACGCTACCTAAACACGGCCATTTCCATCTCCATCCAACTTCTCAGAAAACCTCTACTAGGGCAAAGGAATTGTTTTCAAAAGTTCAACAACATGTCTCAACATCCCTCATCCTCAGGATCAAAACCCAATCATCATGCAAGGACTCCCTCCATGGAGTTTATAGATGAAGACGTGATGGATGTTACTCCCCTGTGTGTGATACCAGGTGACGCCCCGGGTACCTCTTCCATGGCTGGAAGTAAGCAAGGTAACATTCTTGATAAACCTCCTCATCAAGATGACATGCACTATGTTGATTGTTCCATTAAGAACCTAGTAACTAGGATTCTAAAAGAAGGGCATGCAGTCAAGGGTGTTTCTACCCCTCTGTCCAGAAGGGACCCCTCACCTGAGGTGGAACCCCAAGCTGAGAAAGATGATGACTCATCTAGATCAGAGAAAGAAGGGGTTGCTGAAGGATTATGCTCTCTAGGTAAAACCCTGCCTAGTAAGAAACCAGTAGATGGTTCTCATGAGCCTGCTGAGAATGTTGTTAATCCGGAGGAAGAGAGTTCAGAGGAAGAGAATGACACTTTGGTTCACCATGTAAAACCAAGTGCTGCTAGGAAATTGAAGACTAGAAAAGGGAAGATTGTGGCTGAAATGATGACAGCCAGGACTAGGAAGAAGACTGCTGGTGTAGGACCCTCCAAATCATGTAGCAAAGTGGAGGTTAGAAAGAGGAAAGTCAGAGAGAGTTCTGACTCTGAAGAGGATGTCACAGACGATGTCCCAGACATCTCCCCTGCTAAAAGGCAGGCTGTTAAGAAGTCTCCAGGCAAAGTTGCAGTTGTGCACTTAGATAACATCTCTTTTCACTTAGAAGATGGAGCTGCAAAATGGAAGTTTGTCATTCAGAGGAGGGTAGCGGTTGAAAGAGAGCTGAGAAAAGAGGTTGTTGAGGTGAAGGAAGTCATGGATTTGATCAAGAATGCTGGATTGATGAAGACTGTGGTTGCTCTGCCCCAATGTTATGAGGGTTTAGTAAAAGAGTTTGTTGTGAATATCTCTGAGGATATTTATGAAAAGAGCAACAGGGAATTCTGCAAGGTGTTTGTAAGAGGCAGATGTGTGAGATTTTCCCCTACCATAATCAAGAAGCTCCTAGGGAGAGGAATTGATGGAGGAGTGGATTTAGAGACTACAGACAATGAGGTCTGTAGGACTATTACATCTGGCCAAGTTAAGGAATGGCCTAGTAGGAATCACCTATCAGCTGGCAAGCTAATTGTCAAGTATGCCATCTTACACAAGATTGGTTCAGCCAACTGGGTGCCTACTAATCATATCTCTACCATCTCCATTGGTCTTGGAAGAATCATTTATGCTATTGGAACCCGGATAAACTTTGACTTTGGAAGGTTTATGTTTGATCAAATTGTCAGACATGCCTCCACTAATGCAATGAAGCTGCCCATTGCCTTTCCATCTATCATCTGTGGAATCATCTTGAGCCAGTAACCAGGCATTCTCAACACAAGTGACATTCCAAGCAGAAGAAAGCCCCCACTATCCATTCACTACAAGCTGTTTGAGGGAAGCCATGTCAATGATATTGTCATGACATCTTCCAGAAAGGAGCCTGCATCTCAAGGTAGCTTGATTGATCAATTAAAGGAAACCTGCAAGGAACGGGATAATGGTATAAGGGTTGCCAAGGCAAGAAAAAAGGCTTTGGAGGTTCTTATAAGTAGCCTAGAGAAGGAAGAAATAGAGAAGGCTGGTGAGACCAAGGATTCAGATGCCAATACCTCAAGTGAGAGGTCCAATGCTCAATCTAGTGGAAGCTATGATTCTGAAGGTGAAGATGATACTTCTTCATCAGAGTAAGTGGTTTGAAGACTGTGTTGTGTTGAAGACTGTTGTGTGTGCTGTTATGGAAGTTGGTCCCCCTGTTGTTTGGATGCTGAAGAATTTATTGTTTTTTTTAAATATGTGTAATTTGTGGCAGTCCTTACTGATGCCTTTGTGTAATATTTTGGGCTCTTAATGAGTTCCATGGATTTGTTCATTATCTCAGCTATCACAGTTGTGTATGATGATGGTTTGTATCTCCTAACAATTATGTTTTAACATTTTTAATGTTATAACATCTGATCTGACATTCTCTGCTAGGCTAATTGACATTTATTTTGTCTAATTGGTCACCTTTGGTCAATTTTGAATAAAAAGGGGGAGAAGTGTTTATGTGGGAGCAGTTAAAGATGTGGAGCTGTGTGGAGATGTATGTGCTAGTGAACAGCTATAATTGGAGGAGATGTGTTTGGTGTAAACCAGAATGCTGTTCTGTTTACAGATGTCAAAGGGGATGTCCAATGTAGTGCACAGGTGATGTTGAAGCAGATGTTAGAATGACATTCTGATTGTTACAGGTGATGTGGTTACAGGTGCTGTTATTATTTAAGGAGTTTATATGGTGCACAGATTTAGGGGGAGAAGAAGTACCCTTGTGCATTTGTGTGTCTTACTAGTTGCATCTATAACTAGTAATTATGTTTGTGTTGCACAGATTTAGGGGGAGAAGAAGCACCCTTGTGCATGTGTGTATTACTAGTAGGTACAACTAGTAATTGTGTTTGCTTCTGCTGCTGTTTAAACTGTTGTTTAACTACTGATAGTTTTCTTGTGAACAAAAATAACAGATATATGTTTTATCCAAAATTTTCCAAAGGGGGAGTTTGTTGGTTCTAAGTGTTGGCAACAATTTTGGTAAAACAAAGAGTGTTCACAAGATGTTGTGTGTGATGTTTTAACATGAGATATCCTATGTACCTGCTGGAGCTTAAGAAACATAATTATGCAGGATTGTTTCAAAATGTCATACACCATGTCATGGCATCTGATATTGTGTACCTGCTGGAGTTTAATGGAAAACATAATTATGCAGGATTGTTTCAGAATGTCATACACCATGTCATGGCATCTAATATTATGTACCTGCTGGAGTTTAAAAACATAATTATGCAGGATTGTTTCAGGATGTCATACACAATGTCATGGCATCTGATATGTATGTACCTGCTGGAAATTATAAAAGGAATTATGGAATTATGCAGGATTGTTCTAGGATGTCAGACCCGATGTCATAACATCCTGTACACAGAACATTCAGTAAGAATGTATGGTGTTTTGTGATTGCGCATTTAATGGCAATCTATGTATGATTGAAGATCTGATTTGCAGGCGCATTTAATCATTGATTACAACCTGATTTACTTATTTTCCAAGGAGATCTAACCAGCTGTCATGAGAAGATTTAATTGGAAAATAGTTTTAGGGTTTTCAAGATGTCCAAGCCCAGCTGAATGCTTCTATAAATAGGACGTGGAAAACCTGATTTGATACACAACCAATACCGAGCGAAATACTGAGAGAGACATTATCTTCGACATCTCATATTTGATACCAGAATTTCAATATATGATGATTGAGAGCTTTGTGAACCATTGTCATGCTTGCTTTCATCTTCATCTAGCCATTTCAATGAGCATAGGAGCCTCCTAGGAGCAAGGGCACATGTGATCACTTGAGCTTCAAAACAAAAAAGGTTAGTGACATATTTTTGTGCTTTTGGTTAGTAAACAAAATAAGAAAAGCAATAATGTACAATTCAAGCATGCTTGGTGGTCTCAAACCAACTCACACAAGTCCTAACCCAAGGGTTAAGGAGCCACACATGCTATGATCCTTGAGGAAAGGCAATGAGCAATGATATGATGCCATGAGGGATCTTAGGGTCAAAATTAGGGTCTTACACAAGCACTTGGTTACATGAAAGTTGGCATTGGCCAAGTCCTTTTGCATAGGGGTGTTGTCTAAATTCTAAGTCCAATTGTCCAAGACCAAACCAATGGTCAACACAATAGTTTTTTAGGGTTTTTGTTCTTATTATGTACATTAATGGTCAAAGACCACACAAGCAAACAAAATATTCACAAACAAGATACATCACACAATATGGTCCAAGTGGACAAAGTGAAAATGGCATTAATATAAACAATTAGAATGGTATGAATAATGGCAAATGAATAGAGCTTAAAATTAAAGGGCATTAAAAGTAAATGGCTTGAAATTAAATGTTAGTTGTTAATGAATTAGAAGTTAGTATTGCTTTTGCTTTTTTTTATATTTTTTAAGTCATTCTTTGGAGAACACTCGACCCACTTATCACAAGCATGGATCCTTGAACCAAGACATCTTCCAAAGGAAGGAAAAAAGGCCAACTTTCCACACAATACCATGAAAGAGGGGAGACTTACAATCTCACTAACTAGAATGCTATGCCTTTTTGTGTCAAAAATTTAGCGTTATGCTAAGCAATCGTATTTGGACTTATGTAGAAGTCACAACTATTTGAGGACGGGCAATAGAATTTTGGTGTTAATGCATGTTAGAGACATAGTATAATGGACTATGCTCATGAAACATACCACACACAAAAAGAATATGCAAAAGAGGTGACCTAATCTCATCCATACTTATGTTGATTTTTCAATCAACTAGCCATAGGACCTTGAGATATCATAGGCCAAATGGAATGGATGCATAAACAAGAGGAATAGATCAAAACTCAAATTAGACAGAGGAGGAATTTTACCAAATTAAGATCATTCATTCATTTTGGGAGATGGAATGTACATTCCATCAATCCCCTAAATTCAATGATCTTAACCTAGCAAAGTCAAATCAACCTTGACCAATGCCCAACACAAGTCAAACTTATACAAACAATTAAAATGGCTCAACATTATTATTTGGCATTTATTCAATTTAAAAATACTAAAAATAATGCATTAAATAAAATATGGTTTGTAAAATTCCTAAAATCTCATCAAAATACCAAAATATGAAAGAGGATTTTATTTTTAAAAAATTGGTGAAACTCTCATACTTTTTGTATCAATATTAAAATTAATATGAATTAATGAAAATAAAACAAATTAAATGAAATTCAAATAATCAAAAAAAACATGGACCACTTGATCTCCCTCATTAATTGAGGTGGCAGGTCAAGTGGATGAAAATGCACGCTCCATGGTACACTTGAGTCAGCGCACCACACCAATGGTAATCAGAACCAACATGTGAGATTAAAACATTTCAAATGAGATCAATGGTTCAAAACCTGTCCAGCACACCACCGGTGCTGGAACTCCGATCACCTTCTCAGGCGAGGCTCACCAGATTGGTTCAGTCATCACCATTAAAAAAATGAAAAAGGAGGACATGATCTGAAAGAAAAAATGGCGTAGAGCACGAATCTGACCTCAATTTCAACTAACTTCAAATATATAGAAAGATATGAGGAGTTGAATTTTAAGGTGTGTCAATTGAGTTACTTCGATTTGACCTTAAAGCAACTCAATCTTCTTGCCTACATTGGTAGGACTTCAGACAACCAAAGATCCAAGAGAATTGATGAGAATTGAGTGAGAACCGAAGAGAAGAAGATTTCTGAAAATTAACTTCAATGTTGTGCATAACTGGGTCTTGCTTGCTTCAAACTTGACTTTATCACACTCGAGGAGCTCACAGAAGTGGTTTGGCAATGGAACAAAGCTTTGGATCCTGGAGTTTTTGAATTTCCAAAGAGTGAGATTCAAACTCAATTTTCAAGTTGAAAATTCTCAAGTTTTCCTTTGAATTGTTAGGGTTTCAATTGAGGGGAAAAGTTGGCGCGCAAGGTGTGTTTGAAATGAGCTCAGAGGCCTTGTATTTATAGCATTTGGGATTGATAATTGCACACTTGAAAATTTGTTAAATTTGGCAATGTGATGCACAAGCTTGCATGGGCGTGTACGGGTCCATGAAGCAATCCATTTTGATCCAATTGCAACTGTACTGAAGTTCAAATGATGCTTGAATGGCAAGGCAATGTGAAATGGAGTTTTAGACATTTGATTTTTCCACTTGATGCAGACCTGTTAAGACCATGTGCATCCCTAGCAAACCTCATCCAAAATGCATGAAATAGGACTCTTTGGAAAGCTTAGATCAAGGGGAACAACTTTTATGTTGGGCACGTTTCCATTTTTGACTTGTATCATGGTGAATTTTGAGATGAAATTTTGAAAATTTCAACATGTTGAAAAATTTCCTAAGTGTAAGGTCATATATCTCAATATTCCACCTTGCTGAACTTTTTATGTGAGCTCCAAATGAGAACAGTGTCTTCATAAATGTTGTAGCTCTTTTAAAGACCTTAAAAGTGGTCACCAATTTCATGTCATTTGGATTTAGAATGATAGAGTTATTCATTTTTGAAGTTGAGGAAAATCGCCTGTTCAATGGTATATGGCAAAAATGACCTATAATGTATCCTCATATCACATGCTCATAAAAGTTGATTTAGCTCTCACTCCAAACATCAAAGTTGAGTTAGATATCTTGAATTTTATTTTGCAACTTGGAAATCTTTCATCTCATAAAAATTGAGCAAGTTATGGCCTTGGGAAGTTGACTTTCAAATTAGGGTTTAGACAAAATGACCTATAATGTTTCAACATAGAAAATGATTTTCCAAGCAAAACTAGCTCTAGGTCTCAACATGAAAGTTGTTTGGAATGTCATTTAGAGTAACGTTTCTCTTGAAATAATTTTCATATGGTGAAAATAGTAGGAGATAAGGTCTAGGGAGACCCAGTTTTGATCATATGAATTCATCTAGCCAACCACCATCAACCAACTTGCTAACCTCCAATTATCTTGACTTTCTAGGCTCATGGTAGATCATATATGGATAAGATGATGAATTTTTATACGTACCTTGAGAAATGTGATCAATTGGTGAGATAGCTTGTTAGAGAAGTTACTTAAGATACCCAGTCAAACTAGGGTTTCCAAGGCAAATCACCTCCAAATTCTTGAAGAATGCTTGATCAATATAACATGTAGAGATCATTGGGACTCATATATGATGCTTTGAGACATTGTGAATCAATCCTTGGTTGTGCTCTTAGCTATGGGGGTCTTAAATCCTAGATATGAACTTGATAGATCAATGATGATCATGTCCTACCTACAAAAGAGTTAGGCAAATGCAAAGACATATTTTTAGTATTGTGGTTAGTAAAATGATGATATACAAGTATGATACAATCACATAGTGCTTGATGATCTCTCCCAAAGCAAAATCAATGAAAGAGGGGTAAGGAGGATGCCAAGGTATGATCCTAATGCCAATGCATATGATGAAATTGCATGAGGGATCTTAGGGTCAAAATTGAGGTCTTACAGCTGCCCCTATTTAAGGACATTCTAACTGAGGAGGTGAAAGTTAAAATCTTTGTATTGATTTAGTAGAATGGGCTTAAATAACAACATCTGGAAACAAATTTTGATCCCTAAGAGACCTCATGATGCATATGATATGAATATGAAAGCAAATTCTTTGTGGGGAAATGTTGCCACAAAGGAAAATAAATCAGAGCGACCGAAAGTCCGCAGGAGCGTAATGCATTCCATAAGGAAAGCTCACCGGGTAAACAGAGACTCTGGGGGGAGGGGTAAAAGGGTTACGCGTAGGCCAGGCTACGACTTAAAAATGTTGTGGGACTCAGAGGAATTCCATAAAAAATTGAAAGACTCAGCCGGGGAAACAAAACATCTGCAGGGGAAACAAATAGATCAGGATAAAACTGACATACTTGAATCATGCAGGAAAAGCGATTTCACTAAAGAAATACGCACTCAATTCAACCGGGGATGAAATAAGCTTCAACACAGGAGGAGTAGAAATTTATTATCCACTGTCGGTTACTTGGTAAGGAGATAATAAAGATCTGACAGATAATGCATCTGTCACCAGCTAGGATGAACATATCAAGGATGACTCACTAGGAAACCTCCAGGAGGGTATACTCATTACCGATTACTGGGTAAGAATAGCCTTGCTGGGGAAAACTGCAGAAAAAAGGATTTACAACTACCAGTTATTGGGCAAAAAACCAAAGATGAGAATATTCGTCACCGATTAGGGTGAACATATCAAGGATAGACTCAAAGGAAAGAAAATTTGTCATCGATTAGGATGAACATATCAAGGATAGACTTGCCTGAGGATGTTAAGGAGGATACCCGTCATCGGTTAAGATGAACATATCAAGGATAAACCCACTAATTAAAAAGTAGGAATTATATCTATCGAATGCTGGATAGAAAACCAACAAAGAGAAAATCTGTCATCGGTTAGGATGAACATATCAAGGATAGACTCTGCGAGGAGAGAAATAGGAATTACATCTATCAGTTACTGGATAGACTACCATTGGAGAGAAAAATCTGTCACCGGTTAGGATGAACATATCAAGGATTAGCTCTACATGGGGGAAAGTAGGGTTTACAACTGCCGGTTACTGGGCAGAAGACCATAAAGAGAAGGAAACCCGTCATCGGTTAGGATGAACATATCGAGGATTAACTCTCTGGGGAACAAAATAGGGATTACAACTACCTTTTTACTGGGTAGAATACCAAAGATGAGAATATCCGTCATCAGTTAGGATGAATATATCAAGGATAAACTCAGACAGGGAAAGAAAATATCCGTCATCGGTTAGGATGAACATATCAAGGATATACTTTCAGTGAAACATAGAAATGAATCCATTGGGGACTCTACTGAGGAGAAAAACAAGGGTACTTTTGCCGGGTATTGGGCAAAAAGTAACAAACTGCAAACTAAGAAGCATATTACCAGTTACTGGGTAATAAACTCTTAGGGGACCCAAAACATCTATCTAGGTAAGATCTAGAAAGAAACGGTCAATCAAGACTCAAACCAATGAGGATATAACTCAAGGAGAGTGATTCCATATAGATAATCAACTAGGGAGGAAACTTAAATAATAATCATCCACGAGGAGAAAACTCAGTGGGGAAGGGAGAAAGGTTAAAGTCTTTCTGCTTAAGGGGCTGACACTCTACAATTGAGGGAGGACAGACACCAAACTTGTATGGGGATAAAGTACCGCTATAACAGAGAATGAGAAATTCAAACAATGAATCATTAATGATGCAATTATGCAATTATGAGATTATATGAGTATATATGTATATGTATATATGATGATTATGCTGACAAAACGATCACAAAGGATACAAAGGTGTCGCAAAAATGAATCATCGATACAATCCTCGGTCAATCCACAAAAGAGGGAGACAAATGCTGGAGAAAAGAGAGACCAACATCCCACAGGCTCAACCCTAGTCAGGGAAGGAGGAGATTTGCTGAGGAAAGGAGACGTTATCGAATCTGCGGGGAATTTTAAGTCAACACCATATTGAATGGGAGATAACCATACAGAGGATAAAACGCCAATAGCTGCTTAGAAACCAGGAGGAAACTCTGACTAGGAGTGATTCGGATGGCAACTAGTGGGGAAACCAAAGTTCTACTGCCATTACGCAAACTACTGAGGAAACCTTCCTCACTCTGCTGGAGATCAAAACTGGTTGGGTAATCACCGATTCTGCCGGGAACTTATGCACAAACTCCGATGGGGACAAACACTCCGCAGGGGAACCGGATCGACCAACTCGGCTGGGGATAACTGAGGGTTAACTGCTCGGGGGAACCATCAATGCTCTACACTTAGGGCTTGTTGTCTTTGAATTGTTATTGACATTTCTTTTTACTTGCTCTTAAAATTCATGCTTTTATATGTTAAAGAAAAATGATTTTGATTTAAAATTTTAATTTCAAAGATGATCATAATAAAATTTAAAACTATTTGGCTGAAGTAAATAAGAGTGGAAACAATTGGATAAAAGTTTAACTTTATTTAATAGAATGGTAGTCTGTAAGTGACAAGGCTCCATAGATTTTTACAAAGTTGAAAATGGTAATTTACATGGAAAAGGGTTACATTGAATACAAATGATCACTAATCTTTCCGCCAACTCTTGGTATCCGTTGTGCATTTGGCTGCTACTGGGGATGATGAATCGACATCAACCCTTGTGCTCAACAAAGTTTCTCCAAGACTAGAAGATCAGCAGGATGTAGTTACTTGCCAAAATCCCTAATTTATACATAAGCTGCCCCAGGGTGGGGTACTCAACTTATCGGGAAAATTCTTTTCTGTTTTATGTCTCTAATTTTTGCCTGGATCGCCCTTTCGGGTTTTCAATCCACCGAGACGCTCATTTTTGCCTAAGCCGCCCTTTCGGGTTTTCAACTTAGCGAGTTGTTCTTTTATTTTTAGGCAAAGTATTTCTTGACTGCATCTGTGTTCATAGGATGAGTGAACTCTTCACTATCCATAGTTGTAAGAATCAAAGCACCGCCTGAAAAGGCTCTCATAACAACATGTGGACCTTCATAATTAGGAGTCCTTTTGCCCCTAGAATCTGGTTTAAACGATAAAATCTTCTTGAGCACAAGGTCACCTTCTCTAAATACCCGAGGTCTGACCTTCTTATCAAAATCTTTCTTCATCCTTTGCTGATATAACTGACCATGACACATGGCAATCAATCTCTTCTCTTCAATTAAATTCAACTAATCGATCATGGTCTGACACCATTCAGCCTCAGTCAACTTGGCTTCCATGAGCAGACGTAATGATGGAATCTCAACCTCTACGGGGAGCACTGCTTCCATACCATATACAAGAGAGAAAGGGGTTACCCTTGTTGAGATGCGGATGGATGTATGATACCCGTGCAAAGCAAATGGGAGCATCTCATTCCAATCCTTATACGTTACAACCATCTTCTGAATAATCTTCTTGATGTTCTTATTTGCAGCTTCAACAGCCTCATTCATCTTGGGCCTGTAGGGAGAAGAATTATTATGTGCAATCTTGAAGTCTTTACAAAGAGCTTCCACCATATTATTATTCAAGTTCGATCCATTATCAGTAATGATCTTACTTGGCACACCATAACGACATATAATTTGATTCTTGATAAACCTTACAATAACTTGCTTGGTTACATTTTCATACGATGCCGCTTCAACCCATTTTGTGAAGTAGCCAATTGCCACCAGAATGAAATAATGTCCATTCAAAGCTTTGGGCTCAATCATGCCAATCATATCAATTCCCACATGGAAAAGGGCCATGGGGAGGAAATAACATTCAACAGTGTTTGAGGAACATGAATCTTATCTGCATATATTTGACACTTGTGGCATTTCTTCACAAACTTGTAACAATCAAACTCCATTGTCAACCAATAGTAAACTGCTCGCAACATCTTCTTCGCCATTGCATGTCCATTGGAATGAGTACCAAAGGAATCTTCATGGACTTCACTCATCAACAGGTCTGCTTCGTGTCTATCCACACATCTGAGCAGAACCATATCGAAGTTTCTCGTATAAATCACATCACCATTCAGGTAGAAATTTCCAGCTAATCTTCTCAAAGTCTTCTTATCTTTCAAAGATGTCCCAGACGGGTAAATATGACTTTGCAGGAAACACTTTATGTCATAATACCACGCCTTTTCGTCTTCGATCTTTTCAACAGCAAACACATGAGCTGGCCTATCAAGACGCATCACAGTCAAATTGGGAACCTCATTCCAATACTTCACTACAATCATTGATGCCAATGTTTCAAGAGCATCTGTCGTCCGATTTTCATCTCGAGGGATATGATGAAACTCAACTTTTGTAAAGAAAGTTGAAATCCTCCTCGCATAATCTCTATATGGTGTTAAACTGGGTTGATTCGTCTCCCATTCTCCTTTGATCTAATTCACCACCAAAGTTGAATCTCCAAATACATCTAAATGCTTGATTCTGAGATCAATGGCCTCTTCGAGCCCCATAATGCAAGCCTCATATTCTGCCATGTTGTTTGTACACTTGAAAGCCAATCTGGTTGTAAAGGGAAAATGCATGCCTTGAGGAGTAATAATCACTGCCCCAATGCCATTACAATATTGATCAACAGCTCCATCAAATACCATGCCCCAACGGGAACCAGGTTCTGGCCCTTCTTCAAGCAATGGTTCATCACAATCCTTTAATTTCGAGTATAAGATCTCTTCATCCGGAAAGTCATACTGCACTGACTGGTAATCTTCGATAGGTTGGTGATCACACTAAAATTTACGTATTTTTGACTCCGATTTCACATGCATTCTAGTTGTTTTATTATCATTTTATTGTGTTATTTCTATGTTTTTCTTTGTTTACAGGTTTTTACTTTAATCGGAGCCCCGATCGAGAAAAGGAGTGAAAAGGGGCTAAAAACCCTAAAATTCAGCATTTTGTGCTTATGGCCTACCCCATGGCGGGCGCCACAGACCAAGCCATGACGTGTCCAAGTCCAACTTCCTCAACTCCCACGTTTCCCCACTTCATCCACTAAGGCGCCCCACTTTGTGCTTGTGGCGGGCGCCACAAGAAGGAAACGGTTTCCTCTATTTTCAAGTTGAAGGGCATCCAAGTCAATTCCACCTTTTTTATTTGCTTATAAATAGAAACGCGAATTCAGTTTTACAAGCATCCAAACTTAGAGCAGAGGCAAACTCAGAAGCAACTTTGTTTCACTTAGGCATATATTCAGTATTTTATAGTGGTAATCGCTTCGCATTTGAGTGTTACCACAATTGTGTCATCAAGTCAGTGATAGAGTATGTAATCGACTTTGGAGCACTTTGGAAGGAAGTTAATCCTGCCGCCATTTTCTTTTCCGCATTGCAATTTACTCAGCCCTCCGATTGGAGCAGGTTTTTATTACTCGCCTTTACTTTATTTATTTCCCGCACTCACCTTTACTTTATTTATTTCCCGCACTCGCTTTACTTTATTTATTTCCCGCACTCGCTTTTACTTTATTTATTTCCCGCACTCGCTTTACTTTTATTTATTTCCTCGCACTCGCTTTAAATTATTTACTTTCCGCACTCGCACTACTTTTATTTATTTTAATGCACTTTTACTTTACCATGTCTAGCTAAATTTATAAGGCTAGAATGTAAGGATCGTAATTAAACCAGTAATCCGTACAATTGTTCGTAGAAACACATAAAGGGCTATTTTAACTTTCAACTTAAGTTTTCCCGCACTTCAATTCCATTGGGTAAGATCGAAAGCCGTCCAACGTCTTTATAAACTTAATTGTTTTTAACTATTTCAAAAACAGCGAAAGCGCTTTGTTTAGTTCATTAGGAGTTTTTAACATCAAGAAGAAAAGAGATTTTAAAACTATTTTCGGACGCGTTTATAAGTTTAGAGTCTGGTTCGTGAGAACCTCTTTTGGTTAAGAAATCCAGGTTATAATACTTTTCAACTTAGTCAAGATACTATATTTTTTAAAAATAGGTTTACTACTCTAACGCAATGCGCGCCTTTTTATAAGTGACAATAAGAGGGTTTGATTAGGGAGTACAACTCGGTTCTGAATACGTGAAAGCGACAGTTCCTATTAAATTAGTTCTTTTCAAAGTAGGAAACATTGCCCATAAGTAGTTCTATTAGCAAGTACTTGGATTATCAATTGATTACGTGAATTACATTCGACCCTGTCTTTATTAATTATATTCTATTTCAATACTTTACTTTTTATTGCACACTACAAAAACACTTATTTTGATTACCTTTGATAAACACCATAGCAACAGATAACGATAGCTTGACACTTGGTCTCTGTGGATACGATAATCTTTTATATTACTCTGACGCGTTCGTATACTTGCGAACACCGCATCAAGTTTTCCAACGCATCAAGTTTTTGGCGCCGTTGCCGGGGACCAAATTCGTCAAATTTCATTTTCCTGTTGTTATATCGTTTAGACTTAGGTTATTTCCCTCCGGTCAATGCGAAGAACTCGCAGCACCGGAAGTTTAAGCTTAGTATACCCTCTGGCGGAACCTGAACGTTACGCTCGCGCACGTTTATTCTTTCATAGAATTAAGAGAGCTATAGCCGAAGATCAAAACCAAAGACCTCTTAAAGATTTCGCTCAACCGTCTAATGAAGAACCTAGTTCTAGTATAGTAAACCCAATCATACCAGCTAATAATTTTGAACTTAACCCATCCCTGTTACAACTAGTGCAACAGAGACAATTCGCGGGTCTCGCTACCGAGAATCCAAACCAACATTTAAAAATATTTCTTCAATTAGCAGATACTTTTAAAACCAATGGAGCTTCTCCTGAGGCAATACGTTTAAGATTATTTCCTTTTTCCCTCAGAGATAAAGCCCTATCATGGTTAGATTCCCTTCCACCCAATTCCATTACAACTTGGGATAACCTTAGAAGAGTTTTTCTTGCTAGATATTTTCCCCCGAGTAAGACCGCCGTTCTTCGAAACCATATAACTAGATTTACCCAAAACCATGGAGAATCGCTGTTCGAAGCTTGGGAGAGATATAAAGAGTTGTTACGAGCATGCCCACATCATGGTTTAGAAAATTGGTTAATCATTCAAACCTTCTATAATGGACTTCATTATAACACAAAGATGACCATCGACGCTGCCGCAGGCGGTGCTCTGATGAACAAACCTTATCCTGAAGCTAGTGCCCTCATTGAAGACATGGCTCAAAACCATCAATCATAGGAAGTCGAACGAGCGACAATTAAGAAGAAGGAAGCCCAAGGAGGAGTGCATGAACTAAGCTCTATAGACATGATGCAAGCTAAAATGGACCCATTAGCCCTTAAAGTCGAGCATATATACATAAACCCGAATACTGTAGCCGCAGTTTCGTCGGATTGTGAGATATGTGGAGCCAAAGGACACCAATCTACCGAATGCCGTCTATTGAACGAAACCCACTCTGAGCAAGTGAACTACACCCAAGGGAACCCATACTCGAATACCTATGATCCTGGATGGAGGAATCACCCTAACTTCTCCTATAAAAACAATAACCCTATTCAAAATAATGCACCTCTGAGACCTAGTTATCAAGCCCCTAGATCAAATCAACCTATGCAACCTGTACCACCAAAGCCGAGCCTTGAGAAAATTATGGAAAATTTTATCACCGCTCAAACCCAACAAAACAAGGAGTTCATGAACCAAAACATTCATGTTAACGAATTGATTACTCAGTTAGGAACCAAGGTTGACCAAATAGTTACTCATACCAAGATGCTTGAAACCCAGATATCTCAGGTAGCTTTAAACCAAGCCCCTCAGACTACACCTGGAGGACAATTCCCTGGACAACCTCAACAAAATCCGAGAGGACAAGCCAATGCCATTACCCTAAGAAGTGGGAACGCTTATGATGAGCCACCAAACCCAAGATTAAGTGAACCCGAAACTTCTAAGGAATGTACCAAACCCCTGGACGAAGTAAAGGAACCAGAGGAATCTGAAAACCAGGAAGGTCGAGATAAAGGAGAAGAACCTAAAGATAAAATTTACGTACCACCCCCACCATATAAACCACCTATACCATATCCCCAAAGACTCAAACAAACCCAGATCAATAAACAGTACCAAAAATTTATTAAAGTTATAGAAAAACTTCATGTAGAAATCCCTTTCACAAAAGCCATCACCCAAATACCTTCTTATGCAAAGTTTCTGAAAGACATCCTTACCAACAAACGTAGACTTGACGATCCGAAGCCTTTAGAATGTAATGCTATTTCCGAGGACAAATTAGCAAAGAAAGATAAAGATCCTGGAAATTTCTCCATTCCTTGCCTTTTGGGTAATCATGTCATCGAAAAAGCTTTTCTAGACTTAGGAGCTAGTGTGAGCTTAATGCCTTTAGCGGTTTGTGAGAGGTTAAACTTAGGAGAATTACAATCCACTAATATGTCACTTTAGTTAGCCGATAGATCTGTCAAATATCCGATAGGCATTCTGGAAGATGTTCCTGTTAGGATAGGTCAGTTATTTATCCCTACTGATTTTGTCGTCATGGACATCAAAGAAGATAATGATATACCAATTCTTCTAGGTAGACCATTCTTATCGACTGCAGGAGCCATAATAGATGTCAAGAAAGGAAAGTTGACATTTGAGGTAGGTGACGAAAAAATAGAATTTATACTTTCGAAATTTCTTATGGCACCTGTGATGGGAGACTCGTGTTATGCCTTAGATATCATTGATGAATATGTTAGAGAATTAGAACAAAAAGAAATTATAGAAATTATTAAGTTACCATCAACCCCCATAAAGGAAGATGATGACTTTAAAGAACCTTACATCGATGATAACCTTTACGAACGTTTATCCCTTACTCCAGATCCTATGCCATGCCCTAAGAAACCAACCTTAGAACTTAAGGAACTGCCTAAGAACCTGAGATATGAGTTCCTCGATGAAAAGATGAACCGCCCAGTTATAGTCAGTGCTACCTTGAGCCAAGAGGAGACGAACTAACTTTTAGACGTTTTACGAAGATATCCCTCAGCCTTAGGATATAATATCTATGACCTGAAAGGTATAAGCCCATCCGTATGCATGCATCGGATTTCGCTCGAAGAAGATTCAAAACCCTCTAGGGAGCATCAGAGAAGAATAAACCCTATAATGAGTGATGTTGTTAAGAAGGAAGTTCTTAAGTTACTTGAGGCAGGTATAATCTATCAGATCTCAGATAGTAAGTGGGTGAGCCCTGTGCATGTAGTACCTAAAAAGGGAGGCATCACAGTCGTGCAAAACGATAAAGGCGAACATGTAGCAAAACGTTTAGAAGGAGGATGGCGGATGTGTATAGATTATAGAAAATTAAATAAAGCAACTAGGAAGGACCATTTCCCTTTACCGTTTATAGACCAGATGTTGGAGCGTCTAGCCAGACACTCTTACTTCTGTTATTTAGATCGGTACTCTGGATTCTTCCAAATACCTATTCACCCCGAAGATCAAGAAAAAACTACCTTTACATGCCCCTATGGAACCTTTGCCTACAGACGAATGCCTTTCGGCCTCTGTAACGCCCCAGCTACTTTCCAATGCTGCATGATGTCAATATTCGCAGATTACCTAGATGGTATCATGGAAGTGTTTATGGATGATTTCTCGGTTTGCGGATTCAATTTTCATAATTGTCTTGCTAACCTTGAGAAAATCCTGGAGAGATGCGTGGAGGTGAACCTCGTGCTAAATTGGGAAAAATGTCATTTCATGGTGACCGAAGGAATAGTTTTAGGACATATAGTTTCCGAAAAAGGTATAGAGGTAGATAAAGCTAAAATAGAAGTTATAGAAAACCTAAAACCCCCAAAAACCATCAGAGAAGTCCGAAGCTTTCTTGGACACGCTGGATTCTACCGGCGTTTTATTAAGGACTTCTCCAAAATAACTAAACCGTTAACCAGACTTTTAATGAAAGATGCTGAATTCATTTTCGACGAAAAATGTAATGACGCATTTAATCTTTTAAAGCAAGCATTAGTCTCTGCACCCATTATGAAACCGCCCGATTGGTCGGAACCTTTTGAGATAATGTGCGATGCTAGTGATTATGCAGTTGGAGCCGTTCTAGGACAAAGAAAAGATAAAAAATTACATGCCATTTATTATGCCAGTAGAACCCTAGATGCTGCCCAACTTAATTACGCAACAACCGAAAAAGAATTACTCGCTGTAGTTTTCGCTATAGAAAAATTTAGATCTTATCTAGTAGGAGCAAAAATTATTGTTTACATCGATCATGCTGCCATTTGTTACCTATTAAGTAAAAAAGATGCCAAGCCCAAGTTACTCCGATGGATTCTATTACTACAAGAGTTTGATTTAGATATAAGAGATAAAAAAGGCACTGAAAATATAGTAGCCGATCACCTTTCTAGGCTAGAACATCTAAAACCAGAACTAGTACCTATAAACGATGATTTCGCCTATGATAGACTGATAGCTAAAGTAGAAACCATTGAAGACAATAACCTAGATCCTTATAAGCATTCCCAAAATTCCTTAGCAATAAATAACGTACCCTGGTATGCAGATTTCGTTAATTACCTAGCTGCTGATATAGTACCCCCTGATCTTGACTACCACCGCAAGAAGAAATTCTTCCACGATGTGAGAAACTTCTATTGGGACGAACCGCTCCTTTTCAAAAGGGGTAAAGATGGCATTTTTCGCCGTTGCGTTCCAGAAGAAGAGGTAAATAATATTATCGAGCATTGTCATTTTGCACCCTATGGTGGACATGCGAGCACCTCAAAGACATACACCAAGATTCTTCAAGTTGGCCTATTCTGGCCTACCATGTGGCTTTTGATGTCTATGCTTACATTGTCAAATGTGATAGATGCCAACGCACTGGAAACATTTCAAGACGTGATGAAATTCCCTTAAGAAAAATTCAGGAAGTAGAACTCTTCGACGTATGGGGTATAGATTTCATGGGACCCTTTCCACCATCCTTAGGAAACAGGTATATCTTAGTAGCTGTGGACTATGTGTCTAAGTGGATTGAAGCTATAGCCGCACCCACAAACGACACTAGGGTAGTAATCAAACTATTTAAAAACTATATATTCCCTAGATTTGAAACACCATGTTTAGTCATAAGTGATGGAGGATCACACTTTATATCAAGAATATTTGACAAACTTTTAAGAAAATATGGAGTTAGGCATAGAGTAGCAACACCGTACCACCCACAAACTAGTGGCCAAGTAGAAGTATCTAATAGGGAGATAAAACAAATCCTAGAGAAAACTGTTTCTATTTCTAGGAGAGACTGGTCTCAGAAGCTTCAAGAAGCATTATGGGCCTATAGAACCGCTTTCAAAACCCCTATAGGAACTACCCCTTACCAACTAGTTTATGGAAAATCATGTCACTTACCATTCGAATTAGAGAATAAAGCCTATTGAGCCATTAAAACTTTGAGTTTAGACTACCTAGCCGCTGGAGAAAAGCGTACCCTAGACATTCATAAATTAGAAGAACTTAGGCAATCTGCCTACGAGAATGCAAAAATATATAAAGAGAGGACAAAAGCCTATCATGACAAAAGAATAGTAAAGAAAAACTTCAATGTAGGCGATTCTGTTCTCCTTTTCAACACTAGGTTACGACTCTTCCCTGGAAAGCTACGTTCAAGATGGACTGGTCCTTTTGAAGTATCCAAGATTCTGAGATCCGGAGCCGTAGAAATCAAGAACGATACCTGTAGTCCATTCATTGTAAATGGACAAAGACTGAAGCTCTATGAAGGAGAAGACATTCCAGCATACTACTCGAGCCACACCCTAATTGATCCACCGATTCATACTACTACAGGTGTATAAATTCTAACCGTCAAGCTAATGACGTTAAACAAGCGCTGCGTGGGAGGCAACCCATGGTTTTTCTTTTCATTTTACTTTTTTTTCGCATTTATTTACATTTATTTTTATTTTTATTTTATTTTATCTTATTTTGCATTGAGACTAAAGTTTGAATGGTTTGTATTTTCAGGATCACTTTCCTAACTTTTGCAGGATGTAAGGTTTTGATGACATGCATGTTGCCTATAGAGACAATGCTCAGAGGGAGCGCTACATTGCTTTATACCAGCGCCCTATGGCACCCACACGTTACCCTGATCAGCATTGTATGGAGGCACTGGGTATCGAACCTAGTATCCAATTCCTTAGCCACCAGCTCCGCTGGGACGAATTTGTTGATGACTTGAGTAACACATATAGGAACCTGACTTTGGAGTTCCTGAGTTCATTCGATTACGACCCATATTCTGGACCAAATGGGTATGCTGCCTTCAGGCTCTTTGGAGTTGAGTACTCCTTCAGCCAGAAAGAGTTCGGCGACTTATTAGGTTTCCAGACTACTCCTGATGCTATCCCGGAGACACCTTTGGGATATTTCCTGGGTAAGGAAGTGGAGAAGTTTTGGAGTGATATATCAGGTGGCGGAAGCCAGGATCCATCTACACAGTTATCTTATGTCATACATAACCCAACCTTCAGATATTTTCAGATGATATTAACACATTCCTTCTTGGGAAGACAGGATGCAGAGACACTACTGAGTGAAGAGGAGATCTTCCTATTATTTTGCGCATCCCAGTCTCGCCCAGTAGCATGTGGGAACTTTTTATTGAATAATCTCAGTGGTATCTCTAGATCCACCGAAGGAGTCATCCATGTTGGTGGAATCATCACACAGATTGCAGTCACTTTGGGTTTGTCTCGCAAGCTGTTGCATCTTCGGACCTAATGTGGATATACTACCATGGACATCGATTTCTGTTTGACCAGAGGATTGATGAGGAGAGCCTCTTTCCACCCATGTCAGTTCCAACTGCTAGTCGACAGTGAGGCCATCCATTACTTCACATTGCCAGACCCTATGATGACCAGTGTGCATGATCCAGCGAATTGGAGTTATGCTCTAGAGGGCCAGGGAGAGACCGTTGAGGAGCCGAGATCGCCCCCAGTTGCTGAATACACACCGCACCATCTTCTTCTTCTGCAGGTACCACTCTTGGCTTCTATATTACAGAGGAGATGTGGCGTGACCACCTGGCTAGAGAGCAAAGGCGTGACGACCTACTCTCTACCCTCCAGCAACAAATGACGGATAATATGAACTTCATGCAACAATCACAGCGGAGGACAGATAGGTCTTACGACACTGTTCTACAGTCTCTGCAAGTGATCACAGACTCACAAGCCCGTCAGCAACAATACCACCAGAGACACATGGCACTAATTGAAGCCACCCAAGGTACCATTTTAGGTCACCTTCGAGAGGTGAGGACCGCTCAGGATGCCCTGCAGGCGAGGATGGATCAGAGAGACCGTCGTCGTACCCGATCCCGTCGTCCACCTCAGGATGGCGAGGACACTAGTGGTCAGCAATAGGTTGCCAGGTAACTCTTCCCTTATCTTATTTCGACACATTGGGGACAATGTTCGATTTAAGTGTGGGAGGATCATTTATCATTTTCCTTTTATTTTCAGTTTTATTTGCTGTTTTTAGACTGTTTATTTCCTTTTAGTTGTTTAATTTCCCTTTTAGTTGTTTATTTTGCTTTTTAGTATAATGCATGAGTCTGACGAGTCACCAAATATAGTAGATCCTTAGTACAATCCTACCTCCCCATACCTTTAGCCCCACCAAAATTTTTTTGCAAAAGAAAATAGTGTTATTTCGTAAGTTTTCAGGTTTTAAGGACATGTTTTGAGTAAGGATGCGGTGACTTGGGAGAACTTTGCGAAACATCAGTATCTGTTTTAGCACCATAAGCTTCGTAAATATAGGAATCATTCCCGAAACCCCATATACCATGGCCTTAATCATCATTTCCGTATAAGTCCTTAGTAGTTTATCTCAGCAGTCAGCTCCGGCCTACGCATCCTCTACGTAGGGGACCGATGTAAATAAGTGAATGATCCAGAAAAACAAAAAAATAAAAGAAAGCAAAAAGGCAACTCCGGTATAGGTGACCCTCACAAAGTCATTTAAACGAAAGAATTGTAAAAAATTGCTACAAAAAGAAAAAGAAAAAAGAAAAAGAAAAAGAAAAGCAGTACTCACTGTTAGTTGGTTCAGAGGTATCTGGCACTGAACTCGGTAGGACGGATTACGATCCGATCCCCCACAACTACAGTTGGGTCCAATAAAAGGGTTTACACATGTTTATGTGCCAGAGACCCCAAGCTCTGATCATAATCACTAACAGGTCACTCTACTATGAAGCATGTACGGATAACGGGCTTAATGTGATTGCGCCTGAATGAAAAGGACACAAAAAGAGATGAAGAGGCAGGCCTAGGTATTGTGGGATAATATGGGTTGGTTAATATAGGAATGAAGTTTATGTCCGTATTTGCGGATTAGTGTCATCATGATACCCTTAGTTCACTCAGTTAGTACCTATCACTGCATCCCGACTTGAACTTAGAATTTTTACCTGAAGCACTCGTTTACACAAATTTTCTTTTATGAGCTTTTCAATGTTTTGCTTGAGGACAAGCAAAGGTTTAAGTGTGGGAGAGTTTGATCACACTAAAATTTACGTATTTTTGACTCCGATTTCACATCCATTCTAGTTGTTTTATTATCATTTTATTGTGTTATTTCTATGTTTTTCTTTGTTTACAGGTTTTTACTTTAATCGGAGCCCCGATCGAGAAAAGGAGTGAAAAAGGGCTAAAAACCCTAAAATTCAGCATTTTGTGCTTATGGCCTACCCCATGGTGGGCACCACAGACCAAGCCATGACGTCTCCAAGTCCAACTTCCTCAACTCCCACGTTTCCCCACTTCATCCACTAAGGCGCCCCACTTTGTGCTTGTGGCGGACGCCATAGCCTTGTGGCGGGCGCCACAAGAAGGAAACGGTTTCCTCTATTTTCAAGTTGAAGGGAATCCAAGTCAATTCCACCTTTTTTATTTGCTTATAAATAGAAACACGAATTCAGTTTTACAAGCATCCAAACTTAGAGCAGAGGCAAACTCAGAAGCAACTTTGTTTCACTTAGGCATATATTCAGTATTTTATAGTGGTAATCGCTTCGCATTGGAGTGTTACCATAATTGTGTCATCAAGTCTGTGATAGAGTCTGTAATCGAGTTTGGAGCACTTTGGAAGGAAGTTAATCCTGCCGCCATTTTCTTTTCCGCATTGCAATTTACTCAGCCCTCCGATTGGAGCAGGTTTTTATTACTCGCCTTTACTTTATTTATTTCCCGCACTCGCCTTTACTTTATTTATTTCCCGCACTCGCTTTACTTTATTTATTTCCCGCACTCGCTTTTACTTTATTTATTTCCCGCACTCGCTTTACTTTTATTTATTTCCTCGCACTCGCTTTAAATTATTTACTTTCCGCACTCGCACTACTTTTATTTATTTTAATGCACTTTTATTTTACCATGTCTAGCTAAATTTATAAGGCTAGAATGTAAGGATCGTAGTTAAACCAGTAATCCGTACAATTGTTCGTAGAAACACTTAAAGGGCTATTTTAACTTTCAACTTAAGTTTTCCCGCACTTCAATTCCGTTGGGTAAGATCGAAAGTCGTCCAACGTCTTTATAAACTTAATTGTTTTTAACTATTTCAAAAACAGCGAAAGCGCTTTGTTTAGTTCATTAGGAGTTTTTAACATCAAGAAGAAAAGAGATTTTAAAACTATTTTCGGACGCGTTTATAAGTTTAGAGTCTGGTTCGTGAGAACCTCTTTTGGTTAAGAAATCCAGGTTATAATACTTTTCAACTTAGTCAAGATACTATATTTCTTAAAAATAGGTTTACTACTCTAACGCAATGCGCGCCTTTTTATAAGTGACAATAAGAGGGTTTGATTAGGGAGTTCAACTCGGTTCTGAATACGTGAAAGCGACAGTTCCTATTAAATTAGTTCTTTTCAAAGTAGGAAACATTGCCCATAAGTAGTTCTATTAGCAAGTACTTGGATTATCAATTGATTACGTGAATTACATTCGACCCTGTCTTTATTAATTATATTCTATTTCAATACTTTACTTTTTATTGCACACTACAAAAACACTTATTTTGATTACCTTTGATAAACACCATAACAACAGATAACGATAGCTTGACACTTGGTCTCTGTGGATACGATAATCTTTTATATTACTCTGACGCGTTCGTATACTTGTGAACACCGCATCAAGTTTTCTAACGCATCAGTTGGTGAGCCAAATGGTCAGCCAAGATACTACCTTTGATCTCCTTCTGAGATCGGTATTCAATATCATACTCGGATAACAACATCTGCCATCGGGCAATCCTCCCAGTTAAAGCAGGCTTCTCAAAAATATACTTGATTGGATCCATTTTGGATATCAACCAAGTGGTATGATTCAACATATATTGACGCAGACGCTTAGCAGCCCAAGCCAATACGCAACAAGTCTTCTCTAGCATAGAATACCGAGTCTCACAGTCGGTGAACTTCTTACTGAGGTAGTAAATTGCAAATTCTTTCTTTCCAATTTCATTTGCTGACCAAGAATACAACCCATACTATCTTCAAGCACAATCAAATACATGATCAATGGTCTTTCTTCAACAGGTGGAGACAAAATCGGAGGTTCAAGAAAATATTCTTTGATACTATCAAAAGCTTTCTGGTAGTCTTCGGTCCAATCACAAGACTGATCTTTCCGAAGAAGCTTGAATATAGGCGCACATGTGGCAGTCATGTGTGAAATGAATCTTGAGATATAATTCAAGCGGCCGAGAAACCCTCTGACTTGTTTCTTAGTTTTGGGGGCAATCATCTCTTGTATTGCTTTGACCTGGGTAGTATCAACTTCAATACCCTTCTCGCTGACAATAAAGCCCAACAACTTACCAGAACGAACACCAAAGGTACACTTATTGGGATTCAAGCGGAGTTTATACTTCCTCAAACGCTGGAATAGCTTCAACAAATGCTCAACATGTTCTTCTTCATCAATCGATTTAGCAATCATGTCATCGACATAAACTTCAATATCTTTATGCATCATATCATGAAAAAGAGTAGTCATTGCTCTTTGGTAAGTTGCACCAGCATTCTTCAAACCGAAAGGCATCATTCTATAACAGAATGTTCCCTAAGGTGTAATGAATGTGGTCTTCTCCATATCTTCGGGTGCCATCTTGATCTGATTATATTCGGAAAATCTATCCATAAACGAAAAGACTTTGAATTTAGCAGTATTGTCTACCAACATATCAATGTGTGGCAGAGGGAAATCATCTTTCGGAATGGCTTTATTCAAATCTTTATAATCAATGCACATGCGGACTTTTCCATCTTTCTTCGGCACAGGCACAATATTGGCCACCCATTGCGGATAGTCGGTAGTCACAAGGAAACCGGCATCAATCTGCTTCTGCACTTCTTCTTTGATCTTCATTGTCATATCAGGATGCGTTCTTCTCAATTTATGCTTGACTGGCGGGCATTCTGGCTTCAACGGCAATCTATGCTCCACGATCTCAGAATCCAAACCAGGCATGTCTTGATAGGACCAAGCAAACACATCTGAATACTCTCGAAGAAGATCAACCAACCCCTTTTTCGCATCTGGACACAGTCGAGACCCAATCTTGACTTCCTTCACATCATATTCGGAACCCAAGTTGACTAACTCAATCTGCTCTTCGAATGGCTGAATGGCTTTTCCTACATGCTCAATAAGACGAGACAATTCATCACTCACTTCTTCGTCACTTTCCTCCTCAGCCTCAAACACAGGGAATTCAAAATTTGGAGAAGGAGAAGGATCATTATATTCAATGGGGTTAGGAACCAACCTGCATAATGATTTGATATTTTGATTTTAGAGAAGAGAATTTGTGACCAAATATTATGAAGATGGATAATTATATTATTTATTTATGTTTTTTCTGATTACCATTTTCAGAATAAAGCAAAAAGTAAAAAACAAAACATCATAGATGTGGATGAATAGAATTAATTTTATTGATGATCAAATTTGAAATGCCTAACAATGCTCACTTCCCCCTTAGGCATAGGAGAAGGATTTTTTTAAAAACAAATAAAATAAATTACTTAGATCGATGCAAAATAACAGGAATATCAACAGCAGTCCAATTGTTGCAAGCCTTTCCATGTGTCACAAAATTGGTGTGGTTTTCTTCGTCATCCTCTAGCACAACAGCTAAGTGTTGTTCATTGCCATGAATAAATCCTCCGCTATGGAAACTAAGTTGCATATCCTCTAATCTAGCTGTTGATGAACCTTGCTAAAAACCCAGACCGGCTCTTCCCTTATTGTCGGAGACCTCTACCATGCGCCCCCACTGATCCACACTACCTTCTTCAACAATATTCCTTGCATCTTTTAATGAGGACACAGGTGCCCCAACCCTCTTTTCAGTAGCAATAGATAAAGCTTGGAACGGAGTTCCAACCTCATCCTCAGCTTTAACGTAAGAGAAAGATGACAGGTGAATAACCAACAGCGCCTTTTCCCCGCCAACGATTATAAGCTTCCCATTCTTGACAAATTTGAGATTCTGATGTAGTGTGGAGGTAACAGCTCCCGCCTCGTGGATCCATGGCCTTCCCAACACACACTGCAGGACGGGTGGATATCCATTACTTGAAAAGTAATCTGGAAGTCACTTAGACCTGTCTTCACTAGAAGGTCCACTTCTCTTATCACTATTTTGCGTGAACCGTCAAAATCTTTGACGATTACACCACTATACCTCATAGGCTCTCCTTTATATGACAGCTTTGAAAGAGTTGACTTCGGCAGCACATTCAACGAAGACTTAGTGTCAACCAGTACATTGGATAAAGCATCGTCTTTGCAATTCATCGAGATATGCAAAGCCAAATTATGATTCCTACCCTCCTCGGGGAGTTCTTCATCACAGAAACTGAGATTATTATAGGAAGTGATGTTAGCCACAATATGATCAAAATGATCCACCGTAACATCATGTTCCACAAATGCTTGCTCTAGAACTCTCTATAGTGCTTCTCTATGCGCTTCTGAATTCATAAGCAGAGACAATACTGAAATCTTTGAGGGAGTTTGGAGCAGCTGCTCCCCTACATTAAACTCACTCTTCTTTATCATCCTAAGTACCTCATCATCATCATTAGTCTTCAAATTGCTGGATTCACCAGACTGACGCTTTAAAGCATTAACTGGATCTACTGCAGGCACTTCCACCTTCTTACCAATTGTTGAATCTTCCACATCTTTTAGGAACACCGACTCAATCACTCGACGGCTATGGGTCACCTTAGTAACATCAGCAATGCTCATGACAGAACTGGTCGTAGGCAATGGAACCTCTTGACCATCCTTTACCATAGTTGCATTATACTGATACGGACAGCCTTATCGGATGAATACAGGACTGGGCCCGCTAACCGTATGACCAACGGTGATACCGATCTTTGACTGATATTATTACTGTTGTCATATTGAATCACCACCCTCTCGGGGTTCTTAAACACTGGAATGATAACATCCACATCTTCATCTACATGACGAGATTGAACAATCTGAATCATACCCTCATCCATCAACCGCTGGATGTCTCTTTTTACAATCATACAACCCCTCGGATTGACACTGCAGATAGCACCACCATCATGGTCATGCTCACAATCGCTCACCATAAAAATGTCCTTATGCATCGTCACCAAAGACCTTCTGATGAAATGGACATCAAACACTTTGAACTCCCCAAGACAACCATCTACCATATTAACAGATGAATTTCCATGGGCTGGTAGTGGGTTTGCTTTCACATTAGGTGTGCGGTCTTCGAAGGACACCATTCCACTTTTTACTAGCTTCTGAACTTCGTATTTGAGCGGATAACAGTTCTCAATGTCGTGTCTGGGTGCTCCTTGATGAAAAGCACAACGGAGTTCAGGCTTGTACCACCATGGGAGTGGTTCTGGAATTTGTGGCGGATTCCTCGGTTGGAGTAGATTCTTGAGAACCAGTGATGGATAAAGCTCTGCATAGGTCATAGGAATTGGGTCAAAAGACACCTTCTTCCTCTCGAAAGTTTGTTGGTATTGTTGTTGTTATAGGTGTTTGTTCGTTGTTGTGGTTGTTGCTGTTGACGATGTTGTTGTTGAATTGGTGTTGACTGACTTGTGGAAAATACAGGAATTACGGAGGATACTTGAAGATGGTGTTGACAGGATGGTTGATTCCTTTTGGTATAAGGCCTGCTCTGCCTCCCACTAGTTATTGTGTTGGCTTCACTGTCTTTTTTCTTCCCAAAACTATTGTCGTATCTCTTGGTTGACGATACCTCCTCTTTTGACAACTGTCCTTCTCGGACACCTTCTTCAAGCCTCATCCCCATGTTTACCATTTCGGTAAAATCATTGGGGGCACTGGCAATCATGCGTTCATAGTAAAATGAACTCAGGGTCTTCAAAAAGATATTGGTCATCTCATTCTCCTCTAAAGGAGGGGTGATCTGAGCAGCTAATTCTCTCCACCTATGCGCATACTCTTTGAATGTCTTCTTATCATTTTGAAACATAGACCTCAATTGGTCTCTATCAGGCGCCATATCCACATTATACTTGTACTGTTTAACAAATGCTTCTCCCAAATCATTGAAAGTGCGGATGCCTGCACTGTCCAACCCCATATATCATCTGAGCGCAACACCAGTCAGACTGTCTTGGAAGTAGTGGATTAACAGCTGATTGTTATCTATTTGGGTAGACATTTGCGGGCATACATCACCAAGTGACTGAGCGGACATGAGTTCCCTTTGTATTTTTCAAAGTCAGACACTTTGAACTTTACTGGAATCTTCACATTTAACACCAGACATAATTCAGCAACACTCTTTCCAAACAGGTCCTTACCTCTCAACGTTTTCAACTCCTTGCGTTGCTCAAGAAATTGATCTTTCATCTCATCCATTTTCTCATAAACGTCCGGGCCCTTAGATGGCTCAGAATGATAAATGGTGTCTTCCGCACGAGGTAAGGTGTGCACTACGGGAGGTGGCACAGACATGATCGGGCTAGATGTCGGCATGGAGGCAAATGTAGGCGTAAAGCCTTCAGGCACGAAATTTGGCGGCATTCCCCACGGGAATCCGACAGGCACGGTAGGCTTGAAATGAGCGGTAGCAGCAGGCATGGTAGAGGTAGCCACCTCTGAAATAACGGTCCTCTGAGGAGGAGGAGTTGCGGGTGTTGGAGAAGATTGGTTATGTGCAGCTAGAACTGACTCCATCATGGCAGTCAGGCGGGCGATCTCTTTTTTCAAGTCTCTGTTCTCTTGCTCAAGATGTTCCATGATTCTGGAGTGATTGGCGCGAGTATTATACCGATGAGTCAGCTTGGCTAAAGCACAGAAGAAACACCAATGAGACATCTGGCAAAAGAGAAACCTGCTTATGCAAATGATGCATGAAATGCAATGCTTGATTGTTTTTATTTTCAAAGAACTTACTATATTATTTACAAATATATATACATATATATATAACAACAATTGCAACAATTTGATATGACCATAAAAATCTCTTTTATTTATATAATTGGAAGGATTACACTGAGTACAACATCAGAAACCAAATGCAAAATACAAGAGAAAATGAGACTAGTCATCCTAAGGATCCCTAACAACAGCGTCAGAAGATCTGGATGCAGGTGCGTACTTCCTTCGAATGCGTCGAATCTCGGTCTCAAAATAAGCCTTCATCTGAGTCTTCAAGAGGACAAGCTGATCAACAATCTTCTTCCAAGCAACGGAAGGCTGAGGCATGCTAGAGGAATATGAGACCTCCGACTTTCTCTGTCTCTTAGTCACTCGGTTTTCAAGTAGCTCAATGAGTGTATCTTTGTCCTTAGACTCCAACTGCAACTCCTCATGCTTTCTACTCAAATCATGGAAACCCTCCTCCCACATATCCTTCTCTTGCTTCATCTTGGCGAGTGCGTCTTCCAACTCCTCTACATCTTGGTTAGGGAGAGTTAATGGCTCAACCACAACCTCAGACATAGGTCTCTCACAAGGATAAGGCATTGTCATACGGTGAACTGACTTGGTGTGTTTTTGCTTTGGAAAGCAAATGTCGCGGATAGCAAGAGTCGCCACCGACTTTTCTTTTATCCAATAAGGAAAGGCGGAAAAGAACAGGAAAGACCTTGATTAGATTTTGGGTTCGGGAGGTACATTATACAAAGGGAAGGTGTTAGCACCCTTTGCATCCATGGTTATCCATGGGCTCTTAATTGCTTAATCACTTATGTTTTTCTTGTCCGAAAAAGTGTTTGAGAGCTGTTTAGAAAATGTTTTGAAAAGAGAGTTTAACTTTGTAATGATTCTTGTACGAATGTATACAAAGTATTTATCTCGTTTAATTTTGAAAGTTGTTTAGAAAAATATAACTTGGCAATGATTCTAGTACGAATGTATACCAAGTGGTGATTTTCTAATAGATGTTTTGCAAAGTGTGAGGTGTGAAAAGTATTTTAAGTTGTGAGTCAGCATTTAAGAGTTATACCTACCCAAGGTCTTTATAGGTATTTCCTATCCTTATGAAGGTAAAATTGTCCTTACTATTGAGAAGTAAGTAGTCTTGTCCTTTGGATGTAAGGGACATCGTAGGGTCATCGATTGGTCATTGAAGGCAACATTTGTAAGGATACCTTAGCATTCGAAGGGACGATCATCATTTAACCGTAGGCTACAACGATGGGCCATCGAGGGACAAAATCATATATTCGCAGGCAACATCCGAGGGACTATGATTTATCTTATAGTGACATGATGATTTAATCGAAGGGTCTTTGCTAAGTGTATCCCCACATTCACGGGACATGACCGTAATACCGTAAGGCAACAAAGAGAGGGCCAAGATCATATATTCAAAGGCAACATTTGTAATCAGTTAGGTAATTAGGATGAATCTCCACAAGGGTATCCCACAAGTAAAGTGGAATACCTAGCAAGCTACCTTCTTCGGGAGTATGTGAGCCCTCACAAAATTCAGCGAACAGGTCAGAATACCAAATGGGGTTCGATCAATAGTTGCACCGAACGAAGGAATCGCATCAGTAATAATGTCAGGCAAATAATACATAGCTATGATAGAACATGTCAGATAAGCACAGAACAGAACGGAAAAAAATCAGCGACTGTCGTGTTCGCTACTGCCTCGCCTAGCGAAGGCTTAGCGAACACTCGCTACATGTTCGCTTAGCGATGTGCTAGCGAACGGCTGCGGGTTTTGAGTTTAATAACAGTACGATTTCAGCAAGCTCCAAACCCTATGGCATCCATTACAGAAATTACATGGTTAAACATTCAAGACATCCATGCATACTTAAATCCACATGCAAAACCTAAGATACATTTATAAATTCAATCATAATGCCACATGTAAATTGGGAGCATAAAGTGGTAGTGGTAGTGCAAACCTGTTTGCAATTGAATTGCAATGTTGAATTGGCAGATCACTCTTAGGGTTGGTGTCGGATTGAGTTGGGCGGAGGTAAACTTTGTGCAGATGAGTTTCCTTCAGGGTTTCCTTTAGGGTTGTTCTGAATTCTCTTGGTTAGCCTCCAGGGTTTTTCCGGTTGCCTCTGTTAGGGTTTGCTTGTTCCCTCTCTGTCCTCCGTCTGTCTATCTGTCCTTCTCGGTGTGAAGTTCTGGTATTTATAATAATTGTGTCTTGGTGGGCTCAGAATTAAGCCCAAAATTTTTTGGTATTTCGTGAGCTCGCTAGGCGAGTGAGGTAGCGAAGGATTCGCCTAGCGAAGGGTTCGCTCGCCTAGCGAGCATGCCAGTTTAGGTCATCTTCTGGATTTGGTAACCTGTGCGCTGGACCCTTGCTCTTTTAACATTAATGTCTTGAAAATGGATTAGAATGTCTTGAAAAATGTCCTGAACACTTAACGGGCAAATTTTGGGGTATGACAGCTGCCCCTGTTCAATATTCATAAACCGAGAGAGTTAGAATGGTATGTATGCCATTCGTGATCTGGAGGTGGAAGATTATTGAACACTTAGAATGCCCCAAAAATTTGCGCTTGTTAATTAAAAGTTAGTCTTGATGGAGATGGGCTTAAAGATGCCATCCAGAAAGTATGAGGATGGAGGCTTCAGAGTGCGTCGTACATTAGACCATATCTGAAGACATGGGTGTCATACTGGGTCTTACGCTAGACCGTATAATGAGTCATCCATTAGGTGATATTAGGGTGAGCTGAACCTGATGAGATAAGGATCCGAATGGTTCATACACTGCTGGGGATGAAGGATCAGAATGAATCATACGCTAGATCCTATCTGAATTGCAGAATGAACCGTCCGTCAGGCTGCATCTGGAGAGGTAAAGATCAGAATGGATCGTACGCTAGATCGTATCTGAGTAGTAGAATGAGTCGTCCATTAGGCGGGTGACTTCACTGGGGATGGAAGATCAGACCGGATCATACGCTAGATCGAATCTGAGTAGCAGAATGAGTCGTCCGTTAGGCTGTATCTGGAGAAATAAAGGTTAGAATGGATCGTACGCTAGATCGTATCTGAGTAGCAGAATGAGCCGTCCGTTTGGCTGTATTTGATGATAAGAGGTAGTCGTACGCTAGACTACACTTCAGAATGTACCGTACGCTAGGTAGTATCTGAGGAATAAAGATCAGAATGGATCGTACGCTAGATCGCATCTGAGTAGCAGAATGAGCCGTCCGTTAGGCTGTATCTGATGATAAAAGGGGGTAGTCATACATTAGACTACACTTCAGAATGTACCGTACGCTAGGTAGTATCTGAGGGGATGAACATCCAAATGGGTCGTACGCTAGACCGTATTGGAACAGTTGAAGGAACCATACGTTAGGCTGAATCAGAATGAACCGTACGTTAGGCTATATCTGATAATATTTGTATATGTTGTATTTGCAATAAATGTCTGGGATGGGCTTAAAGATGCCATCATTAGGAGGATGTCAGAATGCTCATCAGAATGAACATCCATATGGATTATATCTGAAAGATGCATCTGAATCTAAAATGCAACCGATGAGGGTGTCCGTCTGAATGAACCTTTATTTTGACTGTATCGGGAGGATAATTAACCTGAAAAAGGTTAGCCTCATGCCATGTCATGATGCATGAGATGTTTTATGCTTGTGAAAATAAATGTGAACATTGCATGCATGTATATGATGCGAAATGATGCATGAATGAATTATGCGTCTGAAAATTTTTGCCAGGGGAAAATAAATCCCCATATTCTGGTTGGAGATATTTGTATTGATGACCCTTTCTTAGCTGGGGGTATTTGATTTCTTGTCTGATGGTAGAAATATTCACCAGGACCTGGCTAGGGGATAAAAGAGATGACCAGTCTGTCTAGTAATGCCAATTTCTTCTGGGAAATAACTGGTTTTGCTGGGGAATAGGATTAGCAACTGGATTCATCGGAAAGCATGGTTAGACTTTATCCTCGATCCTAAAGTCTTTTAGTAATTGCTATTCCTATTTTATGCATGTATTTTCGGAAAACATCAATCATATTCAAATGCATATATTAATTCGAATTAAATCAATGGATGTTTATGCAAACAAAACAGAGAAAGTAAAACAAAAGCATCTTTTTGGAAATAAAATTGTATCGATTTTGAAAGAGGGCCTATAAACAGGAAATTTGAGTACAAGGAGACAGAGATCCTAGTAAGAGGAAATTGTCAAGAAAACAAAGAAAAAGCTATGAAGAAAAAGTCCTATTGATTTTAATTTCACTACTGTCATTATGTCTTCAAGCCTCTCATCTCCTGCTGTCGGATAGAAGTGATTGGCTTGTTCAGTCCCTTTGACTTGGGTGAAGCTGACCGAGAACGGGACATAGTCATACGCTTTAATCCCTAATTTTTGCCTGGACCGCCTTTTCAGGTTTTCAGTCCACCAGGATACCCTTTTTTGCCCAAGCCGCCTTTTTAGGTCTTCGACTTGCCGGGTGTACATTTTTATATGTTTATCCCTAATTTTTCCCCGAACCCTTTTGGTTCGCCAGGATGCCCTTACTTTTGCCTAGATACATCGACCTAATGGGTCTCTTTTATGCGTAGTATTTTTTAACTATGTTTGCGTTCACAGGATGTGGGAAGTCTTCGCCATCCATTGTAGCAAGCATCATGGCTCCACCAGAGAATACCTTCTTAACTACAAACGGCCCTTCGTATGTGGGAGTCCATTTGCCTCTAGAATCACCTTGTGGTAGAATGATACGCTTTATTACCAAGTCTCCAATTTGATATACCTGTCTCTTGACTTTCTTATTAAACGCCTGGGCCATGCGCTTCTGAAATATCTGTCCATGACAAACAGCCGCGAGTCTCTTTTCATCAATCAAATTTATCTGATCGAGTCGAGTCTGAATCCATTCGTCTTCCTCTAAGCCTGCATCTTTCATAATTCTTAGAGAGGGAATCTGAACTTCCACTGGTAAAATGGCTTCCATTCCGTAGACTAAAGAGAAAGGCGTTGCCCCTGTCGAAGTGCGTACCGAAGTGCGATAGCCATGAAGAGCAAAGGGTAACATCTCATGCCAGTCTTTGTATGTTACTGTCATCTTTTGTATGATCTTCTTAATATTCTTATTGGCAGCTTCTACGGCGCCATTCATCTTTGGCCGGTACGGAGAAGAGTTATGGTGTTTTATTTTGAACTGCGTGCAGAGTTCAGTAATCATCTTGTTGTTCAAATTAGTACCATTGTCAGTGATAACTCTTTCAGGGATGCCATACTGACAAATAAGACTATTCTTGATGAACCGTGCCACCACATTCTTGGTGACAGAAGCAAATGAGGCTGCCTCTACCCACTTCGTAAAATAATCAATAGCAACAAGAATGAAACGATGTCCATTAGAAGCAGTAGGTTTAATCTCTCCAATCATATCAATGCCCCACATTGCAAAGGGCCAAGGTGCTGTCAACACGTTCAATGGAGTAGGAGGTACATGTACTTTGTCCGCATAGATCTGGCACTTGTGGCAAGTTCTGGAGTGATGGTGGCAATCAGCTTCCATGGTAGACCAATAATACCCTGATCTCAGAATCTTCTTGGCCATCGCATGTCCACTAGAATGAGTCCCAAAAGTACCGTCGTGTATGTCTTCCATAATTTTTTTTGCTTCCCTTTTATCCACACAGCGAAGCAAAGTCGAATCATGATTACGTTTGTATAATACTCCATTACTCAAAAAGAATTTAGCGGAGAACTTCCTCAGAAACTTTCTGTCATTGATGGATGCCCCTTCAGGGTAGTCTTGAGTTTCTAGATATCTTTTTACTTCGTGGAACCAAGGTTTCTCTTCTACTTCATCAGTATTCAATTCATAACAATATGCTGGTTCATCTAATCGTGCAATGATGATCATGGGAGCTTCATTGTCCCATCTGACTCTGAACATAGATGACATGGTAGCCAATGCGTCTGCCAACTGATTCTCTTCTCGTGGAATATATTCGAATGTAATCTCTTCAAAGTATGGGATTAATGTCAACACCCGCTCTCGATAAGGGATGAGATTCGGATGTTTAGTGTCCCATTCTCCTTTGATCTGACTGATTACTAAGGCTGAGTCTCCGTACACACTCAAAAACTTGATTTTCAGGTCTATAGCAGCCTTGAGTCCCAAAATACATGCTTCATACTCAGCCATATTGTTGGTACAGTCAAAACATAGTCTAGCAGTGAAAGGCGTATGGCAACCCCCTGGGAGAAATAATTACAACACCAACACCATTGCCCAACGCATTAGAAGATCCGTAAAAAACCATAGTCCATCGGGATCCCAGTTCGGGTCCTTCATCTGGTCCAGGTTCTTCATAATCAGTAACAAGCATGACATCCTCATCTGGGAACTCAAAATTCATAGATTGGTAATCATCAACTGCTTGATGAGCCAAATGATCAGCTAACACGCTTCCTTTGATTGCTTTCTGGGTAGTATACTGGATATCATACTCTGTTAAAATCATCTGCCATCTTGCTATTCTCCCGGAGAGGGCAGGTTTCTCCAATATATATTTGATAGGATCCATCTTAGAAATCAATAAAGTGGTATGATTCAACATATACTGTCTTAGTCGGCGAGCAGCCCAAGCCAAAACACAGCAAGTTTTCTCGAGCAATGAGTATCTTGTTTCATAGTCGGTAAACTTTTTGCTAAGGTAGTATATGGCATGCTCTTTTCGACCAGACTCGTCATGTTGCCCCAACACACACCCCATTGAATTTTCTAACACGGTCAAATACATAATCAGAGGTCTTCCTTCAACTGGTGGCATCAGAATTGGAGGTTCTTGGAGATACTTCTTGATTTTGTCAAAAGCTTCTTGACATTCGTCATTCCAGATCATCTCTTGATTTTTCCTTAGTAATTTGAAGATGGGTTTGCAAGTAGCAGTCAAATGGGAGATAAATCGGGCAATGTAATTCAAGCGTCCCAAGAAACCTCTGACTTCCTTATCTGTATGGGGAACTGGCATTTCTTGAATAGCTCTCACCTTATCCGGGTCAACCTCAATTCCTTTACCACTGACAATAAAGCCCAAGAGTTTACCGGATCTTACTCCAAAGGTGCATTTGTTCGGGTTCAATCTCAACTTGTATTTCTTCAACCTCTCAAACAGTTTGTATAAATGATCGAGATGTTCTTCTTCAGTATGAGATCTGGCTATCATGTCATCCACATATACCTCTATTTCATGATGGATCATATCATGGAACAAAACCACCATAGCACGCCGGTATGTTGCCCCTGCATTCTTTAAACCGAATGGCATTACTTTGTAACAGAAAGTGCCCCATTGCGTCACAAACGTAGTTTTCTCCATGTCTTCAGGCGCCATCTTAATCTGGTTATAACCTGAGAATCCATCCATGAATGAGAATACCTTGTGTTGAGCGGTGTTATCTACCAGAACATCAATGTGCGGAAGTGGAAAGTCATCTTTGGGACTCGCTTTATTCAAATCTTTGTACTATACACACATTCGCACCTTACCATCCTTCTTTGGCACTGGTACCACATTAGCAACCCATTGAGGATAAGAAGTAACAGCCAGAAAACCTGCATCGAATTGTTTCATAACCTCGGCTTTGATTTTCTCAGACATTTCAGGACGCATGCGACGAACCTTTTGCTTAACAGGACGACAATCTTCCTTCATTGGCAAACGATGCACTACTATATCAGTATCCAGTCTTGGCATGTCTTCATAAGACCAAGCAAAAATCTCTATATAGTCATGTAACATCTGAATCAATCTTTCTTTGACACTGTTTCCCAAGCCTGCTCCTATTTTGACTTCTTTCTTGTCTACTTCAGTACCCAGATTTACAGTTTCAATTGATTCCTCATGCGGCTGTATAGTCTTTTCCTCTTGCAGTAACAGTCTGGCAAGCTCTCCAGGTACTTCACAATCTTCCTCACTTCCATCCTCGGCTTGGTAGATCGGATTTTCAAAGTCATAATGAACAGTAGCAGAATTATTATCAACAGGATCCAAAGTGGATATGGATCTGCAATTTGTTACGTGAGTGTGTGTAAGAAAGCATAGCTTGTTCAAAAGATGACAGGAAAGATAAAGAGCGCAATATTTGAATGCAAAAAGTCCATTGATTTATTGAATGTGGATATGCTTATGAAAATGACAAAACCCTTAACAAATTAGCTATTTGTGCCCCGGGCATAGACACAATGCTTTAAGAAGTTCAATTGTAAAAATTAAAAATTTGCGACACTAAAATAGGCAATAACAATTACTCCTGACTAAAGAAAATCGAGATAGTGTCTTCAGCCTTCCAATTTTTGAGTCCGTCACCCATTGTTGGGAAGATCCAGTTATCCAAGTCGCAATCGCTATCAGCATCTTCTACAGCATTAACAGTCTTATCATGATTAGGCATAGGAGCAGTGATGACATTAGGAGTCTCCGGAGGATCGAATTCAATTTCTCCAGCGTCGATCATATCCTGAATCTTATTCTTCAACAACCAACAATCGTTTGTATCATGCCCGGGGCTATCGGAGTGATATGCACACCTGGCATTGGGATTATAACGAGGAGAAGTAGTGTTGGGATTTGCAGGAGGATCTCTGAGGGTAATTAAATTTGCTTTTAGCATACCCTGCAGTGCTTGTGCTAAAGTCATATTGATCTTGGTAAACTGCCTTCTTGGCCTGTCTTGTCTGTGTTGGAAGTTTTGAGATGGCGGTGCTGCAATTGTAACTGCTCCAACAGTATGGTCACGATTTTTCTTGTTGTGACCCCTTTGACCGTACACCGCATTTGATTCGTTCCTCCCCTGATAGGACTTTTTTGGTGCTTGCAGAGGTAGCCACCTGTATCTTTCCACTTCGAATGCCACTTTCAACACGTTCACCCGTTAATATAAGTTCAGTGAAACCCGATGAGGAACTTCCCAATAGATGGCTGTAGAATGGGCCAGTCAGTGTACCCATGAACATGTCCACTAATTCTCGATCAGTCATAGGGGGTTTGACTCTGCCAGCCAAATCTCTCCATTTTTGAGCATATTCTTTGAAGCTTTCTTTAGAGCCCATAGTCATATTCTGCAACTGTAGCCGAGTAGGCGCTAATTCAGAATTATACTGGTAGTGCTTGTAGAAAGTTGTCGCTAAATCAGTCCAGTTGCGGATGTTAGAGCTCTCGAGCTGATAATACCACTCTAACTGTGTGCCAGACAGACTCTCTTGGAAGAAATGGATCCATAGCTTCCTATCAGTGGTATGCGGCTGAATCTTTCTCACATAAGCTCTCAGATGCATCTGAGGACAAGACGCACCATCATATTTAGTGAAAGCGGGGACTTTGAATTTGCGGGGAATGACCACATTAGAGACCAGACCTAAGCCTTCGAAGTCCAGACCGGGCGCCTTCTGACCCTCCATAGTTAGCATACGTTCCTCCAGCAACTTATACTTATCATCTTTTGGAGAGTACTGTTCATTTTCATAATCTTCATCGTCGTCTTCAGGGTTGAAGGGATCAACATTTTCCTCTTCCGAATCATTTTCTGTCTCCTCTTCTTGATCCTTCGGAATTCTAATCTTGACTCCTGCGGCCTGTCCTTTAAGCCTTCTTCCCGGGTTAATGTAACTCACAGCTTTCTTGTCTTTCTTCTTCTCGAGCAAGAGAGCCTTCAGCTCATCCTGCCCCTTGGATAAGTTCAAGATCATCTCCTGGAATTGAGCATTCTGAGCCTGGAGATCTTTGATAGTTTGTTCGAGAGCCATCTGTTTGTTTAGAAGGAAGACCGTGAGAACATTGATCCTTTAGAATACCTGTTATGCGATGCTATGTTATGCTATGCAATGTATGAAATGTTTTCAAGGACTTTTGGAATTTAACTTTGCGTAAACCACCAAAAAGGGAACTTTTATTAATAATTTCTTTAATCAATGTTCATTACAAAAAATGATAATAAAATACAATGAAAGCTCAAGTCTCCCAGGGACGGCTTCTTTTTGGGCGGAGATATGCATTGAGTCTTCGTTCCTCATTAAGCTGGCTGGTGAGCTCTAATACTTTCTTCCTTTCTGCACCGAACTGAGTTTCAAAAGTATCCCTTTCCTCTCTCAACTGGATCCAAGATTTCTTCGATTCTTCAACATTGGTAGGCATATCTGGATAAGGAATGATCTGAGGGGCACCTCCTTCAACTTTTGGCTCGACAGTCAGAGGTCCGATTGCAAGATATGGCATGGTAAGCTCACGAGCTCTGGCGCGTACCCATCTGAATAAGGTTCCATAATAATAGAGTTTTTCTGTCCTAAAGTACTTCTTTTCACCATGCCCCAAGCTCGTACAAACCTTTGACGGAGACCTTGAGAATCGTTGTCATAGTCAAACACAGTGCCTTGAATAATTATTTCATGTGGACCTTCTCTTCTAGCATAACCGAACTGACGTAGGGCTAAAGCTGGGTTATAGGTAATACCTCCTCTTATCCCCAGGAGTGGTACGTTAGAGAATTCTCCGCAACGGTCAATGATGATAACATTTTCTTTGGGTTGAGGACACCAATGGATGTCTGAATGTGAGAGCGACATTATCCTTTGAGACCATTTCAAATCTTGCTCATTTTTCAATATTGATTGAGGAATGTGCGAAATAAACCACCTGGATAATAAAGGTACGCAGCACATGAGAGTCCCTTGCCTTTTCATAGTACGAGTGTGAAGGGAATGCGAAATGTCTCCAAGCAAGGTAGGCACAGGGTTATGAGTGAGAAATATCCTAACAGCATTCATGTCTATGAATTGATCCGGATTAGGAAATAGCACCAAACCATATATTAGTAGGGCTAGAACATCTTCGAAAGCATGGACATTCATAACTTTTAGGAATTATCGGGCTTTATTTATCAGAAATTTGGCAAGTAAACCCTTAACTCCACTTCTTGTTACCCAATTAGTTTCAATGTCGGACTTTGTCATGTGTAAAGCCGCGACAACTTCTTCAGACTTCGGAATCTTTTTTAAACCACTGAAAGGTGTTTGATCAAGGATAGGTATCCCAAGCAGCCTGGAGAATTCTTCTAATGTGGGTACCAACTGATAATCTGGGAAGGTGAAGCAATGATGTTTAGGATCGAAGAACTGGAATAAAACTCTCACCATATCTTCTTTGAAACCGGTGGTAACTAAATTGAGGAGAGAACCATGTTTCTTGATGAACTGAGCATGATCGGGCAGTTCTGACACTAAATCCTTGAGTTGAGGAGAGGTCGCTACAAAATTGATCCGGATGGTCTTCCTGGAAGCCATAGCCTGTTTAACAGAGCAAAGTTAAACCCCTAAGTCCTTGAAATGGTTAGTACAATGTCATGATGTTATGATGTTATGATGTTATGATGTTATGATGTTATGATGTTATGTAAGTAACAAACACAAACAAGTCACACCGCAATCATTTCTAGGTTTTAAGGCTTGCATGAGTTCCATAGGTAAGTACCCTCCCCACTGAAGTTTGGTTGGTTTCACCTGTCCTAGAATAGTAACCGGGTTCTAGAAGGATCTCAAATCATCGACCTTTCCTTAAGTCCACTTCAGTGCAACACCAAGCGGTTGACCAAAATTTCCCTAAAGTCCAATCTCAAAGAGTGTAGTATCGAGTATCAACCAACCCCAGTCGGAACCGAAGTCAGTTATCTCACTACTTTCTAATGGCTAGGATGAGTCAATTAGGGTTCTAAAGGCCTGGTTAATGCTTTGATGACACCACGCAGACGCCAAATTTTTCCTCAAGTAAACATGAGGAACATCAGGACATCTAAAGTGTCACATTAACCGTAGCCATCATTTTAACCATTCCAGTATAGGCCGGACAGTCGCGATGATCTCTTGCTACTTACCTAAGGTACACTAGATCCGGGTGTAGGATCTTTCACTCAAGCATAGAATACCCAAACGATACCTTTAAAGTAAATCAGCTGAAAGAACAATTCGAAAACATAAATGACCTTATTTTTAAGGTAACCTCTCTTTTTAAGGGTCCCCAGCAGAGTCGCCAGTTCTGTCATACGGTGAACTGACTTGGTGTGTTTTTGCTTTGGAAAGCAAATGTCGCGAATAGCAAGAGTCGCCACCGACTTTTCTTTTATCCAATAAGGAAAGGCGGAAAAGAACAGGAAAGACCTTGATTAGATTTTGGATTCGGGAGGTACATTATACAAAGGGAAGGTGTTAGCACCCTTTGCATCCATGGTTATCCATGGGCTCTTAATTGCTTAATCACTTATGTTTTTCTTGTCTGAAAAAGTGTTTGAGAACTGTTTAGAAAATGTTTTGAAAAGAGAGTTTAACTTTGTAATGATTCTTGTACGAATGTATACAAAGTATTTATCTCGTTTAATTTTGAAAGTTGTTTAGAAAAATATAACTTGGCAATGATTCTAGTACGAATGTATACCAAGTGGTGATTTTCTAATAGATGTTTTGCAAAGTGTGAGGTGTGAAAAGTATTTTAAGTTGTGAGTCAGGATTTAAGAGTTATACCTACCCAAGATCTTTATAGGTATTTCCTATCCTTATGAAGGTAAAACTGTCCTTACTATTGAGAAGTAAGTAGTCTTGTCCTTTGGATGTAAGGGACATCGTAGGTTCATCGATTGGTCATTGAAGGCAACATTTGTAAGGATACTTTAGCATTCGAAGGGACGATCATCATTTAACCGTAGGCTACAACGATGGGCCATCGAGGGACAAAATCATATATTCGCAGGCAATATCCGAGGGACTATGATTTATCTTATAGTGACATGATGATTTAATCGAAGGGTCTTTGCTAAGTGTATCCCCACATTCACGGGACATGACCGTAATACCGTAAGGCAACAAAGAGAGGGCCAAGATCATATATTCAAAGGCAACATTTGTAATCAGTTAGGTAATTAGGATGAATCTCCACAAGGGTATCCCACAAGTAAAGTGGAATACCTAGCAAGCTACCTTCTTCGAGAGTGTGTGAGCCCTCACAAAATTCAGCGAACAGGTCAGAATACCAAATGGGGTGCGATCAATAGTTGCACCGAACGAAGGAATCGCAGCAGTAATAATGTCAGGCAAATAATACATAGCTATGATAGAACATGTCAGATAAGCACATAACAGAACGGAAAAAAATCAGCGACTGTCGTGTTCGCTATTGCCTCGCCTAGCGAAGGCTTGGCGAACACTCGCTACATGTTTGCTTAGCGATGTGCTAGCGAACGACTGCGGGTTTTGAGTTTAATAACAGTACGATTTCAGTAAGCTCCAAACCCTATGGCATCCATTACAAAAATTACATGGTTAAACATTCAAGACATCCATGCATACTTAAATCCACATGCAAAACCTAAGATACATTTATAAATTCAATCATAATGCCACATGTAAATTGGGAGCATAAAGCGGTAGTGGTAGTGCAAACCTGTTTGCAATTGAATTGCAATGTTGAATTGGCAGATCACTCTTAGGGTTGGTGTCGGATTGAGTTGGGCGGAGGTAACCTTTGTGCAGATGAGTTTCCTTCAGGGTTTCCTTTAGGGTTGTTCTGAATTCTCTTGGTTAGCCTCCAGGGTTTTTCCGGTTGCCTCTGTTAGGGTTTGCTTGTTCCCTCTCTGTCCTCCGTCTGTCTATCTGTCCTTCTCGGTGTGAAGTTCTGGTATTTATAATAATTGTGTCTTGGTGGGCTCAGAATTAAGCCCAAAATTTTCTGGTATTTCGTGAGCTCGCTAGGCGAGTGAGGTAGCGAAGGATTCGCCTAGCGAAGGGTTCGCTCGCCTAACGAGCATGCCAGTTTAGGTCATCTTCTGGATTTGGTAACCTGTGTGCTGGACCCTTGCTCCTTTAACATTAATGTCTTGAAAATGGATTAGAATGTCTTGAAAAATGTCCTGAACACTTAACGGGCAAATTTTGGGGTATGACAGGCATCTTCAACTCCAAAGCTCTCTTCTTCACCCAAAGAGTGTAAGCTTCCAAAGCTACACATTTGCACGGACCAAGATCGGATATTCCCTTCCTATGCACATTATGCCAAGCATGCACAATCTTCTGATTTAAATGTTGGGGATCTTTACCCTCTTGATAGAAAATACCTTCTAACAAAGTGTTATTAGGTTTGTCTCTCAAGGGGAACCCAAGTTGACGACGAGCTAAAGCAGGGTCGTAGTTAATTCCTCCTTGTGTAACAATGAGAGGCACATTATAGAATTTACCACAACAATCAATAATCTCCAAACTTCTTAATGAAGGATCATACCAAACTATATCATCATTAGTGAGAGTCATAAGTCTCTGAGACCACCGTAGACATTGTTTGTTCTCCACAAAAGCAAGTGTCTGAGGCAAGTGCGAAATAAACCACTTGTATAGAAGAGGAATGCAACAGACAATAGTTCCACCACCTTTAGAGTTCCTTAGATGCAAAGAGAAATACATATCATCCAACAATGTAGGCACAGGATTCCCAATCAAGAAAATTCTAATGGCGTTAACATCAATAAAACCGTCAATGTTAGGGAACAAGGCTAATCCATAAATGAGCAACACAAAGATAGCTTCAAAAGCATCCACACTACCAGCTTGAGAAAAGGAAGTAGCTTCCTTGATGAGGAAATCAGATGGCAACCCAAACAATCCTCCTTTCTTTACCATATGAGCCTCTATCTCAAACTTCTTCAAGCTTCAGCAATAAGATGATATCTGGGAATCTCTTCCAATCCACTAAAAGGTACCTTGCTAGAAACAGGTATTCCCAAGAGATGGGCATACTCCTCCAACATAGGCACAAGCTGATAATCCAGAAAAGTGAAGCAACGGTAGAGAGGATCATAGAACTGCACTAACACACTCAAAAGTACTTCAACTACATCAGCAGACAAGATAGACAAAAGTTTCCCATGGCGTTGTTTGAAGTCCAAGGGATCTAATACAAAAGATGCTAGCTTACTTAACTCTTTCAAGTCGGGACATCTGAAACTGTACTTCTTAGTGTTCCTTCGTCCATAATCCATGGTCTGAAAATATTTGCAAATAATACCTCAGTTCCTTGAAATTTTCGTGTGATGAATGTTATGATGTGTATGAATGCATGAATGCAACAATCACAAATAAGGGATCACACACAAGTCAAGCAAACAAAGGTCAAGGGATGAATCAAGTCATTGTTAATATCAATCATCCATTTTGGTAGATTATGGTTCTCACCTTATCAACACCCAAGTTCCATTGATATTGACAAGACTTGATTGGATCAACCAAGAATCAAGGGTTTGTTGTGAGTCACGAGCATGGAGTCTGGGTAAGAACCATCCCAAAGGAATGGACTAAGGCTAAAAACATGTAGATCATGTTCTAAAAAGTTCCCAGAGTCTTAATTCCATCTATCGGATATTACAGGTTAAGATGACTAACTCATCAACCCATAATATTCTCAAGAGAAACTCGTCTGAATGTAGTATCGTGTCACAACTGTTATCAAGTCTACACTTGAACAATCTCCTCACTACGTCCTAAATAGGCCAAGGGGGGTTAAATGTTCTACGGTCCTCAGCTTCTCGAGCCCAAATTAGAGATAGTAATGCCTAACCATATATACTTGTGTGACATTTCCAAATCCAAAAGGGTCTCCACTGAGGAGATGGATCTCAAGCCAACTTATTAAGGACTACTCCACAGAAGTCGAACATGACTATACCATCCTCATATCTTAATTGCACTCAAGTTCGGGTTAGAACTTATCTCACCACTCAGAGATCACCAAGCACAACAAGCAGATTATATCATACAAATATACATACATCACATATATATAATTATATACACATAAAAAAATAGGCTAAACCCACTGGAGACTACTCCCTAGCAGAGTCGCCACTTAATTTTTGTAGCGGTAAATACATGATCATCAAGCTATGGATAAGCAAGACATCAAATAACAAGAGTCACTACCGCGCTTTTATTGTTTCAAAGGGAAAAGGGAAAAGTACAAACAAAACCCAAAAATAAGAAGTTTTCAAATCAAAACTAATAAAATGCCAGAGATTACAGGTAAGGGGGTTGGTTACATAGAGGGAAGGTGTTAGCACCCTAAGTGTCCTAGGTACTCCTAGGGAGCCCTTTCTTGTGTGCATATGTATTTTGTACAAAGTGATGTTTACAAACAAATAGAATTTGGGGATGAGAAAAGAATTCATTGATTATATTTTTGTGTTGGACAAGACCTTCAGACTTGTGCCTACGTACCAACATAAGAATGAGGGATCAAAACCTCGTAGTTCGTGATACAAATTTCAAAGGGGATGCATTGCTTTTAATAAAAATTAAGTTTGGAAGGCACAAAGGCCTAAAAATTGTTTGAATGAGTTAGTTCTTTTTGGCTTTTGAAAATTTCAAGTCAAGTATAGTTAGGTTTATTTACAAGTTTGATTTAAGAAAAGAAGTTTAAAATGCAATGGCATAAGGCCAAAGTTTCTAGTTTGCAAAATGGTCTAAGTTTAGAAAAAAAAAAGACAAGTACAAACAAAGAAGTTTTTAAAAGGAGGGAAAGATTTTGAAATTAAAGAGATGTGGAGGAGATGAAGAGACTAATCCTAAGCACAAATTTAAAAGTTAAGAGTTGAAAAGATCTGACCAATGGGTTACAATCCAATAGGCAAGAATGCCATATAGAAACCCAAATTCCCTTGGACATTAGGATCAAGCAACAAACAATGCATAACATATTAACTTGAAGAGAAAGGCATCAAATAAAGATAGCCACATCCAAGCTTTAGCCACTCCATAATCTTCTTCAAATTTGCCCATGTAACAGATGAATTCCACAAGTTACAGGTTCAGAATAACAGCTTCACAATGATCATGTTGCAGATGAACTCAGATGGATCTTCAATGATGTATCAGATGCAGTTTCAAATTGCAAGCACTTGGTTACATGAAAGTTGGCATTGGCCAAGTCCTTTTTTATAGGGGTGTTGTCTAAATTATAAGTCCAATTGTCCAAGATCAAACCAACAGTCCACACAATAGTTTTTTAGGGTTTTTGTTCTTATTAAGTACATTAATGGTCAAAGACCACACAAGCAAACAAAACATGCACAAACAAGATATATCACACAATATGGTCCAAGTGTACAAAGTGAAAATGGCATTAATATAAACAATTAGAATGGTATGAATAACGGCAAATGAATGGAGCTTAAAACTAAAGGGCATTAAAAGTAAATGGCTTGAAATTAAATGTTAGTTGTTAATGAATTAGAAGTTAGTATTGCTTTTGCTTTTTTTATATTTTTTAAGTCATTCTGTGGAGAACACTCAACCCATTGGATCCTTGAACCAAGACATCTTCCAAAGGAAGGAAAAAAGGCCAACTTTCCATACAATACCATGAAAGAGGGGAGACTTACAATCTCACTAACTAGAATGCTATGCCTTTTTGTGTCAAAAATTTAGCGTTATGTTAAGCAATCATAATTGGACTTATGTAGAAGTCACAACTATTTGAGGTCGGGCAATAGAATTTTGGTGTTAATGCATGTTAGAGACATAGTATAATGGACTATGCTCATGAAACATACCACAAACAAAAAGAATATGCAAAATAGGTGAACTAATCTCATCCATACTTATGTTGATTTTTCAATCAACTAGCCTTAGGACCTTGAGATATCATAGGCCAAATGGAATGGATGCATAAAGAAGGGGAATTAGATGAAGAGGAATGGGAATAGATCAAAACTCAAATTAGACAAAGGAGGACTTATACCAAATTAAGATCACTCATTCATTTTGGGAGATGGAATGTATATTCCATCAATCCCCTAAATTCTATGATCTTAACCTAGCAAAGTCAAATCAACTTTGACCAAGGCCCAACAACACAAGTGAAACTTATACAAACAATTAAAATGGCTGAACATAATTATTTGGCATTTATTCAATTTAAAAATACTAAAAATAATGCATTAAATTAAATATGGTTTGTAAAATTCCTAAAATCTCATCAAAACACCAAAGAAATGGCCACGAGATTTATCATAGGTCAAACAAGGTCAAAGGACCTTGGAGAAAAAATTTCAGAATTTTTGGAAACTTAAAAGTATTTTTAAACAATTAAAAATATTCACAAAATCAATTAAATCATGAAAAATATTAATAACGATCCAAAAAAAAATAATTTTAATTCAAAATATGAAAGACGATTTTATTTTAAAAAATTTGGTGAAACTCTCATATTTTTTGGATCAATATTAAAATTAATATGAATTAATGAAAATAAAACAAATTAAATGAAATTCAAATAATCAGAAAAAACGAGAACCACTTTATATCCCCCATTAATTGAGGTGGCAGATCAAATGGATGAAAATGCGCGCTCCATGGTACACTTGAGTCAGTGCACCACACCAATGGTAATCAGAACCAACATGTGAGATTAAAACATTTCAAATGAGATCAATGGTTCAAAACCTGTCCAGCACACCACTGACGCTGGAACTCTGGTCACCTTCTCAAGCGAGGCTCATCGGACTGGTACAGTCATCACCATTAAAAAATGAAAAAGGAGGACATGATCTGAAAGAAAAAATGGCGTAGAGCACGAAACAGACCTCAATTTCAACTAACTTCAAATATATAGAAAGATATGAGGAGTTGAATTTTGAGGTGTGTCAACTGAGTTGCTTCGATTTGACCTCAAAGCAACTCAATCTTCTTGCCTACATTGGTAGGACTTCAGACAACCAAAGATCCAAGAGAATTGATGAGAATTGAGTGAGAACCGAAGAGAAGAAGATTTCTGAAAATTAACTTTAATGTTGTGCATAATTGGGTCTTGTTTGCTTCAAACTTGACTTTATCACACTCGAGGAGCTCACAGAAGTGGTTTGGCAATGGAACAAAGCTTTGGATCCTGGAGTTTTTGAATTTCCAAAGAGTGAGATTCAAACTCAATTTTCAAGTTGAAAATTCTCAAGTTTTCCTTTGAATTGTGAGGGTTTCAATTGAGGGGCAAAGTTGGCGCGCAAGGTGTGTTTGAAATGAGCTCAGAGGCCTTGTATTTATAGCATTTGGGATTGATAATTGCACACTTGAAAATTTGTTAAATTTGGCAATATGATGCATAAGCTTGCATGGGCGTGTACAGGCCCATGAAGCAATCCATTTTGATCCAATTGCAACTGTACTGAAGTTCAAATGATGCTTGAATGGCAAGGCAATGTGAAATGGAGTTTTGGACATTTGATTTTTCCACTTGATGCAAACCTGTTAAGACCATGTGCAGCCCTAGCAAACCTCATCCAAAATAAATGAAATAGGACTCTTTGTAAAGCTTAGATCAAGGGGAACAACTTTTATGTTGGGTACGTTTCCATTTTTGACTTGTATCATGGTGAATTTTGAGATGGAATTTTGAAATTTTCAACATGTTGAAAAATTTCCTAAGTGTAAGGTCATATATCTCAATATTCCACCTTGCTGAACTTTTTATGTGAGCTCCAAATGAGAACAATGTCTTCATAAAAGTTGTAGCTCTTTCAAAGACCTTAAAAATGGTCACCAATTTCATGTCATTTGGATTTAGAATGATAGAGTTATTCATTTTTGAAGTTGAGGAAAATCGCTTGTTCAATGGTATATGGCAAAAATGACCTATAATGTATCCTTATATCACATGCTCATAAAAGTTGATTTAGCTCTCACTCCAAACATCAAAGTTGAATTAGGCATCTTTAATTTGATTGTTCAACTTGGAAATCTTTCATCTCATAAAAATTGAGCAAGTTATGGCCTTGGGAAGTTGACTTTCAAATTAGGATTTAGACAAAATGACCTATAATGTTTCAACATAGAAAATGATTTTCCAAGAAAAACTAGCTCTAGGTCTCAACATGAAAGTTGTTTGTAATGCCATTTAGAGTAAAGTTTATCTTGGAATAGTTTTCATATGGTGAAAATAGTAGGAGATAAGGTCTAGGGAGACCCAATTTTGATCAGATGAATTCATCTGGCCAACCACCATCAACCAACTTTCTAACCTCCAATTCTCTTGACTTTATAGGCTAATGGTAGATCATATATGCATAATATGGTGAATTTTTATATGTACCTTAAGAAATTTGATCAATTGGTGAGATAGCTTGTTGGAGAAGTTACTTAAGATACCCAGTCAAACTAGGGTTTCCAAGGCAAATCACCTCCAAATTCTTGAAGAATTCTTGATCAGTATAACATGTAGAGATCATTGGGACTCATATATGATGCTTTGAGACATTTTGAATCAATCCTTGGTTGTTCTCTTAGCTATGAGGGTCTTAAATCCTAGATATGAACTTGATAGATCAATGATGATCATGCCCTACCTACAAAAGAGTTAGACAAATGCAAAGACATATTTTTAGTATTTTGGTTAGTAAAATGATGATATACAAGTATGATACAATCACATAGTGCTTGGTGATCTCTCCCAAAGCAAACCCAATGAAAGAGGGGTAAGGAGGATGCTAAGGTGTGATCCCAATGCCAATGCATATGATGAAATTGCATGAGGGATCTTAGGGTCAAAATTGGGGTCTTACAACAGGTAGTTGTAATTCCTTTTTTATTTTCTTTCCCCTGTAGGTTATTCTTACCCAGTAACTGGTAATGAATATGCCTCATTTTTCTCAGCGAGTCATCCTTGATATGTTTACCCTAACCGGTAATGAATGTCCCCCTGTCCGAGTGTATTATCTTCTTACCAAGTAACCGGTAATAGATAATGTATCTCTTTTACTCCTATGTTGAATTTTTTTTCTTCCCCAGTTGAGTTTAGTTTCGTATTTCTTTGAGAAATCGAATCCCCTTTTGCGTTTGAATATTTCAACTTTGTTTTGATTTACCCATTTTTCTCAGCGGTTGTTTCTTGTTGTATTGGTGTTATCCCAATACATGCAGATTTTCCTCTTTCCCCGATCAAATCTTTCCACTGATTTATCTTCATGGAAAATCCCCTTGTGTCGCCAGCAGCTTTCAAGTCATAGTCTGGCCTACGCATAGCTTTTATCCCCAGAGCCTATGTCCATCAGTGGGTTTTCCTTATGGAATGCATTGTGCTCCTCGGGACTTTTCAGTCTCTCCAGATTCTTTTCCTTTATGGAAATATATTCCCCACAAAGATTATTTTTGCATACATATCATATGCATCATGAGGTCTCTTAGGGGCCAAAATTTGTTTCTAGATATTTTTATTTAAGTCCATTCTGCTGAGTTGATACGAATATTTTAACCTTCACATCCTCATCTAGAATGTCCTTAAATAGGGGCAGTTGTAAGACCCCAATTTTAACCCTAAGATCCCTCATGCTAGCTCATAATTTACGTTGGCTTTGGGATCACACCTTGGTATCCTCCTTACCCCTTATTCATTGGGGTTTGCACGGGGAGGGATCACCAAGCACATTTGATTGTATCATACTTTATTTTCTTTTGTTTACTAACCAAGATGCCAAAAATATGTCTAGTATAGTTTCATTTCTTTTGTAGGTAGTGTGTGCACCCATTTGTGCCCTATCAAGCTCACATATAGGGTTTGAGACTCTCAATGCAAGGGATCAAGTTAGAAAAGGTTAATATTAGTTATAAGTATCAAATATGGATCCCATGTTCTTTATTTGTTAATTTGATCAAGAATTCATCAAGAATTCATCAAATATGGAAGCCCTAATTCATCTGGGTATCTTGTGTGACTTCCTCAGCAAGTTTATACACCAATTGATAAAATATATCAATGTATACTCCATTTAACATCATCTTATTCATATATGATTCTCCATGAGCCCCAAAGATCAAAGAAACCTCAAGTTTGCAAGTTGGTTCAAAGAGGTTGACTAGAGAAAGTCAACTAGTTAAATCTAGGGTTCCCTAGACCCTATCTCCTATAATATTTGTCATATGAAAATTATTAGAAGATAAAAGTTACTCATTATGACATTCCAAGAAAATTTCATGTTGGCATCAAGATCTAATTTTGCTTAGAAAGTCATTTTTTATGGTGAAAGATTATAGGTCATTTTGTATGTGCCCTAGTTAGGAGGTCAACTTCCAAGGATCATAACTTGTTCAATATTTATGATATTAAGGCTATACAAGTTTCATAATAAATTTCAAGATGTGTTATCCAACTTTTATTCTTTGATAAATGTCAAATTCTACTTTCAAGGGCATGTGCCAAGAGGAAACATTATAGGTCATTTTGGGCCATTACCATTGAATAAGCATTTTTCCTCAACTTCTAAAGTCCATAACTCCCTCATGCCAAATCCAAATTATGTTAAATTTGTGAAAAAATTGAAGAGTAATTAAATAGATACAACTTTTGTGAAGAGACCATTTTTATTTGAAGCTCATAGCAAATGTTATTCAAGGTGGAAGAAGTGATCATTTGACTTTGTACTTAGAAAATTTTCAACCATGTTTGATTTCTCCAACTTCCACCTTAAAATTCATCATGATAAAAGTTCCAAATGAAAAAGTCTTAAACGTCAAAGTTTTTACCCTTGATGTCACATTTCCAAAGCATCCAAGATCACTCCATTTGGACAAGAATTGAGGGACTTGCGCATGGGTTCTTCTCATGGTTTATTTTGGCAACATTTGAATTCAATTTTCATTTAGCTTTGCATGGCTCCATGTTATGACATTAATATAATTTGTGCATGAATTGTAGTGGATTGCAATGATCATTTTGGGCCTAGCACATGCCCATGCACCCATGCACTTGAATTTCTATTTTTGGCTCAATTTTCAAATGGTGTGAATATCACTTTCCATGGCCTATATAATGAACTCATTGGCCTCAGATTGAATGAGATGCCTTGCCCAAGCCTTGCCAAGTAATCTCAGAACCTTGTTCCATAAAATACCCTGAGGATTTCATTGAAATCGAGTTCTTGATTCAACTTCTGTTTGTGAACAAGAACTCCAACGATTCATAGCCAAATCACTACAATCTGAGGTAATTTTTCCAGATTTTCAAGTCTTCGATTCTCCCTCATTTCTCTATAATTATACTTGTTTATTGGTTGTCTGAAGTCCTACCAATGTAGGCAACAAGATTGAGTTTCTTTGAGGTCAAATCGAAGCAACTCAGATCGTGTATCTAAAAATTCAATTCCTCATATCTTTCAATATACTTGGAATTAGGAGAAACTGAGGCCAGATTTGGGCTCCTGGACTTTTTCTCTTTAAAATAGTGAATGCGCTTTTTATTTTAGTGAACTTTGGTGTTGGACCAGTCCGGTGAGGTCCACCGGAGAAGACGACCAGAGCTAGGGCTTCGGTGGTATGTTGGCACACTTCCTGACCATCTGATCATGTAGAAATGTTTTAATCTAAGCCATTCATTTTAATTACCAAGCATATGAAGCGTTGACTAAGGACCATTATGGAACGCGCACGTTTGGCCATCAGATTTGCCACCTCAATTAATGAGGGAGGTCTGATGACCCTTCTTTTTTCTATTTTCTTTTTAATTTTTGATTTTTCATTTAATCCATTTATTTTGTTTAATTCATACTAATTTCATTTTTAATCCAAAAAATGCGGGACTTTCACCAGAAACCTTTAAATATTTTCTTCTTCCATATTTTGAATTAAAATAATTTTTTGGATTAATTTTTTTATTTTTCATGAATTAAATGATTTTTAACTTGTTTTAAATATTTTTAAAATACTTATAACTTTCCAAAAATTCTATAAAAAAATTGTCTAAGGTCCTTTGACCTTGTTTGACCTAGGATAAATCCTTGGCCATTTATTTGGTGTTTTGAAGGGATTTGAGGTTTTGTCCATTTTAAAATGCATTTTAATTCATTTTTAAATTGATTTTTAATTGAATAGTTGTTTGAAAATTATGTTGAGCTATTTAATTGGTCTTGTGATATTTGACTTTTTGTTTGGATTTGATCATGGTCGATTTGACTTTTGTTTGACCAATACTATTGGATTTAGGGGATTTGATGAAATGTACATTTCATCTCCCAAAATGAATTGATAGTATTGATTAGATGAAATTCCTTGTATGATCAATTTGGATTTCTACTTCCCTTTCCCCCTTCATCTTCATTCATATTCTTCCCTAATCCATCATTGACCAATGAATTCTCTTCATGTCTAATGTTAGTTGATTCATCAATGACCTTGTGTCAGATGAATCAACATGAGCCTGACTGAGATAGGTCCCTCCCATTTTTTAGTGTGTGGTATATTTTAGGAGTTTGGTTCTTTGTACCAAATCTCTAACATGCATTAACATCTATATTTTTATTGCCCAACCTCAGATAGTTTTGACTTCTACATAAGTCCAATTAATACTGCTTAACATAGAGCTAAATATGTCCCCAAAAGGCATATGATTCTTGTAAGTGAGATTGTAAGTCTCCCATTCTTCATGGCATTGTGTAAAGACTTGACCTTTTTTTCCTTTCATGAGAGCTAGCGGCATACTTGTTGATTTATTCAAGTTGGATCCCTTCTCATGGATGATGTCTTGATTCAAGAATTCATACTTGTGAATAAATGGTTGAGTGTTCTCCAAAGAATGACTTAATCAATCAAAACTCTTCACTAACCTTTGACTAACTCTTTATTAATGTTGCTTTACTTTCAAGTTATTTACTTAATTCACTTTAGATTTTAGTACCTTTATCATTTTTCTTCCATTTACATTTCATGCAACTTGTTTATGTTTCAGTCCTTTTTCCCTTTGCTCACTTGAGCCATATCTTGTGATTATATATATTGTTTGTTTGTTTTGATTTTGTTGTGGTCTTAGGACCTTAAAACACCTAATAACAACAAAAAACCTCAAAAACATCTTGGTGGACTGTTGGACTTGATCTGAACTTTTGGACTTAGGATAGGTAACTTCCTTATGCTTTGAGGACTTGGCCAATGCTACTATCTGAGACTGAATTATACTTGACATTGTCTTCCATCTGATGCAAGGCTCGAATAACCTTGATTCATCTGTCACTTTGTCTTTGCGCTTAATTGTTATCCTGTTATTATTGTTGATGTTTGATGATTGTTCTGAGTTGACCAAGGGATATTTTTCATTTGATACATTGGAAGACATTGAAGACTGCTAGCTATTGGATTGCTTGCTTGGATATTATGGCTATCTTTATTTAATGCCTTGATCTTGATATGGTTTGCTTGGATATTTCTTATCCTTGTTGCTTGCTAAAGTCCAAAGGAAAATGGGTTTCTATATGACATTCTTGTCTGTTGGATTGCATCCCATTGGTCAGATCTTTTCAACTCTCAACTTTTAATTTTTGTCTAGGATAGTCCCTTCATCTCCTCCCACTTCTTAAATTTCAAAATCTCTCCCTCTTTTCAAAAAAAATCTTTGTTTGTGTTTTCTAACTTAGACATGTTTTAATGATTAGAAACTTTGGCCTTATGCCGATGTATTTTCAAATATTTTTCTTAATCAAACTTGTTAATGAACTTAACAATATTAACTTCAATTTCAAAAAGACAAAAAGAACTAACAACCCCATTTAAATCTTTGGCCTTTTGTGCCTTCTCTATTAAACTTTTGTTAAAAGCAATTCACCAGCTTCTTTGAAATTTTTACCACGAACTACGGGGTTTTGATCTCTCATTTTTATGTTGGTATATAGGAATAAGACCTAAGGTCTTATCAAACACAAAAATATAATTAATGAATTCTTTTCTCATCTCCCCACTCTATATTTTTATGAAACATCATTTAGACCAAAACACTTGCACAAAAAAGGGCTCCCTAGGAGTACCTAGGACACTTTGGGTGCTAACACATTACCTCTATGTAACCAACCCCCTTACCTGTAATCTCTGACATTTTATTAGTTTTGATTTGGAAACTTCTTATCTTTGGGTTTTGTTCGTACTTTTCCCCCTTTCCTTTGAAAACAATAAAAGTGCAGTGGCGACTCTGATTTTATTGACGTCAAGTTTATCCATAGCTTGATGGTCATGAATTTACAGCTACAGATGCCTCTTCTGTCAGGAAGACCTCTAATCATGTACCTCACATTCCTTGAAGGGTCAATGGGATGCGTCCTAGGTCAACATGACGAGACTGGAAGTAAAGAGCACGTCATATACTACTTAAGCAAGAAGTTTATCGATTGTGATAGCAGATATTCTATGCTTGAAAAAACCTGTTATGCACTTGCTTGGGCTGCCAAACGCTTGAGACAATACATGTTTATGCATACAACACTCCTAGTCTCCAAGATGGACCTTGTCAAGTACATCTTTGAAAAGCCTGCTCTCACCGATAGAGTCGCCCGTTGGCAGATGGCCTTAACTGAGTATGACATTCAACATATCACCCAAAAAGTTGTCAAAGGAAGTGTCTTGTCATACTATCTTTCTCATCAACCCTTGGAGGACTATTAGTCAACGCGCTTTGAATTCCCCAACGAGGATATCATGTTGGTATGGGATTGCAACATTCCAGTCCCCGAGGAAGGACCAGAACCTGGCTCATGTTGGACACTTGTGTTCGATGGTGCTTCTAACGCCTAAGGCAATGGAATTAGGCAGTCATTACATCCCCAACTGGTTTTCACCTACCATTCACTACGAGGTTGTGTTTTGGTTGCACCAACAATATGGCGGAGTACGAGGCTCGTATCTTAGGCATTGAAGCTGCTATTGATCTTAGGATCAAAATCCTTGAAGTTTATGGAGATTCAGCCTTGGTCATCATCCAAGTCAAAGGAGATTGGGAAGCTCGTAATTACAAATTGATCCCTTACAAAGAGCATGTCCTAAAGCTAATCCCATACTTTGACAAGATCACCTTCCATCACATCCCTAGAGAGGAGAATCAATTGGATGATGCCTTAGCAACTCTATCATCCATGTTTAAGGTCAAGTGGAGAAATGAAGCACCATATATTCGCATTGACTACTTGGACAAACCAGTTTACAGTTCGGTAGCCAAAGACGAGTCCGATTACCATCCTTAGTTTTATGACATCATGAAGTACTTGGAGAGTCAAGAATATCCTGAAAATGAATCCATCACGGATAAAAAATATCTTCGAAAGCTCTCATCCAAGTTCTTCTTGAGTGGAAGGGTACTATACAAAAGAAATTATGATTCGGTTTTTCTTAGATGTGTAGAAAAACAAAAAGCAACCCGGATTATAACGAAAATCCATGAAGGCTCATTTGGTACGCATGACAATGGACATACAATGGTCAAGAAAATCTTGAGGGTTGGCTACTACTGGATGACTATGGAGGTTGACTGCTACCGCCACGTCCAAACATGCCATAAATGTCAAATCTATAGTGACAAGATCCATGTACCATTGGTACCACTCAATGTCTTAACTTCACCTTGGCCTTTTCCCATGTGGAGCATTGACGTGATTGGACGTATCGAGCCAACTTCCTCGAAGGGACACTGTTTCGTTTTGGTAGCTATAGATTATTTCACCAAGTGGGTGGAGACAGTCTCATACGTGAACGTCACCAAGCAAGTCGTGGCTCATTTCTTGAAGAAATAAATCATTTGTCGTTATGGGGTCCCAAATAATATCATTACAGATAATGGTTCAAACCTCAATAACAAGTTGATGAAAGAATTATGCAAGAAATTCAAGATCGAGCATCACAACTCATCAACGTATCAACCAAAGATGAATGACGCTATTGAGGCAGCCAATAAGAATATCAAGAAAATCGTGAAAAAGATGGTGGAAACCTATAAGGATTGGCATGAGATGATCCCATTTTCGTTGCATGGCTATCGTACTTCAGTATGTACCTCCACTAGGGAAACCCCTTTCTCTCTCGTTTATGGCATGGATACAGTTCTGCCTATTGAAGTGGAAATTCCCTCCTTGAGGATTTTGACTGATGTCAAGCTCGACGAAGTTGAGTGGGTACAAGCAATATTTGATCAGTTGAACCTCATTGATGAAAAATGCTTGGCAGCCATCTGCCACGGTCAGTTATACCAAAAGCGTCTCAATAGGGCATTGGACAAGAAGGTTTTTCCTCGAAGTCTCAAGCCTGGAGATTTGGTTTTGAGAAAGATTCTACCAACTCACTCTGACCTGATCGGCAAATGGACACCAAATTATGAAGGCACATATGTTGTAAGAAAGGTTTTCTTTGGAGGAGCCTTAATACTCGCAACTATGGATGATTGAGATCTTCCATCCCTTGTGAATGCGAACGTAGTCAAAAAATACTACGCTTGTGTCGCATTACGCGAAAAACCGGCGGGAAAACGAAACAACAGATCCGTCACCGTGCGTTATTTATCCCAAAAGAGGGAAAGGAAACGCTCGAAGTAAACCTGGGAAAGACATGGTCTCACGACCAGAGAAAGATGGGATCGGGAGTCGGTTATGCAAAGGGAAGGTATTAGCATCCCTACGCATCTGTCGTACTCGATGGGATCCACGCGTAAAAGAAAGGATAAGGTTGCTAAAAACTGATCACAAACTGCACACAAGACTGGAAGGAAACATAAGAAAACAAGAGAAACTAACTCGGCAGGATATCGCATCCTGGGCCTACTTAGTCTGTCAGGCACAGACATCAGAGTCGACGTAGTTCGGGACAGGGGGAAACGTGCTCGCTAGGATGTCGCATCCTATGCATACGTATCTTCTCTAACCATAGAAGAATCAGAGCACTCGTAGCTCGGCTAACGCACGCCAAACAAAACCAACACAGGAAACCGACTGCCAATCGCTGGACTTATGTCAGACTCCGCACAAGCAGGCAAACATGGAAACCGAATGCCAATCGCTGGACTTACATCAGACTCCGAACCAACAAACACACATAGGAAACCGACTGCCAATCACTGGACTTACGTCAGACTCCAAACACACACAAAGGGGTTGAAAAAGAAAAAGGGCGCCGGGAGAGATCAGCTCATCTCCTGCCTACGTACCTCATCTGGTATGAGGATCAGGGCGACGTAGTTCCCCTAAACAGGGAAAGAACTTCTATCCTAACCAGAGACAAAGGGAGGATAACAATCTACTAGGGAGACTACGACTCGAGCCTAGAAGTTGTCATGCATAAGATCCCTATGTTGAGGTCTCTATCCTAACTTGCACAGGAAGCAAGCTAGCCTAACAGCACAATAGCAAACACAAGCAAGCACACACACTATATGCAAACAGTTTGGGCTCATACAAGGCTAGGCTTTAGTCAAGGGGTCAAATCAACCTCGACAAACAAGCCAACTGGAATAGGGTGTGGTTAGCTCTTAACCCCAACATTGAGAGTTAGGGTGAAGCAGATGAAATGGGAAGTGAGGGTAAGACCTCACAGCTCTTATCCCTGGCCTGGGAGAGCTTCAGCAAATGAAAGTGTGGGAGTTCAGAATGTAGGAACTCTTCTCCACATATGACTGACACAACAAAGATCTTGGGCTAATATCCACAGTGCATCAACACAAGGTGTGTGAGCAAAGTGAATGACACAACAGAATAGCAGGGGATGGATTGCACATCCCTTGTATCTGCCAATGCCTCTTCACTTAGGAGGTCTTTGATATGTACAGGGCACAAAGATAAACAAACACAAGCATTGCCTCTTAAGAAGGGCTTCAGACAGGTGCCTGCCCACATAACAGGACAGGTCTTCCAGACTACATGAAGTCAGAGAAATATACCTAGGTTAAGCAACCCACAAGCTAGCAAAGCAAGTTCAAAAGAACTTAAAGCAACTTAGGTACCTGAAAAAATCTAAACCAATCAGTTTACAAGTCAAACAAACAAACAGACAACAGTCAATCACACAATCAGACAGATAAGGCATTAGGCAACAATGTGCCAGCCACAAGCCAATAGGCACAACACAAATGACTTGGCATCAACCTACAAAATAACATAAGGTTAGCCAACATCAATCAACTAATCAATCCAAATGAGTGAACCACTTCAACCATGGTAATGTGCTTCTTAACCTGAAATCCACAATCCAAACAGTGAGTCCAAACCACTAGGTCAAAGCCTAGGGTCAAAAGAAAGTCAAACATTCAAAACAGAACATGAAATTTAACATGAATCATCTTCAATCAATCAAGAACACAACTCAAAAGGTCCCATATCAATATCATTAACCAAAAGCATTTCATGATCAATTGAAGTTCAAGGCAATTTTAAAGCTCAAATGTGACCATCCAGAATGAAAAATCTCAATCAAATCAGAAATGATTCAAATAATTCCAACAAAATTCATGAGCAATCACAACATCTATAACATGCATCACACAAAAAATCAGGAGCATAGAATATCATTTGGCATGGCAAACACATCATGTAAGTTGAATATCACAAGGTGTAACACAATTTGTCACACTAACTTAGCACATTCATAAAACAGAATTGACAATTGATAAAAATACCAAATCAACACCAAAATGTCAAGCAATATGTCTAGTTATAGCATGCAAAATTTCATATTCATTGGATCAAAGACCAGCATTTCACAACATGATAACCAAGGCAAGGTCAAATATGGACATGTACTCAAACATTCTAGCACCAAAACATATCCAGCCAAGCACAACTTGCATTTTCATAATCAAAAAAAAGTAGACAACATGAGGATCACAATGCAAAAAATTGGAGGTCATTTGGATGAATTTTCAATTTATTGTGAATTTTAGAAGTTCATGGAAGAAATAAAAAATGAAATGGGAGGCATGGCATGAAATATGAAGGAACTAGTGAAAATGCAAGGCAATGTGAGAAATGCCATCAGCCAGGCTCGAACCGGTGCCAAATTCAAACTACATAGCGCGCCTAATGCAAAACAACTGCGTTTCAGCATACAAACCCTAAGCGCGCGCATGCATGGATTCAAAAATCCACAGGTAATGCACATGCGTTCCGCAGGAAATCACATGCGTTTCGTGGCAAAATTCGCAGGAAAATCTCCAGCAAAACTGGAAAATGAAGAACACGATGAAGATCATGAAGATCTTCATCCAACTTTTCCAGATTTTTTCCAAAAGTTCCAGAAATGAAAATCAAGCATGGCATTCAAATCATTAGGCATCATACATCAAGAATCCATAAACATTTCATGCAAAAACAACATCACACGCATGGATCGAAGAAATTAAAAATCAACATCAAAACTTGAATCACATGTAACTAACTCAAATCAGCACCAAATCACTCCATTCAAAGCTCAGATTTACCACCATTCAAAGATCTATACAACTAGCATAATGGATTGGAAGATTAAAGAAGTCAAAAAACCAACCTCTTGATGAACAGAATTGAAATCACTTGCTTCCAAGCCTTGCCACGCTTCAATCCTTCTCCAATATGCTTCTTGAAGTAAATGATGATGAACTGGAAGCTTGAATGCTCATGAATTCAGCTCAATCTTCACTTGCCATGAATGCTTCACTCTTTGCACCTAGCTTAAACAGCCACGATTTCTTCTGAATTCTTGTCCAATTCTACTCAACAGCACTTCATGATGATGAATTAAGCAAGAGAAAATGTTCTTGTTTGAAAGATTTTGGAAAAAATGTGAGAGAGAATTTTTGAGAGTTTGGTGATTCTAGATCTAGAATTGTTGATTCTGAGCAAAACAGTTATGATTAAGCATATATACTCCATGCTAATCATGTTTAAGAAAGGTTTAGGGCAAATGCAAATGAGATTAATGACTTTGAAGGTGTAAGTGCAAAAATGCAATTTCTACTTCATGCACCTCCATGCACGTGAACAGTGCACATTCTAGGCCTAAAATCTCTCACAATGAGTCCATGCAAGGTTTTGAATTGGTTTGGCATGCATATGTTCAACCAAAATGAGTTTATGACATTTTTCCCAAAAATCTTCATGAATGAGCACATGCCTATGCAATAAGATTCATGTCAAATAATGGTATGCTTGGAAAATACATGTTACAAGGATCAATATGCAAAAAGAACCACTCAAATTGGAGTTTTGGTTTGAAAGTTATGCTCATTTGAAGTTTAAACCATACTTTGCCATGATTGGACCATAACTCCTCAACCACACATTAGAAATTCATGATCTTGGACTTTTTGTAAATGGGAGAGAAAGATCTTCAACTTTCATGTTGGACAAAATTTCATTTGAAGCTTTCTTGATGATGTAATTTGAAGTTGAAGTTGGTCCAAAACCTTTCCATTTTTGGACAGTTCAAATTACAGGTCACCTGCTATTTTTGGAAAGTCTTGATCTGACTTCAAATTCTTCAATGTTGATGTTTGAAATGTCAAATGAGACTTGTACGAACATGAATGAGGCATCTCTAACCATTTCCCACCTCCAAATCCATAGTTGACTTGACAGTTGACTTCTGTTGACTTTTGTGGGCCTCAGATGATTTGCACATGGACTGATGAATTCTGAGCCCTCAACACTTGGCCAAATTACTTAAAAATGATCCTTGAATCATGTGAACTCATGGGAACCACCATAGGGCTTTGATCTCATGGACAATGCTCTTGCTTGCTTGCACAGTTGAATCTCCTAACCAGTCTGACCTGATGACATGTAGTGGACTATGCAATGACAATGCAATGTTAATGACCTAAAATGAAAATGTATATACAAATGGGAGGTGCAAATTTGAGGTGATACAGCTTGGAAAAAAAGGAGAACCCGATAAGTTGAAAACCCGAAAGGGAGGCTTATGCAAAAAAAAGGGTATCCTGGTAGATTGAAAACCTGAAAGGGCGGTCTAGGCAAAAATTAGGGATTCATGAAAGCGAGAGGCTGTAGTCCGTAAAGAATATTTCGCATTCCTCGACAAAGTCAATCCAATCACCTTCTTCAGAAGCAAAATTCGAGGATCTTAAAAGACATGGGGACTATAGGAAACTCAATGGAAACTCGAGTTTTTCTCATTGCCATTACTGTTTTTCAATTTATTTTTTTGCAATCACCTCTTTTAGGAATTTTCCTCTTGTAAATTACCTATTCAAGGGTTTACCTATTCATCAATAAAATCTTTTCACTCAAATATGCTTAAAATCTTTACTTTCTCTGCTTTGTTTGTGAAATATGAATTTCTTTAATAACTATTGCATGCGAGAATTTAGGGGTTTTAAATAACCAAAAAAACTTTCAAAGAACATCGAAATTACTTTTCTTTCAAAGTATATAAGGGTAACTATTTTACAATGAGTTTGGCCTACCTAAACACCATATAGTCCATTTGACTTGACCACAAGGTCTCCTCACCAGGATGATCAGCAGCCAGCGAGGGACAAATCAGACGCAACCTGAACATTAGCATATCCATATCAAGATATCGGGAAGTCAGTTCCACTCCACGAGAAAACTTAAAGCCCAACTTTGTTTGGCATCTCTCCAAAGCCCAATCGTTGTTGGCACCCCCAACAAATTTTCTCGATAGAGCCTAATCATACTTGGCACAATTCATAAACCTCGCATTTGCATATCCTCAAACAGCACGAGCATACATCGACATTTTGCATACATAACATTGCATCATAAGTATACTCTTTAAGTCACCTTCAAATATTACTCAAGATAAATCTCATTTCTCCAAAGCAGTTGATATGGGCCATTATCCTCTACTAGATCCAAGTATTTCAACCGTTTCTAGGTATCACCCATAAACTATTTTGTTTCCATAAGATTCGGGTATTCCATCCATTGCTAGGAATCATTGCAGAACATCTTTCTCCCCAACAGAGTCAGGTATTCCATTTGTTGCTAGGAATCATCACTAAACACATTCTCTCCCCAGTAGAGTCAGGTATTCCAGCCATTGCTAGGAGTCGTCACTGATTTTTCAATCATCCCCAATTAGAGTCATGTATTCCTAATCTTCGCTAGGAATCGTCACTGAACCTAAAAAAATCCAGTAGAAGTCGGGTATTCCATCTGTCGCTAAGAATCATCACTGGACTTTCAATCTTCCCTAACACGAGTCAGGTATTCCAGTCGTTGCTAGGAGTCGTCACTGTACTCCTGTTTTCTCCAAACAATTGCTAGGGATTATTTTCTTTAGAAATCAGGTATTCCAACTGTCGTTAGGAATCATCACTAAATCTAAAATTTCCCTCAGTAGAAGTCAAGTATTTTAGCCGTTTCTAGGAATCGTCACTAAACTTTAATCTCCCCAGTCGTTGCTAGTGGCAATCACCACTTTCATACCTTCCCATCCATTGCTAGGGATTATCTTTATCAGATTTCAGATCTTCCTAGCCGTTGCTAAGGATTATCACCACTTGTTATATAAGTTTTTTATCCCCAGCGAAGTTTTCTCTCCCCACTTTTCTCCTTGACCTTTTGTCATAGAGTTTCTTTTCTTTTTCTCTCATTTAAAGAAATACTTATTTTGCACATTGTAGCATGCATTGCATATCATACCTACAATTACAGAATCATCATACACCTAAACCATATTATCCCCACAGAATACCATACTCAATCCCTAAAAGAAGGCTTCATATCAAATCCATTTTCTATTCCATAAACCCATCTTCATGCCATCTACATCCCCGACAGGGCAAGTTTCTGGATATTGTTTAGTATTTAATCCTCTCCTACCTCGAATGCTTGAAATTCGTTGCTATCCATACATTCAGGTCCGAGAATATTAAATAGGGGAAACTTTCATACCCCCAAATTCACCCTACCTTCCATAACCCTAATCTAAAAGAATACATCCATCATACTTCATTTCATGTGCATCCTTTGATCTTGTGGTCCCTCCCAAGTCATCTAACTCACTCTCCAAAACCCTAATTGGATGGTGAGTCATCATTGAAAATTTGAAGATTCATCTGGTTACCCAAGGACCTTAACCCAAGTTTATTGATCCTTCATGGTTTGTATAAGTCATAATTCACTTTGTTCCTTGGCCTTACCTTTGAGGAACCCTAATATCCAGACTTTGTTCTTACCACAACCTTTTGAATCATTTCAAAATATCTCCTGCACTCCAAAACCCTAATTGGCTTCACTATGGCTTTTGATGAAACTTGTGATCCAATAAACCCTAATTTGTGCATCCTTTGCTTCTATGTCTTGCCTCATTTTATCACCTTATCATTCATCATCCCATTCACCTTCAATTCAAGTCATTTTCAACCATCATTCATCATGAAAAAATCCATTTCATTCATGGTACAAGTTCTTGTTTTAGTTTGAAATCATCAACTTCAATGCATTGGTTTCCACCATGAACTTGACCTATAATCATCCCACACGACCCCAAAGCTTGTTTTCCATTAAGATAAGATCATTTGAGCTTCACTCAATCATCATTGAGCCTTGAAAACCAAGAAAACTCAAAATGGCATTTTTAGGGCATGTTGGTTGGTCATGTTTTGGCAAGCTTGGCCTACCATTTGGTCCAAACCCTATAATTTTTTCACCTTACAACCTTTTGAAGATATTCTTTTATCCAAATTTCATAATTCAACCCCTCTTCAACTTTGTTTCAAGGTCCAAGACCTAATTCATTGATCAAGGACCTCAAATTTTGGATTGGCCAAGTTGGTCAAGGTGCCTTACGGGACCAATCTGTATCTGTATACACTTCTTTGTGTATTCCATTTCTCTAAGGGTTTTATCGACTATTTCTCCTTTCCTCTTTAGGAATAAATAAAATTCGGTGGTGACTTTGTGTCTGCCTTTTCTTTTAAGAGGCACACCATTTGTTTCAGTCATTCAGCTCTTTTTCGCGGTAGCGACAACATGATATCCATCATCTTCTCAAAGTACATCCCTTGGAGTATACCCATAAAGATATCAACTAGTTCAGTGTCAGACAATGGAGTTTGAACACATGCAGCCATTTCTCGCCACCTTTGAGCATATTCCTTAAAAGTTTCATTTGTCCTCTGAGCCTGATTCTACAATTGTAATATGGTAGGAGCCATGTCCAGATTATATTTGTATTTTTTTAAGAAAGAGTCAGAAATATCCTTCCAAAACCAGATCTGACTATGCGCCAGTCCTATATACTAGTCCAGTGAAGCCCCAAACAGGTTATCTTGAAAGCAATGAATAAGTAAGGCATCATTGTCAATGTAGGAGGCCATCTTCTATAATACATCGTTAAATGACTCCTTGGATAGTTGAGCCCTTTATACTTTTGTAGATCATGCACTTTAAGCTTTTGAGTTAAACCACATTTGGCACTAGACATAACTCTTCTGCATCCATACCGTATGCAGAAAACCCTTTAATAGCTCTGATGTGTTCATCTAATAGTTGATAATATTCATGCTTGTTTGTATTTGCATTAGGAAGGTTCTGATTAGAAAATTTTCCTTGAGGATAAGCTTGAGAATTAGGGAATTTATGAGCTTATAGAGTAATATGAGCAGGCACTTGAAAAATACTGTATTGAGGAATCTGAGTAGAAGCAAATTGGGGGAACATTTATAGAGGATACATCGTACGATTGTCAACTATTTGGGTTCATGGATTAGCAGTTTGAGGATATTGGACCCCGGGATGAACATAAGGAGCATAAGGTGCCCCAGGATGAGCATGTTGGGGTGCAGCATTGGCAGACATTTGTGAAACAGCATTGGTAGAAGATACCCCAGGATAGACAGTAGGCATTCCAGGATAAATAGATTGGACACCTTGATAGGGGTACTGTACAACAAGTCGAGTAATCGGAGGAATCTGGACATTAATGGAAGGACCCAGAAGTTAGCGGAAATATACCTGAATGTATCGCACGTTCGAACATACAACAGAGTCGCCATCGAACTTTATTTATTCCCGAAGAAAAGGGAAAACATCGATAAAAGTCGGGGGAAAGAGATATGTTGGGTAAGGAAGTCGATTATGCAAGGGGAAGGTATTAGCACCCCAAACATCCATGGTACTCCATGGGAACCCTTTTGATTATTCTCGCTTTAATAGGTGTTATTTGAAGATTACTCACAAAAGAATTGAGGAAAAGAAAGATAAACAGATAGAGTGCTCGGTGAGGATTGGGACCTTCATACCTACGTATCCTCATAGTGCAATGAGGAATTCAGAGCTCCATAGTTCAAGGAACTAGTGGTGAGAGATGAAAAGAAGAGTGATAACAGTATGGTCTGAACCAAAGAATAGTGTTTTGAACTCCAACAAGGGTGAAAACATGAACCCAAGAGTAAGGTGGCTATTACCAGTATGTGGGCTAGCATGGCTACCACTATAGGGTAGTGTCTAAAATACGAAAAAATGGGTGTTTGGGCACAGTCTCAAACATCTCTTGATTCACAAGGGGACGCAAGAAGAAGCACAAAGAGGTAGTGTGTTTGGCTCAAATAATAGGTATATCACATGGAGTGAAGGAATGTAGAATATGGGTGCATCATGGAGATGAATGGAAGGAAGTGACCAAAGTCCCATAATCAATATTTGATAATAGTGACTGAAGAGGTATTGTTTGAAATCGAAGGTCGAGGTATATTGGAATCCATAAGAGAAATGGGATTTGTACCATAGAGGGAAACAACTTTAACTGATATGTGGACTAGCATAGCTGCCACTATAGGGTATTTATCCAAAAAATAAGGAATTAAATATATGGGTACAAGCCAAACAACTCTAGGTAGAAATGCGGACTTTTCGCTAGGCGTCCTAAAAGGGTGTATATGGAGTTCCAAAGAAAGTTGTATTTCTGATCTCAAAGAAGTAGTATATCACTAGGTGAACGGTTTATGATCGAAGTTGGATAATAGATCATGAAAGATACGAATGGTGCCCTAAGGTGGAAGAAGGATAATTAGAAGTATGCTCGCCAAGGATTCGTATCCTCGTGTCTACGTATTCTCATTGTGCAATGAGAAAATTAGAGCAATCGTAGTTCGTGGAACCACGAGAATAGAGAAAGATAAGGGTGATGAAAATTAAAATTTGCACCAACAAAATTGTATCAAGGTAACCCACAAATGGATGGAACTTGGAATCAAATAGTAAACAGGCATTTACCAGCATGTGGGCTAGCATGGTTGCCGCTATAGGGTAAAGCCGAAAACAAAGGCTGAATTAAGTGTTTGGGCATAGTCCCAAACAACTCTTGGTTCACAAGACGGGCTGCCGCTATATCGTCCTAAAAGGGTATAGGCGAGCCCAAGAGAAAGTATTGTTGTGTACAAGGAACAGTATATCACTGGATGAGGAACATACAGTTCGAGATCAAAGAAAGACAGTATCTTGGATCCAAGAAGAGATAGACTTTGAATTGAATAGCAAGGTAGGAATTTACCAGTACATGGGATAGCATGGCTTCCGCTATAGGGTAAAGCCAAAAACAAAGACTGAATTAAGTGTTTGGGTGTCAACCAAACAACTCTTGATTGATGAGGTGGATTGTCGTTATATCGTTCTAAAAGGATATACAAGGAGTCCAAGGAGAAGTATAGTTGATCTCAAAAAGATTTTATTGATTGAATGAATGGATAATGATTGATTGATAAATAGGGTAGAATAGATAAGGTAGCTCGTGAAGAATCTGAATTCTCCTGCCTACGTATCCTTATAGTGCAATAAGGAAATCAGGGCTTTCATAGTTCAGCCTATTAGGGCTGAAAGCAAGATGATTAAGGAGGCAAGAGGAGATGATAGAATGATTGAAAGAGTGGAATAGACATGATAGTTACCTGACAAGAATCACACTAAATTCTATGAGTAAAGGTGGATACGATTAGCAACGAGCCAAATGTCTTGCACCCAAAGATATCCAGAATGAGTGTAGGAAATCTCCAGTCTCATTCCTTCTTTACTACTTAAGGCTTGTGGCGTGTAGTTCTCATCTTAACTTTAAAGTTGGGATAAGAGTCTTTGTTGTTGTTTGTTGTAATGGTAAAGAGAGAAAGACTTACCAGTTGATTGATGAGAATCATATTAAAGTCTATGAATAAGGGCGAACACTTTGAATAGCTAGGGCCTACACCACGTACGCAAAGTTTCTCTAGACAAGGATGGGAGAAACTCCGTCCCATCATTTCATTTTACTTAAGGCTCATGGCGCGTGATACTTCTTATAACTGACAAGTTATTGGAGAAGAATCTTCATTGTTGATCCTTGTGTTGATGTTGTTTTTGTATGAAGAAGACTTGGTAGTTTATTCGATTCGTATTGCACTAAAGTCTATGAATAAGGGCAAACGCTTTGAATAACTAGGGCCTACGCCCTGTACGCAAGGTCGCTCTAGACAAGGATAGGAGAAACTCCGTCACATCATTCCTTATTACTTAAGGCTTGTATCATACAATTTGGATCGTATTTACCTTGACCTTTGATTTATCTTGTATAATCCGCTGCTTTACGTGACTAAGGATGCTTTTATTGAGAATCTGACTTGAGGATTCGAGCTCCACAGTTTACCGAAAAAGTCACATTAAGTGACCAAAGGTCTTTTGGTCACTCAATTTAGACTGTGGGATTCTACAATATCAAAGGATTTAATTGATCAAAAATGATTTTGATCAATTTGAATCGTAGGTTAAGATTTAATTTAAAAACTAGGTTAGAACCTAATCTAATGGTTAGAATTATTCAAGGGATCATGCCATAGTTAGTCAAAGTTTGATTAAAAAACTATGTTAAAATTCCTAAGGGAACATGCAATTATGTGGTTAAAATATCAAAATAACCCCTAAAGGGTAAAATGTTCATATCATAAAAATATCCAATTATGAACACAAACTTAATTTCAATTCAATTTTAATTAGAAACTACAAATTGATTAAGTCCTAAATTCTAAAATTAACCTAATGTTCAAGAATTAGCTAAATTCTAAAATTAACTAAAATCTAACTATTTTCTAATTCCTAATCTGACTAAACTATATCAAAAACCAAATTAGAAAATTATATAAAAATCTAATAAAGTCCTAAATTCTAATTAAAAATCTAAAGCTTAAATAAACCTAATTAAAATGCTAAAAAGACAATTACCAAAAATATCAACACAAAATAAAATGGAATTAAAGGTAATTAAAATGGTAATTAAAATGTTGGGCCAAGGGGGGTACAGACCCTAAATAGAGTGCAGAATTCAGCACTAGGGACTTTGGGTCCAATAGAATAAGCTCAAATATCAAGAAGTGTAGTTGGATTTAGTAAGTATGTTGCTAAGCAAAGTAGGAGTGTAGAAAGCAAAGTATTGGGCTTAATGGATAAACCCAACAGAGTTTGCAAATGGACATGTGAAAAAATTCAATACTCACTCCCTTCTCTACACATCATCTTCCAATTCTCATGTCAAAACAAAACCACCACCGGAGCTCCAGCACCACCGCGCCGGAGGCGGCGGCCGGAACCAAGAAAAAACACCAATTTCTTACTCCTCTCAACCTCTTCTATCCTGATCCTTCATCCATTCTAACCACAAATGAATTAATTCTGGAAATTGAGCCATTAAAGTCAAGAACCATAAGCAGAAAATCTAAAACTAAATGGAGGTGGAGGAGAATCAAACCATCAAACCTTGGGGTTTTGATTCTCCACTACATAATCTATAATGTGGTATCAAAATTTCAGCAAATAAGCAAAGATGAAGATTCTAATGTGGTATCAAACCTTGGAGGTGATGAAGATGAAGAAGAGAAAACCAGAGGTATGCTACTTTGAACCTTTAATCTTCTACTTAGACTTGAACTCCTCTTCAAGAATCAACTCTGAAAAATTCTGAATTGAATTGTTGTTGTTAATGTTGATTATGTGAATGTAGGGATGATTATTGAGTGCAGGAGGTTTAGCTCAATTGATAACAAACTTCAATGTGAAGCTTTCTCCAATGGTGGTTGGAGCTTTGGTGTAGGGAGAGGAATTGGAAAAGATGAAGTGAGAAAAGTTGAATTTGTAATGAGTAATTTGAGAGTGATAATCAAATTCTAAGAGATTTGGTGTAATGAGAGTGATGTGTTTATATAGGTTATAGGTTTGAATCAAATGGAGGTTTGGAGCTAGTTTTGATGTGGCTTGGAATTAGTTAAATGAAGCTTGGAATTAGTTAAAATGGTTTGGAATTAGTTTGAAGAGGTTTGGAATTAGTTTGGGACTATTATGACAGTTGGGGGATGTTAGCATAGCTTAAAGTTGATGATTTGAAGTGTTGGGAATACTTGGTCTAATGGATGAATGTTATGGTTGGTTGCTGCATAATTATGTAGAGATTTCAATGTGCATTGATGCAAGCATTGGAACTGTTTTGGAGTGCAAAGAAAACTGCATTATTGCTGAAAAATGATGTATATTGGCCCACTATCCCAGGGGAAATCGATTTCCATCATGAAAAATGGTTTTTTTTTGCTACTGGAGCAGTGGAAATCGATTTCCCAACCATGGTAATTGATTTCCATCATCCAGAAATGCATTTTTTGGCTACTGGAGCAGGGAAATCAATTTCCCAAACATGGTAATTGATTTCCATCATCCAGAAATGCATTTTTTGGCTACTGGAGCAGGGAAATCGATTTCCCAAACATGGTAATCGATTTCCATCATGCAAAATGGGTTTTTTTCCTTTGTTTTGATGCATGGGGTCATGTGTGAGGCATAATGGCTTGGCTTTCATTGAATGAATCAATGAAATTGAATTAATGGGTCATGGAATGACTTGATCAAATGGACAATGAATTTGTATCAATGGGACTATAAATCAAAGCATGAATGAATCCCGACATTTTAATAAAACCATGAAATAATGGATAAAGTGGGAATGAAATAAGACTCAGATCAAACGGATCATGAGACCATGAGGTCAATGAAACATGAATGCAAACATGCCTTGAATCAATCACATAACACCATGAACTATGGTTTACTAGGTCAAAGTTCAGAGTTATGTATCAATCAAGAATCTCAAGCCATGTGAGAAGTCAACTCAAGTGGCGCATCAATGCCATGAACCACAACCAGGGTTTCCAACCTCAATGCAAACCATAGGTTTCACAAACCTCAAAGCCAAGGCCTAGGGTTTTGATGACCCATAGATCAGAAAGCCAAACCAGTAAAGCATCTGAATACCAACTATCCCTTATTAGGGTTTCAAACAAATCCCAAAGCTCCACAAGAAACACCTCAAACCATGGACCCACAATTAGAATTCAGAAGTCAGGTTAATTACACAGAAGGTCAAACACAAGATCTCATAGGAGCAAAGTCAAGAATTAGGGTTTCAACCGATAAGGTGTGCAATACCATAATCTCCGAGCAGGGCCTTTGTTTTTACCAACCATCAACCTTGAATCTATGATGCCTGTTAGCAGGTGTTAATCATGAATGGATGATGCACATGAATGAAATATGAATGAGTCTCAAGCCATAAGTCAGATAAGAAGCGAAAATGGAGGGGAAATTTTGGGGTACAACAGACCCTTATACTCATGCTCAGTTTCATCAGATGTTTCAGCAGTCACAAGAAAGGATTTTTGACGAGGCTAATCTTGAGGTACCTCGTGGCTATCAACATCCACCACTTTAGGAGAGAGATGGGGAGACATTCTCCAAGGATAAGCAGCAACATTCTCGTTAGTAGTAGGCAACGACACGGGCTGGCAAGGAGCAAATGCACCACCATTTGTAACTTGAGGATGGAAACTCTAAGGCAGCCCCTAAAGATAAGCAGCGGTATGACCACTAGTTGTCGTACCCCAAAATATTCCCTCCTCTTTTCATATTTCATCCAACCTATAGCTTGAGATTCATCTGCATTCATGTGCATCATGCATTCATTCTCACAAACATCATATATTTGAAGCCTATGAATAACATAATATGGCCTTGCTTAGTCTTGGGGGATTGCATCTTGACCTTTCTTGCTTAAACCCTAATGTGCTTGGCTCTTGTCTTGGATGAATCTTTTGATACATGAAACCCTAATTGTGGGTTCTCATCGTGGGTGATTCATTCGTTGACCTTGCTTTTGGCAAAAACTCTAATGCTAGAGGCATGTGATATGCGCTTATTTCTTGAGCTTTAGTCCTTGTTCACCTCACCCTTCACCTTGATCATAGAAGACCCTAATTTTGTTGTAATCCTTTTTTCAAGGTATTGTGAATCATCTGGTCATATTTTTACCATGCAAGCTTGCAAACCCTAAGTCATTGATCCCAAGCCCTAATCCAGGAGGTATACCATGCTTGGATTGCATCATTCCCTATCTCTTGCTGCAAGGCCTTGCCTTATTCATTGTATTGGATGTACTTGCTTAATCCTTGTTTTGTTTTACTTTGATTGTTTCGGTATATGTTCATACATTCATAGTACATCCATTCAAATTCATTGTTGGCATTTAGGATCATATTTCATTCAAACAGTATCCAGCTTGCAGCATCCATTCAATGGCATGTTCATTGCATTTTTGCCTAAGTTAACTTTTGGTTAACTGTTGACTTTTTAGTCAACCAATTAACCAAAGTCAACTAACCAAATTTGGTCATCCTAAGTATAATCATTAGTCCACCATGCTAATTCATTTCATTTTTATGTCATAGATGGGCATTGGTCATCCATGTTAAGGTTCTCATTTTGTGGATCAATGTAAACTTTGTGCTTTTTCATAATTTGCATCCTTGGAAGTTTCACACATATTTTACATTGGCAAGACAACCAAGAGTTTGAACCAAAACAAATACAAGTTGTGTTACATTTTGAACATTTATACAAAGTTTCATTACATATTTGAATGTGAATACAACGCATAGAAAAAGTCTTATAACACTACATGATACATAGCTATGCTTTAAGATTGAAAGAGTTGCTCCTTGTCTTGAGCTTCGAACCACCCTTTGTTCCAAGTGCAATTAAAAAGTCCTCATGCATCCACCTACAATGCCATGTAAAAATCAATCAAATAGTTCAATAATTAAGTGTATCCACATAACATTTCAGCACATAGGTCATCTAACTTAGTAACTAACATAATTCATTTAAGAGTTAATTGATTCACTCAACTTCCTATTCATTTAACATACACTAATTAACCATCCGACTACATTAACAGAACCAGCCAACCATAACAGAATTGGAAAATCAAATTCGCACATGACATCACATTGTATCCTGTAAAATCCTTTTTTAACAGATCACAAGTTAACCAAACTACAACATGAACTCATATCGCTAACAGGAGCATATTTAAACTAACAGTTTTGCAAGATTTTAACAAAGTCAAGCACTTCATGCATTCTACAAAAAGACAACTTGCCTTTAACGGTTTTAACATACTAACCTATCTGATATTTCAAACTGACTTCAGTGCACATTCAGCGTGCAGACCATATTAACACTTCATCCCATTCCAAGTTGATTATAATGCAATTAACAGACTTACACTTATGTGATGCGTGTTTTTCGTAAGTATACGAACGCGTCAGAGTAATATAAAAGATTGTCGAATCCATAGAGACCAAATGTCAATCTATCGTTATCTATTGTTACGGTGTTTATCTAAGGTAATTGAAACAGGGTTTTTTAGAGTGCACAATGAAAAATAAAGTATTAAATTAAATTAAATTAATGAAGACAGGTTCGAATGTAATTCACATAATCAATTAATAATCCAAGTACTTGCTAATAGAATTACTTATGGGCAGTGTTTCCTACTTTGAAAAGAACCAATTTAACGGGAACTGTCGCTTTCGCGTATTTAGAACCGAGTTATAATCCCTAATCAAACCTTCTTATTGTCGCTTATAAAAAGGCGCGCATTGCGTTAGAGTAGTAAACCTATTTTTAAGAAATATAGTGTCTTGACTAAGTTGAAAATTATTTTGACCTGGATTTCTTAACCAAAAGAGGTTCTCACGAACCAGACTCTAAACTTATAAACGCGTCCGAAAATAGTTTTAAAATCAATTTTCTTTTTAAGTTAAAAACTCCTAATGAACTAAACAAAGCGTTTTCGCTGTATTTGAAATAGTTAAAAACAACTAAGTTTAAACAGACGTCGGACGGCTTTCGATCTTAACCAACGGAAATTAAGTGCGGGAAAACTTAAGTTGAAAGTCAAAATAGCCCTTAAGTGTTTCTACGAACAATTGTACGGATTATCGGTTGAATTACGATCCTTACATTCTAACCTTTATAGGTTTAGCCAGACATGGTAAAGTAAAAATGAATTTTAATTTTTATCATAAAAATGGATAAATAAAAGACTTTTTAAAAAAAAGCTAATAAGTGCGAATGCAGGAAAGTAAATAAAAGTAGTGCGAGTGCGGAAATTAAGTTAAAGTAGTGCGGATGCAGGAAAGTAAATAAAAGTAGTGCGAGTGCGGAAATTAAGTTAAAGTAGTGCGGATGCAGGAAAGTAAATAAAAGTAGTGTGGTGCAAGAAATAAAGAAAAGTAGTGCAGTGCGAGAAATAAACAAAGTAAAGTGCGAGTGCGGGAAAGTAAACAAAATAAAGGCAGTGCGGGAAAGTAAGCAAAATAAAGGCAGTGCGGGAAAATAAAGTAGACAAAGGTAAAGCAATAAAACCTTCTCCAATCAGAGGGTTGAATAAAGTGAGGAACAGAAATGAAAATGGCGGCAGGATTAAACTTCCTCCCAAAGTGCTCCAAACTCAATTACAGACTCGATTACACAGTGTGGCAACACTCCAATGTGAAGCGATTACCACTTTTACACAGTACTGATATATGCCTAGTTGTAACTAAGTTTGGATCCTGAAACAAATGAAATCAAGGCTCTATTTATAGGCAAGAAAAAAAACATGGAGATTACAAGGATTCCCCTAAGTTTGAAAATGGGCGGGAACCATTTTGTTCTTGTGGCGCCCGCCACAAAATCATGGCGCCCGCCACAGGAGGAAATTGCAGCGCCCAAGTGAAGATCGTGGGAGGCGTGGTAGTTGAGGAGAAGTTGAGACTGGGACACGTCATGGTTGGACACATGGCGTCCGCCACAGTGGGAGCCACAAGTGTAAAATGCTGATTTTATGGCTTTTTAGCTCATTTTCGCTCCTTTTCTCGATTGGGGCTCCGATTAGATTGAAAACCTGAAAACAAAGAAAAACATAGTAATAACATAAAAAAATAACAATAAAACAACTAAAATGCATGCGAAATCGGAGTCGAAAATACGATGAATTTCAGTGTCATCAAATTCTCCCATACTTAAACCCTTGCTTTTCCTCAAGCAAAACACTTAAAAGCTCAAAGAAGAAAAATCGATGTCAACGAGTGATTCGGGCTAAAAGGGCTTCTAAGTTCAAGTCGGGATACAGTGATAGGTACTAACTGAGTGAACCAAGGGTATCGTGATGACACTTATTCGCAGACACGGGCATAAACTCCATTCCTATATTAACCAACCCATATTATCCCACAATACCTAGGCGTACCTCTTCATCTCTTTTTGGGTCCTTTTCATTCAGGCGCAATCACATTAAGCCAGTTATCCGTACATGCTTCATAGTAGAGTGACCGGTTAGTGATTATGATCCTAAACATGGGGTTTCTGGCACATAAATCTGTGTAAACCCTTTTATTTGACCCAAAGGAAGTTGTGGGGGATCGGATCGTAATCCGCCCTACCGAGTTCAGCGCCAGATACCTCTGAACCAACTAACAGTGGGTGAGTTTTTTTTCTTTTTCTTTTGCAGCCAATTTTTACAACTTTTTGGTTTAAATGACCTTGTGAGGGTCACCTATCCCGGAGTTGCCTTTTTCTTTATTTATTGCACTGAATCATTTGCTTATGTTCATCGGTCCCCTACGTAGAGCATGCTTATGCCGGAGCTGACTGCTAGAATAAACTACTGAGGATTATACTTAAATGATAATTAAGGCCATGGTATATGGGGTTTCGAGAGTGATTCCTATATTCATGAAGTCTATGGTGCTAAAACGATACTGATGTTTCAAAAAGTTCTCCCAAGTCACCACATCCTAACTCAAACTTGTCTTAAAACCCAAAAACTTTCAGAACAACACCGTTTTCTTTTGCAAAAAAAATTTTGGTAGGGCTAAAGGAGTGGGGAGATGAGGATGTACTAAAGATACACTATACTGGTGACTCATCAGACACATGTATTTTCTAAAACACACTAACTAAAAATAAAATAAAATAAAGTAAACAACTAAAAAGCAATAAAAGTAAACAATCTAACTAAAAACAGTAAAGGGAAATAGAAAGCAACAAAATCTCCTCCCACACTTAAATCGAACATTATCCCCAATGTTTTGAAATAAGATAAAGGGAGGGTAACCTGTCACACTACTGCTGACCACTGGTCCCTTCGCCATCCTGAGGTGGACGACGGGATCTGCTGCGACGACGGCCTCTCTGGTCCATCCTGGCCGATAAGGCGGCCTGAGCAGTCCTCACCTCTCGAAGGTTGCCTAAAATGGAACCCTGAGTGGCCTCTATCAGCGCAAAATGCTCACAGTGGTAGTTCTGCTGACGGGATTGCACGTTTGTGATCGCAAGTAGGGTCTGTGAAACAGTCGCATAGGATCGATCTGCCCTCCGCTGCGATTCTTGCATGAATCTCATGTTGTCCGCCAGTTGTTGCTGAATGGTAGAGAGTAGGCCATCACGCCTTTGTTCTCTAGCCATGTGGTCTCGCCACATCTCCTCGGTAATACAGAATCCAGGAGCAGGACCTACAAAAGAAGAAGATGGTGCAGTGTGTGGTGGTGAAGGGTGATGAGGGGACACATGAGGTACGGGAGATTGCTCTCTCCGATCAAGCTCTTCATCAGTGTCGTGTCCGTCCTCATCAGGAACATTAGGAGGAAGTGGACCTAAAATAGGTGGAGCATCTAAATCATAGGTCCAGTTCCTTGCATTACGTACATCAGTACGTCTTGTGCACGGTAAGGCAATAGATGGGATAGCTACACTATGAATCATAAGCACATAACCTCCCTCTCTTCTCACTCGGCATAATTTCATATCTTTTAGAAATTTAAGGTTGATTGTGCGAGGAGCTAAGGGAACTAAGGTAGCTATCTCATTGTTCAGGTTAAGAGCCCGAGCAATAGACGTGATGAGTCCTCCAAAAACAATAGGTCCCGCTTTATTAAGAGTTAAAATCATATGAGCAATCATAAACGGGACCGAATTAATCCTCCTATTTGTGAGGCTTCCTTGTAAAAATAGAAGCTCCCTAGCATTAACCTTGTTTGGATTCTCCCGGCCAAAAATAGTACATGCCAACAAATATCTAAAAACTCTGATGGTCGGGTTATGGATGGTCGAGGCAAGAATTCCTTCAAAAGAATTTATTGAAGTATTAGACAATCTCTGCCAGAAGGAAAACACCTCGACTGACCAGTTTGAATCCAAATGGGCCTCGCAAAATGGCACCTTCCCCATGAGGAATTCCTAACATACCTGCTAGTTTGTTGGTACTATACTCATACTCAACAGCAAACATTCGAAATTTAACAGTACCAACTATACTAGCAGTGTTAGGACTGACAGTATAAATTAAAGAACTTAAAAACTCGACTGTCAGTCGCTCAAAGGTAGGCTCTCTGTCTACAAAAATAGTGTGCAAGCCTAAAAAATATAATAAATGAAAAACATTGTGGTAGATACCCAAAGTATAGAGACAGTTATCGTCCACGTACCTCGTCGGGAGAATTTCCCGATTTTGCAACCTTTCAATAATCCTTCTCTGCCTATCCCCAGGTTTCCCTTCGCGAAGAATATATCCATTGAACTCCATTGGTTTTTCTCTTTGAATGTGTTGAAGAAGATGAAAATGGGTTTATATATATAGGGTGGTAAAGGTGGGATTTTTATGGATATTGATGGATGAAAATTATAAGGGAAGTTGGAAAAGCAAATTGTATGGTAGGAAGGAGCTTTTATAGGGTTCAAGGGAGTTTTTGGAAGAGGAAAAAATGGGTTTTGGAAGTTTGAAGGGCCAAAAATGGTGAATTATTTGAATCTGCCCCGCATATACCAGACGCCGTGGCGGGCGCCATAGGGTCTATGGCGGGCGCCACAAGAGCAAAACTTGAAGTTGGGCCGAAATTTGAAGATTTTGGTATGGGCTTCTCCATGCTTTGGTCTGGAGGTCCGGGTAGCATTTTCATTGTTTTTCCTAATAGAATAAGACTTGCACAATTTATGAAAATAAAATTTAAACATTAAACAAATAAATAAATAAATAATACTATTAGACTATAATTATGAATATAAAGGAAATAAGCACACACATAATATATATATATATATATATATATATATATATATATATATATATATATATATATATATATATATATATATATATATATATATATATATATATAAGTGCTAACATAATTTGAAAATGTACCAAATGTGATAATATAAAATAAGTCTGGGAAATGCGAAAAATAATATAAGCATAAATAAGAAAAGGTAAACGAGACGCTAAGCTCAAATAGCAGGGGGCTCCTCTGCCTGACTGGATCCACGAAGTACGACTATCTCCTGACGAAGCTCTGTTATCTCTCGGTACAAAAAATCAGCCTCAGTAGCATGTGTAAGATCGGATACCTCAATCTGTAAAGTAAGGTCAGCCACCTCCTGTCTAAGCTTGGCAGTCTCTCTGCGACACTCGGCAATCTGCATGTGGACATCTGGGGGCTGCAAAGATAAATTATTAGAGAGCACAGTAATCTTGGGTGAAAGCGGCATAGGAGTATAATCAGCAACAGGAGGGGGTCTAGGCTCCTCAACAATCTCTCCATGACCTTCCAAAGCATAACTCCAGTTAGCTAGGTCATGAACACTGGTCATCATCGGGTCTGGCAGTGTAAAGTAGTGTATCGTTTCGCTATCAATCAACAATTTTAACTGTCTGGGATTGAAAGAGACTCTCCTCATCAACCTCTGTCCAAGCAGAAATCAATATCCATAGTAGTATAGCCACAGAAAGTCCTGAGATGGAGCAGCTTGCGGGACAGGCCTAAGGCAGTGGCAATCTGCGTGACAATCCCTCCTACATGAATAATTCCCTCGGATGATCTGGCAACACTGCTAAGGTCACACAGCAGAAAATTCCCACATGCCACAGGGCGTGACTAGGATGCACAGAATAACAAAAATATCTCCTCCTCACTCAACAGAGTCTCAGCATTTGGTCTTCCAAGAAAAGAGTGCGCCAATATCATCTGGAAATACCTCATAGCAGGGTTGTGGATAACCTGGGACAACTGAGTGGAAGGATCCTGACTCCCTCCACCAGAGATATCGCTCCAGAATTTCTCCACTTCCCTACTCAGAAAGTATCCCATCGGCGTCTCAGGGATAGCGTCGGGGGTTGTCTGAAAACCTAACAAGTCACCGAACTCCTTCTGGCTGAAAGAGTACTCAGTCCCGAATAACTTGAAAATAGCATGTCCATCTGGTCCGGAGTAAGGATCATAAGCAAACGAGCTAAGGAACTCCAAAGTCAGGTTCCTGTAGGTGTTGTTCATGTCATCAGCGAATTCATCCCATTGGAGTTGGTGGCATAGGAATCTGATGCTCGGCTCAATGCCTAGGGCGTCCATGCAATCCTGGTCCGGATAGCGTGTAGGTGCCATAGGGCGCTGGTAGAGAACTATGTAACGCTCCCTCTGAGCGTCATCTCTAAAAGCCACGTGCATGTCATCAAAGTTCTGCATCCTGCAAAGGTTAGGGAAAAGGATCCTGAAAACACAAACATTGCAAATGATATTTAGTCCTGATGAGAATATGATTAAAAATAAAATAAAGTAAATAAATGCAGAAAAAGTAAAATAAGATAAGAAAATTGTGGGTTGCCTCCCAAGCAGCGCTTGTTTAACGTCGTTAGCTTGACGATCAGAACTTATACATCTGTCGTAGGAATTGGTGGATCTATCAGAGTGTGGCTGGAGTAGTCTGTTAAAATCTCTCCTCCTTCATAGAGCTTCGGTCTTTGCCCATTTACGATGAATGGACTACAGGTTTCGTTCTTGATTTCTACAGCTCCGGATCTTAGAATCTTAGATACTTTGAAAGGGCCAGTCCATCTTGAACGCAGCTTCCCAGGGAAAAGTCGTAACCTAGAATTGAACAGGAGAACAGGGTCGCCTATATTGAAATATTTTTTCACAATTCTTTTGTCATGCCAAGCTTTGGTTCTCTCTTTGTATATTATGGCATTCTCGTAGGTAGATTGCCTGAGTTCTTCTAGTTTGTGGATGTCAAGGATACGTTTTTCGCCAGCGGGCAGGTAATCCAAATTCAAAGTTTTAATGGCCCAATAGGCCTTATGCTCTAATTCAAAAGGTAAATGACAGGATTTTCCATAGACTAGTTGGTAGGGAGATGTTCCTATAGGGTTTTGAAAGCGGTTCTGTAGGCCCATAATGCTTCTTGGAGCTTCTGAGACCAGTCTTTTCTAGATATAGAAACAGTTTTTTCTAGAATTTGTTTTATCTCCCTATTGGATACTTCTACTTGGCCACTAGTCTGTGGGTGGTATGGTGTTGCTACTCTATGCATAACTCCATATTTGCTTAAAAGTTTATCAAATATTCTCGATATGAAGTGCGATCCTCCATCGCTTATGACTAAACGGGGTGTTCCAAATCTGGGGAATATATAGTTTTTAAATAACTTGATCACCACTCTAGTGTCGTTTGTGGGTGCGGCTATAGCTTCAATCCACTTAGACACATAGTCCACAGCTACTAAGATATACTTGTTTCCTAAGGATGGTGGGAAAGGTCCCATGAAATCTATACCCCAAACGTCGAAGAGTTCTACTTCTTGAATGTTTCTTAGAGACATTTCGTCACGTCTTGAAATATTTCTCGTGCGTTGGCATCTATCGCATTTGACAATGCAAGCATGGATATTGCACCACATGGTGGGCCAGAACAGACCAGCTTGAAGAATCTTGGCGTATGTTTTAGAGGTGCTTGCATGTCCACCATAGGGTGCAGAGTGACAATGCTCAATTATACTTTTTACCTCCTCTTCTGGAACGCAACGGCGAAAAATGCCGTCTTTACCCCTTTTGAAAAGGAGCGGTTCCTCCCAATAAAAGTTTCTTACATCATTAAAGAACTTCTTCTTCCGGTGGTAGTAAAGATCAGGGGGTATGATATCCGCAACTAGATAATTAACAAAGTCTGCATACCATGGCACGTTACTTACAGCTAAGGATTTTTGGAAGTGCTCATGAGGGCCTAGGCTATCGTCTTCAATGGCTTCTAGTTTAGCTATCAGTCTATCATAGGCAAAATCATCATTTATGGGTACGAAGTCTGGTTTCAGGTGTTCTAGCCTAGAAAGGTGATCAGCTACTACATTTCCAGTGCCTTTTTTATCTCGGATATCTAAATCAAACTCTTGTAGTAACAGAATCCATCGAAGTAACCTGGGCTTGGCATATTTTTTACTTAATAGGTAACGAATGGCAGCATGATCGGTGTAAACTATAATTTTGGCTCCTACTAGATAAGATCTGAATTGGTCTATTGAAAAAACTACAACTAGTAGTTCCTTTTCAGTTGTTGCATAGTTAAGTTGGGCGGCGTCTAGGGTTCTACTGGCATAATCACTAGCGTCACACATTATCTCAAAAGGTTCTGACCAATCAGGGGGTTGCATAATGGGTGTTGAAATCAACGCTTGCTTTAAAAGCTTAAATGCTTCATTACATTTTTCATCGAAAATGAATTCAGCATCTTTCATTAAAAGGTCAGTTAAAGGTTTAGTTATTTTAGAGAAGTCTTTGATAAAACTCTGGTAGAATCCAGCATGTCCAAGGAAACTTCAGGCTTCTTTGATAGTTTTTGGTGGTTTTAGATTCTCTATGACTTCTATCTTAGCTCTATCTACCTCAATACCTTTTTCGGAAACTATATGTCTGTTTACTATGGAAATTGGTAAACAACCGCTGGTCCTCCCTATGATTTAAAATAAAGGGTTACTTGCAGGATCGACCAGTTGATCCTAGGACATGTGCTAGTGCAAGTGAGGCTTGTCCAACTCGACAGAGTGACTTTGTGAGGAACGGCTCCTGACAAAGTGTTGAACAAGCGTAGGGTTTTTCCACACGAACGGTTTAGATAATGTTATCGCCTATAGGTGACTCGTGACCGACAATGCTATAACATTCAAAAGAGGTATACGACGAACACGCTTTTGGTAAACTCTATTATCATAATAGAATCAGTGTCGACAGCATAAACGACAACGTAAAATGATAACTCAAAAGTAAATGAAATTAAGATAAAATGTTCAACGGGAACAATTGAAAAGTAAGGAAGTTGCATTGAAATAAATGTGGTGATTCACGTACATAGCACTCTAAAAAAACTCTTGCTTCCTCGCGCTGGGAATGGGAAGTTTTCTTACAAATGATTTTTAGTACAAAGTGAACACCTTGAACTTCTCGTGGGATATTCTATTTATACTAATACTAAAGGAACTGCTCATAAGCTAAAACTCCTAGAAACTAACAGATGTTATGTCACACGATCTGCATAACTGTCGCACCCACGTCTTGCTAACTGCTCTAGATTCTGGCGCTCTTATTCTTTTTGTAATTGCTGGTTATTTTAAATTTCAAATTTCTCCCGCCCAGACGTTCGTGCGATGCTGTCTTCTGCACATTCGGCTCTAATTCTTTAAGTCCTAAACTTCACGTTGGTCGACAAAAATGGCCTGTCGACCAGGTCAGCTTCTCTTGTCGGCTTCATCCTTTGACTTGTGTTTTTCCCTACTCTTGCTTGCCTCCAACACCCCTTCATCCTTTGATGGGGTATTCCCCCAAGTTCATAGGACTCTGTCATTAACTATGCTTTCAGCATACCTTAGAGATTTTTCGTGGTAACAAAATGCCGCCCAGAGATGCCATTTTCGACTGTCGAAGTTGGTGAGATGATGGCATCTCTGAAACGTCGATTTACCCATTTCTGTTTCCGCTTCTACTTAGTGGGACCTTTGTTTACCCCACGTGGGTGACGTCATACAATTATGACGAACGTTTCTTTTTCCCCTCGAGACGCACAAAATCACGTCTACATCATTTCACGTCTTCATGACTGAACGTGTTTGTCTTTCCACTTGCCTTCTCTCCTCCACGTGTCTGTAGGCGTGGGAACATGGGTATACGTGTCGGCCATGGAAGTTCAACCGCTCCCTCTTCTCTGCTCAGGGTTTAAGCTCTATAAAACCCTCATTCTTTCTTCTTCTTCTCTTTTTTCGCTCTCTTGCTTCAGCATTCACTTGTCTTCTGCTTTCTGTGAAAACTCTTCTACTCCACAACGAAAAAATCTTTTGTTCTCTCCATGGCAAGCTCTAACAAACCTTTTGCTGCTAAACTCACACGTCCCATCAACATTGATGGTAGGGAGTATGTTCCTGAGCCTCCATTGGCAGAATAAGAGGAGAAGATCTGGCGTTCTCAGGTATTGATTCCTCTCTCTCTCTGGCTAATGAACCCTTAGCGTTCTTAGGTCCTCTCCCAGAAAACCGACACCTCGAGGTTACCAGAAACGACTCCTCCCTTTTCCCTGCCAGTCACATTTCTGAACCTGTGATTTCCGCTCAACAACCCTTCTCCCTTCACTACGTCGACAGGAACTTTAGGACTGCTCCTCTCAGAAATTGCCCTAAGTTTTGCGCTTGGATGGACCGATTGGAATTAGAAAAAATCGACCACTGGAAAAGGACAGGCATCTATACCCTTTTATAGATTGCCCGTTGTGTCCCTCCCCAGTCTTGTGGCATGTTATTAGCTTCTCTTCAATTCTGGGAGAGTTCGACAAACTCCTTCCATACTAAATGTGGCATAATCACGCCGACACTTCTGGACATTGTTGCCATTACTGGCTTGAAACCGACTGGCGAAGTCTTTGACTGCGACGCTGTAACGCCAATTTCCTTGAGGTTCGACGTTGGTGACTCTCGCAAGCCAACTTACAACAACTTTATTGATCACCATGCCACCTCTGCAGGCCCTGTGACCGACGAGGAACATGTGGCTTTCTTGACCCTTTGGCTGTCCCGCTTTGTATTCTGCTCTAGATCTATGCAGGTAGCCAAGCACTTTGCTCTCCTGGCAACCCAACTGCACCAAGAGCGTGACGTTGCCTTGGGCCAATTGGTATTAGCTTCTCTCTATGAGTCTCTATCTGAGGTTATCTGCCAGATTAGGCTCTTCGACCCTGAGAACTACAGAAAGAAAAATGTGTTGGTCCATGGCCCTTTCTGGTTTCTGCAATTGTGGCTCAATGCCACTTTCTCCAAAGATGTAGCCCCCTATGGAATGAGGAGGGTTGTGTGTCCCCCAGAGGAACGACATCTTATTTGGAGGCGGTTGATCCCCCTGACGCCTATCGACAAAAACTTCCCGGACCTTCAGGTGTTTCGACTTCTATTCAACATCATGTTGACTCGTGTCGATTTCCTACCCTCTATGGCCCCGTTCAGCCGTCGCACTAAGGGTCCTGAGTGGCTCACCAGACCTTTCCCTCCGACTGACAGGGAACAAAGAGATGAATCCTTTCTCATTTGGAGGCATTTTCTGGTTCCTCGATTCCTGTCGGCTGAGACTTCCAGCAGCAATCCTGGTTTAGTGGCTTATCAGCCTAACCTTGTGGCCAGGCAATTTGGCCTTTGCCAATTCACTCCCAAGCCTTTATTCTCCTCCCAAGAATTGCTTGCCAATATCCTCTGTGGTCAACCTTGGAGCGAGATTGAAGAGGAACTGGAGACCATTTGGAAAAACCGACCACGTCTCCCTTCTCTTCCTTTTCGACCAGCCTACTACTGTACCAAAGAATTTCATGATTTGTGGCAGTCGTATTTTACCCTTTACGTTGGCGCTCCTGATGCCAAACTATCTGAATTAACTGAGGCTTTTGTTTGTTTGCAGGCGAAGTCGACCAAGTGTAAGGCTTTTCATGTCAAACAAATTCGTGCTTTCCAGAATTATTTCCAAGTTGTGTATCGACCAGATAATCTTTGTGGGACCATCTGGGAGGCTGCGGTCGAACTAAAAGCGAAAGTAACCGACCAACTTTCAAAACTCAAAATCCCTGGTTACGTGAAAGACAAATATCTTTACGCCCTTCACTTAGGAAAACTCAAATTCCCTCCTCTGCCATCTAGCCCTTTGGCTTTGGCCTTTGGTCATTTGGTTCCGGTGTGGTTCTATTGTCCCATTTCAAATGTACAAAACGCCTCTAAAAAGGAGAAAGCCGACAGAGTGGTTCCAACGAAGTATTATCTGCCTGAATACTCAGGGCCGCTTCATATTGATCCTCAATATGTTAGCGTGTTCGAAACCACGCAACTTGGTAACACTTCTCTGGAAATTTTAATGCTCCCTTTTAGCTGAATCTCGTCACTTACTTGTGTTTCTTTCGTTTATTTGAAGCGATCCCTCTAAATCCTATAGGTTTTGCATCTGCTAACCAACCTACTCCTTCGACACAAGAGGCTCAGGTTTGACTCTGGCTGAATTATTATTTCCTTTGGCCTTTACTTTCATTCTTAGCCATCCTTTCCCTTCTTGCAGGCTTCTCCTGAGGAATCTTCTGACGATGATGGGCGCCCCATTGCTCAGGTTTTGAGGAAACCCAGTTCTTCTGTATGCCCCTATCTGAAGCATTCCTAGTGACTTGTGACTTCCCATAAGAAATACTACGTGGTTTCTAATATCTCACTTATGGGCAGGGTCAAACACGTCCGACAGAACCTCATGTCTCTTCTGCCTCCAAAAAATCCAAGAAACACAAACGCTCTGCTCCCGCGGGCTCTGAGGTATTTCTTGTCGGCTTGTCCGCTCTTTTGGCTAGACTATCTGCTTATAACCTCTCTTCGTGTCTCCAGCACACCTCCCAGCATAAATCCAGAAGCCACCATGGCCACAAGAGGAAGAAACATGACTCTCCTTCCAAGAGTGGCGAAAACAAAAAGAAGAGGCGTCATACAATGCCTCCTTCAGAGGCTCCTGTTGAAGATGCCGACACCCTTGTGGTCGACACTTACATCCTTGATACGGTCCCTGCTCCCGCCTTGGGAGCTTCACCGTCGACTGGTCTCTCCCCTGCTACTGCCTTGGGGAACACAAATCAGGATGCAGTCTCTCCTGTATCGCCACAGGTATTTACCCATTTTCCTATTTATTTCCTTGGATTCCTGTATTTCTCTTACATTTTCTTTCTGCAGGTTGATGTCTCTACTGAGCCGACTCAACCTGTTGCCGACTACACTCCCGCGTCGTCGGTTTCTTCTCCAGCTCGCCCATTTCAATCTATCGACACCGCTGGTGAGTCTATTGAATTTCCTCTCCAGATTAGTGATAGTGACTCTGACTCAGTCACTAGTCCTGCGACGCATCCGGACGCCAGTTCGACTAGTTCGGACTCGAGTCTCTCTTCAGCTTCCTTGCAGGATCCACGAAGCCAGTAGGTGTCGACACCAACAAACAACAATCCTCTCAGACTACTCCTTTATCGAATGCTTCTCCCCCTCCTCAGATTACTTCTCCGTCAGCAGCTTCTCCTTCGACTTTCCCGGGGCTGACGATCAAGCCTTCTGCTTTAGAAGCAATTGCCAGGCTCCGCAATCTAGTGAAATCGCGTGATGTTTCTTCAGACTCTGAGCAATTCCATTCTGGAAAAATGGGCCCTGAGGCGACGAAGACTAAGGCTCTCATGGACAAAATCCGCGTTCACGCCTTGAATCCTGACCTTCCTTTCGTGCTCATGCATGAACCTGCTGTCGGTCCAGAGATCCTGAGCGTGTTTACCCAACTAAAGGGTCTCCAACTCTCTGATTATGCCAAGCGCGCAATGGCGGCTCTCGAACAATTTCTGGTGCCTATGTTACGCCATATCGACAACGTCTGGGACATTGAACGCCAGATTGCTACTACTGAGGCCTCGGTGAAGGAGAAATGGGAGTTGGTAACGCATGCCGACGTGGAGGTCACCAATATGTTGGGGGCTATGGAGGAGCGGCAGAAGGAATTGAATTCCAAACAAGCACGGGCCACTGAACTACGTCAACAAATTGATGCCCTTCGGCGTCAAATTGCCACTCTGGATAGTGAGTTGGAATCAATTGTTAAGGAGGAGTCACGTTTTGTCGATGAAGTGCTAAAACCTGCTCAGGCCACTTGTCGCAACCTAAAAAATAGATGCGAAAAGAAACAATCGGCGAAAAAAAGAAGAAACAGAAGAGTCGCCACCGTTCGTTATTTATCCCAAAGGAGGGAAAGGAAACGATCGAAGAAAACCTGAAGAGAAAAGGAAAGGAAAAGACAAGGTCTCGCAACCAAATTTTGGGTTCGGGAGTCGATTATGCGAAGGAAAGGTATTAGCACCCCTACGCATCCGTAGTACTCTACGAGATCCACTCTTGTTGTTCTTGTCTAAAGGGTGTGTGTTTATCTAATGTACTATTTACTAAAAGAGGGTCAAAAGAAAATGACTCGCACGGATGTCGCATCCACTGCATACGTATCTCATCTGGAATGAGAATCAGAGTCTTTGTAGCTCGGCTACCTAGGGGTGAAAGAGAAGTGTGCTCGCTAAGACATCGCGTTTTATGCCTACATATCTCATCTGGAATGAGAATCAGAGCAAAACGTAGTTCAGCTAACTACGGGAACAAGGGTCTCGATTGCAACTAGGGAAAGAGAAAGGGAAAGTCTCGATCGCAATGAGGGCGAGAGAAAAGAATCGCAACAAGGGCGAAAGCAAACAAGGATTAGTTGTTAGTTGTCAGTCAAAAACTCGGCAAGACATTGCATCTCGTGCCTACGTATCTCATCTGAACATCAAAATCAGAGTTGTCGTAGTTCGACTAACTAGGGATTAAGGATTGCCATCTGAACATGGACTTACAAAAGAGGACACCAGTTGCGTCAAAGGAGAGTGGGCAATGTGTTCAACATCCTAGCAATAGGTGTCGCAGCTCGCTGAATCGAGTCTTAGGCAGTTACCTCTTTGCAATAGAACGGACTGACATGCCACAAGATCGGAGACGCACGGAAGGTCTAAAAGTGGGGGAGCTCTGCCCTAGAGTTGTCATGCAATGTGGACCTATGTGTTAGGATTTACAAATGGGAATATCTACCTAATGTTAGCATGAAAAGAATGAGGGAATTCTACCTATATTATCATGCAAAAGAATAAGGGAATTCTACCTATGTTATCATACAAAGAAAAAGGGAATGCTACCTATGTTATCATACAAAGGGTTCTAGCTAATGGGTGCTACCTAAACGGAACAAGAGTTGGCGGATGGAGCAAAGAGAGGAGACATGGGTAAGGGTAGATGGCGATGCCTGAAGCAACCGACTTACAAGAGGTAGATGGTGATGCATGAAGCAATAGACTTACAAGAGAAATGGCGATGCATGAAGCAATCGACTTACAAAAGGATGGATGAATACGTGATGGTTCTGTAAGTTTTGAAAATGATTACTCGACGTTGGATCGAGGTTTTGATCTTGTTTTGAAAGGGTTATCGGATGTTCGTTTTAATTTTGTATTAACAGATGAATAAAGAATGAAAGAATAAATACTATACACTTCATGGGAGAGGGGTACATTTGTTATGAATGGGGATTGTTCATGGCAATCAAACAATAAGAATATATGTCTCATACATCATACAAGTAGGCAACAGTTATCAAACCATAAGATATATAAACAAGTATATAATTAAATCAAATAATCAAAGAATGAAATGAAAGAGCATTAAACAATGTATGAGACGTATAAACATGTTAAACAATCAAACAATAGAAGCATGGATGAAAGAAACAAGTGTAACAGGTAATAGATGAATCACACAGAGGAAAATATGCACACAAGGGTTCACTGAATAATTTAATCGGGAAATGATGCAACGATCAAATAAAATCAAGATGAAAGGCCTCTAATACATGGCATATGAGATGGACAAGGGAGGATCAAAAGATCTCTTCAATTGCCTTAAGCAATCCCTAAGTCAAACATCAATCATAGAAAAGTCAACTGAAAAGTCAAGTCAACTTTAAAAATATCAAATAAATAGTAAATTAATCAAGAAAAATATGGAAAATTAAACTAAGTAAGGTGGGGTCATAAAATCATCATCCCTCAAAAATATTTTAAAAATAATGAGAATTAGTGTATAAATTTATTGAAATAAAACAGAAGTCAAATGAAAAGTCAACCAAACAAACTAGGTCAAAAATAAATCCAAAATAAATTGAAAATGGGAAATAAAATTCCAAGAAAAGGTCAGGTTGACCATGAGACATTGATCAACCTTCATCCCAAAAATCAAAAGTTAAAAATAATTTTAAGCTATGAAAATAAAATTAATAAAAACAAGTGTGTTAAAATGGACCATTTAGAATAAACAATTAAAATAAAATATTAACATTAAATAAATTCAAAAATAAAAATTAAATAAAATTAAATAAAGCATTAAGAAATATGAAAAATATTTTTTGGGATTTTTATGAATAAATAAAATATTTTTTATTAGTTAAAATCAAAACAAAATAAAAAATAAGAATTAAAAAGGAAAAATAAAAAAGGACAAGTGCATTGCTCATGGGCCACGAATGCAGGAGGTGTGAAAAGCGGATGGGCAAAGGCCCACAATCCAAATGATAATCAGCGCGTGACAAGAAAAATAAAATGTATATTTTAATAAATCATGTCACATGCATATCAACCGGTCAAGCCTCATTAAAGCGCTACAGGACAAAAAGCATCCAGTGGCCAAGATCAAAACGTGCATGGCGGATCTAATGGTTTTCATGAACCCATGTATCGTCTTCTTCATGGAGCAATAACTAAGGCCATGCAGCAGCTAGGGCATGCGGAAAAAAACCGTGTGTCTTGCTCAATCTTCCAACTAAAAAATCTCATGCTACAGTGTACCAAACGACATAGTATAAAAAGCAAAGTTCAAGTATGCAATGAGTAGAACATCATGGTATTTTATTTCAGTGAAAATAATGGCCTTAGCATGAAGAAAGGTGGACAGCAAGATGGCCATATGCACACGGATACAACAGAAAACAACAGCATAAACTCAAGCTCAATAACAATGCCTCATGGTGAGGGCTTCATAGACAAACATGGCATATTGTTAACATGGGAAACAACATGAGGATGGACATGGCAATGGCATGAAAAAAAACAGTGATAAGCATAGCATAAGGGTGAGCATAAGAAGTTATTCACATCCATGGAAGAAAGAGTAAAAAGCTTACCTAGTGGAAATCAGTCCACTGCTTCTTGGTGATGGAGGAATGGAAGAAGAAAGGTGTTGTTTCAATGCTTCAACTTTGAGAACTTTGAAAATGGAAATGGAATGCAAACAACCTTGTCCACTTGCCTTTGCTCTTTGCTCGAAAATACCAGCCACCCTCTTCAGATTAGGGTTTCAAGCTCTTAAGTATGTAGGTCTAAAGTGTCTAATGGGCTTGCAAATGTTTGGTTTTGGTTATGTGCACTATGATACAAAAGGTGAGGTGGTGAAAGTAAGCTTCTAATTTTGGCAAAACTTAAGTTAGTGGACAACAAAAGTACATGGCCAAATGAGGTAAAGAATGGGCTGGTCGTTTGTGCAGCATTATTGGTTGTCTTGGTCTGGCAAGGAAACAATCCAACAGGGTGACTTTGAGACTTTGTATCTTGATGAGAACATGACCAAATGGCAAGGCAATGCAAACAGTAGGAAGAGTTCATGGAGCTTAACATTTTTCATGTTGAGCACAAATGGAAATTATGAATGGAAGAATGTGAAAAGTGGCCTTAAAGTTCAGGTTTCATCATTCCAAAAGGTTGGGCCAGTTTAGCCTAACATGCTGCCTAGAAATTCAGTTCATGATGCCAACTTTAGATGAGTGCATCTCCCAAACCAATGATCCAAATGAGATTATTCCAAAAGGATGTGAAAGAGGACATGGCAAGGTACAATTGTTATGAAGAAAGTATTTTCAAAAGATGCCTTGAAATGCAAGAAAACTGGCCAAGAAGTCTTGATAAACTTTGAAGATTTTGGACTTGGAAAATTTTCTAAGTGTCCTAAAATAATGTCTCACTTTGACCAAGCATAACTTTCTAAATTCTAATCCAAATGGAACAAACTTTATATCTCTAGAAAGCTTGGAATAAGCGGAACAACTTTCATGTTGGAGAAAATTTCAAATGGAGCTTGCATATTGATGGAAAATGGGCTTAAAGTGAGTGCAATAATCATGAAAACTTGCCCTAAATGGAAAGTCAACCATTTCCAAATTAAGTAACTTTTTCAATTCCTGATTAAATGATGAATCCATGATCCAACCTTGATCAAGTTTCACATGTAGGCTCCCTTAGGCATGGATTTTGAGATTCCACTCTCAAAATGTCAGGAGTTGACTTTTCTGGCCCCACCGTTGACTTTTCCCAAACTGTCTGATTCCCGATTCCATTGATCAATTGAAGCACCTCTGGCTCAAATAAAGAGTTGATTTTTTTGTATGTAGACCCTTGTGGACATATGGAGGGCCATGGAAAAGAGTTTCACCCAAGGAACCAGAAATAAACTAATTTTATACCAAACCCTAGTTTTAGGGCAAAATGATCAAGAACTGATTGCACTGATTGCCAATGGATCTTTCTGAGATAATTGTGAATCTTCCTAGGACAAGATGCCTCTCTAATCATGACATGAATGATCCCCCTTTACTTCCAACCAAACATTGCCTGTTGCAGGTAGCCATGAAACCCTAATTTCTGATTAAATCCATATGCATATTCTGAGAGCTCTCAATCCTCCACTGATGAACTAAGGACCATAACAAGACACTTGGACCTCCTTGAGACCCTTGAGACTTGTATGCTTGGAAAATGAAGTCCAATTCTCAATCCTGCTTTGTGTGGGCTCCTTCTGTTAAGGAGTGATCAATCAAACCCTGATTTCCAAGTCACTAATGCAGTACGCAATGAGTATGACCTAGTATGATGCTAATGAAATGTGAAACCTAATCCCATTCTTTCCAGGAAAAAATGAAGGGTAAATTTTGGGGTATTACACCACTGTGGAGCAAACTACCAGTGATTCCTTAGCGGTCGGTGAAGAGCTCATGGCCGTCGAAGGAAAGCTTGAAGAGCTCAAAGCCCATGCCGACACCTTGGAGCCTGCGTCCTTGCATTATAATTTTGAGCTTAAGTCTTTCCAATCTAAGTTCGGCCAGCTTTGACCGTTTCTATTGATTGTACAAGTTTTTGTAATATTTAAACAATGGCTTCTTGCCACATTAATGTTATCTTTCTTACTTTTAGCACTGTATATTTATTTTTTGTGCCTTTGCACCTAGTTTCTAACATAGTTATCTCCAACCTTATTCTTTCGACGGTTCTTTAGTCTGCCAAAATTTTGACCTCTTGAAGGAGAGGCCTATATTTTTTCAAATACTTTCCGTTCACTCTTAAAATCCGCATGTCGGGTGCCAACTCTTCGACCTCGTAGGCGTTGTTAGAAAAGGCCTGCAAAACCTTGAACGGTCCCTCCCAATTAGGGAACCACTTACCCAAAACTCTATCATTTCTGTCCATAGGCAGGATCACCCTCCAAACCAGATCGTCGACAGCAAACACTTTCCCTCTCACCCTTTTATTGTAGGCTCGGGCGACTTTCTCTTTCTGTCTTTGTAGGGAGTCTAATGCTAGCATTCTTTCTTCATTTGCATCGACTAATTCATCTGTCATCATACTCCAGTAATCTTCAGAAGGTATTTCATACTGCCTTTGGGTTCTGACCGCCTGGACCTGAATCTCTACTGGCAATACTGTGTCATGCCCATAAGCCAGTCGAAATGGGGTTGTTCCAGTTGCTTCTTTTGGTGACGTTCGACATTCCCACAAAGCTTGGTCCAACGTCTTATGCCAATTTCTTGGCTTCTTTCCTATGTCTTTCTTTATTAGGCTGATGATCACCTTATTAGCAGTTTCGACTTGGCCATTTGCCTGTGCGTAATAGGGGGTAGAGGTCATTAATTTGATTCCCATTTCTTTTGCAAAATCTTGCACTTTTCGACCAGTGAAAACTGACCCCTGGTCGGTTGTAATAGTTTTTGGGATGCCAAACCTGCAGAAGATGTAACTCTGGACAAAGTCTATTACAGCCTCTTGGTCCACATTTGTCAATGCTACGGCTTCAACCCATTTTGTGAAATAGTCGATACCGACTAGCACATACCTTTGTTGTTTCAACGAGGCTGGCTTTATTTCTCCTATAACGTCCAGAGCCCATCCTCGAAATGGCCAGGACTTCACAATTGTATGCAGCTCGCTTCCAGGCACATGCTATATGCCCCCATGCAACTGACATTCTTGACAGCCTTTAGCAAATTCAATGCAATCTTTCAGCATTGAAGGCCAAATACTCATGAGCGCATCAAGAGCCATTTCATCTTCACACCTGCTTGATGTGCCCCACACGCCCCGCTATGTATGCTCGACACAGCCACGTATGCCTCACTTTCTCCCAGGCATTTTAGTAACACTCCTTCGACTGTCTTTTTGAATAATTCATCATTTACCAAGACGTAGCTAAGGGCCCTATATTTTATCTTTCGATTTGTCGACCCCACGGGATTACGTAAGTAATCGACTAGCGGTTTACGCCAGTCACTTTCCCCCTTGTCGTCGACAGCCAGAATTTCAAAATGATTTTTATCTATGGCTCCCAACTTCACGATCGCCAAATCTGACGGTGACAACACTGTCGCCCTTACTTGGACTTCTTCATCCCGGTCTTTCTACGCTTTGTACCCTGAGGCCTCCTGCGCCAAATCGTTTGCTCTTTGGTTTTCTTGCTGTGGTATGTGTTGGAGATTGACTTGCTCAAACCTCTTGAGTAATCTGATGGTGACCACGAAGTACATGATCAGATTTTCTTTAACACACCTATACTCTTTTGATGCTTGTTTAATCACTAACTCCGGATCTCCCATAATTTCGACATTCCTTGCCCCCAATTCTAGCAGTAGTTCAAGTCCGGTGATCAGTGACTTATATTCTGCTTCATTATTGGTGCATACCCCTTCGATTTTGTATTTGAACTCTGCTGGAATTCCATCTGGATAAACTATGACTCCTCATATCCCAGATCCATGCTTATGTCTTGACCCGTCGAAGTATAGCCTCCATGGTGCTAGATCTACGTAATTCTGCGCCATTTCGACCATTAAATGGTCGACAAGAAAATCCGCTACCACCTGCCCTTTCATCGCTTTCAAGGGCACGTATGTCAGGGAGTATTCTGTTAGCGCTAAAGCCCATTTTCCAATTCGACTATGCAAAATTGGTTTAGATAACATGTGTTTAATAATATCAAAGTGGGAAGATACGTACACATCAACAGGCTTGATATATTGCTTTAATTTCATACAAGAGAAATACAGGCATAGACATAGTTTTTCTATATCACTATACCTAGTTTCAGGGTCATTAAGCATTCGACTAAGGTAATACACAGGTCTTCCGACACATTTTTCATCCTCTTGGACTAACATACTCCCTATAGTCGATTCTGAGGCTGCAACATACAGTCTCATTGGCCTATGCCTAACATGAGGGGCCAGTACTGGAGGCCTAGTCAAATACTCTTTGATTTTGTCGAAAGCCTCTTGCTGTTCATCCTGCCACTTGAAATCCTCGTTCTTCAGTCGAAGTAGTGGGGAGAATGCTTTTGTTTTGCCACTTAGATTCGATATAAATCTTCTAAGAAAATTTATTTTTCCCAGGAAAGATTGCAACTCCTTTTTGGTCGACGGAGGCTTGACGTCCATAATGGCTTTTGTTTTGCTTTGGTTTACTTCAATACCCTTTTTATGCACCACAAAACCAAGGAAGTCACCTGCCTGCACACAAAAAGCGCACTTTAATGGATTCATTTTTAATCCATATTTCCTCATCCTCAGAAAGGATTTTCGAAGATGTTCAACGTGAGTATGTTGACCATTAGATTTTATCACAATATCATCAATGTAGACTTGCATGAAATCTTCAATGAAATCATGGAACATTGAGTTCATTACCCTCTGGTATGTTGCTCCGGCATTTTTCAAACCGAATGGCATGACAACCCACTCATATGTCCCCAGGGCTCCTGGACATCGAAACGCCTTCTTCGGCACGTCTTCTTCTGCAATGAAAATTTGGTTATATCCAGCATAACCATCCAACATGCTTAAATATTCAAAACCAGCGGCCGAATCGACCAACATTTCAGCCACGGGCATGGCATATTCATCTTTTGGGGTGGCAGCATTTAGATCCCTAAAATCAATACATACTCTTAAAGACCCATTTTTCTTTATGACTGGAACAATATTGGCCAACCATTCGACATACCTTGCAGTTTGAATAAACTTGCTTTTCAGGAGTCTTTCTACTTCTGTTTTTATCTTTGCCATGATCTCTGGGGCGAAACGCCTGGGCGTCTGCTTCACTGGCTTTCTTCCAGCTTTTATTGGCAGCTTTAACTCGACCAAATCTCTACTTAAACCAGGCATTTCGTTATAATCCCAAGCAAAACAGTCTCTAAATTCTTTAAGTATGGATATTACCTCAGACTTTAGTTCTTTGTCGATGTTGGCGCTTATATATGTTGTCCTTTTCTCGCCATTCTCGCCAAGGTCGACTTCTTCCAAGGGGTCTTTTGGTCAGATTTTCTCTGGTGCCTTTGGGTCTTTTTCAAACCCTAAAGGTTCATTGTCATAAATGCAATCCAGACGCTGCATATCAACGTTCCTTTTGGCCAAAGTTGGCTTGTCTGGGAGTTCTGGCCCAACAGCCATATGCCCTTTTTTATTCAACACACAGGCTTCAGCAGCCATGTTTTCTTCAGCCTCTAAAGCCGACTTTATTTTGTTCTCGGCAACGTATGCCGAAATCTTTCTTAGATCTTCTAACTCAGACATCATCATTGATGTCCCCCCATCCTGTCGGCCGGATACCTGTATAGGGTGGATCATCTAGGCATTCCACATCCCAAATGAAGCCGTGAGTCTCATGTAGAGTTAGAGAGACGAAAGCTTCACTTAGATTAGCATATACATCCTCAGCTGGGAAGCAGGGAGAGATGTTGGCCAGCTTTCTTTCAAACTCCTTATTGCCGACATTATTCACGTCGGCCATAAAGTACCCTTGGTCGGCTTCGATATTTTCGGCCACCCCATCTTCTCTCCAAATCACCAGCCTTTGGTGTGCTGAAGATGGTACAGCTCCAACGCCATGTAGCCACTCCCTGCCAAATAACAAGTTGTAACTTGGCTTAGTGTCTATCACCATGAATAGTGTCGGCCTGGTTACTGAACCCACTGTGACATTCACCATAATCACTCTCATGGTGCTTTTCGTCTTTCCTCCGTAGTCTGACAAAACCACGTTATTAGATCTGATGTCGGTATCATACTTACCAATCTTCCTCAGAACCATCGTTTAGCATAAAATAGCATCTTGGTTGGTGCAAAGCCATTTCTTCAGCGTCAGCATTGTCCACCGACCCTTCGACTTCAGTCACACACTTGTATTCTTGTGGTAGGATTGACACCACATTGACCAGGATGTTGAGACTTGCTTCAGATTCTGAATTGAAGTCATCAGTCACTTCTTCAAAACACCTTTCAGTTGGTCGACGGACGTATTCCCTTATTCGTTCCTTCGCGGCTGTGTCAACTTTCACAACAATTTTCTTCCCCTCGTTCGCCTCGTTGGTCATGCCTCTTGCATCTTCTCTTTCAACCTGTTTACGCCTCTGAAAACGTCTCCATTGAGTCTTCGACATGGGGTTCTTTCCCAAATAGTTTCAGAGATATGAGTCCTCTTTTCAGACTTAAATTCACGCCTGTAGTTAATTGCTAGACCTCCTCTAGCAGCAGCAGAAACCCCTTGTGGGGTGTCTTGTCTTTCTTGAGGCTTGATCCAAGTCCCTCTAGGGGCACTTGCCGACGGTACAAAGCTTTTAGGCCTTGCTTGGTTATTTCCCACAGCCTTTTTTTAGCCTCTTTCATTCTGGTAACCTCTGGCCGGCACATTCCTCTTGCTTTTACCTAATTGCAGTTTCTGGAAGTTTTCCGCCGCTATTTTGTCTGTGACAGCACCACACCTCGGGCACAGGCGCACTTGTGAACCCTTGTTCTTGCAGCGATACAAAAAATCCACCAAGTCTTCATCAGCCCTTAGGTAAACTTCAGCTATATTGACATCTGGGCTTTCTCCAGTTTGCTCCAGCATGTTGGCCTCATCATATTCAGTAATCTCGACTAGCTCCACGAATAGGGCTTCCTCCTGGTGAAGAGGATCAGCGTCGATCTTCATTCTGCGGCCAACAAATTTCAGCCAGCCTTCTTGAATTGCTTTCTGAACCAAATCCCTGAAAAGGTAACAATTAGAGGTATTATGACCAAGATAGTTATGATATTTACAAAATCCTCTTTTCTGTCTCTGCTCTAACGGTGGTATTTTAGTACCAGGAGGTACCACCATTTTCCCATCTTTGACCAATAAGTCAAAAATTTCCTCACATTTCGACACATCGAAAGTATAAGTTTTCGAAGGGAATTTTGGGTTGTTTTCGACAGGATTTTTCCCTTACGCGGGTAGCAATGATCGATACTCATAGGCGGATCCTGGATTTAGTTCAGCCACGTCGATTTCTAATTCGGTCGATGAAGCATAATCAGCCTCACGTATTGGGTATGTCGCATCGTATTCGACAAACGCTACCTTTTCTTTCTTAGACTTATTGTGCCTAACTTTTTCTAGCCTTAGTCGTTCTAGATGTCGGACTCTATCAGCCAGTTGTGACATACTTTTCACAAAAGTTGGATCTATCTTCTTCCTAATGGAATAATCTAAGCCTCCTGCGGCCATTTGAACTAGTTCATGTTCTGGCACTTGCGTAAAGCACCTAGCCTTTAAGGACCTAAAACGATTCAGATAATCATCGATGCTCTCAGTAAACCTTCTCTTGATACTAGACAACTCTGCCAAACTAATTTTGGAGTGTCCTTCATAAAACTGTTCATGGAACTTCTTTTCTAATTTGGCCCACGAATCGATCGAACTTGGGGCCAACGAAGTAAACCATGTGAAGGCAGCCTTGTTCAGAGAGGAGGGGAAGTTCTTTACTCTCAAACATTCATTATGAGCTAGATCTCCTGACTCTGTTAAGTATCTGGCAACGTTCTCTATTGTCGATTCACCAGACTCTCCCCCAAATTTAGTGTACTTAGGCACTTTCATCCCCCTGGGCGCCTCGGCTTGGAGAATAAATTCAACTAACGGGGAGGCGTATAATGGCCTTTGCAATGTAGCACCCATGCCATTTCTAGCCATAATCCTTTCGACAATAGTTATCAAATTATTTTCCACTGCCAAGTCTTCTTGTCGATGTTGATCGACAATTTGATCAGCATCTTGGTGTCGGTTAACCATTATCATCTGGTTACGTCCTGTGACTCCTGATTCGACGCCTTGATGTTGAAGGGGTCTAATGATTTGTCCTTAGTGGACTGTCTCCTCCTCCACTGCCCCTATCTCTATCTGCACCGGAACAGTCGGTCTAATCATTGGCGTCATCTGTCGAGCCGGTGCCCCCAGAAAATTGCACAAGCATGTCAATTGGTTCGCCACCTGCCTATTTGTTTCAGCAGATTCTTGTATTAGTGGATTAAAGATTGTGCCCATCTGGTTAGTCAACATGTTAACCAATTCATGGTTACTATCGTCCATTTGTTGTCTCAACACCGCTACTGAAGTGTTCGACAGCGGCATGGTCCTGTTCTGAGTAGTGTTCCTCATGTTGCCCCCTTGCGCTGATCCTTGCAAGGGAGGATTTGTATCTGAAAACAGTGTTGCACTAGATGTCGACTGGTATCCTGGAATTAAGGAATACGGCATTCCATAAAGCGGATATGTGGTGCCAAAGCGAGGCACATATGGTCTGAACGTCATTATCGTTGATCCTGAACCCCCCCCCCCCCCCCGATGGAGGCTGAGGAATTGACGTTCCAACCGCACCCGTAGTCGACGTGGTTAAGGCTGCACTTGTCATCGGTGGCAAAGTGGCAACCTGTGAGACTATTGTTTCCGTAGTGGATAAAGTTCCTCGTGGAACTTCATCTGTGTTAGTTTCTGACATTTTCACACTATTTCGTGGCTTACTATATAGTTTGCCACTTCTAAGTTTCATGCAATTTTTCGCAACTGCTCTAGCACAGTCCCATTGGGCGTGCCATTTTGTTTAATGTGGAAATTGGTAAACAACCGCTGGTCCTCCCTAGGCTTTAAAATAGAGGGTTACTTGCAGGATCGACCAGTTGATCCTAGGACATGTGCTAGTGCAAGTGAGGCTTGTCCAACTCGACAGAGTGACTTTGTGAGGAACGGCTCCTGACAAAGTGTCGAACAAGCGTAGGGTTTTTCCACACGAACGGTTTAGATAATGTTATCGCCTATAAGTGACTCGTGACCGGCAGCGCTATAACATTCAAAAGAGGTATAGGACGAACACGCTTTTGGTAAACTCTATTATCGTAATAGAATCAGTGTCGACAGCATAAACGACAATGTAAAATGATAACTCAAAAGTAAATGAAATTAAGATAAAATGTTCAACGGGAACAATTGAAAAGTAAGGAAGTTGCATTGAAATAAATGTGGTGATTCACGTACATGGCACTCTAAAAAAACTCTTGCTTCCTCGCGCTGGGAATGGGAAGTTTTCTTACAAATGATTTTTAGTACAAAGTGAACACCTTGAACTTCTCATGGGATATTCTATTTATACTAATACTAAAGGAACTGCTCATAAGCTAAAACTCCTAGAAACTAGCAGATGTTATGTCACACGATCTGCATAACCGTCGCACCGACATCTTGCTAACTGCTCTAGATTCTGGCGCTCTTATTCTTTTTGTAACTGCTGGTTATTTTAAATTTCAAATTTCTCTCGCCCAGACGTTCGTGCGATGCTGTCTTCTGCACATTCGGCTCTAATTCTTTAAGTCCTAAACTTCACGTTGGTCGACAAAAATGGCCTGTCGACCAGGTCAGCTTCTCTTGTCGGCTTCATCCTTTGACTTGTGTTTTTCCCTACTCTTGCTTGCCTCCAACACCCCTTCATCCTTTGATGAGGTATGCCCCCAAATTCACAGGACTCTGTCATTAACTATGCTTTCAGCATACCTTAGAGATTTTTCATGGTAACAATGTCCTAAAACAATCCCTTCGGTGACCATGAAATGACACTTTTCCCAGTTTAGCACAAGGTTCACCTCCATGCATCTCTCCAGGATTTTCTCAAGGTTAGCAAGACAATTTTGGAAATAAAATCCGCAAACCGAAAAATCATCCATAAATACTTCCATGATACTATCTAGGTAATCTACAAAGATTGACATCATGCAGCGTTGGAAAGTAGTTGGGGCATTACAGAGTCCGAATGGCATTCGTCTGTAGGCAAAAGTTCCATAAGGGCATGTAAAGGTAGTTTTCTCTTGATCTTCGGGTGGATAGGTATTTGGAAGAATCCAGAGTATCCATCTAGATAGCAAAAGGAAGAGTGTCTGGCTAGACGCTCTAACATCTGGTCTATAAATGGTAAAGGGAAATGATCCTTCCTGGTTGCTTTATTTAACTTTTTGTAGTCTATGCACATCCGCCATCCTCCTTCTATCCGTTTTGCTATATGTTCGCCTTTATCATTTTGCACTACTGTGATGCCTCCCTTTTTAGGTACTACATGCACAGGGCTCACCCACTTACTATCCGAGATATTATAGATTATACCTGCCTCAAGTAACTTAAGAACTTCTCTTTTAACAACATCACTCATTATAGGGTTTATTCTTCTCTGATGTTCTATGGAGGGCTTTGAATCTTCTTCGAGCAAAATCCGATGCATGCATACGGATGGGCTTATACCTTTCAGGTCAGAGATATTATATCCTAAGGCTGAGGGATGTCTTCGTAAAACATCTAAGAGTTGGTCTGTTTCCTCTTGGCTCAAGGTAGCACTGACTATAACTAGACAGTTCATCTCTTCATCAAGAAACTCATATCTCAGGTTCTTAGGCAGTTCCTTAAGTTCTAAAGTTGGTTTCTTAGGGCATGGCATAGGATCTGGGGTAAGGGATAAACATTCGTAAAGGTTATCATCGATGTAGGGCTTCCTAAAGTTATCATCTTCCAGTATGAGAGTTGATGGCAACTCAATTGTTTTTATGATTTCTTCTTGTTCTATTTCCCTAACGCATTCATCAATGATATCTACGGCATAACATGCGTCTCCCATCACAGGTGCCATAAGAAGTTTTGAAAGTATAAATTCTATCTTCTCGTCACCTACCTCAAAGGTCAACTTTCCTCTCTTGACATCTATTATGGCTCCTGCAGTTGATAAGAATGGTCTACCTAGAAGGATTGGTATATCATCATCCTCTTTAATGTCCGTGACAATAAAATCAGTAGAGATAAATAACTGACATATCCTAACAGGGACATCTTATAATATGCCTATCGGATACTTAACAGATCTATCGGCTAATTGAAGTGACATCTTAGTAGGTTGTAATTCTCCTAAGTTTAACCTCTCACAAACTGCTAAAGGCATTAAGCTCACACTAGCTCCTAAGTCTAGAAAAGCTTTTTCGATGACATGACTTCCCAAAATACAAGGAATGGAGAAATTTCCAGGATCTTTATCTTTTTTGGCTAACTTATTCTCGGAAATAGAGTTGTATTCCAAGGGCTTCGGATCGTCGAGTCTACGTTTGTTGGTAAAGATGTCTTTGAGAATCTTTGCATAAGAAGGTATTTGGGTGATGGCTTCTATGAAAGGGATTTCTACGTGAAGTTTACCTATAACCTTAATGAATTTCTGATACTGGTTATTGATCTGGGTCTATTTGAGTCTTTGCGGATATGGTATCGGTGGTTTGTATGGCGGGGGTGGTACATAAGTTTTGTCTTTAGGTTCTTCTCCTTTTTCTTGACCTTCCTGTTTTTCAGATTCCTCTAGTTCCTTCACTTCATCTGTGGGTTCGGTATATTCCTTAGAAGTTTTGGGTTCACTCAATCTTGGGTTAAATGGCTCATCACAAGCGGTCCCACTTTGTAGGGTAATGGCATTGGCTTGTCCTCTCGGATTCTGTTGAGGTTGTCTAGGGAATTGTCTTCCAGGTGTAGTCTGGGGGGCTTGGTTTAAGGCTACCTGAGAGATCTGGGTTTCAAGCATCTTATTGTGAGTAACTATTTGGTCAACCATGGTTCCTAACTGGGTAATCAGTTTGTTAACGTGAATGCTCTAGTTCATGAACTCTTTGTTTTGTTGGGTTTGAGCAGTGATAAAATTTTCTACAATTTTCTCAAGGCTCGGCTTTGGTGGCACAGGTTGCATAGGTTGATTTGGTCTTGGGGCTTGGTAACCCGGTTGTCTCGGAGGTGCAGTATTTTGGATAGGGTTATTGTTCTTATAGGAGAAGTTCGGGTGATTCCTCCATCCAGGGTTATAGGTATTCGAATATGGGTTCCCTTGGGCGTAGTTCACTTGCTCGGAGTTGGTTTCGTTTAAGAGATTGCATTCTACAAATTGGTGTCCTTTGGTTCCACATATCTCACAATCCGACGAAACTGCAGCTGCAGTACTCGGGTTTATACACATATGCTCAACCTTGAGGGCTAACGCGTCCATTTTAGCTTGCATCATGTCTATAGAGCTTAACTCATGTATTCCTCCTTGGGCTTCCTTCTTCTCAACTGTCGCTCGTTCAACTCCCCATGATTGATGGTTTTGAGCCATATCTTCGATAAGGACACTAGCTTCAGGTTAGGGTTTGTTCATCAGTGCGCCACCTGCGGCAGCGTCGATGGTCATCTTAGTGTTATAGTGAAGTCCATTATAGAAGGTCTGAATGATTAACCAATTTTCTAAACCATGATGTGGGCGTGCTCTTAATAGTTCTTTATATCTCTCTTAAGCTTCGAACAACGATTCTTCTTGATTCTGGGTAAATCTGGTTATTTGGTTTCGAAGAACGGCGGTTTTACTTGGGGGAAAGTATCTAGCAAGGAATACTTTTCTAAGGTTTTCCCAAGTTGTTATGGAATTGGGTGGAAGGGAATATAACCATGATAGGGCTTTATCTCTGAGGGAGAAAGGGAATAATCTTAAACGGATTGCCTCTGGAGAAGCTCCATTGGTTTTAAAAGTGTCTACTAATTGGAGAAAGATTTTTAAATGTTGGTTTGGATTCTCAGTAGCAAGACATGTGAATTGTCTCTGTTGTACTAGTTGCAACAAGGGGGGTTTAAGTTCGAAATTATTAGCTGGGATGGTTGGGTTTAGTATACTAGAACTACGTTCTTCGTTGGATGGTTGGGCGAAATCCTTAAGAGGTCTTTGATTTTTATCTTCGTCCATAGCTCTCCTAATTCTAAGGAATAATAAATGTGCTCGAGCGTAACGTTCAGGTTCCGCCAGAGGATCTACTAAGCTTCCGGTGCTACGAGTCCTTCGCATTGACCGGCAGGTAACAACCTAAGTCTAAACGATATAACAACAGGGTACAAAATTTGACGAAGTTGGTCCCTGGCAACGGCGCCAAAAACTTGATGCGTGTTTTTCGTAAGTATACGAACGCGTCAGAGTAATATAAAAGATTCTCGAATCTACAGAGACCAAATGTCAATCTATCGTTATCTATTGTTACGATGTTTATCTAAGGTAATCGAAATAGGGTTTTTTAGAGTGCACAATGAAAAATAAAGTATTAAATTAAATTCAATTAATGAAGACAGGTTCGAATGTAATTCACATAATCAATTAATAATCCAAGTACTTGTTAATAGAATTACTTATGGGCAGTGTTTCCTACTTTGAAAAGAACCAATTTAACGGGAACTATCGCTTTCGCATATTCAGAACCAAGTTATACTCCCTAATCAAATCCTCTTATTGTCGCTTATAAAAAGACGCGCATTGCGTTAGAGTAGTAAACCTATTTTTAAGAAATATAGTGTCTTGACTAAGTTGAAAATTATTTTTACCTGGATTTCTTAACCAAAAGAGGTTCTCACGAACCAGACTCTAAACTTATAAACGTGTCCAAAAATAGTTTTAAAATCACTTTTCTTTTTAAGTTAAAAACTCCTAATGAACTAAACAAAGCACTTTTGCTGTATTGGAAATAGTTAAAAAAAACAACTAAGTTTAAACAGACGTCAGACGGCTTTCGATCTTACCCAACGGAAATTAAGTGTGAGAAAACTTAAGTTGAAAGTCAAAATAGCCCTTAAGTGTTTCTACGAACAATTGTACGGATTATCGGTTCAATTACGATCCTTACATTCGAACCTTTATAGGTTTAGCCAGACATGGTAAAGTAAAAATGCATTTTAATTTTTATCATAAAAACGGATAAATAAAAGATTTTTTAAAAAAAAGGTAATAAGTGCGAGTGCAGGAAAGTAAATAAAAGTAGTGTGAGTGCGGAAAGTAAGTTAAAGTAGTGCGGGTGCAGGAAAGTAAATAAAAGTAGTGTGGTGCAAGAAATAAAGGAAAGTAGTGCAGTGCGAGAAATAAACAAAGTAAAGTACGAGTGCAGGAAAGTAAACAAAATAAAGGCAGTGTGGGAAAGTAAACAAAATAAAGGCAGTGCGGGAAAATAAAGTAGACAAAGGTAAAGCAATAAAACCTGCTCCAATCAGAGGGTTGAATAAAGTGCGGAATAGAAATGAAAATGGCGGCGGGATTAAACTTCCTCCCAAAGTGCTCCAAACTCGATTACAGACTCGATTACACAGTGTGACAACACTCTGATGTGAAGCGATTACCATTTTTACACAGTACTGATATATGCCTAGTTGTAACTAAGTTTGGATCCTGAAACAAATGAAATCAAGGCTCTATTTATAGGCAAGAAAAAAACATGGAGATTACAAGGATGCCCCTAAGTTTGACAATGGGAGGGAACCATTTTAATCTTGTGGCGCCCGCCACAAGAGGAAATTGTAGCGCCCAAGTGGAGATCGTGGGAGGCGTGGCAATTGAGGAGAAGTTGAGACTAGAACACGTCATGGCTGGACCCATGGCGCCCGCCAAAGTGGGAGCCACAAGTGTAAAATGCTGATTTTATGGCTTTTTAGCTCATTTTTGCTCCTTTTCTCGATCGGGGCTCCGATTAGATTGAAAACCTGAAAACAAAGAAAAACATAGTAATAACATAAAAAAATAACAATAAAACAACTAAAATGCATGCTAAATCGGAGTCGAAAATACGGTGAATTTCAGTGTCATCACTATGCGTATTTTTTTTGTTATTGTTGAAGCCTCAAACAATTGAGATTCTCCATGAGTGTGTCCGTCCTCGAACGCGAAGCTGAAAACTTCATTTCGAAAACACAATCTGAAACGCAAGCTGGAGTTCAAAACCACTATGACGAAAGCCACGTCTGAGAGGCTGATCTCCCTAAAATGCGATCGCGAGGGGAGGAATGTCAAGTGCGATGATGTTGCAAAGCACAGTGCCATATCGCATTGTTACTCTGAGATTTTTTCAGAAAAGCGCTTTTCTTTCATCTTGAATCGCGTTTTCACCATGGAAAATCTCATTCCCTTGTAAGAACTAGAAATAATAGAAACGTTAAGAGGAAAGTTGTGTTCTTCATTAGAAATTGAAAGTAGGCTTATATAGCCTTTACAAATGGAATTAGTCAAAAGTCAGTACTGCGTGGCAATAAAATAGGAATAAAAGAAACTGATCCTAAAATATAGGTGTGATACGGTGAATTGACTTTGTGTTTTTGCTTTGAAAAGCAATGTTGCGGATAGCAAGAGTCGCCACCGAATTTTCTTTTATCCAATAAGGAAAGGCGGAAAAGAACAGGAAAGAACTTGATTAGATTTTGAGTTCGGGAGGTACATTATACAAAGGGAAGGTGTTAGCACCCTTTGTATCCATGGTTATCCATGGGCTCTTAATTGCTTAACTCACTTATGTTTTCCTTATTTGAGAAAGTGTTTGAGAAATGTGGTGTGTTTAGAAAATATTTTGAAAGGAGAGTTTAACTTTGTAATGATTCTTGTACGAATGTATACAAAGTGTTTATCTCGTTTGATTTTGAAAGATGTTTAGAAAAATATAACTCGGTGATGATTCTGGTGCGAATGTATACCAAGTGGTGATTTTCTAAAACATGTTTTGAAAAGTGTGAGGTGTGAAAAGTATTTTAAGCTGTGAGCAAGCATTTAAGAGTTATACCTAACCATGGTCTTTATAGGTATTTCCTATTCTTATGAGGATAAAATTGTCCTTACTATTGAGAAGTAAGTAGTCTTATCCTTTGGATGTAAAGGGACGTCGTGGGGTCGTCGATTGGTCATTGAAGGCAACATTTGTAAGGATACCTTAGCATTCGAAGGGACGACCATCATTTAATCGTAGGCTACAACGAAGGGTCATCGAGGGACAAAGTCATATATTCGAAGGCAACGTTCGAGGGACAAGGTCATATATTCGAAGGCAACGTTCGAGGGACTATGATTTATCTTGTAGGGACATTGACCTTTTGATCGAAGGGACTATGACTTATCCGTTTAGGGATGACGATGATTTAATCGAAAGGGTCTTTGCTAAGGGTATCCCCACATTCGCAGGACATGACCGTAATATCGTAAGGCAACAAAGAGAGGGTTACCCTAGAGGTACAAGTTTGGAAATGATTGGATTCGGATATATTATCTTGAATTAATTTATCTAAGTTCGATTATTTATCTTTCCATGCAATCCTATTAGCATACATGTAGACAGTTATATTCACAGTATGGAAAAATTAAAGTGCGAAAAATAAGACTACGCTATTACATGGCTTCGGGATGGGGGATACATAATTTAAAAGGGGATATAAAATATCTAAATCTTAATTAACGAGTACAAAATTAAAAGGGCATAGAAAGTTCATGACAAATGAAATAAATAAACTAAATTTAAGAATGAATTAAGAATATTTTTAGTCTATAATAATAGAAACTTTTTTTTATGAATTTATGGAAAAACTTAGACTAAATTGATAGAAATTTTAAAAGAAAAGAGAAAAAATAATAATAATAATTAGATTTTTATTATTCAAAATAGCTCATTTTAATTAATTAAGTGATATATGAAAATTTAATTAATAAACTAGATTAAATTATATCTTAGTTTAAATAACCAATATAATATATTAATTAGAAAATTAATTAATGGGTTTTATTTTAATAATAGAAAAATAGTGGTGAATTAATTATAGTGGAAAGGGAGTAAACATAGTAAAAAAAACTGAAAAGCTAAAAAATAGGTCCTAGGGGACCAAACCCAGGACCTCTACGTTGCAGTGAGGGGGGAGCTACCAATGAGCCATGTTAGTCCATTCGTTATTTATTCGCCTTCATTAAAATATATATTAATTCTACATGGATTTTTCCATTTTGACACAACACCACCATGCATGTTACAGCTTTCTTTCTTACGGCAAGCTACTTTATTTTTTCTCATGCTGTTTCTTTCATGTGAATATAACAAACATGTAACTTCATCTTATATCAAACCACACACATAAAATAAGATCATATGTAATCATCATGCAATAATAAAAATAGTCATGCACAAATCAAGAAATTTATATTATTTTACTCATGTATTAGTTCTCTTTACTGCAAGTGATAATGATAAAACAAACCTTACACATACATGTTAAAGACAACCAAGGATTTATATTATCACCATTATATCATTATCATCATTATTATGTAATAATAGCATGTGAAATAAACATAATCATGCTAGAAACAACACTCATATAATAATAATTAAATGGCAGATATAATTTTTTAATCATGCAAACAGAATTTCTCCAACATGTTATGACATATCAAGAACAGATGCATACTTGAATAAAGCAATATCAACATCCACCAAACCATGAATACATCATCTCAATATATATATTAAACCAATATTATTCATGCATGAATTAAGGAGTATTGCAAGGTAATCATGTTGGATGCAAATTCCCTAATGAACACTTACTGGGGATTTGATTCTTCTAGCTTGCTCACTGTATGCGTGTTGTTCTTATTCAGGATATGAGTGCTTTATGGTTGCTTCTCTTTTCCCTGCTCGTTAATCTTCTTGCTTCTGCCTTGCCTTGTGTATCTTCTTCTGCTGTATCTCTCCTCTTTTCCGTCTCCCCCTCTCGCTGCAGCCATATGAAGTATTTATAATGGTGTGGATTAGGGTTTAACCTTGCTAAATATTTGGATCCCTTCCTATACTTTAGGGTTTAACCTTGCTAAATATTTGGATCCCTTCCTATACTTTAGGAGAGTTAGGGTTTAACCTTGCTAAATATTTGGATCACTTCCTATACTTTAGGAGAGTTAGCTCTAATTGGATTTGGTCTTAAATATCTATTATTATAAATAAATATTTATTAAATACAAATATTATTATAAATAATGAATAATTTAAATGACTTTTAACAAATAAAAATTAATTTAAATTTTAGTTACATAATTGAATTAAAATTTAAACCTATTTCTATTTTTACTTTCATCATTTAAAAAAATCAAAATTATTCTTACTTATATCAACCAAAATTATTTTATAATTTATGGGCTTTTTTAAAAAATGTTACTCTTATAAATAAATTTTATTAAGTAAAAACGTGAATTACTAAATAAATACTATTTATAAATAATGAATAAATGGAACATGAGTCACTAAATTATAAAAAATAGTTATTATAATTTAATGAGCTTTAACAAATAAAATTAATTTAAAATTTTAATTATACAATTAAAATTCAAATCTATTTTTATTTATCATTAAATTAAAACTATTTTATTTATATATATATAATTTATTTATATCATACAGATAACCAAAATTATTATTATTTTTTATATCTGTATCACATAATAAATAAATTAAAATTTATAATTTATATGAGAATGTATGCAAATGAATGAATGCAAATGTGAAATGAATGCCATGCATGAATCAATTTATCATAAAAATTAACAGGCAAATTTTGGGGTATGACAGCTGCCCCTGTTCAATATTCTTAAACCGAGAGAATTAGAATGGTATGTACGCCATTCGTGATCTGGAGGTGGAAGATTACTGAACACTTAGAATGCCCCAAAAATTTGCACTTGTTAATTAAAAGATAGTCTTGATGGAGATGGGCTTAAAGATGCCATCCAGAAAGTTTGATGATGAGAGCTTCAGAGTGCGTCGTACATTAGACCATATCTGAAGACATGGGTGTCACACTGGGTCGTACGCTAGACCGTATGATGAGTCATCCATTAGGTGATATTAGGGTGAGCTAAACCTGATGAGATAAGGATCAGAATGGGTCATACGCTAGACCGTATCTGAGTAGCAGAGTGAGCCGTCCGTTAGGCTGTATCTGGAGAAATAAAGATCAGAATGGATCGTACGCTAGATCGTATCTGAGTAGTAGAATGAGCCGTCTGTTAGGCTGTATCTGGCGATAAAAAGTAGTCGTACGCTAGACTACATTTCAGAATGTATCGTACGCTAGGTAGTATCTGATGAGAAGAGCCAGACTGGGTCGTACACTAGACCGTATCTGAGTTGCAGAATGAGTCGTCCATTAGGTTGTATCTGAGGAAAAAAGATTAGAATGGATCATACGCTAGATCGTATCTGAGTAGCAGAATGAGCCGTCCATTAGGCTGTATCTAATGATAAAAGGGGTAGTCATACGCTAGACTACATTTTAGAATGTACCGTATGCTAGGTAGTATCTGAGGGGATGAATATCCAAATGGGTCGTACGCTAGACCGTATTGGAACAGTTGAAGGAACCATACGTTAGGCTGAATCAGAATGAGCCGTACGTTAGGCTATATCTGATAATATTTGTATATGTTGTATTTGCAATAAATGTCTGGGATGGGCTTAAAGATGCCATCATTAGGAGGATATCAGAATGCTTGTCAGAATGAATATTCATATGGATTATATCTGAAAGATGTATCTGAATCTTGAATGTAATCGATAAAGATATCCGTCTGAATGAATCTTTATTTTGACTGTATCAGGAGGATAATTAACCTGGAAAAAAAGAGTTAGCCTCATGCCATGTCATGATGCATGAGATGTTTTATGCTCTTGAAAATAAATGTGAACATTGCATGCATGTATATGCTGTGAAATGATGCATGAATGAATTATGCGTCTGAAAAATTTTGCCATGGGAAAATAAATCCCGATATTCTGGTTGGAGATATTTGTATTGATGACCCTTTCTTAGCTGGGGATATTTGATTTCTGTCTGATGGTAGAAATATTCAACAGAACCTGACTGGGGATAAAAGAGATGACCAGTCTGTCTAGTAGTGCCAATTTCTTCTGGGAATAACTGGTTTTGCTGGGGAATAGGATTTACAACCGGATTTGTTATAACGCATGGTTAAACCTTATCCTTGATCCTAAAGTCTTTTAGTAATTGTTATTTCTATTTTAGGCATGTATTTTCGGTAAACATCAATCATATTCAAATGCATATATTAATTCAAATTAAATCAATGGACGTTTATGCAAACAAAACGGAGAAAGTAAAACAAAAGTATCTTTTTGAAAATAAAATTGTATTGATTTTGAAAGAGGGCCTATAAACAAGCAATTTTAATACAAGGAGACAGAAATCCTAGTAAGAGGAAATTGTCAAGAAAGCAAAGAAAAACAGCTATGAAAAAAAAAAGTCCTATTGATTTTAATTCTACTACTGCTATTATGTCTTCAAGCATCTCATCTCTTGATGTCGGATAAAAGTGATTGGCTTGTCCAGTCTCTTTGACTTTGGTGAAGCTGACCAAGAACGGGATATAGTCATACGCTTTAATCCCTAATTTTTGCCTGGACCACCTTTTCAGGTTTTCAGTCCATCGGGATACCCTTTTTTGCCCAAGCTGCCTTTTCAGGTTTTCGACTTCCTGGGTGTACATTTTTATATGTTTATCCCTAATTTTTTCCTGAACCCTTTTGGTTCGTCGGGATGCCCTTACTTTTGCCTAGATATGTCGACCTAGCGAGCCTCTTTTATGCGTAGTATTTTTTAACTATGTCCGCGTTCACGGGATGCGGGAAATCTTCGCCATCCATTGTAGCAAGCATCATGGCTCCACCAGAGAATACCTTCTTAACTACAAATGGCCCTTGTATGTGGGAGTCCATTTGCCTCTAGGATCACCTTGTGGTAGAATGATACGCTTTATCACCAAGTCGCCAATTTGATACACCTGTCTCTTTACTTTTTTATTAAATGCCTGGGTCATGCACTTCTGATATATCTGTCCATGACAAACAGCCGCAAGTCTCTTTTCATCAATCATCTTTATCTAATCGAGTCGAGTCTGAATCCATTAATCTTCATCTAAGCCTGCATCTTTCATAATTCTTAGAGAGGGAATCTGAACTTCCACTGGTAAAACGGCTTCCATTCCGTAGACTAAAGAGAAAGGAGTTGCCCCTGTCGAAGTGCGTACTGAAGTGCGATAATCATGAAGAGCAAATGGTAACATCTCATGCCAATCTTTGTATGTTACTGTCATATTTTGTATAATCTTCTTAATATTCTTATTAGCAGCTTCTACGGCGCCATTCATCTTTGGCCCGTACGGAGAAGAGTTATGGTGTTTTATTTTGAACTGCGTGCAGAGTTCAGTAATCATCTTGTTGTTCAAATTAGTACCATTATCAGTGAGAACTCTTTCAGGGATGCCATACCGACAAATAAGACTATTCTTGATGAACCGTGCCACCACATTCTTGGTGACAGAAGCAAACGAAGCTGCCTCTACCCACTTCGTAAAGTAATCAATAGCAACAAGAATGAAACGATGTCCATTAGAAGCAGTAGGTTTAATCTCTCCAATCATATCAATGCCCCACATTGCAAAGGGCCAAGGGGCTGTCAACACGTTCAATGGAGCAGGAGGTACATGTACTTTGTCCGCATAGATCTGGCACTTGTGACAAGTTCTGGAGTGCTGGTGGCAATCAGCTTCCATGGTAGACCAATAATACCCTGATCTCAGAATCTTCTTGGCCATCGTATGTCCACTAGAATGAGTCCCAAAAATACCGTCATGCATGTCTTCCATAATCTTTTCTTCTTCCTTTTTATCCACACAGCGAAGCAAAGTCGAATCATGATTACGTTTGTATAATACTCCATTACTCAAAAAGAATTTAGCGGAGAACTTCCTCAGAAATTTTCTGTCATTGATGGATGCCCCTTCAGGGTATTCCTGAGTTTCTAAATATCTTTTTACTTCGTGGAACCAAGGTTTCTCTTCTACTTCATCAGCATTAAGTTCATAACAATATGTTGGTTCATCTAATCGTTCAATGGTGATCATGGGAGCTTCATTGTCCCATCTGACTCTGAACATAGATGACATGGTAGCCAATGCGTCTGCCAACTGATTCTCTTCTCGTGGAATATGTTCGAATGTAATCTCTTCAAAGTATGGGATTAATGTCAACACCCGCTCTCGATAAGGGATGAGATTCGGATGTTTAGTGTCCCATTCTCCTTTGATCTGACTGATTACTAAGGTTGAGTCTCCGTACACACTCAAAAACTTGATTCTCAGGTCTATAGCAGCTCTGAGTTCCGAAATACATGCTTCATACTCAGCCATATTATTGGTACAATCAAAACATAGTCTAGCAGTGAAAGGCGTATGGCAACCCTTGGGAGAAATAATTACAACGCCAACACCATTTCCCAATGCATTAGAAGATCCATCAAAAACCATAGTCCATCGGGATCCCAGTTCGGGTCCTTCATCCGGTCCAGGTTCTTCATAATCAGTAACAAGCATAACATCCTCATCAGGGAACTCAAAATTCATATATTGGTAATCATCAACTGCTTGATGAGCCAAATGATCAGCTAACACGCTTCCTTTGATTGCTTTCTGGGTAGTATACTGGATATCATACTCTGTTAAAATCATCAGCCATCTTGCTATTTGTAGGTGTTTAATTGGCTGCATTGTATGGTAAAACACTAGCTGGATTCTAATGTCTTGACTGATGTCATGACATGCTGTGAAGGTGTTTGTGTGACTGCATTGTAGGTTAGAATATCTAGCTGTACTCTGATGTCTTGACTGATGTCATGACACACTTGAGTAGTTTACTGCAGGATTAGCTAATACAGGATTTATTGAATGTCAAAGTGGATGTGGTGACATTCATCCCTGTCAGCAGATACTGAGGAATAGAACAGTTGGTGTTCTGTTAGAACTCAGTATTTATTTTCAGTCTGGTTATCAAGGAAATACCAGATCTGGCATAAGGCCTACTGTCTGAATGTCAAATTGGATGTTATGACATTCATCATTGACAGCATATACTGAACAATAGACAGAGTGGTGTTCTGTTACACTTCAGTATGTTTATCAGTCTGTTCTTCAAGAGGATAACAGAACTGACTTAAGGCTAAATGTGTAAATGTCAAATTGGATGCTTTGACATTTATTAATGTAAGTTGTTACTGTAGAATGGACAGATTGGTCCTGTACAGTTCAGCAAATTTGTACAGTCTGTTTTCAGGAAAAACAGACTTAGCATATGGACCTTGATGTCAAGCTGAATGTTGTGACATTCATTCCTGACAGCATATGCTAAATTGTAGGTTGTTTAGTTTTTCTGTTTCAGCTTTTTCTCAGGCTATTCTTCAGGGATTCAACAGGTGAGAGAAAATCCAGGAAATCAACAACCAAGCTACATTTAATGAACCTAACAAATAGCCTATTTGTTAGTAACCTAGATATGGAATTTAGGGGAACTCGCGTGTCCTTAAATTCAGGAGAATACAAGTACAAGGCCCAAGTACTGCAATATAAAAGGAAGTCATTCCTTCATTCAGAACTGGGGATTTTGAGGCGTGAAGATTTAGCGTGTCCATCATACTTCACTACTGTATTTTTGTGAGTCTTGTATTAGACATATCTTGTAAGCCAAGTTATTATCACATAGATGATTGCATTGGTATAGGTTGTTCATTGAGTTGTAAGTGTTGTGTCACTCTAAGCTTTTAAGCGTGAGTGCTGTGTATCTTGATTAAAGCTGTTAAGCACAATCAAGAGTTGTTTGAAGTGTGTCTTCAAAATTGTCTTTAATATTGATTAAAGGTAGTAATCACTGAGGTGATTGAGGGGGAGTGAGTAGGAACTCTGATCTTCGTGTAAGATTGAAATTGCATTGGGTAGGTATTAAGTGATAGGGTTAAACAGTTGGTTTAAGGTCTGAATTAATACTACTAATAGTGGATTTCCTCCCTGGCTTGGTAGCCCCCAGACGTAGGTCATGTTGGACCGAACTGGGTAAACAATTACTCGTGTTATTTACTGCACTTACTGTTTTCTGCATAATCCTTGTCTGCATAGAATTGGATGGCATAACAACCCGTGTGACATCGAAAGTCTGTTAACTAGAATTTCAATTGGCATCAGAGCAGGCACCCTGCCTGTTAAGTTCTGGGTGAGATCTAGGGAAGTTACTTTCTAGTACCATGGACAAGGATGTAGGACACTCAAATAGACCACCCATGCTGGATGGTTCTAACTATGATGACTGGAAGCCTCGTATGATAGCCTTCTTAAGGTCTCTAGACAGCAAAGTTTGGAGAGCTATCAACAAAGGATGGGAACATCCAACGAAGACAGGTGAAGATGGAGTCAGTGTGCAGATTCCTGAAGAAGAATGGGACAAGGAGCAAGAGGCATCAGCCCTTGGAAATTTTAAGGCCTTGAATGCATTGTTTAATGGAATCAGTAAGAACATCTTCAGACAGGTGCACCACTGTGAGCTGGCTAAGGAAGTTTGGGATACCCTCAAGATAACTCATGAAGGTACCTCCAAGGTGAAGATGTCCAAACTTCAGATGCTGACCACCAAGTTTGAAAATCTGAGGATGAAAGAGGATGAGACTATTCATGACTTTCACATGAATATTCTTGAAATTGCAAACACCTCTGGTGGCTTAGGGGAGAAAATGGCTGAAGAGAAACTTGTAAGAAAGATTCTCAGGTCATTACCTAAGAGGTTTGCCATAAAGGTCACTGCAATAGAAGAGGCTCAAGATATCTGCAAGATGAAGGTGGATGAGCTCATTGGTTCTCTCTAAACCTTTGAAATGGGCTTATGTGAGGATGTTGAAAGGAAGAACAAAAGCATAGCCTTTGTGTCAAATACGGAAGGGAATTCAGAAGAAGGAAACATTGGAGGAAACGAAAGCATCTCAGAAGCCATTGACATGCTTGGAAGACAATTCACCAAGTTCATAAAGAAGGTTGATCAACAGGGTAGACCTAATGTCAAGAACTCTTCATATGACATCAGTAGAAAGTCAAAATATGAAGAAAATGTCACCCAAGGCAAGGGAATCCAGTGCCATGGATGTGAAGGTTATGGTCATATTAAGGTTGAATGCCCTACCTTTCTCAAGATGCAAAAGAAAGGGCTATCTGCCACCTGGTCAGAAGAAGACACTGAGAGTGAATCTGAAGGAGAATCTGCTAAACATGTCACGGCTCTGACCAGTGTCTATGCCTCAGAGGATAACTCAAGCGGAGATGAGCTCACCTTGGATGAACTTGCTGCCTCTTATAAAGAACTATGTGTTAAAAGTGCATAAGTATGTATCCAAGGAGAAAAGCAGAAAAAACTCATCAAAGAGCTGAAAGCTGAAAAACAGGAGCAGCTGAAAGTCATAGAGGGTCTGAATGGTGAGATTTCTTTGCTAACTTCTAAGCTAGACCAAATGACCAAATCCATCAGAATGTTGAATAAAGGATCTGACACCTTGGAAGAGATTCTAAAGGTGGGACAGAAGTCAGGAACCATGTCTGGTTTAGGATTCGCTAAGAATTCTTCATCTGAACTCAAAAAGTCTAAGGCTGGAGTTTAGAAATTCAAGCAGAAGTCACATCCGATGTCTCAACATCAGAGAACCAGAATGAGTAACCATCAGAAGAAGAAATTTCAGAGATGGAGATGTCATTACTGTGGTAGATTCGGTCACATAAAACCCTTCTGCTATAGGCTGCATGGTTATCCAAACCAGACTTCTCGGGGCAGACCTAAGAAGAAGGCATCTAAGCTTAATCTCTCCCTTGAGAATCAACAATGTGTTGCTAACCTTGCTCACACATCTCCAAGGGCACCTACCAGACAAAACTGGTACTTTGATAGTGGTTGCTCAAGGCATATGACTGGGATGAGCAACCTAGTGGTGAATCTACAACCCCCTACCACCAGGTTTGTGACATTTGGTGATGGAGCTAAAGGAGAAGTCAAGGGTGTTGGTAAGCTGGATTGTCCTGAAGCTCCAAAACTGAGTAATGTACTGTTAGTAAAAGGACTGACTGCAAATCTCATCAGCATAAGCCAGCTATGTGACCAAGGATTCAATGTGGAATTCACTAAGGGAGGATGTGTGGTGTTGAATGGTTGTAATCAGGAAGTGATGAGAGGAGACAGATCCAAAGATAACTGCTATCTATGGAAATCTAAAGACTCACTCTACTTCCCCAAGTGCCCCTTAGCCAAGGGAGAGCAGGAAGGGAAGCTGGGACATGGAAGACTTGGACAACTTCATGTAAAAGGAATGATGAAGAGCATGTCCAAGGGAGCAATGAGAGGAATCCCATATCTGTCTTTGGATAAAAGAACAGACTGTGGAAAATGTCTGATTGAAAGCTGTGAGTCATTGGCACCTATTGGTCATCATACAAATGGTGTGGTAGCTAGGGATAAACAGATGTGTGTATTATTGTCGTCTGCAGAAGCTAAATACCTAGCTTCTGGTAGCAGGTGGTCATCACTGGCATGGATGAACCTGATGCAGACTGAATACAATGTCACCCAGAATGTCATGACATTGTATGCTACTCAGTTTGACAATGGTAGGGGCAAAGAGGGAATGTGTACGTCTGAGAAATTATAGCAACTAATGAAGTTAGTTAGCTACTGTTTATTAAGTCAACTTATTAAACAACAAATAGTGCACTCTGAGTGGTCAAAAATTAATAGACCTTACTCGTGCAACAAGCGTTCCACATTCTGTCGCTTCAACTTTCAGTCGTGCAAACTCTCCCAAGGAAACCGTTCGACTCTCCTCCGAGATATTCAGCATGGCACACCAATCCGATTCCACCTCCTACACGACCCTGTCCGATTCCCCCAGCACTTAGTCGTGCAACCCTAACAGGGAGGAGTCTGCTGTTAACGCTGCATCGTCTTCTCATGCAAGAAAACCGAAAGAAACGGTCTCCAGAATCTCCTCAGTGGTCGCTCTGGACAAACCAACCAAGGAAGGATCGAGGTATGTGCATAATTTCATTGCCTCTATTGTCACTAAGATCCTATCTGGTGATCGGGATGTTCCTGGGGTTTCCGTTCCCTTGAACACTATCATACCTGATAATGTTGCATGTCGAGAAACCGCAGTCGCATTAAGAAAGGATGTTTCTGAACAACCTGATGATCATGAGGGTTCTAAGAGTGATAAACCCTTAGACAAGGTGAGAGGTGAGAAGATCAATGTCACTCAAGATGTTGATGACAACCCTAGAGCTGACACAGTTAACCTGGAAGAGTTCTCTGATAATGAACTATTGACCCCAGTTGTTCCTAGCATAGCCAAAAGGGTTAGGACTAGGAGGGAGAAAAAGACTATGGTGCAGAGGTCCCCAACCAAGGAGGTAGATGAGACAGCCTCTCCCAAGCAAAAAGTGACAGAGAGTGCACGCAAAAGGAAAGGTCATGGACCTGCAAAACCTTGGAGAAAAGAGGTACCCAAGAAAATGAAGACCAAGGCTGTTATGGTGGAGTCTGACTCAGATGTCCCATGTGATGTCACAACATCCCTGTCTAAGAAGAAGCCAACATCTAGCAAGCTGGCTGCTAGTGTTCCAGAGGTACCTATTGACAATGTGTCATTTCACTTTGCCTCTAGTGTGAACAGGTGGAAGTATGTCTACCACAAGAGGCTGGCTTTGGAGAGGGAACTGGCTCAGAATGCCTTGGAATGTAAGGAGATTGTGGACCTCATTAAAGAGGCAGGACTGATGAGAACTGTGACTCAACTGCCAAAGTGCTATGAGACCTTGGTGAAGGAGTTCGTTGTCAATTTGTCTGAGGAATGTGCAGATGGGAAGTCCAGAGAATTCAGAAAGGTCTATGTGCGTGGCAAGTGTGTGACCTTCTCTCCCTCAGAAATCAATCTGTATTTGGGAAGAGCAGATGCAGTGCAACCTGTAGCACCTCAAATTTGCACCCATCATTGTACATACATTTTCATATTAGGTCATAGCATATCATGGTCCATTGCATAGCATTGCATTGCCTCTTTTGCCTCAAGTGCAAGCCAATCAAGGAATTGGGTCAAACTGATCAGGAGATCAGTCAGTCAAGCAAGCAAGCCCAATTCTCAAGGGAGCCAAGGCCTTGGGGTTTGTCCAACAAGTTCACATGGCTTGGAGGTCTATTTGAAGTATTTTGGTCAAGGGTTGAAGACTTGGAGATCATCAGTTCATACACAGACAGTCAAAAACCCTAAAAAAGTCAACTGTCAGTCAAGGCAGTGGATGGTGGCCATTCTTGTGGAATTTGGGCACCATGATCAATAATCAAGAGTTCATACAACTTGGGACATCATTTGAAGTCAAGTTCTCAAAGAATTAGGGTTTGGAATTCATCAGTTTATGCACAGACAGTCAAAAACCCTAAAAGTCAACTGTTGGTCAACTGTCCATTTAATCAGTGATTGGATGATTGGAATTGGTTTGTGAGAGTTCATTCATGTCCAAATAGTCATCATACATCATGCCAAACACCATCATGGAAGAATTTGAAGCCAGATCAAAAATTTCCCAAAACGGAAACTGGGCCTGTAACTGAAACCTGCCATAAATGGAAAGTCTTGATCCTCAAACTTACATTTTGATACAAGCCTCAAATGAATTTTTGCCCAACATGAAAGTTGAAGATCTTGTTCTCCCATTTCCAAAAAGTCCTAGAACTCTCAATTCCCATGTGTGGTTGGCAAGTTATGATCGAATCGATTTCAGAAAATCTTGAACTTCAAAAGGCCATATCTCTCAAACCATTTGGCCAATTTTGGTGGGGTTTTTTCCTACAAGTCACATTTGATCCCCTCTTTCCAAAAATATAAATTTCATGAGCCAAAACCTTGCCAATCAAAATGGCATTTTTTGATTTGTCTCATTTAAATTCAAGTTTGACCAAGGGTTGACTTTTTGATATAATCATTTTTTTACCACTTGGCCATTGGAATATGTTCAGAAATGTTATTTAAAATGTGTTTGCAAGGTCATTTTATGCAGTACATACAGCCCATGCTAGTTTGCTTGAATTTTGGAAAGAAAGTACCATTTCACCAAACCTATCCCACAAATCCATGAGCCATGCTTTGTACTCTTAAACAGAATTTTAGGAGATGTTTTTCTGTCACTTAGTAACCCTAGTTGCTGCCAAAAAAACAACAGAACTTCATTCACTCTAAAAAACTCATTCTTGGCCATTTATCAAAAGCTGTCACAAACTTCCAAAGGACCAAAACTTTGCCTTGCCAAAAACAACATTCACACAACATTTTGAACTGGTTTTCATCAGCATTCCCCAGCTGGAAGGTCATTTTCCATGACTGTTTTTCTTCACCTTCCTTCCATGACAGTCGAGTTCTAGACCTTTTCCAACATTCCCGAGCCAAACTCTTTCATTCATTCATCATTGGAAGGCTTATGGAGCATCTGTTTTAGGCCAACAACATCAAACAACAACTGTACCACAACTGTCCATCAAATTTGGTAAAAATTCAATCTCCCTATTTTGTGAAATAAATACATGCTTTAAAAAGGTCTCTTAATGCTGAGTTCAAAGAGCTTTAGATCACTAAAAATGGTTTGGTATTTTGCAAGTTATGTTGAGTTGAAGTTTCACATCCAAACTTGTTTTTGATTATTTCTCTTTGTTTAACTTGATTTGATGAAAATGGATGATATAATGTTGATGAGCAAGGCAAGAGGAACGCATTGATATTTTGTTTGTTGAATTTGGTTGACAAAAAAAAATCTTGTTGGAAATTTTTATGATGAACATGTGTTACTGTTAATATTTTTCTGCAAATGCTGGATTGTTGTTACTGTAGCCAAGCAATTAAATAAGTGCCAAAAGGCCTGGGGCGAGGGGGATTCGAACCCCAGACCTTTGCCATCAAATACCAAGTGTTTTACCACTGGGGCGCAATGCCAATTCATTTATTTAACGCCTTCTATAAAATATATATTAATAAAGAGCGTTGACCTCCCCATTTAAATGAAACGCCGAGTTTCATGCTCAGCAAGGGGCGTTTTCGTCCTTTGTCTTTTTGTATTCCAATAATCAATTAATCCATTTAATTTTCAATTTTTATTTCATTAAATCACTCAAACTTCCAAAAATCATAACTTGTTCAATTTTAATCCAATTTGAATGGGATTTTTTGTGTTGTGTTCATCATGATCTCTAGTTTTTTATCATTATTTTTCCAGAATTTTTGGATGGTTGGTTTTTAAATGGCCTTAGGGTTTGTGACATGTGACCAAATTTTGTACACTTTGCCAAATCAATTGTGAAATGATGAGAATGTATCCAATGGCTCCCAAATTTTTTGTGCTTAAACTAGACACACTCGTGGTGATTTTGGTATAAAGTTTGTGAATTTATCATTTGTGGTTTGTGAGATATGATTTTTTGAATTAGGGTGTGACAATTGGTGTCACACCATTGATGTCCAACTTAATGATTTTCATTACCATGCTTCTTGACCTCCAAATGGATTGAAATTTTGCATGAGCCTACTCTTGTATGTCTAGTTGACTTGTGAATTTTCTTGGATTTAATTGAACTATTTTCCATTTGTTTGAGATTTTTCTTCCCTACCTAGTCAAATGTTGCCCTTGTGTGACACATGTTCCCATTTCATTTGTGAAATTCTCATACTTTATTAGATGGACATGAAATTTTGCATAAGATAACTAGACATCCTCATCTTTACCATGGTTTTGATCCCATTCATTTATCATACACCATTCTTGACTTATGATTTTTCTAAGCTGATGCATGTTTGGTTGACTTCTTTGAGCATGTTCAAATTGGCTTTGACTTTCTGATTTTCATTGACTGCCTTCCACTTGTCTAAATGGGATGAAATTTGACATGCTCACCATGCTATGTGTTAGGGTTGATCATGATTTATTTGATGATTTTTGGAAAATGTTTAGATTGCTTTTGATGCAAGTCTTGCTGTTGACTTCTATGAGCTTCTGTTTGCCATGTTTTGACCTAAATGGTTCATGAAATGATGATGATGATTGATATGAATGTGAACCCAATTGGTTTTGTTTCCTAATTGTTTGAACATGATTTTGGATACTTACCCCTTGCTGTTTGGACTTTCTCATTCACTTTTGACCCTAGGTTTGCCCTAGTGGTCCCGCTACTCACCTTTGAGCTTGTGATTTCAGGTTGACCATCAAATGGCCATTAAGACCAATTCTTTTGATTGAGCTTACCCAAGTATCATTGCCTAACCTCTTTGTTTTGTAGGTGGCTTGGCTCACATGCCATAAGCCTTGTGCCTTGCACATCCATGTGCCTCCAATTGACTGTTGGTTTCTGTTTCTGTTTGTTTTGTTTGAAGTTGCATACTAACATCTGCTTGACTGTTTCAGGTGCTTTAGTTGCTTAGTTCCTTGTGAACTTTTTGCTTTGCTTTGCTTGTATAAGCAATTTGCATTGAGGTATGTCTCTTTTACTTCATGTAGTCTGGAAGACCTGGCCTGTTACTTGGCCAGGCAACTGTCTGAAGCCCTCCTTAAGAGGCAATGTTTGTGATTGTTTAATTTTGTCCTTGCATAGAGTCAAAGTCCTCCTAAGTGAAGAGGCAATTGGTGGAAGGTAGGGATATGCAATCTATCCCCCACTATTCAGTGTGTCATCTGCCTTGCTCACACCACTGTGTTGATGCATTGCAGATACAAACCCAAGATCTTGTACAACTGTACAGTTGAGTCAGTTTTAAATGTGTAGAAGGGTTCCCACTTTCTGAACCCACACATTCTTGTCTTGAGCTCTCCCAGGCCAGGGATAAGAGCTGTGAGGTCTCATCCTCACTTCATCCTTTCATCTGCTTCACCTTAGCCCCTCAATGGCAAGGTTAAGAGCATACTCACCCAGTTCCAGAGGTTTGTTTGTCGAGGTTGATATGACCCCTTGACTAAAACCTAACCCTTGTTTGAGCCACTTGCTTGTGTATAGTGTGTGCTATCTGTGCTTGTAGGATTGTTTGACTTGCTTCCTGTGCAAGTTAGGATAGTTTGACTTGCTTCCTGTGCAGGTTAGGATAGTTTGACTTGCTTCCTGTGCAAGTAGGTTTTACTTGGCTTGCTCCCTGTGCAAGTTAAGTGTGTGTGTGGCTTGCTTCCTGTGTGAGCCATGCTTAGGATAGGTTGGCCCGCGTGCCGTTTAGCTAGAAACCTTAACTTAGGGATGATTTGCATGATAACATCTAGGCTCGAGTCGTAGTCTCCCTAGTTGTGTCTCCCTCTGTTATCTGGTTAGGCTAGTCCTTTATCCCTGCGTAGGGGAACTACATCGCCCTGATCTTCATACCAGATGAAGTATGTAGGCAGGAGATTGAGCTGATCTCTCCGGGCGCCTTTTCTTTCTTTTTGTGTGTGTTGTCTGACTTTTGCTAGGCTCGAGTGCCTGACTCCTTAGCAATTTGTTGTCTGTCTGTTTGAATGCGTGCTTGACAGTTATAGGCTGAGTCCCTGACTCCCTATCAACCTGTTGTGTTGTTGTGTGCTTGGAAGCCGATGTAAGTCCATCGAGTGGCATTTGGGTTCCAGTGTGTGTGTGTTTTGGTTCGGATGCTGATATAAGTCCAGTGATTGGCAGTCGGGCTCCACGTTTGCCTGTGTCTTGTTTTGTTTGTGTGCGTGTCAGCCGAGCTACGAATGCTCTGATTCTTCTCTCGTCCGAGAAGATACGTATGCATAGGATGCGACATCCTAGCGAGCATGTGTCGTCTTCCCAGTCCGAACTACTTCGACTCTGATGTCTATACCTGATAGACTAAGTAGGCCCAGGATACGATATCCTGCCGAGTCAGTTTCAGTCAGTCTCTTGCGTTTCTTTCAGCCAGTGTGTGTGTGTTTATGAGCAGTGTTTAGCAACCAATTATCCTTCCTTTTGTGCGTGGATCCCGTAGAGTACTACGGATGCGTAGGGGTGCTAATACCTTCCCTTCGCATAACCGACTCCCGAACCCATCCTCTTTGGTCGCGAGACCATGTTCTTTCCCAGGTTTACTCTGAGCGTTTCCTTTCCCTCTTTTGGGATAAATAACGCACGGTGGCGGCTCTGTTGTTTCTTCTTTTCCCGCCGGTTTTTCGCGCGATGCGACAGCTGGCGACTCTGCTGGGGATATAGAGAAGTAGACCTATGCTGGTCCATCTTCCCTGAGCGAGTCTCTCCTAGCGCTCTCTAGGTTAGGGTTTTGGTTGCTTTGTGCTGTGTTTATTTATTGCATTCATTATTTATTGTTTGCATTCATTGTCTATTGTTTGCATTTATGTTTGCATTAATGTTTGCATTTATTCATCTGTTCACCTGGCTGGTTGTTTGTTTCTCTCTGTGTGGGGGGGAAGAGTCAGTTGAGGTAAAAGGTCCAATACCCAGACCATGAGTGCAATCTAGGATACCTAGGAATAGAGTGATTCATGGGAAGCGGGTGGTATGGCGCCACTTAGCGGAACATTGATATCACGAGCAGTTCAGACCCTGGTGGGATGCTGTCGTTACATACTTCGGGTGTGTATATGACAGTATTCTGCGAAAGGTTATTTATGCTGCGTTTCTCTCAAGCTTTACCCTGGCCTAGACTACACCCGTGAGTGGGGAAGGGTTTGTTCATTATTACAGGTACAGTTGGTGACTCCCAGTACTGATGATGACTATGAATTCTGGACATATGTTTCTGGACGCCGGAGGTTTGACCCTGGTATTGATCAAGAGGGTTCCGTTTATTTCGGATCCCTGGGCTGAATCTGTGGGTGCTCACTCAGATGGTGGCTCAGTCCTTCAGACTGGGGTTCAGATGCCAGCTCCTCAGATGACTTTGGGTTTCAGATGGATTGTGACTCCGGATTCAAGCCGAAGCTTCGACCCTGTGCCTTGAGACGCACAGCCTGACCAGTCATGTTGCATCATTTGCATCATAGCATGTTTATTTTCAAAAAAATAGTAATGCATGAAAAAAGTTAACTGGCATACGCATATCCTTTATCAGGATCATTCATCACAAAATAGTACCCATATCATGCACCTCATGCATATCATGCACATCCTTGCATTGCAGGCATGTTTGGAAAGACTCCTCGCTTTGGTTCCCGACTGAGACAGGATTGTTGATCACCGTCCGCACCGCGACCAGACTCAACCATCAGAGAAGTATGGATCAGGTTCAGACAGAGTTGGCTGAGATGAGGGCAAACATGGCCCAGTTCATGACAATGATGCAAAGGGTTGTTCAGAAAACAGAAGCTGCTAATGCAAGAAATACTGACAGTTGTCATCCCTGGAGGGATCTATCACAATTGGGTCACTGTGGGCTTTCCTACAGTTGTTCATAAGTCAGAGTAATAATCACTTTGTTTAAAAACCCTTCTCCCATGCCAAAAGGAGAAGTGATGACATTGTTGGCAACATTTTGTGCAATGATATTTTCATTCAAATAATTCATGTTAAACATTTGTTTTTCCAATTGTTTTCCCTTTTCGCTTTTTGCATGAAATTGGTGATCACAAAAAACCTCTAAAAAAAAACAAGAATAAAAGCAATCTTTTCATCTGCATAACGATTGTCTTGTTTGATTTTCAAAGAGCTTTTCATATCAAAATCTTTATGCAGGTTGTTTCTCAAACCCATTGAACATAGTGATCGGACGTCATCTCCCAATTTTGAAATCCCTGTATTCGAAGCGGACGAAGATGATGTTGAAGGGATTCCTGACGAGATTCCCCGACCTCTTGAGCAAGAAAAGAAGATCACTCAGCTGCATCTCGAGAATCAGCAGAACAGCCAACTGGGGCATTGTCATACGGTGAACTGGACTTTTTGTGTTTTTTATCGCAATGTCGCGGTTAGCAAGAGTCGCCACCGACTTTTCTTTTATCCAATAAGGAAAGGTGGAAAAGAACAGGAAAGACCTTAATTTAGATTTTGGGTTCGGGAGGTACATTATACAAAGGGAAGGTGTTAGCATCCTTTGTATCCATGGTTATCCATGGGCTCTTAATTGCTCGATCACTTATATTATTTTTGTCTGAAAAAAAAAGTGTTTGTGAATTGTTTGGAAAATTGTTTTTGGAAAGAGAATTTAACTTTGTAATGATTCTTGTATGAATATATACAAAGTAGTTATCTCGTTTAGTTTTGGAAATTGTTTAGAAAAATATAACTCGGTAATGATTCTAGTATGAATATATACCAAGTGGTGATTTTCTAAAGATATTTTGAAAGGTGTGAGGTGTGAAAATTGTTTTTAGATTGTGAGTCAACAATTAAGAGTTATACCGACCCAAGGTCTTTATGAGCATTTCCTATCCTTATGAGGGTAAAACTGTCCTTATTATTGAGAAATAAGTAGTTTTATCCTTTGGATGTTTAAGGGTCATCGTAGGGTCATCGATAGGTCATTGAAGGCAACAGTTACGAGGATATCTTAGCATTCGAAGGGACTATCATCTTTTAACCGTAGGCAACATCGGAGGGTCATCGAGGGACAAAGTTGTATATTCGAAGGCAACATCCGAGGGACTATAATTTATTTTATGATGATTTAACCGAAGGGTCTTTGCTAAGGGTATCCCCACGTTCGCGGGACATGACCGTAATATCGTAATCGTAAGGCAACAAAGAGAGGTCCAAGATCACTTATTCAAAGGCAAAGTTTTACAATTAATTATATAATTAGGATGAAACTCCACATTAAAATTATTAAAAATAATATATTAAAAAATTAATATATTAGAAATTAAGACATTAAAAAATTAATTTAGGGTGAAACTCCACAAGGGTATCCCACAAATAAAGTGGAATACCTAGCCAATAACCTTTTCCTGGGATATGTGAACCTTTACGAAACTCAAAAAAAAAAACATGTCAGAACACCAAATCATGGTGCAATCGAAGATTACACCGGAGAAATATCACAATAATAAATAGGATAGGATGAATAATGCATGGCTATGATGAAACATAAAAAAAAAACAGAATAGAAAAGTCAGCTACTGTCTCGTTCGCCTCTGCCTCGCCTAGCGAAGGCCAGGCGAATACTCGCCCCAGGCTCGCCTAGCGAGGTGCTAGCGAGCGGCCACGGATTTTGAATTTGAAAACAGCCCCATGTTAGGAACTTTGAATTTTATGGCATTTTATCACAGGAATAACATGGTCAAACATTCAGGGTATTCAGGCATATTTAAATTCCCATACGAAAGCAAATTATATATCAACATTTAATCATGATGCATTATATATGTAGATATGGCCAATTGAAAGTATAAACAATAGAGATACGCAAACCTGTTTGCCAATTCAAGGTTGAAGGGATTGACCACTTGTAGTATCGGAATAAGTTAGGCAGCGGGAATTGGACGGCGATGGCTTCGGTGCAGATGGGCTGCCTTCAGGGTTTCTTTACTCTGAATTCTCCGGGTAGGCAGGGTTCCTATGCCAAAGTTTCTATCCGTCCTTCTCTGTTCTCTCTCTTTCTTTTTCCTCAAGGTTTTGTTCCAAGGAAACCTCAGAGTGTTTTGCTTCTCTTCCTTCTTTCTCCAGTGAATCTCCCAGTGTAAACTCCCAGTCTAACTCCAAGTCTGACTCCCCCTACTGAAACTTCAGTATTTATAGACTAATTTCGTGGGTAATGGGCTTGGAATGAGGGAGACCCAAGTCCAAAATAATTTGTTATATTTTATTTATTTATTTATTTTAATTATTTAATTAATTAATTAATTAATTAATTAAAAAAAAAATTCTCTTTTTTTTTTCTTTTTTTTTTTTTCGTTTTTTTTTTTTTTTTTTTTTTTTTGGGAAAAATGATGGGTAATTTTTGGGGTATGACAGCTGCCCCTGTTCAATATTCTTGAACCGAGAGAGTTAGGATGGCGTGTATGCCATTCGTGGTCTGGAGGTGGAAGATTATTGAACACTAGAATGCCCAAAAATTTGCACTTGAGAATCGACAGTTGGTCTTGATGGAGATGGGCTTAAAGATGCCATCCGGGAGGTTTGATGACGAAAGCTTCAGATCGCGCCGTATATTAGGCCAATTTGAAGACATGGGTGCCACACTGGGTCGTACGTTAGACCGTATAATGAGTCATCCATTAGGCTGCCGACTTCGCTGGGGAGTCGGAGTGTGTCATATGCTGTTGGGGATAAAGGGTCAGAATGGACCATACGCTAGATCGTATCTGAGTTGCAGAATGAGCCGTACGTTAGGCTGAATCTGATGACGAAAGGGGTAGTCGTACGTTAGACTACACTTCAGAAATGTACCGTATGTTAGGTAGCATCTGAGGGGATGGACATCCGAACGGGTCGTACGTTAGACCGTCGCAGAATGAGTCGTCTGTTAGGCCGCATCTGATGATGAAAGCGGTAGTCGTACGCCAGACTACACTTCAGAAATGTACCGTACGTTAGGTAGCATCTGAGGGTTGTAAGATCCAAACGGGTCGTACGTTAGACCGCGTTGGGGTTGTTGAAGTTCAGAATGGATCGTACGTTAGATCGTATCCGAGTTGTAGAATGAGCCGTACGTTAGGCTGCATCTGAAAAAGAAAGTAGTCGTACGCTAGACTACACCCCTGAATGTACCGTACACTAGGCAGCATCTGAGGATTTGAAGGTCCAAATGGGTCGTACGTTAGACTGCATTGGAGTTGCTGAAGAAGTCATATGTTGGGCTGAATCAGAATGAACCGTACGTTAGGCTGTATCTGATAACCTGTATATGTTGTACTTGCAATAAATGTCTGGGATGGGCTTAGAGATGCCATCGTTAGGAGGATATCGAAGTGTTGTCAGAATGAATGTTCCCATGAACTGTATTTGAAATATGTATCTGAATCTTGAATGTGATTGATAAAGGTGTCTGTCTGAATGAACCTTTTATTTTGACTATATCAGGAGGATAAATAACCTGCAAAGAAAAGTTAGCTTCATGCTATGTCATGATGTATGAGATGTTTCGTGTTATGCTAAAATAAATGCGAATGTTGTATGCATGCGTATGCTGTGAAAGGATGTAATGAATGAGTTATGCGTATGAGAAGTTCTGCTTGGGGACTCTACTGGGGAAAATAAATCCCCATCTACTGATTTGAGACATTTGTGTCGATGACCCTTTCTCGGCTGGGGGTTCTTGATTCTGTCTGATGGTAGAAATATTCCACAGATCTTGGCTGAGGATGGATGAGATGATCAATCTGTCTGATGATGCCGACCTCTGTTGGGGAGTAACTGGCTGTGCCGGGGAATACTGCTAATTTCTTCTGAGGAATAACAGACTTGCTGGGGGAATAGAATTGGTAGCGGATTCATTGGAAGCATGGTTAGACCTTCTCCTCGATCCTGAAGTCGGGTAGTAATTGCTATTGCTATTCTACGCATATATTTTGGTAAGCATTTATCATATTCAAATGCACATATTAATTCAAATTAAATCAATGGACATTTACGCAACCAAAACAGAAAAGTAAAAACAAAAGCATCTTTTTTTTGAAAGAGGGTTGTATTGATTTTGAAAGGAGGCCTATAAACAGGCAATTTGTGTACAAGGAGACAGAAATCCTAGTAAGAGGAAATTGTCGAAAACAAAGAGAAAGCTATGTGGAAGAAGTCCTATTGATTTTAAGCCTACTACTGTCATTATGTCTTCGAGCATCTCATCCCTTGCTGTCGGATAGAAGTGATTGGCTTGGTCAGTCCCTCGAACTTGGATGAAAGTTGACTGAGAACGGGACATAGTCATACGCTTTAATCCCTAATTTTTGCCTGGACCGCCTTTTCAGGTTTTCAGTCCACCAGGATACCCTTTTTTGCCCAAGCCGCCTTTTCAGGTTTTCGACTTGCCGGGTGTACATTTTTTTTTATATATCCCTAATTTTTGCCCGAACCCTTTTGGTTCGCCGGGATGCCCTTACTTTTGCCTAGATACGTCGATCTAGCGGGTCTCTTTTATGCGTAGTATTTTTTAAATATGTCCGCGTTAACGGGATGTGGGAAGTCTTCACCATCCATAGTAGCGAGTATCATGGCTCCACCAGAGAATACCTTCTTAACCACAAATGGCCCTTCGTATGTGGGAGTCCATTTGCCTCTGGGATCACCTTGTGGTAGAATGATACGCTTGATCACCAAGTCGCCAAGTTGGTACACCTGTCTCTTAACTCTTTTGTTAAATGCCTGGGTCATGCATTTCTGATATATCTGCCCATGACAAACAGCCGCAAGTCTCTTCTCATCAATCAAATTTATCTGATCGAGTCGAGTCTGAATCCATTCATCTTCATCTAAGCCCGCCTCTTTCATGATTCTTAGAGAGGGAATCTGAACTTCCACTAGTAAGATGGCTTCCATTCCATAGACTAAAGAGAACGGAGTTGCCCCTGTCGTAGTGCGCACTGAAGTGCGATAACCGTAAAGAGTAAAGGGTAACATCTCATGCCAGTCTTTGTATGTTACTGTCATTTCTTGCATGACCTTCTTGATATTGTTAGCAGTCCCCACGGCGCCGTTCATCTTTGGCCGGTACGGAGAAGAGTTATGGTGTTTTATTTTGAACTGCGTGCAGAGTTCAGTAATCATCTTGTTGTTCAAATTAGTACCATTGTCAGTGATAACTCTTTCAGGAGACAACAGGTTTCTCAAATAGGTATTTGATAGAATCCATCTTAGAAGTCAATAAGGTGGTATGATTCAACATATACTGTCTTAGTCGGCGAGCAGCCCAGGCCAAAGCACAGCAAGCTTTCTCGGGCTGTGAGTATCTTGTTTCACAGTCGGTACCTTTTGCTAAGGCAGTATATGGCATGCTCTTTTCGACCAGACTCGTCATGTTGCCCCAACACACCTCATTGAATTTTCTAACACGGTCAAATACGTAATTAAAGGTCTTCCTTCAACTGGTGGCATCGGAACTGGAGGTTCTTGGCGATATTTCCTGATTTTGTCATAAGCTTCTTGGCATTCATCATTCCATACCATCTCTTGATTTTGTCTCAGTAATTTGAAGATGGGTTTGCAGGTAGCAGTCAAGTGTGGAATGAATCGGGCAATGTAATTCGAGTGCCCCAAGAAACCTCTGACTTCTTTCTTGTTTATTTCAGTACCCAGATTTACAATTTCAATTGATTCCTCATGCGGCTGTATAGTCTTTTCTTCTTGCAGTAGTCGGGCAAGTTCTCCAGGGACTTCACAATCTTCCTCGCTTCCATCCTCGGCTTGGTAGATCGGATTTTCAAAGTCATAATGAACAGTAGCAGAGTCATTACCAACAGGATCCAGAGTGGATATGGATCGGCAAATTGTTACGTGAGTGTGTGCAAGAAACATAGCTTGTTTGAAAAATGACAGGAAAGATAAAGAGCGCAATATTTGAATGCAAAAAGTCCATTGATCTATTGAATATGAATATGCTTATGAAAATGACAAACCCCTAACAAATTAGCCATTGTGCCTCGGGCATAGACACAATGCTTTAAGAAGTTTGATTGTAAAAGAAAATTAAAATTTGCAATTCTAGAATAAACAATAACAATTACTCCTGACTAAAGGAAATCGGGATAATGTCTTCAGTCTTCCAATTGTTGAGTCCGTCACCAATTGTTGGGAAAATCCAGCTATCCAAGTCGCAATCACTATCAGCATCTTCCATAGCATTAATCTGATTTTTGACTATCTTTCCAGAGTTAAACCCCAGGCCAGCTTTATCAGACTTGTACGGTACATTGATCAGTTGACCCCAACCAGCACGATCACCATTTTCAATCGCGGCTTGAGCATCTTTCAGAGAGATCATGACAGGGGGAGCACGAACAACCTTGGGCACAAGGGGAGTTGGCTTAAGGACAGGACTGGGTGGAGGAACCACTTCAAATGACTGAGAAGGAGTCTCAAAGAATTCACCATCCATCTCGACGTATTTGAAGGCTCGCACACTACTGACAATATACTCTTCTTCTCCACATACAGTGACAACCATGCCTGCTATTGGATACTTCAGCTTTTGATGAAGCGACGAAGCTACCGCACCTGCCCCATGGATCCAAGGGCGCCCCAACAAGCAGGAGTAGGCGGGACGAATGTCCATCACGTGAAAGGTAGTGTTGAAGACTTGAGGTCCTATCTTGATAGGGAGAACCACTTCACCATAGACAACACTCTTCGCACCATCGTAAGCACGCACCACAACATCACTAGGTTTCAGTTCAATGCCTTTGTAGTCAAATTTATCGAGTACAGCTTTCGGGAGCACATTCAAGGAAGAGCCGTTGTCGATCAACACGTGAGCCAGGGTGATCCCCTCACACTCGATGGAGATATGCAGAGCTTTATTGTGATTCTTTCCTGCTGGCGTCAGGTCAGCATCGGAAAAGCCTAGGCCATTGTCAACAGTCAAATTAGCAACATAATGTTCGAATTGATCGACGGATGTTTCTTGAGGCACATGAGCGGTCTTCAAGAATTTCATCAATGCATTGGCATGGGATTCAGAGGATAATAACAAGGACAACATTGAGATTTTAGACGGAGTATGCCCCAATTGTTCCACTACATCAAAATCGCTCTTACGGATGATTTTCAGCATCTCTTCCATTTCCTGTTTGGCAACATCTTCAGAAGTAACTTCGACCGATGTCTCTGACTGAGGAGGATTGACTGGTCTTTTTCCTCGAATTTCGGGAGCGGGAGGTGAGATTTCTGGGGAGTAGATCCTTCCACTTCGAGTAACTTTACTAGTCCCCACAATATCATTAGGATTAGCAGAACTACCAACTTGCTTTATGCCATGGATGTAAACGTCGCCTCCATAGTTCCACGGAATAGCTTTGCTGGAGGAATATGGCACGGGGCCAGGTGCGGTAATAATCAGGGGAGCCCCTTTGGGCTCAGCGGTAATCTTCACAGGCGCTCTAGTAGCGGTAATCTTCACTGGAGCTTTGGACCTAGCAATCACAGATACCTCTTCAATAGAGTTGTCCACCTTAGGAACCCTTTCAAATAGAATTGTACGATCATCCATCAGCCGTTGAATGTCGTGCTTCAACTTCAAACAATCATTGGGTCGGAGTACACAGAGATCGCAATCTTCAGCACAACCTGGAAATAAACCAGCTTGCAATAAATTCTTCTTAACGATCAGGAGAGGAGATGCTAAATCAGCAACGTCAGTAACGTGAGAATTATCGTCCACAACATTAACATTCTGGTCATGATTAGGCATAGGTGATGTGATGACATTGGGGGTCGCCGGAGGATCAAATTCAATTTCTCCAGCGTCGATCATATCCTGAATCTTGTTCTTCAACAACCAGCAATCATTCGTATCATGCCCGGGGCTATCGGAGTGATAGGCACACCTGGCGTTGGGATTATAACGAGGAGAAGTAGTGTTGGGATTTGCAGGAGGGCCTCTGAGGGTAATCAAATTGGCCTTTAACATACTCTGCAGTGCTTGGGTTAAAGTCATATTGATCTTGGTAAACTGTCTTCTCGACCTGTCTTGTCTGTGTTGGAAGTTCTGAGATGGCGGTGCGGCAATTGTAACTGCCCCAATAGTATGGTCACGATTCTTCTTGTTATGCTTCCTCTCACTGTACACAGCATTTGATTCATTCTTTCCCTGATAGGACTTTTTGGTGCTTGCAGAAGTAGCTGCCTGTATCTTTCCACTTCGAATGCCGCTTTCAACCCGTTCACCTGTCAAGATAAGTTCAGTGAAACCTGACGAGGAACTTCCCAGTAGATGGCTGTAGAATGGGCCAGTCAGTGTACCCATGAACATGTCCACTAACTCTCGATCAGTCATAGGGGGTTTGACTCTGCCAGCCAAATCTCTCCATTTTTGAGCATATTCTTTGAAACTTTCTTTAGAGCCCATAGTCATATTTTGTAGCTGTAGCCGAGTAGGCGCTAACTCAGAATTATACTGGTAGTGCTTGTAGAAAGCTGTTGCTAAATCAGTCCATGTGCGGATGTTAGAGCTCTCAAGCTGATAATACCACTCTAACTGTGTGCCAGACAGACTCTCTTGGAAGAAATGGATCCACAGTTTCTTATCAGTAGTGTGCGGTTGAATCTTTCTCACATAAGCCCTTAGATGCATCTGAGGACAAGAGGCACCATCATACTTAGTGAAAATGGGAACCTTGAATTTGCGGGGAATGACCACATCAGAGACCAGACCCAAGTTTTCGAAATCCAGACCGGGCACTTTCTGCCCCTCCATAGCTAGCATACGTTCTTCCAGCAACTTGTACTTATCATCCTTCGGAGAGTACTGTTCATGTTCATAATCTTCATCGTCGTCCTCAGAATTGACGAGATTAGGATTCTCATCTTCCGAATCATTCTCGGTCTCTTCTTCTGAATCCTTCGGAATTCTAATCTTGACTCCTGTAACCTGTCCCTTAAGCCTTCTCCCCGGGTTGATGTAACCCACAGGTTTCTGGTCCTTCTTCTTCTCCATCAAAAGAGCTTTCAGTTCTTCCTGCCCCTTAGATAAGCTCAGCATCATTTCCTGGAATTGAGCATTCTGGGCCTGGAGATCTTTGACAGTTTGTTCGAGAGCCATTGTTCAATCTGTTTGAATCTGCTGGAATCTGTTTGATAGGAAAATCGTGAGAACACTGATCCTTTAGAATACCTGTTATGCGATGCAATGCAATGTATGAAATGTTTTCAAGGACTTTCGGGATTTAACTTTGCATAAACTAACAAAAAGAGCTTTTTTTTTCTTTTCTCTTTTGTTTTTGCTTTTGTTTTTGTTTTTTCTGTTTTTTTTAGCAGAGTTAAATCCCTAAATCCTTGAAATGGTTAGTACAATGCCATGATGTTATGATGTTATGTTGTTATGATGTCATGTTGTTAGATAAATAACAAGCACAAGCAAGTCACACAACAATCATTCCTAGGTTTTAAGGCTTGCGTGAGTTCCATAGGTAAATACCCTCCCCACTGAAGTTTGGTTGGTTCAACCTGTCTTAGAATAGTAACCGGGTTCTAGAAGGATCTCAAATCATTGACCTTTCCTTAAGTCCACTTCAGTGCAACACCAAGTGGTTGACCGAAGCTTCCCTAAAGTCCAATCTCAAAGAGTGTAGTATCGAGTCTCAACCAACTCCAGTCGGAACCGAAGCCAGTTATCTCACTACTTTCTAATGGTCAGGATGAGTCAATTAGGGTTCTAAAGGTCTGGTTAATGCTTTTATGACACCACGCGAATGCCAAATATTTCCTCAACTAACATGAGGAACATCAGGACATCCAAAGTGCCACATTAACCGTAGCCATCATTTTGACCATTCCAGTATACGCCGGACAGTCGCGATGATCTCTTGCTACTTACCTAAGGTACACTAGATCCGGGTGTAGGATCTTTCACTCAAGCATAACATACCCAAGCAATCCCTTAAAAATAAATCAGACAAATTGAATAAGTGATCTTGTTTTTAAGGTAACCTCTCTTTTTAAATATTTAGGGTCCCCAGCAGAGTCGCCAGTTCTGTCATACGGTGAACTGGACTTTTTGTGTTTTTTATCGCAATGTCGCGGTTAGCAAGAGTCGCCACCGACTTTTCTTTTATCCAATAAGGAAAGGTGGAAAAGAACAGGAAAGACCTTAATTTAGATTTTGGGTTCGGGAGGTACATTATACAAAGGGAAGGTGTTAGCATCCTTTGTATCCATGGTTATCCATGGGCTCTTAATTGCTCGATCACTTATATTATTTTTGTCTGAAAAAAAAGTGTTTGTGAATTGTTTGGAAAATTGTTTTTGGAAAGAGAATTTAACTTTGTAATGATTCTTGTATGAATATATACAAAGTAGTTATCTCGTTTAGTTTTGGAAATTGTTTAGAAAAATATAACTCGGTAATGATTCTAGTATGAATATATACCAAGTGGTGATTTTCTAAAGATATTTTGAAAGGTGTGAGGTGTGAAAATTGTTTTTAGATTGTGAGTCAACAATTAAGAGTTATACCGACCCAAGGTCTTTATGAGCATTTCCTATCCTTATGAGGGTAAAACTGTCCTTATTATTGAGAAATAAGTAGTTTTATCCTTTGGATGTTTAAGGGTCATCGTAGGGTCATCGATAGGTCATTGAAGGCAACAGTTACGAGGATATCTTAGCATTCGAAGGGACTATCATCTTTTAACCGTAGGCAACATCGGAGGGTCATCGAGGGACAAAGTTGTATATTCGAAGGCAACATCCGAGGGACTATAATTTATTTTATGATGATTTAACCGAAGGGTCTTTGCTAAGGGTATCCCCACGTTCGCGGGACATGACCGTAATATCGTAATCGTAAGGCAACAAAGAGAGGTCCAAGATCACTTATTCAAAGGCAAAGTTTTACAATTAATTATATAATTAGGATGAAACTCCACATTAAAATTATTAAAAATAATATATTAAAAAATTAATATATTAGAAATTAAGACATTAAAAAATTAATTTAGGGTGAAACTCCACAAGGGTATCCCACAAATAAAGTGGAATACCTAGCCAATAACCTTTTCCTGGGATATGTGAACCTTTACGAAACTCAAAAAAAAAAACATGTCAGAACACCAAATCATGGTGCAATCGAAGATTACACCGGAGAAATATCACAATAATAAATAGGATAGGATGAATAATGCATGGCTATGATGAAACATAAAAAAAAAAATAGAATAGAAAAGTCAGCTACTGTCTCGTTCGCCTCTGCCTCGCCTAGCGAAGGCCAGGCGAATACTCGCCCCAGGCTCGCCTAGCGAGGTGCTAGCGAGCGGCCACGGATTTTGAATTTGAAAACAGCCCCATGTTAGGAACTTTGAATTTTATGGCATTTTATCACAGGAATAACATGGTCAAACATTCAGGGTATTCAGGCATATTTAAATTCCCATACGAAAGCAAATTATATATCAACATTTAATCATGATGCATTATATATGTAGATATGGCCAATTGAAAGTATAAACAATAGAGATACGCAAACCTGTTTGCCAATTCAAGGTTGAAGGGATTGACCACTTGTAGTATCGGAATAAGTTAGGCAGCGGGAATTGGACGGCGATGGCTTCGGTGCAGATGGGCTGCCTTCAGGGTTTCTTTACTCTGAATTCTCCGGGTAGGCAGGGTTCCTATGCCAAAGTTTCTATCCGTCCTTCTCTGTTCTCTCTCTTTCTTTTTCCTCAAGGTTTTGTTCCAAGGAAACCTCAGAGTGTTTTGCTTCTCTTCCTTCTTTCTCCAGTGAATCTCCCAGTGTAAACTCCCAGTCTAACTCCAAGTCTGACTCCCCCTACTGAAACTTCAGTATTTATAGACTAATTTCGTGGGTAATGGGCTTGGAATGAGGGAGACCCAAGTCCAAAATAATTTGTTATATTTTATTTATTTATTTATTTTAATTATTTAATTAATTAATTAATTAATTAATTAATTAAAAAAAAAATTCTCTTTTTTTTTTCTTTTTTTTTTTTTTCGTTTTTTTTTTTTTTTTTTTTTTTTTTTGGGAAAAATGATGGGTAATTTTTGGGGTATGACAGGCATTATAAAAAAAAAGAGAAAAAAGAGAAAGAGGAGGGTGCAAAATCAAAAAAAAAAAAGAAATCAATCAAAATCAAAAGAAATCAAAAGAAAGAAAAAGAAAGAAAAGCAAAAGAGAAATAACACCCTCAAAGTCCCAAGTTGACTGATGCTGAATCCGATCGAAAGGAAGAGATCAACTGCCATGTGTCATGGTCAGTCATATCAGCAGAGAGTGAAAAAGCATTCGACAAGAAGATCAAGCCTCGTGTGTTCCGAGGAACCTTGTGCTCAAGAAAGTCTTGTCTTTTGTACCCGATTCCAGGGGCAAGTGAACCCCCAAGCTATGAATGTTCACATGTTGTCAAAAGAGCCTCTTCAGGCAATGTTTTGACACTCACAACAATGGATGGAAAAGTTCACTCGTCCTGTGAATTCCGATGCAGTCAAGAAATACTTCGCCTAAAACAAAGAAAAAAAGCGAAAGCTCGCTAAGTCGAACACCCCAAAGGGCGACTTAGGCAAAAAGGAGCGTCTCGGTGGATTGAAAACCCGAAAGGGCGATCCAGGCAAAAGTTAGAGACATTGAAAAAAAAAGAATTTGCATCCCGCTAGATTGAACGCCTCACACTGGGGCAATCTAGGCAAAAATTAGGGATTTGGCAAGTAACTGCATCTTGACAAGACTGTGTTGTACATCTGTCATCTGTCAGGGATTCTCGATTCGTCGTCGACTGAAGCTCTGAATACATCGAAAATTCAGAATGGTAGAGGAAAGGTCATTATGTTCAATGTAGCCCTCTCCAATATATATCACCAATGTCAAACTTGTACAGATCCATGGAGTCTCGCCCTTTGCAGACTACCATTCCATCACATCAATTTGAGCTTTTATCCAATTATTTGCATTCTTATTTGTTTCAACTCAACAAACGTTTTGCATGTTTTAATTGATAAAGTATCATTGTTTTCAAAATAAACAAATTTTTCAAAAAAAATTGTTCTTAAACAAAGTGAACCTTCACAATGATGGAAAGATACTTAGGAGACCCACAGTGCTCTCCCGGGGGTGGTATGATTACCAACAGGTAAGACAATTGTTCGTATCTCGAGCATGACTGTATCTCTGTCCTACAGAACCTCGTATGGTCTCTCCTCAATGAAGTTGCCCGACGCAGTGTTGTTTGAAGATGTTCATCTTCATGTCCCCAGTAGTGCAACATTTCTCCCTCCAAGTCCCTATTAGCTCTATTGTGGGGCATCCCCAGTAGAGTGCTGTTTGAGCCTTATCATGGGGCATACCTGGGGCACGTTTTTTTATCTAACGATCTCTTGTGCAAGTACTGTTGGATATATTCATTCGCTTGTCAGTGGTGATGTGAAGCCTTTATGACAAGAAATCCCGGTGGAGCCTGATCAGGGGCAAGGGACAGTTGAACGGTGAAAAGACAGTGAAGGATTACGACGACGGTCCTGGAAAATTAATCAAGAAGACTCTTCAAAGTCTGATGATTGGGAAGTTTGTATGAATACCAAGAGTTCAACCTCCGTGAAGTACGGACGAGTTGGGAATACAAGATGATGGAGCAGAAAAGTCCAGAAGAGTCTGGGAGTTCTTAAAAGTGGAAAGTCAACACTATGGGTGGATGATGGATACCAGTGTTCGACGAGTCGACCGACATCCCTGTCAAACAAGCTGTATCTCCCCAGAGGATTAAGAGTGTGATCTCCCTGGCAGATTCGAGATCGTTGTCTCCTCAGCAAGCCTGAAGGTTGTCACGTCCCCGGCCCTAGCCAGTATTGAAGCTATCAGAATTACTTTCCCCTGCAGAGATACCTGTGGACAGTACCTTCTTTCCCCAGCAGATCTAAGGATTGCTTTTCTCCGGCAGGCCTATGCTTGCAGATTTCCCCAGTTGAGAATCCCCGCTGAGCGCCTGGCAGTTATTTTCCCCGGGAGTCCCCTAGTGGAGTTTATCAGTAGACTGTTGGTGTGTTCCCCAACAATTGGTTTTGTGATGCTATTATCTCCAGTATGGCCGTGAGTGCCTATCCCAAGCAGGTTTGTGGGAATTCATCTCCAGTATGATATGACGTGCTATCATCCTCGACAGAGTTGTTACTCTCACTGCTACGGTTGTTGTTCTCTCCACTAGGATCGTTCTCCTCAGCAGAATGGTGTGGTTTTTCCTCAGCAAGTTCCCCGAGTGGAGCGGGTCTCATGAAATACATCTCCAGCAGTGATTCTCCTACATATGGATTGGTTGGGTCGTCCCTAATGGAGTAACATTTATTTCTCCAACAGAGTTCATCCTACCAGTGGATTGGACGGGTTTCTGTAGTAGACTGATATCTGCATCCCCAGCTGAGTTGATTCTACCCATGGATCGCGTGGGTTATCCCTAGCAGAGTAACAAACATTCTCCAAAGCAGGGTTTATCCTATCTGAAGATTGGTTGAGTCTTCCTCCCGGTGAAGTCGCTTTACCGTTCCCCAGCACAGTTCCTGGAATTCCCCGGTGTTGTCTCTGAAGGAGACGTGTGTTTATGCATTCATCATTTAGATAAGCATAGCATATTGCATCATTAGTGCATAGCATTTCCATGATCATGGGGCATTGTGTAACACAAGAAAAATTCATGCATCAACATAGCAAGCATATCCATTAGCCCTAGGCCGTGGCAACCAGCCAAGGTTGGTTTGTTGGAAAGAGTTTAGCATCGCGCCATTGGATCGGCTTTAGAATTGGGTTCATCAGCATGGTCGAGAGGTTGGTGTTTTCCCAACAAGTAATTCCTCAGTCGAGTGGGTATCCCCAGCAGTGTTACTCCCCAATTGTTAGCATCTTGCCAGCTTGGGTCTTTTTTCCTTAAGCAGATATGGGTGTGTCTGATCTCTCCATGTAGAGTCTACCCCTTAAGCAGAAAGTGTCAATCTTTTCCTGCCATTTCCCCACTGAGATACATCCTCGTGGATGACGGTTGCTTCCGTTCCCTCCCTAATGGGATGGGTTTTCCCTATTGAGTTCTTTCCTCATTAGGATGAGTCTTGTTTCAGTCTGCCTTTTTGAATCGATTCTAAATTGGCTTCCAGTTGGCTGTCTCCTGTACTTCCCGGGGGCATAAATGAATAGTCGCTCACTAACCGACACTCATTCATCTTATCCTCAGCGGAATTTGTCTGGCCTCTACCACCAAACCGGTAGTTGTAAGTCCTATCTTTGTGGTTGTCTGCCCACTAGCTGGTGGTTGTAAAATCCCACTCTCATCCCCTTGATTGGAGTTAACCCTTTGTGCTCATCCTATCGACGACTGGTTACTTTTCCGTGGTTTTCTACCTACTAACCGGTAGATGTAATCCCCTCTTTGCAGTTATCAGTATCCGGTTTGTGATATTGATATTCTTTCCCCTCTGGATACTTGCCTTGATCAAGCAGTATTGTCCCCATTGGGTCTTCCCCTTCCTTTTGGATACTTGCTCCGAGTTAGCAGCTTTATCCCCTGTTGATTGGTCATCTTTTGCATACCTAGTCTGGTACCCAGATGCCTTTCTTTTCGGTCGATTATTCATTTAACAACCTACAACCCGGTTATGGATAATCTTCCATGCGAGTGTATTATCTACGTTTTGACGGCTATAGATAATATGTAATGATTTTCCGGTATTCAGACCGAAGGAGTTTCCGACGATCAGGTCGATGTACTCATGGCACAAGGCCAATTTTCCGGTATTCAGACCGAAGGAGTTTCCGACGATCAGGTCGATGTACTCATGGCACAAGGCCAATTTTCCGGTATTCAGACCGAAGGAGTTTCCGACGATCAGGTTGATGTACTCATGGCACAAGGCCAATTTTCCGGTATTCAGACCGAAGGAGTTTCCGACGATCAGGTCGATGTACTCATGGCACAAGGCCAATTTTCCGGTATTCAGACCGAAGAAGTATTCTCCTCTCCGTTGGTGTCGATAAACGTCGAGTTTTTCCCAATCATCCGTTGATGATTTGGTTGTGTTCACTCTCCCCAGTAGAGTTTCCTCCTCTCCGTTGGTGTCGATAAACGTCGAGTTTTTCCTAGTCATCCGATGATGTCTAGTTGTACCTGTCCCCACGTGGATTTACCTCTCCGTTGGTCTTGATAAACGTCAAGTTTTTCCCGATCATCCGTTGATGATTTGGTTGTGTCCTCCTTCCCAAGTGAAGTATTCTCCTCTCCGTTGGTGTCGATAAACGTCGAGTTTTTCCCGATCATCCGTTGATGATTTGGTTGTGTCCTCCTTCCCAAGTGAAGTATTCTCCTCTCCGTTGGTGTCGATAAACGTCGAGTTTTTCCCGATCATCCGTTGATGATTTGGTTGTGTCCTCCTTCCCAAGTGAAGTATCCTCCTCTCCGTTGGTGTCGATAAACGTCGAGTTTTTCCCAATCATCCGTTGATGATTTGGTTGTGTTCACTCTCCCCAGTAGGGTTTCCTCCTCTCCGTTGGTGTCGATAAACGTCGAGTTTTTCCTAGTCATCCTATGACGTCTAGTTGTACCTATCCCCATGTGGATTTACCTCTCCGTTGGTCTTGGTAAACGTTGAGTTTTTCCCATTTCGTCCGTTGACGTATGGTTGTATCCCTGCCATTCATTCATTAATGTCTGGTTACCTCTCCGTTGGTCTTGGTAAACGTCGAGTTTTTCCTAGTTGTCCGTTGGCATCTAGTTGTGATTTCTTTTCCCATTCATCGTCATTGCGATGTCTGGATGTGGTTGTGCCCTTGAAAAAAAAAAAACCAAAAAAATATACCCAGCAATAAATATCAAATCCCAGTGGACGTTTCCATTGGTGGATCCCTGCATTGTGCAAATTCTACGGTTCTTGGTATTCAATCCCTGTTTACCCTGAAAGTCTGACAGCCGTTGCTCTCATCCATTCGGGTTCCCAGCTGATTGAATAGGGGCAGCTGTAGCACCTCAAATTTGCACCCATCATTGTACATACATTTTCATATTAGGTCATAGCATATCATGGTCCATTGCATAGCATTGCATTGCCTCTTTTGCCTCAAGTGCAAGCCAATCAAGGAATTGGGTCAAACTGATCAGGAGATCAGTCAGTCAAGCAAGCAAGCCCAATTCTCAAGGGAGCCAAGGCCTTGGGGTTTGTCCAACAAGTTCACATGGCTTGGAGGTCTATTTGAAGTATTTTGGTCAAGGGTTGAAGACTTGGAGATCATCAGTTCATACACAGACAGTCAAAAACCCTAAAAAAGTCAATTGTCAGTCAAGGCAGTGGATGGTGGCCATTCTTGTGGAATTTGGGCACCATGATCAATAATCAAGAGTTCATACAACTTGGGACATCATTTGAAGTCAAGTTCTCAAAGAATTAGGGTTTGGAATTCATCAGTTTATGCACAGACAGTCAAAAACCCTAAAAGTCAACTGTTGGTCAACTGTCCATTTAATCAGTGATTGGATGATTGGAATTGGTTTGTGAGAGTTCATTCATGTCCAAATAGTCATCATACATCATGCCAAACACCATCATGGAAGAATTTGAAGCCAGATCAAAAATTTCCCAAAACGGAAACTGGGCCTGTAACTGAAACCTGCCATAAATGGAAAGTCTTGATCCTCAAACTTACATTTTGATACAAGCCTCAAATGAATTTTTGCCCAACATGAAAGTTGAAGATCTTGTTCTCCCATTTCCAAAAAGTCCTAGAACTCTCAATTCCCATGTGTGGTTGGCAAGTTATGATCGAATCGATTTCAGAAAATCTTGAACTTCAAAAGGCCATATCTCTCAAACCATTTGGCCAATTTTGGTGGGGTTTTTTCCTACAAGTCACATTTGATCCCCTCTTTCCAAAAATATAAATTTCATGAGCCAAAACCTTGCCAATCAAAATGGCATTTTTTGATTTGTCTCATTTAAATTCAAGTTTGACCAAGGGTTGACTTTTTGATATAATCATTTTTTTACCACTTGGCCATTGGAATATGTTCAGAAATGTTATTTAAAATGTGTTTGCAAGGTCATTTTATGCAGTACATACAGCCCATGCTAGTTTGCTTGAATTTTGGAAAGAAAGTACCATTTCACCAAACCTATCCCACAAATCCATGAGCCATGCTTTGTACTCTTAAACAGAATTTTAGGAGATGTTTTTCTGTCACTTAGTAACCCTAGTTGCTGCCAAAAAAACAACAGAACTTCATTCACTCTAAAAAACTCATTCTTGGCCATTTATCAAAAGCTGTCACAAACTTCCAAAGGACCAAAACTTTGCCTTGCCAAAAACAACATTCACACAACATTTTGAACTGGTTTTCATCAGCATTCCCCAGCTGGAAGGTCATTTTCCATGACTGTTTTTCTTCACCTTCCTTCCATGACAGTCGAGTTCTAGACCTTTTCCAACATTCCCGAGCCAAACTCTTTCATTCATTCATCATTGGAAGGCTTATGGAGCATCTGTTTTAGGCCAACAACATCAAACAACAACTGTACCACAACTGTCCATCAAATTTGGTAAAAATTCAATCTCCCTATTTTGTGAAATAAATACATGCTTTAAAAAGGTCTCTTAATGCTGAGTTCAAAGAGCTTTAGATCACTAAAAATGGTTTGGTATTTTGCAAGTTATGTTGAGTTGAAGTTTCACATCCAAACTTGTTTTTGATTATTTCTCTTTGTTTAACTTGATTTGATGAAAATGGATGATATAATGTTGATGAGCAAGGCAAGAGGAACGCATTGATATTTTGTTTGTTGAATTTGGTTGACAAAAAAAAATCTTGTTGGAAATTTTTATGATGAACATGTGTTACTGTTAATATTTTTCTGCAAATGCTGGATTGTTGTTACTGTAATATTTTTCTGCAAATGCTGGATTGTTGTTACTGTAGCCAAGCAATTAAATAAGTGCCAAAAGGCCTGGGGCGAGGGTGATTCGAACCCCAGACCTTTGCCATCAAATACCAAGTGTTTTACCACTGGGGCGCAATGCCAATTCATTTATTTAACGCCTTCTATAAAATATATATTAATAAAGAGCGTTGACCTCCCCATTTAAATGAAACGCCGAGTTTCATGCTCAGCAAGGGGCGTTTTCGTCCTTTGTCTTTTTGTATTCCAATAATCAATTAATCCATTTAATTTTCAATTTTTATTTCATTAAATCACTCAAACTTCCAAAAATCATAACTTGTTCAATTTTAATCCAATTTGAATGGGATTTTTGTGTTGTGTTCATCATGATCTCTAGTTTTTTATCATTATTTTTCCAGAATTTTTGGATGGTTGGTTTTTAAATGGCCTTAGGGTTTGTGACATGTGACCAAATTTTGTACACTTTGCCAAATCAATTGTGAAATGATGAGAATGTATCCAATGGCTCCCAAATTTTTTGTGCTTAAACTAGACACACTCGTGGTGATTTTGGTATAAAGTTTGTGAATTTATCATTTGTGGTTTGTGAGATATGATTTTTTGAATTAGGGTGTGACAATTGGTGTCACACCATTGATGTCCAACTTAATGATTTTCATTACCATGCTTCTTGACCTCCAAATGGATTGAAATTTTGCATGAGCCTACTCTTGTATGTCTAGTTGACTTGTGAATTTTCTTGGATTTAATTGAACTATTTTCCATTTGTTTGAGATTTTTCTTCCCTGCCTAGTCAAATGTTGCCCTTGTGTGACACATGTTCCCATTTCATTTGTGAAATTCTCATACTTTATTAGATGGACATGAAATTTTGCATAAGATAACTAGACATCCTTATCTTTACCATGGTTTTGATCCCATTCATTTATCATACACCATTCTTGACTTATGATTTTTCTAAGCTGATGCATGTTTGGTTGACTTCTTTGAGCATGTTCAAATTGGCTTTGACTTTCTGATTTTCATTGACTGCCTTCCACTTGTCTAAATGGGATGAAATTTGACATGCTCACCATGCTATGTGTTAGGGTTGATCATGATTTATTTGATGATTTTTGGAAAATGTTTAGATTGCTTTTGATGCAAGTCTTGCTGTTGACTTCTATGAGCTTCTGTTTGCCATGTTTTGACCTAAATGGTTCATGAAATGATGATGATGATTGATATGAATGTGAACCCAATTGGTTTTGTTTCCTAATTGTTTGAACATGATTTTGGATACTTACCCCTTGCTGTTTGGACTTTCTCATTCACTTTTGACCCTAGGTTTGCCCTAGTGGTCCCGCTACTCACCTTTGAGCTTGTGATTTCAGGTTGACCATCAAATGGCCATTAAGACCAATTCTTTTGATTGAGCTTACCCAAGTATCATTGCCTAACCTCTTTGTTTTGTAGGTGGCTTGGCTCACATGCCATAAGCCTTGTGCCTTGCACATCCATGTGCCTCCAATTGACTGTTGGTTTCTGTTTCTGTTTGTTTTGTTTGAAGTTGCATACTAACATCTGCTTGACTGTTTCAGGTGCTTTAGTTGCTTAGTTCCTTGTGAACTTTTTGCTTTGCTTTGCTTGTATAAGCAATTTGCATTGAGGTATGTCTCTTTTACTTCATGTAGTCTGGAAGACCTGGCCTGTTACTTGGCCAGGCAACTGTCTGAAGCCCTCCTTAAGAGGCAATGTTTGTGATTGTTTAATTTTGTCCTTGCATAGAGTCAAAGTCCTCCTAAGTGAAGAGGCAATTGGTGGAAGGTAGGGATATGCAATCTATCCCCCACTATTCAGTGTGTCATCTGCCTTGCTCACACCACTGTGTTGATGCATTGCAGATACAAACCCAAGATCTTGTACAACTGTACAGTTGAGTCAGTTTTAAATGTGTAGAAGGGTTCCCACTTTCTGAACCCACACATTCTTGTCTTGAGCTCTCCCAGGCCAGGGATAAGAGCTGTGAGGTCTCATCCTCACTTCATCCTTTCATCTGCTTCACCTTAGCCCCTCAATGGCAAGGTTAAGAGCATACTCACCCAGTTCCAGAGGTTTGTTTGTCGAGGTTGATATGACCCCTTGACTAAAACCTAACCCTTGTTTGAGCCACTTGCTTGTGTATAGTGTGTGCTATCTGTGCTTGTAGGATTGTTTGACTTGCTTCCTGTGCAAGTTAGGATAGTTTGACTTGCTTCCTGTGCAGGTTAGGATAGTTTGACTTGCTTCCTGTGCAAGTAGGTTTTACTTGGCTTGCTCCCTGTGCAAGTTAAGTGTGTGTGTGGCTTGCTTCCTGTGTGAGCCATGCTTAGGATAGGTTGGCCCGCGTGCCGTTTAGCTAGAAACCTTAACTTAGGGATGATTTGCATGATAACATCTAGGCTCGAGTCGTAGTCTCCCTAGTTGTGTCTCCCTCTGTTATCTGGTTAGGCTAGTCCTTTATCCCTGCGTAGGGGAACTACATCGCCCTGATCTTCATACCAGATGAAGTATGTAGGCAGGAGATTGAGCTGATCTCTCCGGGCGCCTTTTCTTTCTTTTTGTGTGTGTTGTCTGACTTTTGCTAGGCTCGAGTGCCTGACTCCTTAGCAATTTGTTGTCTGTCTGTTTGAATGCGTGCTTGACAGTTATAGGCTGAGTCCCTGACTCCCTATCAACCTGTTGTGTTGTTGTGTGCTTGGAAGCCGATGTAAGTCCATCGAGTGGCATTTGGGTTCCAGTGTGTGTGTGTTTTGGTTCGGATGCTGATATAAGTCCAGTGATTGGCAGTCGGGCTCCACGTTTGCCTGTGTCTTGTTTTGTTTGTGTGCGTGTCAGCCGAGCTACGAATGCTCTGATTCTTCTCTCGTCCGAGAAGATACGTATGCATAGGATGCGACATCCTAGCGAGCATGTGTCGTCTTCCCAGTCCGAACTACTTCGACTCTGATGTCTATACCTGATAGACTAAGTAGGCCCAGGATACGATATCCTGCCGAGTCAGTTTCAGTCAGTCTCTTGCGTTTCTTTCAGCCAGTGTGTGTGTGTTTATGAGCAGTGTTTAGCAACCAATTATCCTTCCTTTTGTGCGTGGATCCCGTAGAGTACTACGGATGCGTAGGGGTGCTAATACCTTCCCTTCGCATAACCGACTCCCGAACCCATCCTCTTTGGTCGCGAGACCATGTTCTTTCCCAGGTTTACTCTGAGCGTTTCCTTTCCCTCTTTTGGGATAAATAACGCACGGTGGCGGCTCTGTTGTTTCTTCTTTTCCCGCCGGTTTTTCGCGCGATGCGACACAACCAGAGCTTGAAGTGACTGACAACCGAATCTGTCAAGTCATCACTGCAAATCAAGTCCGGAAGTGGCCTCTTAAAGGGAAGCTGGTGGCCAGCCAACTCAGTGTAAAGTATGCCATGCTACACAAAGTTGGAGCTGCCAACTGGGTGCCCACAAATCACAAGTCAACTGTGTCTGTGATGCTTGGAAAATTCATCTATGCTGTTGGAACCAAGGCAAAGTTTGACTATGGTACCTACATCTTTGATCAGACCATGAAACATGCTGGGAGTTTCAGTGTGAAGGGACCTATAGCCTTTCCTTCGCTCATATGTGGCATTGTGCTGAATCAATTCCCAAACATCTTGACAGACAATGACTTTGTGAAAAGAAGAGAGAGTCCATTGGCCTTCAGTTACAAACTATTCCTGGGTAAGCATGTCCCTGACATTGTCATGACTTCTGGAGAAACATCCAATGTTGGCAACCACCCAGATAAAGCTGTTGTCATTGTTGTGCTCAGAGAGACTTGCAAAGAGCTGGAGGCTAGGAAGCTCGCTTTGGAAAAGCTGATTTTTCAATTGGAGATATCTGCTGAGGATACAGATGGAGCTGCTAGGCAAAGCTCTGAGGGTGAGGAGGAGGCCAGTTCTGAGGAGGAGGCTGATGATGAGGCTGAGGAATAAATCCTTTTTTGTAATTCTGTCATTTGTGTGTAATTCTGTTTGTTATGTGGTTCTGTAATTTAAAGTGTTGCTTTGGCAACATTTTTGACAAAAAGGGGGAGTAACAGGTGATACACCAGGACAACAGATTAGTTTGTTAAAACAGATATTCATGACAGATTCAAGATTCCCTCCCCTACTATGCAGCTGATGTGTGATGAAGTTTTTATTTAACTTCTATATGTGTGCTGCAACTAGAAGTTTTTATTCAACTTCTGTTTGTGTGCTGATGTGTGTGAAGTTTTTATTTAACTTCCATGTGTGTGAGTGTGCTGCCACTCTGAGTGTATTAGCTAGGTCTATTTCCTGCTAGATGTGTGATTTCCGCTGCTATGAACTCTGTTGTGGGATCAAAGTGTTTTAGCCAAAAAATTGCCAAAGGGGGAGTTCGTAGGTGTTTAATTGGCTGCATTGTATGGTAAAACACTAGCTGGATTCTAATGTCTTGACTGATGTCATGACATGCTGTGAAGGTGTTTGTGTGACTGCATTGTAGGTTAGAATATCTAGCTGTACTCTGATGTCTTGACTGATGTCATGACACACTTGAGTAGTTTACTGCAGGATTAGCTAATACAGGATTTATTGAATGTCAAAGTGGATGTGGTGACATTCATCCCTGTCAGCAGATACTGAGGAATAGAACAGTTGGTGTTCTGTTAGAACTCAGTATTTATTTTCAGTTTGGTTATCAAGGAAATACCAGATCTGGCATAAGGCCTACTGTCTGAATGTCAAACTGGATGTTATGACATTCATCATTGACAGCATATACTGAACAATAGACAGAGTGGTGTTCTGCTACACTTCAGTATGTTTATCAGTCTGTTCTTCAAGAGGATAACAGAACTGACTTAAGGCTAAATGTGTAAATGTCAAATTGGATGCTTTGACATTTATTAATGTAAGCTGTTACTGTAGAATGGACAGATTGGTCCTGTACAGTTCAGCAAATTTGTACAGTCTATTTTCAGGAAAAACAGACTTAGCATATGGACCTTGATGTCAAGCTGAATGTTGTGACATTCATTCCTGACAGCATATGCTAAATTGTAGGTTGTTTAGTTTTTCTGTTTCAGCTTTTTCTCAGGCTATTCTTCAGGATTCAACAGCTGAGAGAAAATCCAGGAAATCAACAACCAAGCTACATTTAATGAACCTAACAAATAGCCTATTTGTTAGTAACCTAGATATGGAATTTAGGGGAACTCGCGTGTCCTTAAATTCAGGAGAATACAAGTACAAGGCCCAAGTACTGCAATATAAAAGGAAGTCATTCCTTCATTCAGAACTGGGGATTTTGAGGCGTGAAGATTTAGCGTGTCCATCATACTTCACTACTGTATTTTTGTGAGTCTTGTATTAGACATATCTTGTAAGCCAAGTTATTATCACATAGATGATTGCATTGGTATAGGTTGTTCATTGAGTTGTAAGTGTTGTGTCACTCTAAGCTTTTAAGCGTGAGTGCTGTGTATCTTGATTAAAGCTGTTAAGCACAATCAAGAGTTGTTTGAAGTGTGTCTTCAAAATTTTCTTTAATATTGATTAAAGGTAGTAATCACTGAGGTGATTGAGGGGGAGTGAGTAGGAACTCTGATCTTCGTGTAAGATTGAAATTGCATTGGGTAGGTATTAAGTGATAGGGTTAAACATTTGGTTTAAGGTCTGAATTAATACTACTAATAGTGGATTTCCTCCCTGGCTTGGTAGCCCCCAGACGTAGGTTATGTTGGACCGAACTGGGTAAACAATTACTCGTGTTATTTACTGTACTTACTGTTTTCTGCATAATCCTTGTCTGCGCAGAATTGGATGTCATAACAACCCGTGTGACATCGAAAGTCTGTTAACTAGAATTTCACTATTCTTCCGGAGAGAGCAGGTTTCTCAAATATATATTTGATAGGATCCATCTTAGAAATCAATAAAGTGGTATGATTCAACATATACTGTCTTAGTCGGCGAGCAGCCCAAGCCAAAGCACAGCAACTTTTCTCAAGCAGTGAGTGTCTTGTTTCACAGTCGGTAAACTTTTTGCTAAGGTAGTATATTGCATGCTCTTTTCGACCAGACTCGTCATGTTGCCCCAGCACACACCCCATTGAATTTCCTAACACGGTCAAATACATGATTAGAGGTCTTCCTTCAACTGGTGGCATCAGAATTGGAGGTTCTTGGAGATACTTCTTGATTTTGTCAAAAGCTTCTTGACATTCATCATTCCATATTATCTCTTGATTTTTCCTCAGTAATTTGAAGATGGGTTTGCAAGTAGCAGCCAAATGGGAGATAAATCGGGCAATGTAATTCAAGCGTCCTAAGAAACCTCTGACTTCTTTATCTGTACGGGGAACTGGCATTTCTTGAATAGCTCTCACCTTAGCCGGGTCAACCTCAATTCCTTTACCACTGACAATAAAGCCCAAGAGTTTACCGGATCTTACTCCAAAGGTGCATTTGTTCGGGTTCAATCTCAACTTGTATTTCTTCAACCTCTCAAACAGTTTGTATAAATGATCGAGATGTTCTTCTTCAGTATGAGATCTGGCTATCATGTCATCCACATATACCTCTATTTCATGATGGATCATATCATGGAACAAAACCACCATAGCACGCTGGTATGTTGCCCCTGCATTCTTTAAACCGAATGGCATTACATTTTTAAAAGAAAGTGCCCCATTGCGTCACAAACGTAGTTTTCTCCATGTCTTCAGGTGCCATCTTAATCTGGTTATAACCTGAGAATCCATCCATGAATGAGAATACCTTGTGTTGAGCAGTGTTATCTACCAGAACATCAATGTCCAGAAGTGGAAAGTCATCTTTGGGACTTGCTTTATTCAAATCTCTATAATCTACACACATTCGCACCTTACCATCCTTCTTTGGAACTAGTACCACATTAGCAACCCATTGAGGATAAGAAGTAAAAGCTAGAAAACCTGCATTAAATTGTTTCATAACCTCGGCTTTGATTTTCTCAGACATTTTAGGACGCATGCGACGAACCTTTTGCTTAACAGGATGACAATCTTCCTTCATCGGCAAACGATGTACTACTATATCAGTATCCAGTCCTGGCATGTCTTCATAAGACCAAGCAAAAATCTCTACATAGTCATGTAACATCTGAATCAATCTTTCTTTGACACTGTTTTCCAAGCCTGCTCCTATTTTGACTTCTTTCTTGTCTACTTCAGTACCCAGATTTACAATTTCAATTGATTCCTCATGCGGCTGTATAGTCTTTTCTTCTTGCAGTAACAGTTTGGCAAGCTCTCCAGGAACTTCGCAATCTTCCTCACTTCCATCCTCGGCTTGGTAGATCGGATTTTTAAAGCCATAATTAACAGTAGCAGAATTATTATCAACCGGATCCAAAGTGGATATGGATCTGCAATTTGTTACGTGAGTGTGTGTAAGAAAACATAGCTTATTTGAAAGATGACAGGAAAGATAAAGAGCGCAATATTTGAATGTGAATATGCTTATGAAAATGACAAAACCCTTAACAAGTTAGCTATTGTGCCCCGGGCATAGACACAATGCTTTAAGAAGTTCAATTATTCATAATAAAAATTAAAAAATTTGAAACACTAAAATAAGCAATAACAATTACTCCTGACTAAAGGAAATCGGGATAGTGTCTTCAGCCTTCCAATTATTGAGTCCGTCACCAATTGTTGGGAAAATCCAGCTATCCAAGTCGCAATCGCTATCAGCATCTTCTACAGCATTAATCTGATCTTTGACTATCTTTCTAGAGCTAAACCCCAGGCCAAATTTATCAGACTTGTACGGTACATCGATCAGTTGACCCCAGCCAGTACGACCACCATATTCAACCACGGCTTGAGCATCTTTCAGAGAAATCATAGCAGGAGGAGCACGAATAACCTTGGGCACACGGGAAGTTGGCTTAAGGACAGGACTGGTCGGAGGAACTACTTCAAATGACTGAGAAGGAGTCTCAAAGAATTCACCATCCATCTCGACGTATCTGAAGGTATGCACACTACTGACAATATACTCTTCTTCTCCACACACAGTGACAATCTTTCCCTCTATTGGATACCTCAGCTTTTGATGGAGAGACAAAGCTACAGCACTTGCCCCATGGATCCAAGGGCGTCCCAGCAAGCAGGAATAGGCAGGACGAATGTTCATTACGTAACAGGTAGTGTTGAAGACTTGAGGTCCTATCTTGATAGGGAGAACCACTTCACCATGGACAACACTCTTCGCACCATCGTAAGCACGCACCACAACGTCACTAGGTTTCAGTTCAATGCTTTTACAGTCAAGCTTATCGAGCACAGCTTTCGGTAGCACATTCAAAGAAGAGCCATTGTCGATCAACACATGAGACAAGGTGATCCCCTTACACTCAATGGAGATATGCAGAGCTTTATTGTGATTCTTTCCTGCTGGTGTCAGGTCAGCATCAAAAAAGCCTATGCCATTATCAACAGCCAAGTTAGCAACATAATTTTCTAACTGATCGACAGATGTCTCCTGAGGTACATGAGCGGTCTTCAAGAATTTTATCAACGCACTGGCATGAGATTCAGAAGATAACAACAAGGATAACATCGAAATTTTAGACGGAGTATGCCCCAGCTGTTCTACCACATCAAAATCACTCTTACGGATGATTTTCAACATTTCATCCATTTCCTGCTTGGCAACATCTTCGATAGTAACTTCGACTGGTGTCTTTGACTGAGAAGGATTGATTACTGGTCCCTTTCCTCGAGTTTCAGGGGCGGGAGGTGAGATTTCTGGAGAGAAGATCCTTCCACTTCGAGTAATTTTACTAGTCCCAACAATGTCAACGTCATTAGGATTAGCAGAATTATCATCTTGCTTTATGTCGTGGATGTAAACATCACCTCCATAATTCCACGGAATGGCTTTGCTTGAGGAATACGGTACTGGGCCAGGTGCAGTAATAATTAGGGGAGCTACCTTGGGCTCAGCAGTAATCTTCACGGGCACTCTAGTAGCGGTAATCTTCACTGGAACTTTGGACCTAGCAATCATAAATATTTCTTCAATAGGGTTTTCCACCTTAGGAATCTTTTCAAAGAGAATTGTACGATCATCCATCAGCCGTTGAATACCATTCCTCAACTTCAAGCAATCATTGGGTCGGAGTATACAGAGATCGCAATTTTCAGCACAACTTGGAAATAAACCAGCTTGCAATAAATTCTTCTTGATGATCAGGAGAGGAGATGCTAAGTCAACTACATTAGTAATGTGAGAATTGTCATCCACAGCATTAACAGTCTTGTCATGATTAGGCATAGGAGCAGTGATGACATTAGGAGTCTCTGAAGGATCAAATTCAATTTCTCCAGGGTCGATCATATCATGAATCTTATTCTTCAACAACCAACAATCGTTTGTATCATGCCCGGGGCTATCGGAGTAATATGCACACCTGGCATTGGGATTATAACGAGGAGAAGTAGTGTTGGGATTTGCAGGAGGATCTCTGAGGGTAATTAAATTTGCTTTTAGCATACCCTGCAGTGTTTGTGCTAAAGTCATATTGATCTTGGTAAACTGCCTTCTTGGCCTGTCTTGTCTGTGTTGGAAGTTTTGAGATGGCGGTGCTGCAATCGTAACTGCTCCAACAGTATGGTCACGATTTTTCTTGTTATGACCCCTTTGACCGTACACAGCATTTGATTCATTCTTCCCCTGATAGGACTTTTTGGTGCTTGCAGAGGTAGTCGCCTGTATCTTTCCACTTCGAATGCCGCTTTCAACATGTTCACCCGTCAATATAAGTTTATTGAAACCCGATGAGGAACTTCCCAATAGATGGCTGTAGAATGGGCCAGTCAGTGTACCCATGAACATGTCCACTAATTCTCGATCAGTCATAGGGGGTTTGACTCTGCCAGCCAAGTCTCTCCATTTTTGAGCATATTCTTTGAAGCTTTCTTTAGAGCCCATAGTCATATTCTGCAGTTGTAGCCGAGTAGGCGCTAATTCAGAATTATACTGGTAGTGCTTGTAGAAAGTTGTCGCTAAATCAGTCCAGGTGTGGATGTTAGAGCTCTCGAGCTGATAATACCACTCTAACTGTGTGCCAGACAGACTCTCTTGGAAGAAATGGATCCATAGCTTCCTATCAGTGGTATACGGCTGGATCTTTCTCACATAAGCTCTCAGATGCATCTGAGGACAAGACGCACCATCATACTTAGTGAAAGCGGGGACCTTGAATTTACGAGGAATGACCACATCAGAGACCAGACCTAAGCTTTTGAAATCCAGACCGGGCGCCTTCTGACCCTCCATAGCTAGCATACGTTCTTCCAGAAACTTATACTTATCATCTTTCGGAGAGTACTGTTCATTTTCGTAATTTTCATAGTCGTCCTCAGGGTTGAAGGGATCAGCATTCTCATCTTCCGAATCATTTTCTGTCTCATCTTCTTTATCCTTCGGAATTCCAATCTTGACTCCTGGAGCCTGTCCTTTAAGCCTTCTTCCCGGGTTAATGTAACTCACAGATTTCTTGTCTTTCTTCTTCTCGAGCAATAGAGTCTTCAGTTCCTCCTGCCCCTTGGATAAGTTCAAGATCATCTCCTGGAATTGAGCATTTTGAGCCTGGAGATCCTTGACAGTTTGTTCGAGGGCCATTTTTCTGTTTGAGAGGAAGACCGTGAGAACATTGATCCTTTAGAGTACCTGTTATGCAATGTTATGTTATGCTATGCAATGTATGAAATGTTTTCAAGGACTTTTGGAATTTAACTTTCCGTAAACCACCAAAAAGGGGAACTTTTATTAATAATTTCTTTAATCAATGTTCATTACAAGAAAAAATGAAAGCTCAAGTCTCCCTGGGACGGCTTCTTTTTGGGCGGAGATATGCATTGAGACTTCGTTCCTCATTAAGCTGGCTGGTGAGCTCTAATACTTTCTTCCTTTCAGCACAGAACTGAGCTTAAAAAGTATCCCTTTCCTCTCTCAACTGGATCCAAGATTTCTTCAATTCTTCAACATTGGTAGGCATATCTGGATAAGGAATGATCTGAGGGGTACCTCCTTCAACTTTTGGTTCAACAATCAGAGGTCCGATTGTAAGATATGGCATGATAAGCTCACGAGCTCTGGCGCGTACCCATCTGAGATAAGGTTCCATAGGAATAGAGTTTTTCTGTCCTAAAGTACTTCTTTTCACCATGCCCCAAGCTCGTACAAACCTTTGACGAAGACCTTGAGAATCGTTGTCATAGTCAAACACAGTGCCTTGGATAATTATTTCATGTGGACCATCTCTTCGAGCATAACCAAACTGACGTAGGGCTAAAGCAGGATTATAAGTAATACCTCCTCTTATCCCTAGGAGTGGTACGTTAGAGAATTCTCCACAACGGTCAATAATGATAACATTTTCTTTGGGTTGGGGACACCAATGGATGTCTGAATAGGAGAGCGACATTATCCTTTGAGACCATTTCAAATTTTGCTCATTCTTCAAGACTGATTGAGGAAGGTGCGAAATAAACCACCTAGATAATAAAGGTACGCAGCACATGAGAGTCCCTTGCCTTTTCATAGTACGAGTGTGAAGGGAATGCAAAATGTCTCCAAGCAAGGTGGGCACAGGGTTATGAGTGAGAAATATCTTAACAGCATTCATGTCTATGAATTGATCCGGATTAGGAAATAGCACCAAACCATAGATTAGTAATGCTAGAACATCTTCGAAAGCATGGACACTCATAACTTTTAGGAATTCTCGGGCCTTATTTATCAAAAATTTGGCAAGTAAACCCTTAACTTCACTTCTTGTTACCCAATTAGTTTCAATGTCGGACTTTGTCATGTGTAAAGCCACGGCAACCTCTTCAGACCTCGGAATCTTTTCTAAACCACTGAGAGGTGTTTGATCAAGGATAGGTATCCCAAGCAACCTGGAAAATTCTTCTAATGTGGGTACCAACTGATAATCTGGGAAGGTGAAGCAATGATGTTTAGGATCGAAGAACTGGAATAGAACTCTCATCATATCTTCCTTGAAACCGGTGGTAACTAAATTGAGGAGATAACCATATTTCTTGATGAACTGAGCATGATCGGGAAGTTCTGACACTAAATCCTTGAGTTGAGGAGAGGTCGCTACAAAATTGATCCGGATGGTCTTCCTGGAAGCCATGGCCCTACAAAACAGAGCAAAGTTAAATCCCTAAGTCCTCGAAATGGTTAGTACAATGCCATGATATCATGATGTTATGATGTTATGATGTCAAGTAAGTAACAAGCACAAACAAGTCACACCACAATCATTCCTAGGTTTTAAGGCTTGCATGAGTTCCATAGGTAAGTACCCTCCCCACTGAAGTTTGGTTGGTTCAACCTATCCTAGAATAGTAACCGGGTTCTAGAAGGATCTCAAATCATTGACCTTTCCTTAAGTCCACTTCAGTGCAACACCAAGCGGTTGACCAAAATTTCCCTAAAGTCCAATCTCAAAGAGTGTAGTATTGAGTATCAACCAACCCCAGTCGGAACCGAAGTCAGTTATCTCACTACTTTCTAATGGCTAGGATGAGTCAATTAGGGTTCTAAAGGTCTGGTTAATGTTTTGATGACACCACGCAGACACCAAATTTTTCCTCAAGTAAACATGAGGAACATCAGGACATCCAAAGTGTCACATTAACCGTAGCCATCATTTTAACCATTCCAGTATACGCCGGACAGTCGCGATGATCTCTTGCTACTTACCTAAGGTACACTAGATCCGGGTGTAGGATCTTTCACTCAAGCATAGAATACCCAAACAATCCCTTAAAAGTAAATCATACAAAGAAACAATTCGAAAACATAAGTGATCTTATCTTTAAGGTAACCTCTCTTTTTAAGATTCCCCAGCAGAGTCGCCAGTTCTGTGATACGGTGAACTGACTTTGTGTTTTTGCTTTGAAAAGCAATGTTGCGGATAGCAAGAGTCGCCACCGACTTTTCTTTTATCCAATAAGGAAAGGCGGAAAAGAACAGGAAAGACCTTGATTAGATTTTGAGTTCAGGAGGTACATTATACAAAGGGAAGGTGTTGCACCCTTTGTATCCATGGTTATCCATGGGATCTTAATTGCTTAACTCACTTATGTTTTCCTTGTTTGAGAAAGTGTTTGAGAAATGTGGTGTGTTTAGAAAATATTTTGAAATGAGAGTTTAACTTTGTAATGATTCTTGTACGAATGTATACAAAGTGTTTATCTCGTTTGATTTTGAAAGATGTTTAGAAAAATATAACTCGGTGATGATTCTGGTGCGAATGTATACCAAGTGGTGATTTTCTAAAAGATGTTTTGAAAAGTGTGAGGTGTGAAAAGTATTTTAAGCTGTGAGCAAGCATTTAAGAGTTATACCTAACCAAGGTCTTTATAGGTATTTCCAATCCTTAGGAGGGTAAAATTGTCCTTACTATTGAGAAGTAAGTAGTCTTATCCTTTGGATGTAAAGGGACGTCGTGGGGTCGTCGATTGGTCATTGAAGGCAACATTTGTAAGGATACCTTAGCATTCGAAGGGACGATCATCATTTAATCGTAGGCTACAACGAAGGGTCATCGAGGGACAAAGTCACATATTCAAAGGCAACGTTCGAGGGACAAGGTCATATATTCGAAGGCAACGTTCGAGGGACTATGATTTATCTTGTAGGGACATTGACCTTTTGATCGAAGGGACTATGACTTATCCGTTTAGGGATGATGATAATTTAATCGAAAGGGTCTTTGCTAAGGGTATCCCCACATTCGCGGGACATGACCGTAATATCGTAAGGCAACAAAGAGAGTGTTACCCTAGAGGTGCAAGTGTGGAAATGATTGGATTCGGATATATTATCTTGAATTAATTTATCTAAGTTCGATTATTTATCTTTCCATGCAATCCTATTAGCATACATGTAGACAGTTATATTCACAGGAAAAATTAAAGTGCGAAAAATAAGACTACGCTATTACATGGCTTCGGGATGGGGGATACATAATTTAAAAGGGGATATAAAATATCTAAATCTTAATTAACGAGTACAAAATTAAAAGGGCATAGAAAGTTCATGACAAATGAAATAAATAAACTAAATTTAAGAATGAATTAAGAATATTTTTAGTCTATAATAATAGAAACTTTTTTTTATGAATTTATGGAAAAACTTAGACTAAATTGATAGAAATTTTAAAAGAAAAGAGAAAAAAAATAGTAATAATAATAATAATAATTAATTAAGTGATATATGAAAATTAATTAATGGGTTTTATTTTAATAATAGAAAAATAGTAGTGAATTAATTATAGTGGAAAGGGAGTAAACATAGTAAAAAAAACTGAAAAGCTAAAAAGTAGGTCCTATGGGCTCAAATCCAGGACCTCTACGTTGCAGTGAGGGGGAGCTACCAACGAGTCATATTAGTTCATTCGTTATTTATTCGCCTTCATTAAAATATATATTAATTCTACATGGATTTTTCCATTTTGACACAACACCACCATGCATGTTATAGTTTTCTCTCTTACGGCAAGCTACTTTATTTTTTCTCATGCTGTTTCTTTCATGTGAATATAACAAACCTGTAATTTCATCTTATATCAAACCATACACATAAAATAAGATCATATGTAATCATCATGCAATAATAAAAATAGTCATGCACAAATCAAGAAATTTATATTATTTTACTCATGTATTAGTTCTCTTTACTGCAAGTGATAATGATAAAACAAACCTTACACATACATGTTAAAGACAACCAAGGATTTATATTATCGTCATTATATCATCATCATCATTATTATGTAATAATAGCATGTGAAATAAACATAATCATGCTAGAAACAACACTCATATAATAATAATTAAATGACAGATATAATTCTTTAATCATGCAAACAGAATTTCTCCAACATGCTATGACATATCAAGAACAGATGCATACTTGAATAAAGCAATATCAACATCCACCAAACCATGAATACATCATCTCAATATATATATTAAACCAATATTATTCATGCATGAATTAAGGAGTATTGCAAGGTAATCATGCTGGATGCAAATTCCCTAATGAACACTTACTGGGGATTTGATTCTTCTAGCTTGCTCACTATATGTGTGTTGTTCTTATTCAGGCTATGAGTGCTTTATGGTTGCTTCTCTTTTCCCTGCCCGTGAATCTTCTTGCTTCTACCTTGCCTTGTGTATCTTCTTCTGCTGTATCTCTCCTCTTTTCCGTCTCCCCCTCTCGCTGCAGCCATATGAAGTATTTATAATGGTGTGGATTAGGGTTTAACATTGCTAAATATTTGGATCCCTTCCTATACTTTAGGGTTTAACCTTGCTAAATATTTGGATCCCTTCCTATACTTTAGGAGAGTTAGGGTTTAACCTTGCTAAATATTTGGATCCCTTCCTATACTTTAGGAGAGTTGGCTCTAATTGGATTTGGTCTTAAATATCTATTATTATAAATAAATATTTATTAAATATAAATATTATTATAAATAATGAATCATTTAAATGACTTTTAACAAATAAAAATTAATTTAAATTTTAGTTACATAATTGAATTAAAATTTAAACCTATTTCTATTTTTACTTTCATCATTTAAAAAAATCAAAATTATTCTTACTTATATCAACCAAAATTATTTTATAATTTATGGGCTTTTTTAAAAAATGTTACTCTTATAAATAAATTTTATTAAGTAAAAACGTGAATTACTAAATAAATACTATTTATAAATAATGAATAAATGGAACATGAGTCACTAAATTATAAAAAATAGTTATTATAATTTAATGAGCTTTAACAAATAAAATTAATTTAAAATTTTAATTATACAATTGAAATTCAAATCTATTTTTATTTATCATTATATTAAAACTATTTTATTTATATAATTTATTTATATCATACAGATAACCAAAATTATTATTATTTTTTATATCTGTATCACATAATAAATAAATTAAAATTTATAATTTATATGAAAATGTATGCTAATGAATGAATGCAAATGTGAAATGAATGTCATGCATGAATCAATTTATCATAAAAATTAACAGGCAAATTTTGGGGTATGACAATAGGACTTCCTCCTAAAGAATCTAACTTCCCTTAGGACTAGGATTTATTAGTAAACGTGGACTGAATTAAAAAAATAACTTTAACTAACATTCCCTCCCTTAAGCTAATGCCTCTGTGATTAGCTTACTTATGTGATCTTCATTACTCCAAGCATGCTTCGAAGCTTCTCAAACTGCTTGAGCTTCAATGACTTTGTCATTATATCTGCAGCTTGTTCTTCAGAGCAACAAAAACTCAGTCTCACCACTTCATCATTTACCAAGTCTCTGAGAAAATGAAACCTTACTGCAATATGCTTACTTCTGCCATGAAAAACTGGATTTTTGGACAATTGAATAGTGGAATTGTTGTCACATAAAATCACAGTTTCTTCCTTTTCTTCAGCTTCAAGTTGCTCCAAGATTCTTCTAAGCCAAATACATTGACAAGCACAAAGTGCTGCAGCAATATATTCCGCCTCAGTGGTAGATAGGCTCACAACAGGTTGTTTTTTCGAAGCCCATGAAACAGCTCCAGACCCTATCATAAACACTAAACCAGAAGTGCTTCTTCGATCATCTAAATCTCCTGCGTAATTGTTGTCAAAATAAGCTATAAGACTTGTTTTTCTTCCTTCATTCTTATAGAATATTCCGTGCTCTGTGGTTCCTTTTAGATATCTTAAGAGTCTTTTTGTAGCAGCCCAATGTGATTCTTTTGGATTTTCCATGAACCTGCTCATCAAACTCACTCCGAACATCAAATCCGATCGAGTTACCGTTAGATACATGAGGCTTCCAATGACTTGTTTGTACATCGTAGCATCTACTTCAGTGCCATCCTCATCTTTTGATAAATTTGTTCCTGGAACGATTGGATTCCTTACTGAGTTGTTGCTTCCCATCTTGAACCTTACTAGAACTTCTTGAGCATATCTTCTTTGACAAATAAATATCCCAGCTTCACATTGTATCACTTCTATTCCAAGAAAATGTCTCATCTTTCCCAATTAGGCATGTAGTGCATATCTTCTTTGGAGATTTCAGGGAAGGTAATCCAATGACCATCTTCTTGCCCGAAAGTGTATTGAGCCCCTTGTAGTTAAGGTGTCCAAAGCGACAATGCCAAAATTGAGTTTCTTTCTCCGACACCGTTTCAGCTTGTAGACACATGGAATTTTTGTTTGGTGTTGCAGAAGTTGTCAAATAGAACATCCTATTTCCCTTCATATTAGTGTGCATAATTAAACCTTTATCCAGATGAAATACTTTGCAGGTGCCATTTTGAATTAAAATTGCCAATCCTTTTTCTTGGAGTTGTCCTAAGCTTAGAAAATTGTTCTTAAGCTCAGGAACAAAGTAAACATCGGATATTACCTGAGTAATGCCATTCATTTGCACACGTATGCTTCCTTTTGCCACAACATTCATTGTTGTATCATTTCCAAGCTTCACAATTCTGCAAAATCCTTCCTCCATTTCTGAAAACCATTTTTTGTTTCCCGTCATATGATTGCTGCAGTCGGAGTCTAAGAACCAAGCTTCTTCTTGTGTGGGTTGACACATCTCTTCATACGCCATTAATAAGTGTTCTTCTTCTTCCTCCAGCTCCGCATAATTGGCCTTCTTCTCCCAGTCAGGGCACTCATACTGAAAGTGACCCAACTTGTGACATTTAAAGCACTCAACAATTGCTTTGTTTAGAGATAGTCTTCCTCTTCCTCTACCACATCCTCCTCTGAATACACCTCTACCTCCTCTACCTCTGATTGATTTATCATCACTGGTTATTTTCAATACATGTTCTTCTGTCTGAAATCCATGCATTCTTTGCTCATGAACAAGGAGGTTTCCATGCAGTTCATCAATACTCAAGGTACTCAAATCATTTGATTCCTCTATTGAGCACACAACATAATTGAATTTAGAGGTCAAAGATTTGAGTATCTTGCTCACCACCGTAATTTTCTCCATTATTTCACCATTTGATTTCATCTTGTTTACCACATTAAGAGTCTGTCCCAAGAAGTTATCGACCTTCTCGCCTTCTTTCATGGTCAATAGCTTGAATTCTCTTCTCAACGCTTGAAGTTGTGCTCTTTTCACCTTTGTGGATCCTTGATACTTTTGTTGCATGGACCTCCATATTGCCTTTGAAGTTCCCTTGTCAAGAATCGTTTCAAGAATTTCTCTATCAATAGCTTGAAACAGATAATATTTTACCTTCAGATCTTTAAGCTTGGCCTCTTCCACACTCTTTCTCTGCGCTTCACTTGTTGATGAAGTTTCAATTTCCGATAACGGTTCTCCTTCTTCTACGAGGTTCCACATCTCTTTACTTCGTAGAAAATTATCCATCGTCATTTCCCAAAAATCATAATGACCATCGAACCCTGGAATGGTCGGCTGTACAAACTTTTCAGATGTAGACATGTTGATCCTTTGGTGTTTCTTCACACACACACACACACGTTTTTACTCCCTTAGTGTTTCCCTTCTCACACACTCACTCCCCAAACAATATCATGCCCCTTGTGGATCTCTGATACCAATTGTAAGAACTATAAATAATAGAAACGTTGAGAGGAAAGTTGTGTTCTTCATTAGAAATTGAAAGCAGACTTATATAGCATTTACAAATGGAATTAGTCAAAAGTCAGTACTGCATGGCAATAAAATAGGAATAAAAGAAACTGATCCTAAAATATAGGACTTCCTCCTAAAGAATCTAACTTCCCTTAGGACTGGGATTTATTAGTTAACATGGACTGAATTAAAAAATAACTTTAACTAAAATCCTTTGCCTCTTTTTCTTAGCTAAGTTCCTTTTCCATTTTTTGCAAGATTAGGTTTGGGCTGGGCCCTAACGGTTTTTTATTTTGCACTCCTCCGAACCCAGTGCACCCCCTCTGATCAATCAGTTCAGCGCTTGGGCTTAAACACCAAAACTATGGGGATGCACCCCACAGCAACCTCTCATTTTATATTATTTTACTCCATTTTCTTTGTAGTTTTTGTTCTCATGATTAAGTAGAGCTTAATTAAGAGATTTTGGTTAATTAGAAGAATTAGGGGATGAGATTAATTAAGTTTTTTAGGTTAATTAGAATCTTAATTAATTTAATTAGAATTTGCTAGGCTTTTAGAATTTAGTTAATTTTTAATTAGGTTACATTAGAATAATAAAAAAAACTTAGGTTTTTATATAATTAGGTATAATTAGGTAATTAGTTCTTGATTAAATGTTTATTGTTTTAGAAAACTATTTCCCTAATTAATTCATTTTTATACATAACGACCATTTCCTTTATACACTCACTTCACATCAATTTCCTTCTTCCCTTGTGGAAATTCGACTATTGACCAGGTTTTGTTGACCTCTATGGATTTCAGTTCCTCCATCATGGCTTGCATCCACTTCGATTCCTTCAATGCCTTAGTTACATTGATTGGCTCAGTATCTGCATAGAAAGCATAATGTACCAACTCACCTTCATCATTTATCTTATCACCTGATATGATCACATATTCCTGCAGCCTTGTAGGCATGTTCCTTGTCCTTTGAGGTCTGCTTATGCCTGCTTGAATTCCACCTCCTTCTAGTCGAATCCCAATGTTAGCTTCATTGTCTTGTTCATCACATAGGACTCTTACTGGATCATTCTTGACATTATCATTCCAATCTCACTCCTTTAGCTCGTCTATGATCACATCTTTGATGATTAGAACTTGCTTGTTAAAAGGATCAAATAGTTTGTAACCTCCAATCAAATGGTGTCCTATCAGGATCATTAGGCTTGACATGTCATCAAGCTTCCTCCTCAGATGCTCAGGCACATGTCTATATGTTATAGATCCAAACATCTTCAGATGACTTAAGCTAGGCTGGACATCAGACCAACATTCTTCTAGTGTGATTCCTTCTAGCTTCTTGGTTGGACATTTGTTTAAGATGTATGTTGCAATTGACACAGCTTCACCCCATAATTCATTAGGTAGATACCATGTTCATGATGGTCATATTCTTCCTTTCAGCAATACCATTTTGTTAAGGAGTGTATGATGGCACCACCTCATGCACAATCCCTTCTCTTTCACATAATGCATTGAAGTCTCTCGATGCAAATTCTCCGCCACCATCATTCCTCAAAGTCTTGATCTTGTGGCCACTTTGTGTCTCCACCATAACTTTGAACTTGGAAAATACCTCAATAACATCACTTTTCCTCTTGATTAGGTATGTCCACGATTTTCGACTAAAATCATCTATGAATGTAACAAAGTACTTATTACCTCCAATTGAATCTACTTGAAACAAAATTCTCTCATACAAAAAAATTCGGTAGGCCATATCAAAAATTCCGTAGACTTTTTTATCGGCATTTTCGAAAAATCTGATATAAAATCATAAATTTTGAAAAACTTTTGGTTTTTACCGAATTTTTGAAACTATCAATATAAAATGTAGAGGTGTAGCGAATTTTTTGAAAATCTTGGTAGGCTATTTTTTAACAATTATTTAAAAAATGAAATTAATACTATCGGAAATCTTTGATAAATCGTATATTTCATAGTTTTTCGAATATTTGAAAAATCAGTATATAAAATCATAATTTGTTTTAAAAATCTATAATTTGTTTTAAAATCTAGATTTTATATTGAATATTTAAAAATATCTATTGCGAAAAATATAATTTTGTACCGATTTTTTCTAATATCTTATATAAATAGATTGTGAAAATGAATTATGCTTTATACCAATTTTTTAATAATCCAATACAAATTATAGATTTATATCTTTTTTTCAAAAATCCAATATTAAATTTAATATTAATTATTAAAAAACTGATTTAGAAATATTATAGTAAAAATGCTAATAATGTAGGTTGTTAGGTATACCATTCTTGGTATCAGGTTACATTTTCTTAATTTATAGGTCAGCATGTAAAAGGTTTTTAGTTTTCACCAAGCTAGATATTTAGTAGTTTAGATTTTTGATTAATTAATAATAATTATATTTGATCTCAAAATTGATCGGTTAGACCAACATGGATTTAAATACTTAAAAATAGGGCAAAAGATAACTGCCAAATAATTTTCAAAGACTACCGTTTTTTAGAATTTATTTTTGGAAAACTAAAAAAACTATAAAAAAAAATACACTTTTGCGGGAAAAAACCTAATATCTTAAAATTAAAATTAAAATAATATTTAAAAGAGCAAATTGACTTTTAAGCTTCCGAACCAAAATTTTGAGCGGATATAAATTGTGTTATATATATATATATATATATATATATATATATATATATATATATATATATATATATATATATATATATATATATATATATATATATATATATATATATATATATATATATATATATGTTTAACATAAAAAATACTCCCTAAGTGAATTTACCACACTATACTTTTAATTAACAACCTTTTTAAAAACAAAAAAATAACCTTTTCAAAAAGAAAAAACAAACCAGAGATAAACGTGCTAAATAACTAAATAATTTTTTAAATCTTATCTGTTTCTAATAATTTGAAATCAATTTGTTATCTTCCCTCGAAGACTATAAGAAGCAAACAGTGAAAATTGCATAATAAGTAAATTGAGTTTGTCTATCAATTAGTTTATATGAAAGCAATTCAGTAGTATACACTTTGATAGAATCATCCTCAGTTTCAAGTTTATGGAGGGACGTGTATTTGCTTCTAGAATATTAGAGAAATTTGATGGTGATGACTATTTGATGATTGAAAAGTTATTAGCTTTACGATCTGAGTCTTTGGCGAATCAATTCAAAAGTGACGCTTCTGCTGTTCTTCATTCAAACAATCGACATTATGCTACTGTTTCAGAGACAATAACAACCAATAGTCAAGAGGTTGATGCTGGTACAAGTGTAAAAATTGATGCTGATGTTTCAGAGACAATAACAACCAATGGTCAAGAGGTTGATGCTGGTACAAGTGTAAAAATTGATGCTGATGTTCTTCATTCAAAGAATCGACAATATGTTGCTGCTTCGGAGACAATAACAGCCAATAATCATGAGATTGTGGCTGATACAAGTAGTCGTAAAATAACTATTAAAATAAAACTAAGTGATCGATCTCTAAGAGTTGTTTATGGAAATTCTAACGAGACAGTTACCGAGGAATTCAACAATCCTGATATAAAGAATAACGAGACAGCTACCGAGGAATTCAACAATCCTGATGTAAAGAATAATGAGACAAGTACTGAGGAATTTGAGAATCCTGATGTAAAGAATAACAAGACAACTGTCGAGGAACTCAACAATCCTAATACAAAGAAAAATAATGAGATGGTTGACGAGGAATCTTCGTTTGCCGAGAGTTACAAGACGAATATCAAGAAAATAAAGGCAAATAAGAAAAGATCAAACAAGCCTTCAAATAAAGGAAAGAAGAAAACCAATAACAATGGTAACATTAGTCCCCAGCCGGAAATAGAAGAACCCGGACTTCCTTTCGAATTCAAAGAAAAGATTGAACAAATGGGAGGCATTGAGGTGAAGTTTGTGATCCAGAAGGAACTAACAAATAGTGATGTGACGCAAAACAGTGGTCGTCTCTCCATCCCAAAAGGAAGCGTTAAAGAGAGTTTTTTGACACCAGATGAGGAATCATACTTGGATTATGAGCGTAATAAAAAAGAGAAGATTACTGGTATGTGTGTATCGATGCTGGATCACAATCTTAACCTTTGGGATGAAATGTGCTTGAAGAAGTGGAAAATGGAAACTTCTGAAGTCTACAACATCACAGAAGGATGGAACGTACTTGTAGCAGAAAACGATTGGAAAAAAGACGAGAAGGTGTTGGTGCAACTTTGGTCTTTCAGACGCAACCACAAGCTCTATTTTGCACTCGTCAAGCTTTAGCAATATCTATCAACCAATGGTGGTGAAATTCTTTTTATGGTTGAAGACTTTACCTTTCTTCATCAGAGATTTTTTAGGAACTGTTTCGGCACTTGTGCTTCTAGATTCTCTTAAGTTTTCTTAGTTTCTCCTTTTGGCCAGATTTTCTGTTTCCTAAGTGTTGCTTCTGTATTGTTTCTTGCTGTAATCATTGTTTTGAGAATTTTATCCCTTTATCATTATATTGTTTCTATATTATTGAAGTAGAAAACTTGAATATTATCATGAACTAGAAAGAGCATATTAAAGAGAGTTTGATTATCTTAATTGTGTGTTTTAAATATCTGATCTTTAATGAACTTGTCAATGATTATGCAGCTCAGTGCTTACAGAATCTATGATCTGCTTTCTTGTTTAGTTAATGTGTTGAAGTGTTGACCATTGGTGCATAACAAAACTTGCAGCTCAAGCAATTGCAACCTTAATGCAAGCAGGTAAAGTGAACATTCTCCTATGTATTTTCATAATTTACACCGGGAACAGCAATTGTCTCTTCACAATAAGGTTAGTCCTGACGAGAGCTTCTGAATTCTGATATTTGCGTTGTTCGACTTCAACCTCACCAGAATTAGAAAAACACTCGTGTATCTTTCACTGCACGTCTCTCCGCCTCTTTGCAAAACACCAGAACTGGTTGATGAATGGTTTGTTACTACGACATGCTTTGGTTATAATGTTAGATGCGAGTGTGACTTTATTTTTCTTTAGATCAGGGACAAACATGAGCTGGAATTGGATTTCAAGAGATTCGAGGAAGATTTTAGGTCATCCAGCTATTTATATTGTTATTGATTGAAATACTTTATCAGTTTGTTTTGTTTAAGATAAACATAGAGAGTAATACGTTAAATCCATTGTGCAGCTGGATATGGTGTTTACAAGGCACATTCTCATCATTGTTTTTGGTGCCTGCAATATTTAAAAACTTAAAAAAAGCTAAAAACAATTAGAACTTGCTTCTGACTCCTCCAACTGCGACAAACATAGCTAAATGTCACAACAACAAAAAAGTTACATTGAAATCTCCATACATGTTATAAAGAATACAAAATTGCCAGCATATAATAAATCAGAAAGCACTATAAATACATCATTCCTCAAGTTTCAGAAAACACAAATCTTCCAATTGTTGATTCAACTTTCTATTAACAACTTCATACTTTGAAACATTCCAACTAATCATAAACAATGTCTTCCACCACTTCAAAACTCCTCACACTGATCATATCTGCATTTGTCATAATGCAAATAACATCAGCCGGTGATCCGGACATCCTCACTGACTTCATAGCCCCAATTGGAACCCAAGTTGATGGTTCCTTCTTCACATTCACCGGTTTTCGCGCCCTTCTTCCACCAAACACATTTCCCTCAACTTTCAAAGCATTGAAAGCAAGCAAAGCTGAATTTCCAGCTCTTGATGGACAAAGTGTGGCGTATGCTGCTCTTGAGTTCCCGTCCGGAAGTATCAATCCGCCACACACACATCCTCGCTCGGCCGAGCTACTTTTCCTCGCGACAGGTTCCCTACAAGTTGGATTCGTGGACACAACGAATAAGCTGTTCACTCAGACGCTACAAACTGGCGATATGTTTGTGTTTCCAAAGGGACTTGTGCATTTTCAGTTCAACTCTGATACTCAAAAACCTGCTTTGGCCTTTTCTGCCTTTGGTAGTGCTAATGCCGGAACTGTTTCAGTTCCAAGCACATTGTTTAACACTACCATTGATGATAATGTCTTGGCTTTGGCTTTCAAGACTGACGTTGCAACTATTCAAACTTTGAAGAAAGGATTTACTTCTTAAAGATTATGAAAAAAATAATTGATCCAACATTGCAAATTTTTCAATACTAAATTGCTTTTTTTTTCAGTTATTTTATGATTCAGTTATTGTTTTCAAAAAGGTTGTGAGATGTGAAATAGTTGATATAACTATTTGTATCTTAATGTGCAAGTTTATAATAAAATTACATTGGCAAACTGTTTAAGATGATTTGTTAATAATGTGGTGATACATTAGTGTGTACAAATTTTGTTCTTATGCTTTCTATTTGATAAACATAGAAACAATATAATAATAAAGGAATAACATTAGAATAAGAGGGACACAAAAATTCTTAAAAGAATTGTTACAGCAAACAAACATTACTACATTACATAAGCAAAACCAAGAAAAGCACACAGAAAATTTCAAGAGAGAATAGGAAAAATTAAGAAAATCTAGAAGCACATATGCCAAAACTGTTCCTAAAAAATCTTCTTTCGTGAAGAAAGGTAAAGTCTTCCACTATAAAAAAAATCCACCACCATTGATTGATAAATATTTCCTAAAACTTGACGAGTGCAAAATAGAATTTTTGTTTCTTCTGAAAGACCAAAGTTGCACCAACACCTTCTCGTCTTTTTTTCAATTAAGTGGTCTTCATTTTTCACTTTTTTAAACACATTTCAAAGACTATTTTTGAGTTTTTAAAGTTTGTTTTATAAAAAACTTGTTTGCAATACATCTTTTTAATAACCGTTTTTCAAACAATTTCAAAATAAAAGACTATTTTTTACTTTTCAAGTTTTTGAAAATTAGATTACTAAACAACTTTTTTTTCTTCTCAAAAATAATATTTTAAAACTGATTTATAAAATAGATATTAAAAATTAAAATTAAAGGTATTTTGTATCACTGTGTTAAATATTAAAAAAATGGTAATACTCTTTTTTTTCAATAATTATATTTTAGAATGAATTACTATAAAAATAACTAAAAAGTTAATTTATTTTCTAAATTATTATTATTTTATCAATTTATACATTACTAAATCAATTAAAATATTCTCGAGTCATTGTATTATATTTTTAGTTGATTTTAATAGTTTGAGAAAGTGTTTTTAAATCCAAATCGATAAGGAAATACTTAAAGACACGATCAACAACCTAGGTCTTAGTTGTTTGGGTTCACGTGGAAGTTATTCTCAATGTAAGAGATTATATTTTGCCTTCCCTCACTCATATCTGATATCCCTTATTTTTATATTGATCAAAATGCCCTAGTTTTCACCGATTTTTTTTTCAAACCAGTAATTTTTTAGAAAAAAATAATAATTTTCCATATGTTTTGAAAAATTCTAGAAGTAGCAAAATTTCCAAACTATTTTGAAAGTTCCGGTTTATACCGGATTTTAGTCTAGTGTGAAAAATCTGATAGTTCAATTAAGAATGTTATTTTTGTGCGCTCCAGATCCTGATGGTATCTATATATATTTTACACAGTTCTTCACCATTAATGTTGTATGTTTTATTTGCACGTTTTGTTTTTAAATTGTGCAAAATTTAATAGGTTTTGGGTATCTATGTCATAGATAACTCATTCTTTATATATTGTAAATGACATATATTTCTCTCTTAGACTGATGTGTTAACATAATCACATTTCATTAGTAAACAACATGGTATTATTGTTGTTATTGTTCATTTTGATACCGCAAATAGGATTAAAGAGAGAAAAGATAAATTGATTATGGGTTATGAGAGATGAGGAAACTACGTGATGAAGAAATTATCTCAATGCATTTTTAGTATGAAAGTTAAATATACATTTGCGTTGAGATCTGTGTTGAGATCTCTGTCAAGTGGTAGCAGTTGAATTTCACAATTATAAACTCACAATTATAAACTAGCTACGAACTTACGAACTTAGATGGCCATGACATATTATATCGTTTAAAATATGATGAAAGGCAGTGGACACATAGTTGTTGGTTTGAAAGATAGAGGTCTAAAGAACCTAACTAATAGTTGTTGGTTTGAAAGATAGAGGTCTAAAGAACCTAACTAGCGTTACACATGTGTACAAGACAAGATCTACATACAGGACGAGCAAGATAGATCCTTATCTGAAATGCAACATCGGTTAAGTCTAATTCATGATGTGAAATACATCTACTGGTTCAAAAACAAGGCTGAAACAAATGTTGTTGCTAATATATTTTGGACATATCTTGATTCGATGAAGTTGTTGAACATGTTTCATTTGATGTTGTATTATACATACATAAAAACTAGGTACTGCCTTCCCTCATAAAATGTAATCCTTTACTTTTACTTGAGATTATTGATTAAACTCCAAGGCAAGACATATACTAGATTGTAGAACTCTTCTAAATCACCATTTTGGTTTAAATGTTTCGTTTGCTATGAGGTCAAATTGAAAATAGAGAGAAAAATATATGGTATAGATCAGATATATAAAATATTTTGAATTTGTAACACTACAAAAAGAAAGGTGTTCATATTTTTATGAGTACTAAAGTATCCTGGAATCAATTAATACCCTACCAAAACTTGCTTTCTAACTCATCAGGATAATTTTCCATTGTTAGTTCAGGTTGGTCATAACTAAAATCATTGTACAAAAAAAAGTTAGATTTGTGATACTAGGTAGTGGCCAGAATGCTTTTGTAACGGGTTAATGAATCTAAGGTATGTGGGAGTAGAGATTGAATTGTGGTAACTGGTAAATGTTGGCTATGATTCAAGAAAAACTTGAAGTACTCAAATAGTGATAAGTGATTTCAGAGATGATGATGGTTTTGCAATGGAGCTTCGGGTTTAAGAGGCAGTGATACAGTAGGACAAGATGCTGATGATGTTGCAAAAGATGAAAATGACATTTAATCAAAATCAAAATGATATATAAAGAAAACAATATTTTCAAACAAGATTTGATATAAATACTGATATCAATAGTCTACACAACGAACATTAGAAAGTCATGGATACTTCATTCCACTACAGATCATAGCTCCCCATATTTGATGAAGACATCATAAATTATATTTTCAAAACATAAGTTTGATGTTCCTCCAATTACCATTTTTCTGAAAACAAATTCACCACTGAGCCTATGAACATGTGAATACTCTCTCTTATGGCAATCACTCAACTCTCACCACTTACTACAACACCAAGTCACATCTAAAAACAATCTTATTACAATCTTTTGGTGTAGCATACAAACAACTTTTGTTTAAACTAATGTCTACTATTGTATTACCATAATATCAACAAACCATCTTAAACAATATACCAATATAATTTCATAAGTACCTTGCACATTATAATACTTTCTCAGTTATACGGATCAATATAAACATTACTGCATTCATCAAAACTGCTAGAGAAATTCTTGCCCAGATTAAACTAGTCATCATTAATTAAAAACAAAATTTTAACAATGTCTTAAACAAAATAAACCGCAACAATAAAAAAACATGTAAACCAAACTCGTCCTCATAATTTTTCCCTAAACAAAATCTGAAAAATAAACACCTCGAATTCGCTTATGTATTAGTGGCTCTGGTGTAAATCTGTTGGCTAGCATGAGCAGAAACCAACCTAATCAAACCTCTTGCCATTAGGTCTTTGATTGCACGACGTGCCAAAGATCCATTGACCTAAAAATACCACAAAAATTCAAAAAAAAATTAGAAATTTATTTCTTCATAATTGAAATCGATTAATTATGAAATTGAGAAAGGAATGTACCCTAAGACGATCGGAAAGAACCGACGGAGTGATGAGTTTGTACTTGGGAGCTTCGGTGAGAAGCTTATCGTAGGTACCTTGGTCAAACAAGACCATGTTGTTGACCTTTTCCTTTTGCTTACCCTTGCTCCATTTCTTCTTCTTCTGTTTTCCTCCTCCGGATTTCGCCGGCTTTGACGACGGTGGTGGTGCCTTCTCCTTCTTCGGTGCCTGTTAATGAAACAACACAAAATGAAATTAAGCTCAGTGCAATATAGGGATACAGATCTGAAAATTTTGGCGATGGAATTTGGGGAAAGAAGTTACCATTAGGGTTTGGAATGGGCGAGGTGGTAGAAGCCGTCAGAGAAGTGGGAGAAGGGTTGTTTCTGAAACTCGGTGTGATGAAATATAGGGTTTCAGATTTGTAATTCTTGGATCTTTTATGGGCCTGGGCTAAACCCGTATATATTAAAGTGGAGAAATATACCGAGCACCCTCCATGTTAGTTCTAGCACCCCATATTTTTTAGTTATGACAAAATAATCCTTATTTACCCTTTCAAATTTTGGTGTTTGGAAAAAAAATCACTTTAAAAATTCAGTAAATGCTAAAAAAAATCGATAGTGTATTTTAAAATTTTGGTAAATTTTTTATTGATTAAGTAGAAATTCGCATTTTTATCAGTTTTTTAAAATATCAACGTGGGTTTTTATTGAATTTTTCAAAAAATTGGGTACGTTAATTTAAAAAATCCGATATACCTGATATTTCGCCCACCTCTAAAAATCAGATAGTTCAAATCGACATGCTTTGTTTATAAACACCTGAGGTGGATGATTTTCTTACCGACTTTACTTAGCTTTTCACCTCTAACTACGTATTTGTTCCGTTGCGGAACCATAAATAGTAATGGTTGTGGAAACTACGGTGGAATGGAGTTTCCCGTACATTGTTGTGACGCTATGGATTAGAGGTTGTGATCACATTGCTTCTTGAATCAGTGGTATCAGTGTTAATGTGATGTTGTTAACGATGTTGTCATCTCCGATACGGTGAACATATGGGATACCTGGATGGTTAGCATTCTAACGCCCATATAAGTTTAAGATCCAAGATTGAATGTAGTGAAACTGGAGATTAGAGATTGTGTACCTGTGAACCTCTAACAAAGGTATTTATACCCTAGGCCTGGCGGAGTATGTTACACAATGGGCCTTGAGTTATTAAGTCATTGACAGGCGAGGAGTAAAAGATCTGAGACTTTGGTCGGTGCGGACCAGAGGGTCCCAGATCTTAACCGGCACGGACCAGTGGGTCTCGGGCCTTTGATTAGTACATAATTATATGTTTTACTTACATGTTTTATTTGAACTTTTGAACATTTTAATCGAGATATGGTATATACGAGTAATTGATCAGTCACCATTTGTGTTGGATTTATCATAATTTGAATGTCAAAAGCATGTGAATTATTGTTGGTTTCTTAGTAGTTTAGGTCCATTTGCAGAAAATTTATGTCATGTCTTGAACTACTGTGGTTTATTATTTCTGAGTTATTTTACGCGCTTGAGGTAGTTTTTCATGTGTTTAAAAGTCTGGAGAGACAAAAGGAAAATGATCATAGAAAATTCTTGACAAAAATGCATGAGCAGAAAATAAGAGGTGCCTCCCGCCCTCGCAAGAGAAAAGGAGTGACACCCATTGCCTAAAGTAAGTTATAAATGGGTCATTAGTTACAAGCGACTGAGAAATTAGATCGCTTTATCTGACAATAAAGATAATTAATTTAAAGCATACACTTGAATTTGTCCATCTTCCTTATTTTGCTGACAATCTCGCTTGATAAATAGACATTTTATAAGATTAGTTTCGCCAGTCTGCGTTTTGATACTCATGATGTATTTTGGCTCATATCACTTCTTTGTGGGCAACTTTTTTGCTAGATTAGTTTATTGGGTCATCTTTCCGATGAACGTTTTTTTTTACTATTTCTTCCTGAGTTCTGAGTTCTTCATATTCAATTTGCTCTGAGAGACCGGGAACCGGGAACATCTCTGAAACGACTTGTAGAACATCGTTAGCAAAGACTAAGTGAAACTCCAAATTCCTTTATATATGAACTTGTATCCATTGTCGTTGATATTTTTGAGTTATAATGTAACAAGGATTAAACTTAAAGCTCAGGCCAATTTTACCGGGACCCACAGTGAGTACCAAATGCTTTTGATAAATATTTTTGGATAATGTCTTTGAAGCGAATTAGGTGAGACCACAAATGCAATGAAAAACAGGTGTTTGAGAGGTTTCTTTTATAAGGGAGGAATGACCACCACTTTTGTGGTCTTCAAAAGACTTCTTTATATCAGTCTCTTTCCTCCTGATATTCTCTTTGGAATCTCTTATATAATCTTCCCTTCAACCTTTTGACTCCTTCCATAATGGGCCATAATAGGCCATAACGAGTTGCCCTTATGTTTCATATGCTTGAATGCTCAAGGTAACGTTCATCGTCTCACTAATGACTACTAATCATGAGCTGTAACGGTTCAAACATCAATTTCGTAACCTTCATGTTAGAATGAGCTACTAACAAAACCATACAACGTCTATCAGAGGTCGATCTATGTGTTCCATTCAGGCTCTTGCACGACCACCTCAACCAACACTAAAGTCTAATTACACTTTATATATATATATATATATATATATATATATATATATATATATATATATATATATATATATATATATATATATATATATATATATATATATATATATATGTGTGTGTGTGTGCGCGCGCAATTAGACTTTAGAGTTGCATCTTCAACTTAAAGATACTTTTATTAATATATACAATTTTAATTAATATTTATTAATTTTTAATATCAATTTATTTTATGTATATATAACAAATAAATATATACACTGTTATTTTTATAGTTTAACTAAATATCAAATGATTCATTATATCATATTGATTTATTAAACAATAGATTCTAACAAAATATAATATTGTATTATATTATAGATGGATAATGATATTCTTAGGAAAAAGAAATGAAAAAGATAATTTAAAGTTTAAAAGATAAAAGGTTTCAAGACCAATAAACAAAGGGCATTCCAAATATTTAACTCGTTTTATTTTTAAGCAATGTCAGTTAAAGGATCAAGACCAATAATAAACAAAGGGCATAAGATCAATGACTAGATTTCTATGTTCCTCGTACGTTGTAATGCATAGCTTGACTAATGGGTCGTCATATCACTCAGGAGATATGTTCAACCTTTCAGGCAAGACCTCTATCGAACCCTCTAGCAAGATTGAAGTCAAGTCTCTGGGATTGACATGAATCGCTCCTACTATGCGTGATTTATTGGAAATTATTCCACCCGAGGAGACACTAAGTCCCTCAGGAGATAGTCTGATTGGTTTGAGGAAATATATGTTTCTCAGACGTTGTAATGCATAGCCCGACTGATGGGATTCCAAGTCCCTTAGGCAAGGCATTCAACCTTTCAGGCAGGACCTCTATAGAGCCCTCTAGCCAGACTGATGTCCAGTCTCTGGGGCCTGACATGGTTCATGCCTTTTAGGCATGATTTATTAGAAATAGTTCTGCTCGAAGAGACACTAAGTCCCTCAGGCAAGAGTCTGATTGGTTTGAGGAAATCTACATTCCTGAAACATTATAATGCATAAGTCAATTGATGGGACACTGGGTCCCTTAGGTAAGGCGTTCAACCTTTTAGGCGGGACCTCCATCAAGCCCTCTAGCAAGATTGAAGTCCATTCTCCGGAGCTTGACATGGATTGTGCCTCTTAGGCATGATTCATTGGAAATAATTCCGCCTGAGGAAACATTAAGTCCCTCAGGCGAAAGTCATATTGGTTTGAGAAAATCTGCGTTCCTCATACGGTGTAATGCATAGCCCGGTCGATGGGATAACAAGTGTCTCAAACGAGGCATTCAACCTTTCAGGCGGAACCTCAATCGAGCTATCTAGCAAGATTGAAGTCCAGTCTCGGGGCTTAACATGGGTCACGCCTCTTAGGCGTGATTTATTATAAATAAACACGCCCCATGAGACATTGAGTCCCTCAAGCGAGAGTTTGATTGGTTTGAGGAAATTTCTGTTATTCAGACGTTGTAATGCATAAACCGACTAATGAGACGCCAAGTCCCTCGGGTGAGGCGTTCAACCTTTCAGGAGGGACCTCCATCGAGCCCTCTAGTAAGACTGAAGTTCAATCTCTTAGGCTTGACATGGGTCTCGCCTCTTAGGCGTGATTTATTCGAAATAATTCTGCCTAAGGAGACATTAAGTTCCTAAGGTAAGAGTCTAATTGGTTTGAAGAAATATATGTTCCTCACGTTGAAAGGCAACGCGTAGCACCCTGATTTTTAAATAAATATTTTATTTAATTATTGTCATGTTTATTTGTGTGTTATTTGATACATTCAGATTATTTGTTTTATTTGATGCTTATGGATATTTTGATAATTTAATAATTATCGGGGTTATAGAAATTATGAGCGAAAAAATAAAATAAGATTTATTGAAATTATTAAAGATAATTAGATAATTTTAGTTATTTAGTAATAATTTGAGAAAATATAAATTTGGAGAATTTTTATTGAATATTTATTTAAATACAATTTTTTATTTAAATAAAATAATTTAAAAAAAAAGAATTTCAAGAGTTTGGGTGGAAACTATAATATATTAAGTATATGAGGTGGATTGGTGAGAATTTGAGAAAGGAGGACCAAAGTGTAATAATTAAAGATTATGAAATTAGGGTAAAATAAATTGTGAGGTATGGTGGATTCTAGGTTACAGTACATGAAATTAGAATTTTGGAGAAAAGAGACAACCAAGGGATTGGAAGAGGGAGAAGTCATAGCTAAAAATTTGAAGGTTATACAATTCTAAGGTAAGAGGATTTTCTTACTGATGGATGATAATAGGCAGTCAGGGTGGTGAGGTTTCCTTACCCTCCAATCGGTGTCAGGGTTTATGTTATATTTTCTTATGTAATGTGTTTGGACAAATAAGGTTTGGGCAAAACCTTATAGGCCTTGATCGATGAATAACTCTATGTAGTTTGTTATATTACTGTAGGTGATCATTTGGGATTTGGGATAAATCCCCTATGGTCACCGTATTTGGTTTATTGATGCATTATCAAAATTGTTTGATATGAACATATGATTGGTTGTCACAATTGTCTTGTAATAGAATTTTGATGCCTACGTATTTTTTTGAGCGACCTTATTTGGTCTTATTTTCCCAGAATTTCCAAAACACCTTAAAATATGTTTTCCAAAATTTTCTCAAATGCCAGAAACCTAACCTTTTCAAAAATTGAACTTTTTCGCGAAAAATCAAAAACAAACTTTTGCACAGAAATCGAAAAAATCAAGATTTTTGTAAATATCAAAAAACCGGGTTTCAGAAGGGTGGTCGGCGCCTGCGGCGACGCAGTAATCGGGTGGGTCGTTCCGGACGGAGGTGACTAGAGTTGTGCAAGAATCAACGACGACAGGAGCCACGTCGCGAGTTGGCAGCTACAACGACACCAGAGGGTAGTGTAACACCCTAAACCCTGATACTTATATATTAAGCTTTACACAACAATCTAAGGTGTCACCAACGACAAAATCTTTAATAAAAAAATATATTTAATAATCAACAAAGCATTGCAGCGAAAATACTAATGTCAATCAACATCCATCATCGCACGTTCACCTTCACTTAGAGTATCATTGCAGCAGTATCGTTCCTATTTCAATTTAAATAAAATAGTAACCACAAGACATTTAGTCTCAAACTTACAGTTAAATAAAATATTTTAAAAAATAAGAGCTCTCATAAGCAACTCCCTCAAGAACTCATACATAAAACCAATTAAAGGTTTAACTCCAACAAAACATCAAATAGCGCTCCCCAACCCCGATGTTATAGAATCAGAGCAAGACTCCTGACAATGAAAACTAAACGAAGTAACTCCGAGAGCTAATTTATACTTATAACATCAAACTCTACTCCTGAGTATCTACAAGATGTCCATGGTGGACAACATGAAAGCAAAAATGGGTGATAAACAAAAAACTAATATAAATGGTGTAAAAAATGCTAAGGTAGAAGACACACCACAAAACACATTCAATTACACAAATTAACAATCACATAGTCTCACACCTTTCACAATAACATGTACACATTCACATCCAATCAACAACATCATGAACAATCAACTACTTATGCAATCATGTATGGAAATATACTCAAAAACTGACTCGTTATTAATGTAGTACCCTTTATGAACACTCAGGTGCATATCGTTCCACGATCCCCACCATAGGACCAGATTCCCTCTTGGAACCAGAGCACACCCAAATCGTTATCATCACCATAAGTAACGCTTCACCGATTCCCACCTGTATTGTTACAGTGGCGTGGAACAATACTTGTAAGTCTATTTAAAAGGTGGGCTTGATATTCATTCTCTTTTCATGCTAAATGACGCTTCCAACTTGAAGCTTGCTTGAGATATTTTTAACTATTCTAATAGCTGAGTTGTTCTTATTAGAAAAAGAGTCATGCGTAATAATAAGTTCATCACTCATCATGTTTTCTCCTATATTTGATCCAGTGCCAAACAAAAGATGAGCAATGTTATAGGTAACTCCTCTTGGTGTCTTGGGAATGGTAAATCGATTAGTTTAAGGTTTGATAGTTGGTGTGGCTATCCCTCGTGTCTTGACGATGATGCCCCGACTTTGCTCGATGACCAAACGGTTAACGACATTATGGTAAATGGTCATTGGTATTTTGCTAAGTCTTCCACAATCATCCCCATTTCTATTTAGTTGCACATTAATAGTTGTCATATCCCTTTTGATATTCGGTCAGATAAGAGATGTTGGAACCATTCTCCTAATGGTGATTTATCCCTTAAGTTTGTTTATGATTTAAAATGAAACAAAGGCACTTTTAATGAGTGTTGGAGATATATTTGGAACACGTTTGTCCTTCCGTTTAAGTCTTTCATGGTGTGGAGGCTCCTTCATAATAAGTTGTCGACAAATGATCAACGGAAAAGACAAAGCTTCGCCTTCCCTTATAGATGTGATCTTTGTGGTATGGCAGAGGAAACAAAATCTTATTTGTTTTTTTATTGTACTTTTGATTCTAAGCTTTGGAGTTGGCTGAAGAATATGCTCAATCTCAGTTACTTTATCCTTGGCTGGTCGGATATTTGGAGACTCCTTGGAACAATAGACAGATCATGGCAAGGTGGTCTCTAAAGTTGCCATCATTTTCACTTTCAACTCGATTTGGAAGGCCCGAAACCTGGTTAGATTTAATGACACCTTAACTACCTTTTCTTCTTCTATTTCTCTTGTTACAGTTGCAGTTTCCTTTGCAGCTAATGCCATTTCTGTTGGTTCACATCTCTCTTTGCATGATTTTAGATTCTTAAGAGATTTAAGGTTATTATTATCTGCCCACCTCGTGCTCCAAATATTTTGGTGCTTTTTTGGCAGCCTTCTTCAATGAATTGGATAAAGTTGAATTGTGATGAAGCCTCCAAATCCCCTTCGGGTCATTCAGTTTGTGAGGGCATTGCTAGAGACAATGATGGTTCCTTTTTGGGTGCTTTTACTTCGTATTTAGGAGTCTCAAATTCTCTTATTACCAAACTCTCGGGTGCTATGCTAGTAATAAAGTTCACTCGTGAGAAGAATTTGCATAATGTTTGATTGGAAATAGACTCGACGACGGTGGTTAGAGCTCTCAGTCCTCCTTTTTGTGTGCTCTATTTGATTATGAATAGAGGGCTTAATTTTACAAATCTAATTTCTAAGTGGATTTTTGTTGTTTCTCACATTTTTAAAGAATGAAATAGTTGTACAGATGCCCTTGCTAAATCAGGTCTTACTTTGACGGATAATTATCTCTTTTTTCATACATTTGCGTATTAGGACAAATTTTGTAAAGAAAGACTTGGTTTGTCTTTCTTTAGGTTTACTTAATCTTAAGAGGATTTTGGTATAGTCTTCCCTCTCTATCTTGTTATCCGTTTTCTTTTTATTATAATCTTATTCAAAATAATAATAATAAATACAACAAATAATTAGTTTTTGTAGATTTTATTTCATTTTATTTTTATTTTTTATATTATTTTAATAATTCTTTTGCTTTTAAATTATGACAATTAATGTTTTTACATTCAAATATTTAAATTATTTTTTTAAGTTAAAAAAATATTAATATATGAAATAGAATTGTGAAATTTAATTTGAGTTCTTTATAGTGTGTTTGGTTCGAGGTAAATGGAGAGAAGGAGAAGAGATTTTTTAATTAAATATGTTTGGTTCAAATTTTAGGAGGGAAATGAAAGGGATGGAAGAGGAGCAAAATCCTCACAAAACACATTTTTTTGCTGTGAATTAAAGGGATTTGAAGGGGAGAAAATATGAATTTTGATATTTAAAAAATTATTATATTTACTAAAATATCCTCAATTTAATTTTAGTCTTCAAAATTATTTGTTTTCTTTCGTGTTACTGTTTCTGTTGTGTATGATTTTTTCGGATTACTTCCATCAATTTATTATAATTAATTTCCTCCTTAAAATTATTTTTAAATTTGTATACTTAATATAAATTAAATCATTGCATTTTTTATAATTTTTTATAAAAAAATTTATGTCTATTAATATCCGTTTTTTTCTTCTAATTTTTGTTACGTGTTCTATCATATTTTTTTTATATCAAACTTTAAATCATTTATTTTATTTATTTATTTTATTAAATATTTTAAACTATTAATATTTAATATTTTATTTTATATATTTATTTTAGTTTATAATTTAATTTTGTTAAAGAGTTATAATCTAAATTAAATATACTTGATTTTTTAAAGTTACATGATAAATTAACATTTTTTTAATCCATTAATATTAGAAATTTTATTAAGAAACACCTTTGTACGATTGAAATAAAAATTGAATAAACTATTAAAAGATCATGTGACGTGGTTTAATGAGTCTAAGAAAAAAAACTCAAAAATATGTTGAAATTATTGAAGATGCTCTTCTTGGTCAAGAGCTGAGGTAGTAGTATTGTGATGAAGCTATTTGATCATTGGAGAAAGGATAATAAAATGGAAATGAGAAAGAAACTTCAAGAAGAGAGAATCATAGCTTCATTGATTATGCAAGTGTGATAGTACAACTCTTATATAGTACACCCTTATCACATAATAGCCAATCAAATGAAACTAACTAACCAAAATAACCACCTAACTAATAAGGTCTTACCAACTATTTTAATAAACTAATCTAATCCACAATGATTAAAGTAGCTAATCTTAACAGCCCCTCTCAAGCTAAGTATTGTGAATGTTGATCATGCCAAGCTTGGAAATAAACTTGTTGAAAGTTGAAGTTGGTAATGCTTTAGTTAGAAAATCAGCAAGTTGCTCATGAGTGGAAATTGGTAGGAGCCGAAGTAAGCCTTGTTGTAGTTTTTCACGGACCAAATGGCAATCGATCTCAAGATGTTTGGTTCGTTCATGAAACACCGGATTGGACGCAATATGCATTGCACTTTGGTTGTCACAATAAAGGACAGGAAGTTTGGTACATGTGATGTACAACTCCTTCATAAGGACTATCAACCAAAGCAAATCACATGTGGCAAATGACAGCGCCCGATACTCAGCCTCCGATGATGATCTGGAAATAGTATCTTGTTTCTTTGCACACCACGATATGAGAGAAGTACCAAGGAAGAAGCAATATCCTGAAATGGACCTCCTTAAATCAATGCACCCTGCCCAATCAGAATCTGAGAAGCCAAGAAGTTGTAATTCAGCATTCCTGCGAAATAGAATTCCTCAACCAGGGCTATTCTTCAAGTAACGTATGACTCTGCAAGCAGCATGGTAGTGTGCCATTGTTGGATTGTGAAGAAACTGGCTGAGTTGCTGCATGACATAGGTAATGTCTGGGGCGTGTGGTGTTAAGGTACAGCAGACGACCTATTAATCGTCTATAAGCTCCAATATCTTCAAAAGCTTTGCCACTATCAGCATGTAGTTTAACTGATGGATCAGTAGGTGTGGGAGCTGGTTTGGATCCAAGCATACCAGATTCCTGCAAGAGATCAAGACAGTATTTTCGTTGTGACAGTGAAATCTCTGCCTTTAAATGAGCAACCTCGAGGCCAAGGAAATACTTGAGTATGCCCAGATTTTTGATGCTAAAGTTTTCATCTAGAATGAGTTTAATACGATCAAACTCAGACATAGAGGTTCCAACTAGGATTATGTCATCAACATAGACTAAAATAGCTGTAAATTGAGCATCAGTTTTCAAAGTGAAAAGGGAATAATCAAAAGTAAATTGAGTGTACCCTTGTTGAAGTAAAAGAGCTGTTAGCTTTTCATACCATTTGCGTCTGGCTTGTTTCAGACCATATGGAGTTTGCATACTTGATTGGGCCTGTGACATGTAACACCTTCAGGTATGGTCATATACACATCTTCCTGGAATTCCCCATGTAAAAAGGTATTGTTAACATCAAGTTGATGTAAGAACCAATTGTCGATGGCTGCAATTACAAGAAGAGTTCTGACAGTTGTAAGCTTTGCTACAGGTGAGAAAGTATCAAAGAAATCAAGCCCTTCAATTTGGTTGTAGCCCTTGGCAACAAGTCTAGCTTTATACCTCTCTATTGTGTCATCTGCTCTATGCTTTACTTTGAACACCCATCTGTTACCAATTGGTTTGACATGTGGTGGCAGATCAACTATGTTCCAAGTTCTATTCTTGACTAATGCATCTAATTCAGACTTCATGGCCTTGATCCAATGTTCAGACAAACATGCTTCTTTGTAGTTCTTTGGCTCATGTGTAAGAGTGATATTGGATGCAAAGGCACGATGAGATGCAGACAAAAAATGCAGTGAATCATAATTTGAAATAGGATAAGTAATTTTGGTTGTACTTGATGATGACTTGACTGCTGATGCATTAGATGTATTGCACACATAATCTGAGAGATAATGAGGTGTATGTTTGGCTCTAACAGGCCTAGATTGAATGTTGTCATTTTCAATATCTGATGTATCAGGGACAGATTGAATGTCATGGTTCTCATCAACATTTTCTAAAGATTCAGGGTCAATGTTAGAATGGTGCAGTGTGTCAATAGTTGTGTTAGGATGGTGGTCATGTTCCTCAATAGTGGGTTCAATACTTTGTGATGGAACAGGTATGATAGGCTCATGTTGTGGTGAGTCAATGGGATCTTTGTAAGGATGATAGTTCCAATTAGTAGAATTTGCATTTGAATATGGAAAAATGTGCTCATGATGTATGACGTTTCTAGAAACAAGAATTGTATGACTGTTAATATCATAGAGCACCACACCCTTCATACCATTCTTGTATCCTAAGAATACACATTTTTGACCTCTTGGCTCAAGTTTTGTTCTATGCATATGTAATGTGGATGCAAAGGCTAGAGATCTAAACACTTTGAGACTATGCATATCTGGATGTGCATTGTGCAGTATGAAATGAGGAGAAAGATTGTTTAAAACTTGTGTAGGAAGTTTATTTATAATGAATGTTGCATGCAAAATGACATATGCCCAGAATTCCTTTGGAAGTTTAGACTGAAAAAGAAGGGCTCTTTCTAATATTTAGTAAATGTTGATGTTTCCTCTCCACTCTACCATTTTGTTGTGGAGATTCAACACAACTTGTTTGATGAATGATTCTCTTAGATGCATAAAATTCAGGGATGCTAAACTCAGGACCATTATCAGTTCTGATAGTTTTGACATGAAGCTTATGTTGATTTTCTATGAGACTAACAAAGTTTATAACATTTTGTCTAGCTTCAGATTTGGTTTTCATTAATGTTATCCATGTGTATTTGCTACAGTCATCAACAACAGTTAAAAAATATGAATGACCATGTAAAGATTGAACTGCAAGAGGTCCCCAAATGTCAAAATGGATCAAGTCATAAGGGTGAGCAGCTATATTATTACTAACAGTATAAGAAAGCTTTCTTTGTTTAGCATAGCAACAGACATCACAAACATCTTTATGATTAACTTTGATAAAGGGAAATTGAGAATGTAAGTACAATAGTCTGTTTTGAGATAAGTGTCCTAATCTAAAATGCCATAAGGCTCTATCTGGTAAAGTGACATTGGCTGCTAGGGCAGAAGTTAAAGCAAGTGTGTGTGTAGTATGTGGATCATTATCTCTTAGTGTTAGGTAGTACAATCAATCTTTCTGCTCAGCAGAACCAGTCATCTTCATGGTGATTTTGTCCTGTATAACACATTGTGAATTGAGGAAATTGACATTGCAATTAGAGGATTCACACAATTTTGAAACAGATAATAGGTTTAAAGAAAATTCAGGAATCAAAAGAACATTATGCACAATGAAGTCAGGGGAAAAATAAATTGTGCCAAAATGTTTAGCAACAAGGCATTGTCCATTTGGAAATCTAACATTGATGGGAATAATTTTCTTATATGAATGAAACCATTGGACAAAACTACATATGTGATCAGTAGCTCCTGAATCAATGATCCAAGAACCACTACTACTACTATGCATGCAATGATATGTGTTACCTGTCGATGGATGACCAACAACAACTTGGTTGGAAGAAGCATGTCCTGAAGATTGGCCAATGCTTGATTTCTGAATTAGATCCATTAAAGCACTGAATTGACCTTGAGTCATAGGTGAATTGTCACTTTTAATGTCAGCATCATTAGATGAAGATCCATCATCATTTCCATCTGATGCCACATTGTTAGCTGAATTCTGAAACTGCTTCTGCATATGAGGTGGTACACCATGTTTCTTGAAGCAGTTTTCCACAGTGTGATTAGTCTTGCCACATAATGTGCAAACACGAGCACCATGCTTGAATGTATTATTTCTTGCTCCAAACCTCTTGGAATCAACAACATTAATCAGTGTTTGAGACTCATCATTGGGAATAGGGAGCTGAATTTGTCGCTCATGTTGAATAACCATGGAGAATATCTTATTCATATTTGGAAAAGGATCCATTAACAAGATTTGGGACTTAACTACAACAAATTGGTCATTTAAACCAGTCAAGAATCTGATAATTTGCAGCAGCTGATGATTAGATCTTGCACTGCGCATAGCTTCACAGGAACACTTTATGCGACATGTACAAGTTGGTAAAGGCAAATACAGATCTAGTTCTTCCCAAAGAATTTTAAGATCAGAAAAAAAATCAGTTACCGATTTGGTTTCTTGCTTGAGCTTATATATTTCTTGCTGCAACTCAGAAATACGAATGAGATCACCCTGAGAAAACCTTTCTTTCAAATCGTTCCATACATCAAGCGCATTCTCCATGAAAACGATAGACTGAGAAATTGAATCTGAAACAGAATTCATGATCCCAGAATGTACTAGCATGTTGCAGCGATTCCAAGCACGCAGAGATGGATCGAAAGAATCAGCAGGAACATGAAGAGATCCATCAATGAACTCAATCTTCATTTTGCCACCAAGAGCCCTCTTCATGCTTCGAGCCCATGAATGATAGTTGGAACCAGTGAGTTTAGGAAGAACTGTAACAGAACTGGGACCATCGCTGGGGTGAATAAAATAAGGTGAAGTTTGATCCAAAGCAGGATCAATTGGTGAAGCTCGAGGAGGAGCCATGGATGCAGAAGGAAGTAAATGCAGAAAAAAATGGCGTAGAAGGATTCAATTGAATAGCAGCGGAAGGAGAATCGAATTGGCGAATGATACCATATTGTGATGAAGCTATTTGATCATTGGAGAAAGGATAATAAAATGGAAATGAGAAAGAAACTTCAAGAAGAGAGAATCATAGCCTCATTAAATATGCAAGTGTGATAGTACAACTCTTATATAGTACACCCTTATCACATAATAGCCAATCAAATGAAACTAACTAACCAAAATAACCACCTAACTAATAAGGCCTTACCAACTATTTTAATCAACTAATCTAATCCAGAATGATTAAAGTAGCTAATCTTAACAAGTAGTTCGAGCATCAGCCACAAGCGAGATGTTTTTGTAAGCTAATACCCATATAACGCATAATGTGTTAAAAAGCTTAGCGGAATAAATTACTCGAATATTGTCGGACACCACTGTCTTGGTGGGAGAGATAATATATACTCAATATCATAATCAAATCTACTCTCTTCACACCAAACATGGAAGACAAGGGTAGAAAAGTTGTTGTTTCCGCTCTTCAGTTTGCTTGCACCGATCACGTCTCAACCAATGTCGCCACCGCCGAAAGGTTTCTCTTCTTATCTCATTATAGCACCTTTACCCATATACTTCATTATATAAACCACCCATTTTGTTATAGTCTATACTTTAATCAATATGAATACAAAATGTTTTACATGCTTATGGATCTTTGGTGCAGACTTGTTCGAGATGCTCATAAACTGGGTGCAAACATTATTCTCATTCAGGTGTGTATATTAAATTAAAACCCTGGATGCTCCTACCACTGTTTTTTCAACTAATTTCCATGTGTTTGGATAATCTTAATCATGCATGACTCATTTCAGGAACTTTTTGAAGGCTATTACTTCTGTCAGGCACAGAGAGAGGATTTCTTTCAAAGAGCTAAGCCCTATAAGGACCATCCTACAATTATAAGGTAAAAGAAGTGAAGATGCCACTTCTCGTATTTGCTTCTGGGACAGAGGGAGAATAGACTTTGTCTTTTGTCTTTTTTGTGCATTATTTTGTAGTGAATCTTCTTGTTTCAATGTGCATAATGTAGGATGCAGAAACTTGCAAAAGAGTTAGGTGTAGTCATACCGGTTAGCTTCTTCGAGGAGGCAAACAATGCACATTATAACTCAATAGCCATTATTGATGCTGATGGTACAGATCTTGGAATTTATAGGAAATCTCATATTCCAGATGGACCAGGTATTGCAATATTCTGGTTATTTATGTGTCGTTTACTATGTGTACATCTTAACTAATTATATTATTTTACCTACAGGTTATGAGGAAAAGTTCTATTTTAATCCGGGTGACACTGGATTTAAGGCAAGTGTTGGGAACTAATTTGATGACGTTTTTTTTTCTAGTTATTTTCTATGATCAGTAAACTTTGTATTATGTTGAAGCTTTTTTTCCAAACAGGTTTTCCAGACAAAATATGCAAAAATCGGAGTTGGTAAGAACTTTTGTTGGGATTCTATTTTTTGGGCCTATGTCTGTGGATAAACAACTTATATTTAAACATTTTTAATATAAGTGCTTATGTACAAGTTATTTCTATAACAATAGATGAAATAAAGTTATTTGAAGCTGTTTTCATAATATATGCTAGAGAACTTATGAAAAAAAGATAAAATCAACTTATGCACATGTCATAAGCTGTTTCTATAGCCTCTTATGGACAATGTCGCATCACAAGTATTTATGTTCAGTCGATAAGTTCAAAAAGTTAATCCAATAAACCATATTGTTTTGAGTGAATATAACGTTAAGACAAACATTCATGACTTTAGGCTATAGCATGAAAACACAGTTTAGCAGTTACATTTTTCATCTTTATGTTAGTTAGGACTCCAATCCTTATTGTTTAATTTTCGTGTCAGCTATTTGCTGGGATCAGTGGTTTCCAGAGGCAGCCCGAGCAATGGCGCTTCAAGGTGCTGAGATTTTATTTTATCCAACCGCTATTGGATCTGAACCTCACGATCAAAGCATCGATTCTCGTGACCATTGGAAACGAGTAATGCAAGGACATGCTGGGGCCAATCTCGTAGGTTTTGAATACTAGCTACTCCACCCACCTGTATTTATAAGAAAAATTGCACCATTAGGTCTTTTAACTTAATTTAGAGTTTCACTTTTAACTTAATTTAGAGTTTCAAATAGGTCATTTATTCATTTTTAGTGTAAAATTAGTCCTTTATCTTATGTGAATTAATTCTGGGAAATTCAGGTACCTCTCGTGGCTTCAAACAGGACAGGTAATGAGATAATTGAGACCGAGCATGGAAAAAGTGAGATAAAGTTTTATGGAAACTCCTTCATAGCAGGTAATTTGACTGATATGTTTCCTTTTCAGAATGGAAACAAATGTCACTCCTTGACCATTGATAAAAGCTTATTTTTAAAAGATTATACACTTTTTTCCACATTCATTCACATCAACCTTTTTTTGCCTTTTCTTTCAACAAACAGGGCCTACTGGAGAAATTGTTTCAATTGCTGATGATAAAGAGGAGGCGGTTCTTATTGCTGAATTTGATTTGGACAAAATCAAATCCACGAGGCATTGTTGGGGGGTATTCCGTGATCGGCGTCCAGATCTATATAAGGTGCTTTTAACATTAGATGGAAACAATCCTGTTCGTTGATAGATAAACATTTTACTTCGTCAATGCTGTATAATTATGCCCAGGATGGTTTAAGCCTTTTCAACACAAAAACACCATCAGTGAATTCCATGTAATTTAATAAATACACGCATTAAAGATCAATGAGCAAACTATTTTTTTTAATGTATTTTGGTGTTTCGTTTCTCATGTAGTGTCCTTTTCGCAATCTCATTACTTGATTCTGGTTTCTGTTTTTTTTTTTAAATCTTCACATAATCTACGGAAAGATAAAGTGTTTTATGAGTTGCATGACTTGATGTCAACACAAACCTAGATTCAACTCTCACTTTTAAATAAAGAGTGTTTGCTTTCATGTATGATCTCACTTTTGATTTTTGATTTGGCTGAGGTTATATGTAAGTATTGTAATAAACTCACAATTTTATTCTCATTATCCCATGACAGTCTCTTACATTGTCACTTCTGTAATATAATACTACAGTGTGAAAGGAAGACCAAAAAATTTAAAACAATGATTTTTTGGTATAAACCGGGTATCCTCTACGCGTAACTGCAGAAATTAACTCTCGAGTGGGGAGAATCATAATAGATGGCAAAACTCTTTCTCAAGAGATTTAACATTGTTGCATGCTTAGGTTGAGTTCGAACTCAGGACTTTTGGTTAAACTGCATGGCTGTGTTTTGATATTTAAGATTTATGTATAAAACTATTACTAATATATCTAATTTTCATGATGAAGATATCACAAGCAACTCAATTGAAAGTTGTAATTCATAGTTTGTTGTGTAGAAGTTAGAACTGTTTGCGTAGGACTAATAAAAGGGTATTCATGTTTTCTTTCCTGTCTCGCTGTCCCTTTTCATAGGTCTCCCGTGAAGTTCCATAAAAGAATTACTTTTGACAATGGCATGTTCTTCAAAATGAAATGTAATAGAATCATACTTTCACATTGTAATAAAGTCTTGACAGTAGACATATATACACCAATAATAATTTGAGAAAAGAAAAATGTTTCAATGTAACTACGTATAAAAAGATTGTATTAGTGTCGAGACACAAGATACACTTTCAAAATAAAATATCGATATTACATATGGTTTGTGTCTTTGCAAACAAGATTGTGCATCATTTAAAATAGTGTAATTTTCTCTTTCCCGAACAAATATTGGAAGAGAGATATAACATATAAGAGTCAAACTAAAGTAGACTTATATAATAGGGTGTTATGAAATATTAAGATTTATTTTTGTACATTCATTGAGAGGAAAATCTCTTGATTACACAATTTTTCTGCCTTTTGTTGATTGAGTAACTAGTAACTTGACCATCAAGCAACCTCTTTTTCTTCATTTGAATGATGTGTTACACAATCATCAACTTCTTTTCCAATATCTTCTCTTTCATCATCTATGCTTCCTGTATCATCCTCTTCTTCTCCTTCCTCTTCCATAAACTCGTCCTCTGGAGGGTGAACAAACTGCAGCTTGAGCCTTCCATCCTCTCTATAAGCACGAAGGAACTCTTGTGTCGGTATCCTTACCTCTTCGAGGACAAATCTTCCATTATCCCTATAAGACCTGAAATAAACCCCAGGCTTCCCTGTTCTCCCTATGCTTGAAATGGGAGGAGGGTATTCACTAACCCTTGACCTCCTACATTCTCCATAAGAATGACCTCTTGAAGATAAACCATGTTCGATATGTTTCTCGTTTTGATCAATTTGCCAATATTCATTTATTCCACTCTTTGAGTCCTCAACATCATCCGAGCTCTCGAAACCAAGACCCTCCGTGCAAAGATGCATGCTTTCAGAACTCAACCATGAAAAGCTGCCACTGCTTTTGTCCTTGCTGCTTGCAGGGCTTGTTATTTGAGTAACTGAAAAAGAAGCTGAAGATGGAGTTTGATTAATATCAGAAGATTCAGAGTCTTTGTCCTGGTTGAGCTCTGTGTTTTTTATCTCGGTTGTTGGTAAGGGTGGAGATGACTCCTTGAAATGAAGCTCACCAAATATCTCAGTACAGGTGGAGGAAGAGGACTCTAAGGATTTTACTGGTTTAATTTTGTTCCATGAAAGGGATTCAAGCAGTGTTGGATTTTCCGGCAATAGGTTATCAAAGATGTGTTGCAGGCTCTCACAGGTTGTCATGGCTTTGCTCGCTAGTGAACTAGTATTCTGCTGATAAATAGTTTTTTCAAAGATGAATGAGATAAGAAAAGGGTAAGAAGGAATACAAATAGATGATTTGAAAAATAATTAAGAGGAATATGGTGTTATATATGTTGTAAGAGGATCTGATTTTTTGTAGTATCTTTGTTTTTTCTTTTCATGTGGCTTATAAATGTGTGGTTGTGCTGTGCTTGACCAGGATTTGAGGACCATAACCGTAACAATCCGCAGTAACTAGTACTTATTCTCAGCCATTGGGAGAATCTCATTCACGCAGTCACGCGGTCTTTGCTATTTGATTTTAATCATACGGTTCATATTCCAACTTTGGAAAATTGATCCAAAAGCAGTCTCAAAATAGGTCTATAGGTGAGACTTGATCCTGTGTGTAATAACTAATTGCACCAGACAAAATATCTTTCAATCTTAAAAGCTTCTACCTAAATACATAAAAGGAAAGGTGCAATAATCATGAACATCCTTGTACAGATGGCCAACCAATTACAAGTTCCCTTTGAGGAAGGACATAAGGGACAGGACCACAACTTTCTTGGAATGTGATGTGCAAATTTTAAGCAATGATTTGATCCTGTCATGGTGCTGTCCATTGTACACTGATGTTTCATGGCAAAGACTGTTTTGTACACGTGTAGATATGAATTTGGATCACACGCAGTCAACAATTCTACACATTCACGCAGTTACCGTATTGTTAGCTATTGAATTGAGATCAAACGGTTTAGATTGGTCAGCGGTGTACTTAATGCGTTGAATTGTTGATTGTAGACAATTATAATTCTATAGATATAGCCACACCCTTCTCTCTAATGACCTTTATTTGCGATCCGACCGATATATTTCTGGTCCATTCTAGGAAAATGCTTGGTTCTCGCTTAGTCCTCTCTCTTTCTGCCTTATCCTAATATAGCAATATTCATAAAAATGATCCATTGATGTGTTTTGATCAGAGAGTATAGCTTTCAGCATTTATCTGTGACTCTAAATTTCCATAGTTGTGTGGTTTTCCTTCCTCCTGATATCTCCCACTTCCATAAAAATGCCATCAATAGGTCTACCTTTGTGGTCCTTGATGCCTCCAGAATCAATCATGCAATATTGTTGATTTCATTAATGTTTTTAAAGTTCTAATTTCACTATCATGGCCCAAGAAAAAAAGGTTCCACTCAAATTTATACACGTAGCGCATCGTATTGCCATATATAAGCTATGTAAGAACATGCCAACTCATAGTGACAGATGAATTTATGATTAACGAATAATTGTGAAAGAGGGAATGAGATTTCATTACAATGTTAGTGTGATCATAATAGTGTTATTGTTTTGATAAAATGAAAACTAGATAAGTTAAACAAACACAGGAAATATAGAAACCACACTGGAATGAATCACTTCACAAACTTCCTTAAATATTTTGCAACCTTAGACTTATTAAAACAAACTTACAATGGCATAATGTGAAATAATCAATTTACAACTCAATACTTCTTTCACCGCCAAGCTTCGACTCGGTCAGATCTTGTATCTGTATTGCTCAAAGTCTTCGTTCCCTTTTTCTCGACCGATACTTTTCCGTTGTTCACAGGTTGCTGTCCTCTTGTCTTTTTAGACCCTTTTCTAGCATTTGAACTACCTGATTGACCAGACTTGTTGTTCTTTCCCATGTTTCTTTTCGGCGGAAACTCGCAATACAAATCCTCATTGCAAACCGGATTCTCAGAAGTGCTTATCATTCTACCAGATTCTCCTCCAGTCGAGGAGTTTTTTTCGAGCGATGATGATTCAGGTGAGCATTCTAAGACAGATTTTTCTGAGACAAAATTTTCCTTAGCCGCTTCATTGTCTACTGCTGCAGTATCTTCTTTCTGACACGACTCGAAAAGTCCACGGTGTTCGTTCTCATCAGATGGTTCTAAATTTAATCGAGGATTCGATTCCACCACCGAATCATTTCTTTCGCGTAGTGTCCTCAATATAAGTGTCTTTAAAAAGTTCATCACTTGAACTGCAAACATCAATGCAGTGAATGGATCTGCCATCTGCAATCACAAAAGCCAAATACTGTCATTAATTTGAACCTAAAGGTAATAGAGAGAAAACTATATTGAATTGGAACAGACCTGAGTCATGTTTGGTGCGAAAACCATGGCAATGTTGCGCGCGTTCATCTTATTGAGATTTTCATGTTGGACGACATCGACCATTAGATTGATGGCCCAATCCAAGAGCACAGATTCAGTATGAGGTAGATGCTTGACTAGTTCAATACACTCTTCCTCAGTTTGGCATTGCATTACCTGCTCTTGTGATAACGGATCTAGAACTCCGGTTGGAAGTTCCCGAAACCAAGCCTTGAAAAGTACAAAAATATCGAACTTTTCATCATTATCTTGTCACAAAAAAGACACAGTTTTTGCAATATCACCATTCAAATCAATTCACTAAACACATCAACAACATGAAGATAGAACTAGATCCAAATCCAATCATCTAGAAATTTCATACCTTAATTAGTCCTGCCAAACAATGTACATCAACGTCTTCCGGAACCAATCCCAAGTTCAATTGATCCCTAACATGTTCCTCTTGACTATTGTCTGCATTAATTCTGAAAATCCCTTCCACCTACATACACAAACTTAACTTTAAAACCAAGCAATAGATTAAACTAGTCATTTGTAAACTGAATAAGCGCTTATCATATATAAGTGATTAACCTGCAATCCTCCTTGGACATACAGATGCCTTTGCATTAACAGAAGAATTGTTGGCACACTATTCCCTCTTGAATCATAAGATAACTGCATTGATTCCGTCGAAACTCCAAAAACAGTTGCACTACATGTGAAAATCAAACAACAAAAAACACAGATTAGATCAATAAAAAGGTACACAATCGCAAAACTAGTCTTAAATATACCTAGCACTAGGAGGTCTTCTGGGGAAATCAGGTTCAAACTCATCAGGCAAGCCCAAGAAACCGTTGAACCTATCGAAAGTAACATGCGCAACATGGCGCACGTTGGTCGGAGGGCTTATATCCATAATGGAGAGGTCCTTGGTGACAGTATTCTTGAAAGGAAATAATGATTTTCTGAAAAGAGTAACTAGAAGTTCAAAAAGTGGAAAATGTGGGTGTGAGGGAGGTTGAAAAATGGCATGGCAAGAGAATGAAGAAAGAGGAGAAGAAGAGGTTGAAGTTGTTGTTGTTCTTTGTGATGAAGCAAAATGAGGTGGAGAGTGGAGAACTTGGGTCATGGCTGGCAATGAAAAAGGCTTTTACTTGTAATATAAACTAAAAAAAGAAGAAAGGAATGTTTAGATTTGAATTTTCTGAATTAAGAAAGTGTTGAGAATGATGATTTAGTTTTAAGAAATGAGAAATAGTAAGAGTTGGATTGAAGAAAAGTGTGGGACGTGAGAATCATTAAGTGACTAGTTTTATATATTTTGTTGCTTACGTGTTGTGGAGCGTTGAAGAAGCAAATGAAATGAAGCTTGTGTTGTGTGTTAGATAGAGTGGAGAGAGAGAGAAAAGAGAATGACACCACTACCAACAACAACAATACAACATGTTACAACAACAATATAACATGTTACAACAACATAGACAAGGAAACAAAAGGAAGAGTAGAACTAAAGACAAAAAGACAATCAAAGTGGTGTGAAATAAACTCTAGTGAAAACATAACTATGACACACTTGCTAAAACTCATCTAAACACAACTATTTTTTTATTTACTTACCAAAATTTATTTTTAACACATAAACATATAAGATATTTACTCTATTAACTCTATTTTCACCAAATAAATAAATAAATATAATCAACTCTAAGTGTCTCTTTAAATGAGTTTTGTCTTTTCTTTTTTTTTAAAGTTTATTTGATGAATAAATATTAAAAAACTATTTTGAAGAAAAAAATAAAATAAAATATGCTTGTGAGTCTTATTTTTTTTTAAATTGTTTGAGATGAAAAAAATGAAAAAACTTGTTTAAAAAATTTATTTGAAAAATATTTCGGACTGACTATATCTATCTCGAATCCGGATACATCTTCTTGGACCGATTCTCATAAGACAAGAACATTCCGGATTCAAATAAGATATTTGTTAAGATTCTTGAATATTCTACTGATCAGGAGACCCTCAGAGATCAAGAAGAAGGAGATTTGTACCTCTAAGATATCCAACAATTCTCCGTATTCTACGTCGGAAAAATAGTGAGCAAATTATTTATCTTCCTTATATATACAAGAACATAATTTTATGTAACGAGTTTCAAACACAATTTGAATACTCTTCCATCGTTCGCATACTGACTTGAGGGTCAGAGTGCTAACCTTGCAGGTACACCCTCGCTCAACCGCATCGAAAGCTCCCCTCCATAGAAACTTGCGTAACTTTACACATTTCTAGTTCCGGAACGGAACAATGCGTAATCTACGATATTCCACCTCTACATACAATTTTCAAGTGTGGAGTTCTCTTCAACTTTGAAATAGAGGATTCAACAAATCGAAGAAGGTTTAGTTGCGCTTAGGGGTGGCAAAACGGACTCGGCCCGTGGGGCATGCCCGTTTTGCCCGCACTTTTGTGCGGGGCGGACCAAGGATTTAGGCCCTCACCCTCAAATGTGTCCGCCCCGCCCCGTTTTTTTCGCGGGCTTTTACGGGCACGTGTATTTCCATAAATTTTTGTATTTTTAGGCTTAAAGAGTGCAGTGCCCGCGGGCTTTCCCCGCCCCGCCCTCACTTTTTTTGCGGGGCGGGTCTAAGTTTTAGGCCCGCATCCTCAACTATGACCGCCCCGCCCCGCCCCGTTTTTTTGTGGGCTTTTGCGGGGCGGGCCTAAACGGGGCGGACATGCCCGTTTGCCACCCCTAGTTGCGCTCAATCAAATCGAATTCAACACCAAAAGAGACCTACCGATTCTCTAGATCTACGATTCTCGGCGCTTTCAAACTTCGTCGATCCATTGAAATGGTTAAATCAAGAACTACCCACTCCAACGAGTGCTGGTGTATCTCCGTCAGACACTAGTCGACCGAACATGACTTCTCCTATGGCGATACGAACCTCAATACTAACGCTCTTCAGCAACTAGATCTAATCCCCCCTTTACCGCAGACAAGGACAATCCAAACGTCGCCACTTTAGTTCAATCTCCAATTCCTATGGAGCGACCATAGATCTCACACGATTTTGGAATTCTTGAGGAGAACCTTGGATCTCAAGGTGCGAATGAGTTGATAAATGAAATTTACAACATCTCAACAACAAAATTCTAAAGCAGTGGAAGAAAAGTTTCTTCGTCTAGAAGAAAGTCTCCAACACATTCAACCCCAGGAGAATATGGTGCAAGAAGCCGATTCGAGAAGAAATCGTTCAGAATGACCCGAGCCGTCAGCAACAAAATAGGAAAGGAAAGTCCAGAAATCAAAAGAACGTTCTAAAGGTGGAAAGCATAATTCTCCTCCTCAGAGTCCAGGTGGAGACCGAGGTAGTTATGTTCCTTCCCCGGATCATAATGAACATCAACCGAATCGGGCACAAGTTAAACATCCTTTGTGTGTTCATATATTGGGAAGCAAAATCCCTAAATCCATACAAAATCCTCCCAAATTGGAGGAATACAATGGAAAACTAGATCCCGACGAACACGTGCAACTTGTCAATGAACGACTTAACTACTATAGCGTTGATACTGAGGTCAGGAAAGCAGGAATTCGACCCCATAATACCGTACGTGAGTCTGCTAATACCGTGCGTGAGTCCGCACACACGAATAAATCAAAGCATTACCGCTTTCATAGAGGACATGTCCATAACACTGATGATTGCATTCAAATCAAGGATGTGATTGAATCTTTGATCAAGAAAGACTGGCTATCTGAATATGTCAAAGGCGAAAAATGAGACTGAAAAGAGTCCCCAAAGAATAAATCCTCTACAAAGGTTCTCTAGTCAGGTCCCAACAGTAAAAAGAGAGAAGCTAGCAAGTGCAAACACCCATATATTGCTGCCATCACCGACGGAGAACCTCATGCAAATCTCCCTTCCAAAGGGATATTCAAGAGAAAGATCGCTGAGATGATGACTGTTTACAAAGGGGGAGACGACTCGGCATCCGACATCCCTAATCAACCCATGTTGGGGTTTTGAGACTCCGAAAAAAATGGAGAAATCTCCAACGAATTGTCCCCTTTTATAATCACGACTACTCTTAGACAATTTGACGTCTCACAGGTTCTGATAGACGAAGGAAGCTCATGTGATATCCTTTACTCGTCATTATTCGAGAAGATGGGTTTAGACTGACGAAGCCTAATACCTTACGACGACTCCAATTTACATGCTTTTAATGGAGCGAATACTCATCCCTTGGGCTATACAGAACTGATGGTATTCGCGGGAGAGGGCAGAGACATCCGACCCATTAGTACCCATGTCCTAGTCGTCCCATGCAGGAGCCTTTATAAATGTATCTTGGGTAGACTCTTCACTCCATCATTGGACACCGTGACCTCACATATGCACCTAAAACTCAAGTACCACAACCTCCATGAAAAATCGATTGTCTTGCTCGTTGATCTTGTAACGATAAAAACGATACACAATGCACTTCAACGGGACCAAGGTGAAAATACCGCTATGGAGATCAAAATGACCTCCCTTATATAACAACTAAGGAATTTGAACATTCTTACTCCCAAACGTGACTAAACAAGAAGAATATTATCATGAGAAATAATTGATGGGATATCTTTAAATTATATTTATTTTTGTTCTTTTATCATATATATATATATATATATATATATATATATATATATATATATATATATATATATATATATATATATATATATATATATATATATATATAAAAGCTCCCAACATATCTTAAATATAGGATTCTTCGTTATTAATAAAATCACTAAAAATCCAAATTGTTTTTAATATAATAATATATCATGAGAAATAATAAACTTTTATTGTAGATATATTAAATATGTGTAACTGTTGATTATTTTAAAAATATTTTGCAGATACAAATTTTGACATGTGATGTGCATATTTACGAGTTGAATTTTCTTACTGTTATTTTATTTTATTTTTGTTGAAAAATAAATTAGTACATTGTCTATTTTAAACCATGTGAAATACTGTATTGTTTTTTTAAACTCAAATAACACTTCTTTTATTATTTTAATTTAAAATTGTAAATATTTTTTTTTCTAAAAGATATTCAAGTACAATAATAAATTAAACAAAATACAATCAATAAAAAAAATGAAAATAATTTTTTCTTTATCAAAATGAAAATGAAACATGGAAGAAAATATTATAGATATTATTTATGATTTTATTCACTATTTTGAAATATTTTATTCATAGAGGAAGAAAATTTATATATATTTTTCTTTCATTTTAAAGTTGCATAATATTGTAGTGAGTGAGATAATTCAACTGAAATGATTTTTGACACATTTCAAAAGTAAGTCAAAATAGATGTCAAAAATGATTCAACATTCGAAAATGAGTTACTAAATAATTGATTTCGAGGCGTCACTCATAAGGTGTCCTGATCTTAATTGAAAAAATGTTTAGATGCGCATGTCACGAAAGTACGTGACACACACATTTGTCTAAATTTTCTATAAAAATAGCTTAAAACTTATCGTAATCCGAACATGAATGATCTTAGGGGTGGGTCTAGATGGAGGATCATAGATCCTAGTCCTACTTTTTACTAATTATTAAAAATTTAATTTTCAATATGCATCAAACAAACCTTAGTTAAACATAGTTGAAGTAAAAAAAATTGATTATCATAAACCTCTTCGTAGGATCGATTCTTTTTACTACTTGACACAACCGTGCACTTGCGATTCACACATATCCATTGTAAAAGTGATAGGGATATTTTTATAAATATTACAAGGTATGATAAGGATTTTTTTATAAATATTATAAGGTCTAATATTGTCTCTAATCAAAGAGAACAATTTCTTATATTAGGTTGTGAAATGGATGGTGTACACGAAAAAAATAGAAAGTTGAAATGCGATGATATTAGATTGAGAAAATATGATTGTACATTCATGTTGCATGCATAATTTTCGGTACATATGTTTGACTCTTACTATTGTGTGCCAAAAAAAAACATGAGACGACTCTAAAGTTAAATTTCGTTATGTTGCTATTTGTTTATACGCGATAGGCAAGAAACTTGTTGGCGAGATCAAAATAAACATGATTGTTTCAAAAAAAATATTCTTATGACTTTGAAAAGAAAAAGATTGTGACTAATATTAAAAAATATTATAACGTACCTCAAAAAAGACAAAATCCATGAGGAATCCAAAATATATAATCATTTGTGATTCTAGAACATAATGAGATATTTTCCATACCCATCCAAAATTCATCAAATTGTTTAACAATTTTTCCATTGTATTGCTCATATATTCCCCTTATAAAACCAACAAATTATATGTATTTGATTATATGTATTGAGAAAATGAAGCAAATGTTAGATGAAATTTAGAGAAATGTCATGATTTGATGAAAAGTCTAGATAATATGTTAAAAGTAATTGTCACCGATTGTGATAATGTTTTTTTCATAAGAAAAGTGTATTAAGAAAGAGCACAAGGGATACTTAGCCCTTAATACAAAGGAACCAAAATAAAGAAACCATAAACGGAAGCTCACAAACTCCTAAAAATAAAAAACAAGAGCTCATATTTGATTCCCACTCCCCCATAAGTGGTTAAGAGACTTATTAATCTTAACTTGATACCACTTCCAAACAATTCTTTTAATACTTGAAAAAACTCTAAGTTTGAAAAAAAAACCTTCTTTAAATAAGATGGAGTTTCTACTCAACAAAAACACCCAACAAACAATGCAAAAAAAAAGAAATGTTAACTTCAAATTTTGGCCTAGCCAACACACCGAACCGGGACAAGTGATTGTGTACCGAATGAGGACCCACGACGCAAATAGTTCCAAGCCAAGAAGAAACTTGCATCCAAAATTCAGAGCTAATTTTATATGAAATAAACAAATGGTCAACATCTTCTTCCTCATCGAAACAAAAGGTACAAACAATATTATGAGTACTGTGGATTATGTTTAGCTTAGCCAATTGCAACATGGTTAGAATTCGGTTATGAAGGAACTTCTAACAAAAAACTTATAATTTTCCTAGGAGAACCGCCTACCAAATCAAATGAATACTTCTCAATTTGGACTCCTCAATTGTGATAAAGTATTAATGAATGGTGTAGCAATTTTTTTAACCTCTACTCCTTTAATGTCAGTATCACATTTCGAAAAATGTGAGAGGTGGATGTTATGCCTCCATGCGCTTAACATGTATAACATATTTGGACGATGACAAAGGTAATAAAGCAAAACTATCATGAGCATTATCAAAAAAGTAAAAAGAGTGAAGTAAATAAAAAAGCAAAGGTAGAAGGTTCTAATGCATGATGCAAAAAAAGTCAAATGGTAAGATCAACATCAAAGAAACTAAAGACTTTGAAAGTTCACCGATGATTTTGTGCTTAAACTATTTTAATATTTTAAGATCATTAATGTGTAATAAACGTGAGTAACTCTCAAAATACTAAAGTAATGTTCGCACACACACATAAACACATGCACGCAAGCACGAATGCACGTGCAAACACACGCATGCACATGCACGCACGCACGCGCGCGCACACACACACACACATACACACACGTGCACACACACGCGCAAACACACATGCGCGCACACACACATATTACAAACTTTATTTTCTTTAAAAAGCTCTTGAAAGTTATGTATCGCCTTATGCTAATCGGATCGTGCTATAGCTGTAAATCAATAATATCATTCTCTTGTAACATTGATATTGTTATAAAGGTTGCAAGATGAATGTGAGTAAAAGCTTGATGTAAGAAGATTATGAGCTGATCTTTGATAAATGGGAAGAAGAAGAACATTGAGAATGTGATGAAATGGGGTGTACTAGCCTCTTTCTCGATTATGATGAATGAGAAGAAGAAGATTGGTTCTCTTGATCTCTCTTGATGTTGCACTTTTCTCCCGCTCTCTCTTGCTGATGTCTTTGACTTTTTCTCTCTTCCTCTCTCTTGCTGCATTCAGAAATTATGAGTGAGTAGTGTAGATTTTGCTTTCCTCCCTAAAGCTATAAGGAAAATTAGAACAAAAATGTTGATGTGTCAATATCGAAGAGTGTTTTAGGTTGAATATTTTTTGCCATTAATTTGATTACCAAAAGAGGCATTTTATATTGTAAGTTTTAAAATATAGGAATGACAATTTAGGAAAATTGGAAGCATTAGTTAATCTTAGAGATTAAAGGTAGTGTACTCTCAATATAAAATAATTTTACATAATCATTCAATAGAACTTTAACATTCAACCATGTCATATCAATATTTAAAAATAAAAATGTGCCTTAACGAGATATATGTCTCTCATTGATTGATATTATAAAAATATTTTATAGTGTCAGTATATATATATTTTTCTCTTAATCTTAAATAGTTAGTTAATAATGTGATCTTTTGAAATTGTTTTAATAGGAGAAAATAAAATAAAATTTGAGTAATATTTTGAGAGTTTATAGCTTTGAGTATTTTAAAAATTTTGTTTGAATTGAAAATGAGAAAAAAGATGGAGTGGGATTGTTATATATACATAATTAATGAAAGAAATTTTTAAGAAAAATACATTCAAATCAAATCTTTTAAGTTATGTTTGGATTGAAAAAACATAATAGAATAAAGTGAAATAGAATATAACGAAGTGAAATAGAACGAACTAAAATAGAATATATATCTTACTCTATTATATAAATATTTTATTAAAAATATCTCATTTTCATTACATACATTCAAAATCAGATGAAATGAAATAGAGAATTTCATAAAATAAAAATTAATTAAATAATCTAAATCTAAATAATAGAATCTTATTATTCTCCTAATTCATTTCATTGTATTCAATCACATTACATATAACAAATTCAAACATATATGAAGATGCAATGAAGTCTATGAACATGGAGGAGGTAGGTTATCTCTAACTTGGATTTAAAATCAAGGTCCGAAGGCCTAACTTGATTAAAAAAAAGACTTTAGAGTTTACTTTAAGTTTTAATAAATATATGTTGAGTGGACACTGTTTAAAACGAATATGTCCTTATTCATAGATTATATATAAATTTTAGTTTTAGGTGGTTATCTCTACATTTGTATAGTTTGTACGATGTGTGTACGTCTATGATAATTTTAAATTTTTTATTATAGAGATTTTATTTTATTTTCACTTTTTTTTACGGATATTTTATTTTCACTTGTAAGGTCATCAACGTATAATTCTTTTATTAAATTTGTACACACAGCTGTTAACAGTATTCATATAAAAAAAATATGTATACCCCATGACGTATATGGTAAAGACATGTAAACTAATGACATATAATTAACAATTTTGCTTATATTTAAAATATTGATTATATATATATTTTTAGTATATGTTTGTTGATAATTCTTTTTCGTTAGTTAATAACATTAAAATAACAATAAAACTGATAAAATAATAAAAATAATATAATACAATTTTTTTGAAAAATATTAAAAAGAATGATATACACAATAATCTATACTCACCAATTTTACAATATTAAGAAGATTGTAGTAATCAATTTTGGATAATGTAATATATATATGAATGGAGAAATATATAGGGGTGGAGAATGGAGCAGATAGGGTTGGTTTGGACCCAAAAGTATCACCTAACTCAAATTGTAGTCGAAGAAAACAGGTCCAATACCACCCTGATCTTATAACGCTTTTGGGTTGATGGTGAACTTGGACGGTTATATCGGGTTATCAGTGTAAGTATAAGAATGCAATTTTTTAACAAAAATAAAGAATCACATCATTTCTTTGACTTCACAAAACACCAACAATTATGATGGACTTTGAATCTCCCCGATTCAAATGACCCTTTTCAATAATCACCAATACTACGATGATTATCAAATAAACAAGAAAATACACCACTTTCTATTTACAATCTCTTAGAAATCACACAACTTTCTATTTCAAAATAAGTCACCACACACTTGGTGATTATATACAAGTCTTGAACAAATATGAATATGAAATTGTTCTTGAATCATGTCCAATATAGAAAATTGATCTTCTCTTTCAATGTACAAGTCAAATATAATAACCTTAAAATGCTCATAAACTTTTTGCAATGATATGACTATTTATGCAGAAAAGTTTCAAGGTTTTGAATGGAGAAAAACTCTTAAACAAATTTGGATTGTTGTTTAAATTTGAGTGAAAAAGATAACTTGAAATATGAATTTTTCTTCCTTTAAATACATTGCAAGATGCTCTTGAATGAGTGACAATGCTTGGAAAAATATCCATGATAAAAAACAATGGTTCAAAAAAAGTTTAATGAACATTTGAAATAAAAAGACTTCATCCTGATTCAGATTTTTTTTCAAAAAATCATAGGTGTAACCGGTTACACAATTATGCAAATCTGTTACACCGTGTCCAACATTCAAAAAATTGAAACAGAATCAAATGTCAATCGATTATACTAATACGTAAATTGGTTACACTATTGCAAATCTTGAATTTTTCCTTTTGAAAAGTAATCTTTTGAATGAGCATTGAATATGAATCACTGAGAAATCTTTAGAGAATATGAGATGAAGTTTCTTGAGTATCTAAAGATTATGTAAACATATGAATTGCCATTAAATTACCTTGACCAATCATCTATTCTTTTGATTTTCAAAACTTAGGCAATCTTGATAATTGAATCCAATATTTTTCTTCTTTGATCTTTATTCAATGATAAGCTTTTGTCTTCGTCAAAATTAAGTTAAGATAGATGAAGAGCATCTTCTTCACAATCTCTCTCTTTTTTATGATGACAAAATATATTTATGTGACATTTTTGCTTGATATTTGATTGCTCCCCCTATCTTTCATATCTCCCCCCTTATTTTAGAATTTATGTCTTTGTCTTTGGTATCCTGAAAAACAAACAAAACAACCATCGCTCTTCTCTCCCTTTTTGACATTATCAAGAAGAAAAAAAGTAAAATTTTCAAAGGAGTATATAAGGGAAATGATATATTAAATATAAAGATACTTATCTTTTTCACAAATATTTGATGTCAATGTTGATATCTGTAACACCCCAAAATTTGCCCTCCTCATTCATGCATTCATTTTTAGGTCATTTAACATTTCACATTGCATTTCATCATTATCAATCAGAATTAGATACATTGCATTTCATCATGTCAATCGGGATTAGCTCCAAGAAGCTTGAACATCATCCAGGACACTTTGTGGGTTCTATTTAGATGATCAGTCAACACAAGGGAAGGACTTGAGTTACTTCCAACAGGGATCTATTCGTCAGTCAAAATGTTAATCTTGAAGGAGCAAAAGTTTGTTCATGAGCTGTCATGCTCGCTAGGCGAGCAGAATGGGTCGCCTAGCGAGTCCCATGAAAAGCCACCAGAATCACCTACGCTCAGAGGAATTTCTTGAACTGTCATGCTCGCTAGACGAAGCCCACATGTTTAAAAATAAAATAAAATAATAATAATAAAAAAAATGAAAAAAAATAAAAATAAAAATAACAAAATAAATAAATAAATAAATAATAAATAGATAAATAAAATATAACAGAAAATTTTTGGACTTGGGCCTCTCTCATTTGAGCCCACAGGTCCACAAAAATCAGGTTATAAATTCAGAGTTTCAGTGAAACAAAAGGTCATTCTATTCCTATTACCCTGGCTGGGAAAAAGATAGTGAGAGAAGAACTAACAGAGTTCAGAGCAACCTCTAGAGACTGAAGGGAACTCATTTGCAAAGAACCAATTCCATCTCATATAAACCCTCAGATTGCTTTGCAAACCCAACCGGGCAATTCAATTTCATTCGATCTCTCCAGTCAGGTTTGCATTATTCCCATTACTTTATGCATTTAATTTAAATGCTCTGAATGTATGAGGTATTATGGGTGAATTTGATACCCTTTTGATGCATGTGTTTGACAAGAGGTTTAGGCCTCCTACCCTTGGTTGCTTTTTGTGAGCTTTTTGTGAATTTTAATGACATGATTCATGTGGTTACATTTTGATTTGGGGGCAACTCTTGATTACCCTATCTTGTTTCTCTAACCTGTTTGTTGAGTTTTGTTTTGTGAGGGCTCATATGACTCTTGCAGAGATGGCTTGCCTGGTGTTCCACTTTATTTGTGGGATACCACCTGGAGGTTTATCCCGATTACCTGTACTGACTCGCTTTCTTTGATGGTGCTAGCTTGAGAGAGATCTGGGTTTCTTATCTCTTTATTTGCTGTTGCTTCGGATCTTTATCCGTATGGTAAACCTCTCGATCCCTTTATTTTTCCCGCATTTTACCGCTTTCTTAGCTGGAAGACCTCGATAGGAGGCAATATTTTGTGTGTTTACTTTTGTGCCTAAAGACCTCCAAGGGGAGGCACCAGTGCTGAAGACCTCCATGAAGAGGCAATTGACGGATAAAAGGGATTAGTAATCAATCCCACGTTATTCAGTGCGTCGTTCTTTAAGATCAAACTACTGTAACACCTCAAAATTTGCCCTCCTCTCTTGGGACTAGCTTAACATATTGCATTGCATTTTTTAGGTCATTAGGCATTGCATAATTGCATATCATGTGGCTACATTGAGCAAGTCATCCTCTTAGGTCTTGGAATGAAGATAAGAGGTTGAAAGATTCAAGCTGAGGGTTTCATTGGACTGATCATTAGCCATCTGAGGAATGGGCTACAAATTAGGGTTTTAGGATTCTCAAGGAGGTTGGTCTTGATCTTGGTTGAAATGGTACATCATCATCATCATGGTCTTGTTATCATCCAAGAGATTCAAGAGATTGATCAGATTCCTTGAGATTAGGGTTTTGACCATTGGTCAACCCTAATCATTTTAATCATCTGCATTGGGCCAATCAGGGCATGGCAAGGAGATGGGGTCTACAATGGATATGGGGATCATTTCATGATTGTATTGAGCTTATGGAAGCTAGGGTTTCATCATTGAGCCATTTCATCAGGAGTTTGAGGCTCAACTTGATCAGTGCATGGCCAAATTCATCTATCAATCAGAAAAGTCAATTGTGGTCAACTGTGCTTGATTTTATGGATTTGGAGGTGGGAGAGAGTTGGATACACTTCATTCATGTCTCAACAAGTTTCATTTGACATTTCAAACATCAAGAATGAAGAAAATAAAGTCAGGAGAAAACTTTCCAAAAATAGAAAGTGACTTGTAATGAAAGTTTCCAAAAATGGAAAGTTTTTCACCACAAAATTACATGTCCAAAAATGCTTCAAATGAAATTTTGTTCAACATGAAAGTTGTAGATCTTGCTCTCACCTTTCTAAAAAGTCCAAGAACTTGAATTTCTCATGTGTGGTTGACAAGATATGGTCCAATCATTTTCCAAAAATGCCTAAATTCAAAGTGGCATAACTTTCACATGGAATGGCCAATTTGGGTGATTTTTCTTTGAGCAAACCACATTTCCTATGATCTTTCGTGATGTATAATCACATTTCCTCAAAAACTCTCATAGCAAAATGGCATTTTTTGAGTGAATTCAATTGCATTTTTGGTGTGAGATGGTGAATTTGAGAATTACAAGGAATTTGCACATGGGACTTTTTCCAACACACTCCAAATGCCAAATGAAATTTGCTCCAACTGTCATTTGCTGTCACATTGCATAATTTGGAGAAGGACATTTTTGACATAGCACATGAAAATGGCATTAACACTAATTTCACTCAATTTGCTAATTGTGATTAGCAAAGTGGATTAGGCATGGGTATAAGTTGTTAACTGTAACAGAATTGCTAATCAGATCACATTCTTCAAGAATCATAACTGTTTTTCCTTCCAATTCTCTCAAAATTCACAAAACTTCATCACACATTTTTCATCAATTTCATCACAAATCTTCATCAATTTCGTTGAATCTTCTTGGATCTACACTCCACAAGACTGGTTGGTGAACTGTTTTGCAAATTCAAGGTAAAAGCATTGGATAATTGGACTGTTGAAAGCAAGCTCAATCATGGCAATTTCTTGATTCTTCGATCTGGTGTTGTTTTGAGCTAAGACCTGTATTCCATTCAACTTCCATAGCTTGGATCCTCATCTGTTTCACCTTCTTTCGCACAAAAACTCAAAGATTCGCATCTGCCATCTCCAAGAGGTAAATCCTCGAATTCTTTAATTGCATGAACTATGATATGGCTTTTGTAGATCGTTCAATATAGATCCACATGCTGCTTGTAGTTTGTGATTTGGTTAAGTGTAGAGAAAGAAATCTGAGTTTGAAGTTTTGATGTGCATTCTTTTTTCATTCGATTTGCCCTGCGTGTTGAGAATTAGGAGAAATCAATTACATATTCGTGATGTGCTAGTTGAGACGGTTCTTTTGATATAGAGTTTGTAGCATTTGGTTGAGATTCGTTCTTCATCATTTCTGGAAAATTCTGAAATGTTCTTGGTGAAGAACATGATGAATAGTGCGTTTGATCCGTGTAATCCTTTGCCTTTGTTTAAATTCTGTTTGCCGCCAAGCCTTGCCCAATGAAAACGCGCCAACACATAAATGAAGGCGACGTCGTTTTGTGTTTACTGAAGCGTAATTACGCTTTTGCCATTATTCATTTAATTACTTCATTATTTCAATTTCTTTTTCATTTTCTATTTCAATTTCATCCATGATCTTTAGAAAATCATAACTAATTCATCCTTAGTCCAAATTTTGTGAGATTTTTTTCACCATGCTCCTTATGATGTCTAGATTTTAATGGTGATTTTTGTGATTTTTGTGCACATGTGGAAAATTAAAGTGCTTAGGGATTGATTGAATGTGTCATGTTTGTACATGTCTTGCCATATCATTCATAAAATGATGATGCTTCCAAATAAATTCATGAAATTTTTTGTGCATGTTCTGGACTTTTTGATGGTGATTTTGATGTAGAGTTTGTAATTTTTGGATACTTGGTTGATGAGATATGAATTTTTGATTGGAGGTGTGACAATTTGTGTCACACCAAGCTTGCTGAACTTCATGATTTTATTTGATGTGCTTAGGGATGTTGGATTGAGCCAATGTTTTGCATGATTGAGTATATGGATGTTGAGAACACGTGAGAATTTTTCTGGATTTATTGATGGCATTTCCTAATTGATTGGAATTTTTCCCTCTGTTTGGTCATTTGGTGACATTTTGTGACACATGTTGGCATTTGATTTGTGAAATTCTGGTCATTGATTGTATGAGTATGAAATTTGGTATGAGCATTGTAGACACATTATAGGTCATTGTGGTTTTGATCCCATTCATTTATCATGTATTGTCACTGATTTATGATTTTTGGAAGATGATGATTGTTTGGATACCATGTGTTGGCTTGCTTGAACTTGTCTGAACTTTATGAATTTAATTTCCATACTTACATTGATCCAAATGAGCTGAAAATTGATATGCTACTCATTGAATATGTTCTGTTTAGATTTGAATTTTTGTGGAATTAATTGAATTGTTCTGATATGGATTTGATTGAGATCTTTCTGTTTGGTCTTTTGAAGTTGCAAATTGCATGATTGATGCTATTTTGTGCATGAAATGATAATGGTGATTGATATGAGTATGGGACCAATTGGTTTTGCTTTTAAATTGTTTGATTGTGATTTTGGATAATTTTCACTTGCTGTTTTGGATTTTTCATCTCCTTTGGACCCTAGGCTTGGCCTAGTGGTCTTGTTTCTCACTTTTGAATTGTGTTTCAGGTTGAGATGCAAATGCCTTAAGGAGAAAAATGCAAGTTGATTAAATTGAGTTTGGTTGCTTGTTGTAAACTAACTTGTGTTGTTTTGTAGGATGCTTGACTCAATTGAGTTGACTGTGCTTTGCACATTGCATTGATTGACTGTACAGATTAACTGTTTGACTTTTGCTGTTTAATGTTGGTTTGTCTGGTATACTGACTGTACTTGATTGATTCCAGGTACCATAGTCGCTTTAGTTCTTTAAGAACTTGCTGTGCTGCTGCTTGGTTGTATAAACCAGTTGAGGTAGACTCTCTTGTCTCCATGTAGTCTGGAAGACCTGACTTGTTATTTAGCCAGACAACTGTCTGAAGTCCTCCTTAAGAGGCGATGTTTGTGATTGTTTACTTTTGTCCCCAAGCAGGAAAAGACCTTGATTAAGGCAATTGGAGGATGAGAGAGATATGCAATCTATCTCCCGCTATTCTGTTGAGTCGTCCCTCTGCTCACACCACTGTGTTGATGCATTGGGACATTAACCCAAGATCTTGTACACTTGTACAGTTGTGTCAGTGTCTTGAGTGTAGAAGGGTTCCTCCATTCTGGACCCACGCTCCTTTATCTGAAGCTCTCCCTGGCCAGGGATAAGAGCTGTGAAGTCTCATCTTCACTCACCTTTCATCTGCTTCACCCTGACTCTCAATGTCAGGGTTAAGAGCGAACACTACCCTGTACAGTTGACTTGCCTCGGCAGTCCACCCTTGTTTGAGCCTCACTTGACTGGATATAGTGTGTGCTATGTGAATGCTTGCTTTATTTTGATTGATGCTTGCATGCTTGTTTTTCCTGGTTAGGATTAGCTTGCTGTTGAGCAAGTTAGGATAGAAACCATAACATAGGGCAATGATGCATGATAACACTAGGCCCGAGTACAGCTCCCTAGTAGTGTGTCTCCCCTTGGTTTCTGGCTAGAATTTCTTTCCCGTTCAGGGAAACTACGTCGCCCTGATCCTCATACCAGATGAGGTACGTAGGCAGGAGACCGTGCGAGGTCTCTCCGGGCACCCTTTTCTTTTTGTGTGTGTTTGCTTGACAGTTGCTAGGCTCGAGTTCCCGACTCCCTAGTAGCTTGTTGTTTGTTTCTTCTTGTGTGTCAGGATATGGATGTAAGCCCAGCGATTGGCTGTCCGTATCCTGATTGTGTTTGTTTGGTTCGGAAGCCGATGTAAGTCCATCGATTGGCGTTCGGGTTCCAAGTTTGCCCGTGTTTGTGTGTGTCTTGTTTGGCGTGCGTGAGCCGAACTACGTCAGCTCTGATTCTCGTTCCAGACGAGATACGTAGGCATAGGACGCGATGTCCTAGCGAGCCCTCTCCTCTTTTACCCCACCTGTGTTGTCTTCGGTGTGTGTGTGTGATGTTTGTTTAGCAACCTATTCTTTCTTTAGAGCGTGGATCCCGTCGAGTACGACGGACGTGAGGGGTGCTAATACCTCCCCCTTGCGTAACCGACTCCCGATCCCTTTCTCTTTGGTCACGAGACCATGCTTTTCCAAGTTTACTCTGAGCGTTTCCTTTCCCTCTTTTGGGATAAATAACGCACGGTGGCGGCTCTGTGTTGTTTTGTTTTAGCCCACCGGTTATTTTTTTCGCGGATGCGACAGCTGGCGACTCTGCTGGGGACAGTCATAGATGTTGACCTGCGCTGGTCCATCTTCCCTAAGCGAGTCTCTCCTAGCGTTCTGGGATAGTTTAGGTTGCTTGTGCCGCTTTATTTATTGCATTTATTATTCTGACCGTGTACATATCTGCATAAATATTTGCATGCATCATACTATCATGTTGCCGTCCTCTGTGCAGGTGGTTCCTCTGTTTTGGGGTGGGTGTTCTGAGTGGGGCTAAAACCCAGGCCCGAGTATACACCTAGGACTAGTGTGGTCTCATGTTGCCTCTTTCATGTTAGGTTAACATGTGCTTAGCAATGTGATGTACCACAAGCCGGACGAGGGTCATCTGAGAGAGTCCTTCCGAGTGAAGTATCCCACTTTGGTCGGGTTATCTTTTTGAACTATTGACTCTGGTGACCGATCATTTCCCGGATCTTTGGTTTAGACGATCTTAAGGGAGCTACAATGGCACACCCGAAAGGGCAAACCCATTGAGTATCTCTGCCCGATTGTCGAGACTATTATCCGCCTTAGGGTGACCTGATTAGAATTTACCTGTGAGGGGAGGGTGATTCTAACAGACGGTGATCAGATGGCGACTTTGATGGTGACTTTTGGTTCCGTTGATCAGAGTCCTATTTATAAGTCGGATTTATGGACATTTATTGCCGAGACGCCGGAGTGCTGTCCGAGTTATTTATCAGTGGGGATCCGTTTATTTCAGGATTCCCCGGGCCGATTCAGAGGTTATGGGTATCGGCTCAGAGATTGTCGGATGATGATGGTGATGTATCTTCCGTTTATTTCGGAACCCTTGAGGTGGATTTGTGGTTACATATTCCTTCAGATGGTTGTGATCGGTTCAGAGATCAGGGCTGTGATTCAGAGCAACAGATGATCAGATGACTTGGAGGATGGCAGTGCATTGCATTCATTCATCAGCATCATCTCATCTTGCATTTACCTGCATCTAACACATGTTTATCCATATGCAGGGACAATTTTGATCGAGATCCTGGTTGAGAGACTTTCTGCTCAGATATGAGGATCGGTTTGAAGCCTGATGTTGTCTACAGCTTCTTCAACCCAGAGATTGATGAGCTGAAGGATATGATAACATTGATTACACCCGACCATGTGGGGATGTTCAGGGAGGCATACGGTAGTATTCTGAAGATGGTTTTCAGACTCACTGACAGCGACAGGAGCGCCATTCATACTCTTCTCCAGTTCTATGACCCGAGGCTGAGATGTTTCGTGTTTCCGGATTATTTGTTGGGACCTCTGATGGAGGACTATGCTAGCATTCTGGGTATGCAGATCCGTGATCAGATTCCTTTCCATGTTACTAGGGTGGAGCCTGACGTCCTTGGGATTTCCCGTGCTCTTTATTTGAGTCCGGAAATGGTCAAGGAGGGGTTGAAAGAGAAAGGAAAGTTACCAGGTTTTCACTTGAGTTTCTTAGAGGCTAAAGCCAAGGAGTATGCTGCGGCGGGTAATTGGAAGACGGTTTGTGCTTTGATTGCTGTGAGCATTTATGAGATCATTTTGTTTCCTAATCAGAAGAGTTTTGTGGACCATAATGCTATCAGATTGTTCATGCAGAGAAACCCTATTCCTACTCTGATCGGAGATGTCTATTACTCGGTTCATAACAGGAACGAGAAGCGACGTGGGGGTTTGATCCGGTGCTGTGCTCAGTTGCTATTCAGGTGGTTTATGGGGTATTTGCCTTCCCGAGGTGCTTTTGCTCATCTTGATCCTACTGTCAAGTGGTCCTTCAGATTGATGGGGTTGCGGGCTGCTGACATTGCTTGGACTCATAATGGTATGGCTGGACGGGATTTCATATGCAGTTGTGGGAGTCTTCCCAATGTGCCTCTTGTAGGAGTTCAGGGCTGCGTCAATTACAACCCGACGCTTCTCAGGAGACAGATGGGGTTTACTGTAGAGGGTCCTCCTCTCGAGCGAGAGATTCAGGAGTCCTTTTACTTCCCGATTGAGGGCAATCAGGCCAAGCTGAGGCACGTGTTGGATGAGTGGCGTGATATTCAGAGAAAGGGTAAAGTTCCTTATGGCAAGGTCAATTGTCAGTATTTTCCTCTATTTGATGATTGGTTGCGGAAGAGGATAGAGCTCACACTTCTACCATTTCCGGGAGGTGATCCTTGGTGTCCTATGATTGAGGGTCCGAGTTCTTCTGTCAGTATGGAAGAATTCCTCGAGATGAAGAGGGCCAGAGATCAGTTGCTTGCGGAGAAAGCGGAATTGGAGATGACTGTTGCTCGGATTCAGACGGCTAATCAGGAGATTAGGGTGAAGATGGAAGATCAAGACAAGCGACATGCCTTGGAAGCAAAGCGCTTTGAGATGGATACTGCCTACTATGGGAAGATCAGCCAAGCCTTAGCGTCATCTACCAGAGAGCACGACATCACTAAGGAGAAGCTAGCCAGAGCTGCCAAGGTTATTGAAGATGAGAAGAGGAGGCAAATCCTCGTGAGAGATCAGAGAGACGACAGAGTCAGAGTTCTCATTGCTGAGTGGGAGGCAAAGCTGAAGATCAAGGAAGCAGAGAATGTGAAGATCATCACTGAGAGAGATCATTACATGGCTGAGAGAGATCATTACTTCAGGCAGATGAAGATCCACCAGAAAGAGGTGGGGAGATTACAGCAGGAGAATACAGAGCTCAGGTTCACCGCAGAGTTTGCAAAGATGGTTGATGAGATAGGGCCTTCTGTGGGACCCTCATCAGGATAGCCTGTATTGTTTGTGTTGGATTACCGTCAGGCTTGTTGACGGAATTCATTTGCTTGTATTTCTTTCCCGATGCTGGAGACTTGTATCTGATTTGATGTATGACTATGACACTTATTGTGCATTTTGTTATGTGATGGTTATTTTCATTCAGTGATTGATCTTCAAGCTTTATTTGCTTTCCTGTATGCACTCACACAAGCCCACACATGGTTGGGGGTATTTTTGCTAAATCATATATCTCTGATCTGTATGATGAAATCGAATGCTGGATGTCAGAATATTGCTGCCGGATTATTATTTATCTCGATGAAGCCAGGATCGAGAGACAAAGTGTTCCTCCTGTGGATAAACACTGCATTCATGCATGATCATAATAACTTGTGTTTTATTTTGCAGGTATCGGTTCTAACATGCTTGATTGTTTCAGGAATCATTGCTCGTGCTCGCAGAATTGTACCTTTGCACTCAACCCGTCCTCACAGATACTTCACGAGACGTAATACTCCTAGACTGATGGATCTCCCAAATACTGATATCCTCGAGTTGAAGGACAAGATGACCGAGCTGATCAACATCATGCAAGGTTTTGCAGTTGGTCAGAAGGCTCTAGCTGATAAAGTTGAGAAGCTCGAGCGGGCTTCAGCAGCAAACAGTGGTGTTAACCTGGATGGTGTCTCCAACCAGGGGCTGGGTGGTTCTCGCGACGGCGGTAAGAGGACAACAGTGGGTATAGTAAACAATGCCGCTGGTTTCGGTGCTGTGGGTGGTCAACCGGGTCAGAACTTGAAAGACAGTTTGTTCCCTCCTTTCTTCGGTGTTGATGACGACAGAGAGGAAGACAGAGAGGCCGATCAGTTCTCGATGCACAACGAACCTTTTGGTCAGTACGGTGCCCCACCACAGAACAAGGAGATTCAGCTGCTGGCTAAGAAAATCAGGGCCTTGGAGAGTTATGCCACTCCTGGGGTGGTCAATATGTCAAACATGGGGTTGGTAGAGGGGATTGTGATCCCGCAGAAGTTCAAAGCGCCCGCGTTTGATCGTTATAATGGGAGTTCCTGCCCCGAGACTCATCTTTAGGCGTTTGTCCGAAAGATCTCAGCTTACACCATGGACCAAAAGCTGTGGATGTATTTCTTCCAGGACAGCCTGTCCGGAGGCTCACTGGAGTGGTACACCAAGCTCAAGTCCTCAGATATCAAGAACTGGCAGGATCTTGGGGACGCCTTCTTTAAACAATATCAGTTCAATGCTGATATGGCCCCGAGTCGTACCTAGCTGCAGGGTATGTCTCAGAAAAATAATGAGGGGTTTAAGGAATATGCCCAAAGATGGAGGGAGTTGGCCGCCAGAGTGCAACCTCCGCTAGTGGACAGAGAGATGTCTGATCTCTTTATGGGGACCCTGCAGGGGGCATATGCTGAGAGGATGGTTGGTTGTCCGGTGACCAACTTTTCTGATATCGTTGTAGCAGGGGAGAGAATAGAAAGCTGGTTGAAGCTCGGGAAGATTCAGGGTGCAGCTTCGTCGTCAGGATCGAAGAAGCCCTTCAGTAATGGTCAGAGGAAGAAAGAGGGAGATACCAGTGCGGTGTATGCACAGAGAGGACCCAGTAGGGATCATTACTTCCAGCACACTGCTGCGGTAACTATTCCTGCTGAAAATCAGCAACAGCAACAACAACCTCAACAGCAGAGACAACCCTTTCAGCAGAGGCCTCAGAGGGATGGTTATCAAGTCAAGGGAAGGATGAATGATCGGCATTTTGACAGGCCACCTGTGACTTACTCTTTCTTGTTCAAGAAATTGCAAGACTTGGGGTTGGTACAGTTAAGGACTCTGGCACCTTTGAGACCTGATCAGAGGCCAGCCAATTATGATGAAAATGCCAAATGCGAATTCCATTCGGGTGCTCCCGGGCATAATATAGAGAACTGTAAAGCTTTTAAGCACACGGTTCAAGACCTGGTGGATTCGAAAGCTATCAACTTTGCACCATCTCCCAATGTCAATGCTAATCCCATGCCGGCGCATGGTCAAAGGGGGGTGAACGCTATCTCTGAGGAGAGTAGGGTTGGGCTGTCTACTGTTGATCAACTGAAGACTCCTTTGGCTGAAGTCAAGAGGCAGTTGTTGTTGAGTGGGGTCGACCCAGGCTGTGGTATTGAATGTGCTGAGTGCACTGTTGTTCAGAACGGGTGTGAACTATTGAGGAGGACTATTCAGGGTTTGATGGACGATGGGAGCATTTTGATCGAGAAAGTTGATAGGGGGAAAGATGAGGTCTCCACCATAACAATTTACTTTGATCCGGTGGATTTGTCTACTCTTGCTGAAGCGGCTCCAGTTACCATCACGGTACCTGGACCAATTCCGTATGACAAAGATGATGCCGTGCCTTGGCATTATGGTGGAGAAGTGTACTGTAACGGTGAGAAGGTGGAAGACCAGACTGCTAGTGAAACCACCGTTTTAAAGGTGGATAATGCCGGTACCAGCGGTTTAACTCAAAGTGGCAGACTGTTTGCTCCTGATGCCTTGAGGGGAGGAGAAGGAGAGAAAGAGAAAAAAGAAAAGGCCGAGGCTTTAGCCAGGGCAAAAGGGAAAGCAGTGGTTGGTGATAGTACTCCAGTGGTGACACCGGCGCCGGTTGGGTCGGAAGAGAAACTTGATGATGATGCAGAGGAATTCTTAAGGATCATCAAGAAGTCTGAGTACAAACCGGTTGATCATCTGCAGCAGACTCCCTCCAAAATATCCATTCTATCTTTGCTGTTAAGCTCTGAGGGGCATAGGGAGGCTTTGATGAAAATCCTGAAGAAAGCCTATGTTCCTCAAGAGATAACCATTAACCAGTTGGAGACGGTCGTGTCTAATGTGCATGCCAGCCATAGGCTGGGTTTTACAGACATGGACCTGACTGTAGATGGGAGGAATCATAACCGGGCTCTACACATTGCAATGGAATGCAAAGGAGCTGTGCTTTCGCATGTGCTGGTTGATACCGGCTCCTCATTGAATGTGTTGCCGAAGAAGGCTCTGGCTAAGCTGAACTGTGATGGGCTGATTCTGACTCCGACCGATCTAATAGTGCGGGTATTTGATGGGTCGAAGAGGGCCGTGTTTGGAGAGGTTGAGCTTCCTGTGAAGATAGGCCCAGAGGTGTTCAAGTCGACTTTCTATGTCATGGATATCCAGCCGGCATACAGTTGCTTGTTGGGTCGCCCGTGGATCCATGCTGCTGGGGCAGTGACCTCGACTTTGCACCAGAAGTTGAAATATATCTGGGAAGGGCAGGTTGTCACTGTGTGCGGAGAAGAGGACATCTTTGTCAGCCACCTGTCCTCATTCAAGTACGTTGAGATGGACGGCGAAATCTGGGAGACGCCAAGTCAAGCGTTCGAAACCGTTAAGGTGGAGAATGCCCTTTTTGCCAAGGAGGAAGAAAAACCGTCCATATCTTCATATAAACAGGCCGCCGAGGTGGTGAAGAATGGAGAGGCTCCTGGTTGGGGCAGGATGATGGATATCTCTGCAAAGAAAGACCGCTTCGGAGTGGGGTATCAGCCGAACAGAGGCTCGGGACAAGGCCGAGGACGCCGTACGTCGGTCACATTCACTAGTGCCGGAATGCTGGATCCGGATCACATCTGCATGATGAGTGACGACGCTGATAGTGACTGTGACATGGACCGGTGGATAAAGCCGTGCGCACCAGGGATGGGAATCCAGAACTGAAAGGCTGAAAAGATCATCCGGGTCACTCTGCTGGAAGAGTAATATTTTTCCTGTTTTGATTTTATTTGCATGAAAGCCTTACGTGTTGCCCGACACGTAATGGTTCATTGTAAGGGCCACCTCATGTTTAATTTTGCAAATTTGCATCATCAATAAAAGGATGTTTTTCAGTTAAAAGCGGTGTTCCCTGTTTTTCATTTATTTTTGCAGTTTAAAAATAAAAACAAAATAAAAATGGCAATGTTTTCATTTTTCTTTTCAATTTGTCTCACACCGGTTCTAAAGCAATGCATGAATCCACATTCATGCAGATGCGATCATTCTCCGGATCTCATTGATAACAATCCTGTTACACCCTCGTATGACTTCGACAATCCAATCTATCTTGCTGAAGAAGAAGACGAAGAAGGTTGTGAACTGCCAGGGGAATTAGCCAGGTTGTTGAAACAAGAGGAGAAAGTGATTCAGCCGCACGAAGAGCAGATCGAAACGGTGAATCTGGGTACCGACGAGGTCAAGAAAGAAGTGAAAATCGGGGCTGCTTTGGAGGAAAGTGTAAAGAGCAGATTGGTAGTGTTGTTGAAAGAGTATGTCGACATCTTTGCCTGGTCTTATCAAGATATGCCAGGGTTAGATACCGATATCGTTGTGCACAAGCTACCGTTGAGAGCAGATTGTCCTCCAGTGAAGCAGAAATTGCGCAGAACTCGACCTGACATGGCGATGAAGATTAAAGAGGAAGTGCAGAAGCAATGGGATGCTGGTTTCCTTGCTGTCACTAATTATCCGCCATGGGTTGCAAATATCGTGCCAGTCCCGAAGAAGGATGGTAAAGTGAGAATGTGAGTGGACTACCGAGATCTGAATAGAGCTAGCCCGAAGGATGATTTTCCGTTACCTCACATTGATGTGTTGGTAGACAATATAGCTCAATTCTCGGTGTTTTCCTTCATGGATGGCTTTTCTGGCTATAATCAAATTAAAATGTCGCCAGATGATATGGAGAAAACAACGTTCATTACACCGTGGGGTACCTTTTGTTACAAGGTGATGCCATTTGGTCTCAAGAACGCCGGTGCTACTTATCAGAGGGCCATGGTGACTTTGTTTCATGATATGATTCATCATGAAATTGAATGCTATGTTGATGATATGATAGCAAAGTCCCAAACAGAAGAAGGGCATTTGGTAGATCTGGCCAAGTTGTTCGACCGGCTGAGACAGTTCAGACTGAGGTTGAATCCGAATAAGTGCACATTCGGAGTGCGGTCCGGTAAATTGTTGGGGTTTATTGTAAGTGAGAAAGGAATCGAGGTTGATCCTGCTAAAGTAAAAGCGATAAGAGAAATGCCTGAACCGAGAACAGAGAAGGAGGTTCGTGGTTTCTTAGGTAGATTGAACTATATCTCACGGTTCATATCTCACCTAACAGCCACGTGTGAACCGATATTCAAGTTGTTGAAAAAAGATCAAACGGTCAGGTGGAATAATGATTGCCAAGCGGCATTTGAAAAAATAAAAGAGTATTTGCAGGAGCCTCCGATTCTGATGCCTCCTGTGGAGGGACGACCGTTAATTCTGTACTTGACGGTCCTCGAGGGGTCTATGGGGTGTGTATTGGGACAGCATGACGAGTCTGGTCGAAAAGAGCATGCCATATACTACCTTAGCAAAAAGTTTACCGACTGTGAAACCAGATATTCACTGCTCGAGAAAACTTGATGTGCTTTGGTCTGGGCTGCTCGCCGACTAAGGCAGTATATGCTGGTTCATACCACTTTGTTGATTTCCAAGATGGATCCAGTCAAATACATTTTTGAGAAGCCAGCATTGACCGGACGGGTTGCGAGGTGGCAAATGATTTTGACAGAATATGATATACGGTATACCTCTCAGAAAGCAATCAAGGGGAGTGTATTGTCTGATTATCTCACTCAGCAACCCATTGATGATTATCAACCGATGAAGTTTGAATTCCCTGATGAGGACATCATGTTTCTCAAATCGAAAGATTGCGAGGAACCAATCCCGGAGGAGGGGCCTGACCCTGAATCCGAATGGATTTTGATGTTTGATGGGGCCGTTAACGTGAATGGAAGTGGTGTTGGTGCTGTTTTGGTTACGCCGAAAGGATCTCATATTCCTTTTGCTGCCCGGCTAACATTTGAGTGCACCAACAACGTGGCTGAATACGAAGCTTGCATATTGGGGATTGAAGAGGCGATTGATTTGAGAATCAAGAACCTTGTCATATATGGAGATTCAGCTCTGGTTGTAAATCAAGTTAACGGAAAATGGTATACGCATCAGTCTCATTTAGTTCCATATCGGGATTATACGAGGAGATTGTTGACGTTTTTCACCAAGGTGAAGTTGCATCATGTGCCCAGAGAAGAGAACCCTTTGGCAGATGCTTTGGCTACTCTGGCCGCCTTGATTAAGGTGCAGTGGTGGAATCAGTTCCCCAGTGTTGAGGTAGGTCGTCTGGATAGACCGACTTATGTGTTTGCTGTTGATACAGTACCTGATGATGAGAAGTCGTGGTATTATGATATCAAGCGCTATCTAGAGACTCAAGAGTATCCTGAGGGAGCATCTAAGAAGGACCGAAAGACTCTGCGGAGGTTGGCCATGGTGTTCTACCTGAACAAGGATGGGGTTCTGTACAAGAGAAATTTTGATTGGGTCTTGCTCAGATGTGTTGATGACAAAGAAGCAAGCCAATTGATGAAAGAGGTTCATGAAGGATCGTTCGGTACCCATGCCAGTGGGAATGCGATGGTAAAGAAGCTGCTGAGGGCAGGCTATTATTGGATGACAATGGAGGCCCAATGTTTCAATTTCGTGCGGAAGTGTCATAAATGCCAGATTTATGCTGACAAGGTGCACGTGCCTCCAAATCCGTTGAGTTTGATGTCGTCTCCATGGCCGTTTGCTATGTGGGGCATTGATATGATCGGAAAGATTGAGCCTACGGCTTCGAATGGGCACAGATTCATATTAGTGGCTATTGATTACTTCACCAAGTGGGTGGAAGCAGCCTCTTATACGAATGTGACGAAGCAGGTCGTTGCCAGATTTCTCAAGAGAGACATCATTTGCAGATATGGGGTTCCCGAGAGAATCATTACTGATAATGGTTCTAATTTGAATAATAAGATGATGGCAGAACTGTGCCGGGAATTCAAGATTGAGCATCACAATTCTTCTCCCTATCGTCCGAAGATGAATGGGGCGGTTGAGGCAGCCAATAAGAATATCAAGAAGATTGTGCAGAAAATGGTGGTGACCTATAAAGACTGGCATGAGATGTTACCGTTTGCATTGCATGGGTATCGAACATCGGTGCGCACATCTACTGGGGCAACACCTTTCTCGTTGGTATATGGGATGGAAGCTGTGCTACCGGTTGAGGTTCAGATTCCCTCTTTAAGAGTCCTGATGGACGTGAAATTGCAAGAGGTAGAATGGGTAAGGACCCGGTATGAAGAGTTGAGCCTAATTGAAGAGAAGAGGCTAGCAGCCATCTGTCATGGGCAGTTATACCAGCAGAGGATGAAGCGTGCTTTTGACAAAAAGGTGCGACCTCGGGTATATCACGTAGGTGATATGGTGCTGAAAAGGATCCTTCCTCCTCAAAACGATCGAAGGGGCAAGTGGACACCTAATTATGAAGGTCCGTTCGTGGTCAAGAAGGTTTTCTCTGGCGGAGCCTTGTTGTTAATGACCATGGATGGCGAGGATTTTCCATCCCCTGTGAATGCGGACGCAGTTAAAAAATACTTCGTATAAAGAGACCCGTTGGACGAAAAGAATAAAATAGTCCAGGCAAAAAAGGGCATCCCGGCGAACCAAAAACAGAAAGAAAGGTTCGGGCAAAAATTAGGGATAAAATGAAAAAATGTACACCCGGCAAGTCGAAAACCTGAAAAGGCGACTTGGGCAAAAAAGGGTATCCCGGTGGACTGAAAACCCGAAAGGGCGGTCCAGGAAAAAGAGGGATTGAAACGAACAACTGCGTCTGGCATGATCGTTTGTGCTTTGGTTAAAGCATCGTGGATAATACCCGGTAGGGATCAATCAGAAGCGTCTTGTTTAGAAGGCAGAGAGCACGGAAAGTCTGAGGACATATGGGGTGTAACCGAGTTGGAACTCGATGAGATCACGGGTTTCACATTGCCATTAGGATAGATTTTTCCTTTTGTGCGCAATTACCTCTTTTCAGGAATTGCTTCCTTTGTATTGCTCAATTTGAGCCACACTTTTTAAATCAATAAAATGCATATTCAGTCAAATAATTTTGTTTTTGTTTTTCATTACCGCTTTGATTGCAAAAACATCCGATTATTTTGATAAAGAATATTGCATTTTAAGACATACAGGTCCCTTCCAATGCATGTTTATAAGATTGAAAGCTTGAAATCTTATCCGGAAGGTTGAGTGACCCAAGTGTTGAAATCTTGACACACCTGGGGCACGGTTTTATCTAACGATCTGTTTTGCAGGTACTGTTAGATATTTTCGCTCACTTGCAGGTTGTGATGTGGAAGCTTTTGACAAAACAGTCCCCATGGAGTCCGATCAGGGACGAATGAATGGAAGAACAGAGACGACGACGAGACGTACGACGATCTTGGAATTAATCAAGAAGACTCTTAAAAGTCTAAAAATTGAAAAGTCTGTATAAGTCCCAGGAGTTCGCTTTCCGTCGAGCGCGAAGCGGTTTGGAATACAAGATGATGGAGCAGAAAAGTCCAGACGAGTCTGGGAGTTCTCAAAAGTGGAAAGCTGATGGTGGAGTTAGATGGTGAATGCCATGGTTCGACGAGTCGATGGGTGTTCAGTACCAGGTTTTCCTCAACTTCCCAAGCAGAGTCGTGAGGACTAACTTCCCAGCAGATCCAAGGTCTGTGTCTTACCCCAGCAGGGTCAGGATGGTTATCCCCAGCAGGTTTCAAATTGATGCTTCCCCAGTCGCCAGGCTTGAAGGTTGCGTTTCCCCAGCGGAGGTATCTGTGAGGGTTTCCCGAAGCAGAGTCGGGATTTATATCCCCAGCAGGTCAAAGACAGTTGTATCCCCACAGAGTGCATTGGTGGTTCTATCCCCAGCAGTTTCCCAAGCAGATCGGGTGCAAAGGAGGGTTTCCCCAGCAAGGGTTACCTTTTCCCAGCAGCAGCACTATTCCCCAGAAGGGTGGAGGTTGAAGCAATGGCGAGTTCCTCAGCAGAGCGCCTCGCGCTTCTCAGAAGAGTCCCTTGAGGGGGATACTTTTATGCATTCATCATGTAGAATAAGCATAGCATATTGCATAATAAATCGCGTAGCATTTCCATAATTATGGAGCATTACGCAGAAAAATCAATCATGCATCATTGCAAGCATAGGCTAGTCTCAAGCCGTGGTTACCGTTTGAGATGTGGTTTTGCCAGTGGATGAAGATGCTACCCAAGCCGTGGTTACCATCCAAGAGTGGGTTTTGCCGGTCAATGAAGATGATACTCTGAGGAGTTCAGCATCGTGGTGTTGGGTCAACAAGGTTCTCCAGTAGTGCGATACTGGAGGAATTCTTTTCCGTCGGACGGAGATGGAAATGTCAAGCGATCAGCGCGATTCAAGCCGTGGTTACCACTTGAGGTTTGGTTTCCCCGGAAATTAGAAGATGTTACTCCGAGGAGTTTGGTTTTGTAGCAACAATATTCCCCAGTAGTGTGATATTGGAGGAAGAATTTCTGTCGTGCGAGATGGAAGTTGGAAGATGTTTCTCTGAGGAGTTCAACATCGTGATGTTGGGGCAACAGTATTTCCCAGTTATTCCCCGGCAAGCGTCTGCTTGGTTTTGGACATGTGGAGATATCATCCCTGTGACACCAGTAAGTGTCGTGTCGATCCCTGTCTGGTCGAGTTTTCTTTGGTGTCAGTAAACATCATCGTTCGATGTCCAGTAAACGTCGAGTTTTCTCCCAGTCATCAGTAAGTGTCTGGTCGAGTTTTCTTTGGTGTCAGTAAACATCATTGTTCGATGTCCAGTAAACGTCGAGTTTTCTCCCAGTCATCAGTAAGTGTCTGGTCGAGTTTTCTTTGGTGTCAGTAAACATCATTGTTTGATGTCCAGTAAACGTCAGGTTTCCTCCCAATCATCAGTAAGTGTCTGGTCGAGCTTTCTTTGGTGTCAGGTAAACATCATTGTTCGATGTCCAGTAAACGTCGAGTTTCCTCCTAGTCATCAGTAAGTGTCTGGTTGAAGGTGTACCCTCTGATATGTCGCCCTCAGAGTGGTGTTTGGTGTTATTTCCGACTTTGCCAGCGGAATTATCACAAGAAAGCGGAGATCGGGGTTCAAATGGAGAAAAGGAAATGTTGAGGCATTTTCTGGAGATTGGGGTTCAAATGGAGAAAAGGAAATGTTGAGGCATTTTCTGGAGAGCGGGGTCCAAATGGAGATTGGAGTTGAAGATTATATCCAGGATGAGGTCCTTAGGATTATCTTCTGTTCATGTGTCGCCTAAGACTTTGGCTGAGGCCAGTGGAGGTCGTTATGGTTGTCTTCTGAGGAAGGGATGCACATGTTACCTTCCTTTTGGGAAGGTGTACCCTCTGATAGGTCGCCCTCAGAGTGGTGTTTGGTGTTAATTCCGATGTTGCCAGCGGAATTATCACGAGAGATGGGAGAACGGGGTTCAAATGGAGAAAAGGAAATGTTGAGACATTTTCTGGAGAGCGGGGTTCAAATGGAGAAAGGGAAATGTTGCGACATTTTCTAGAGAACGGGGTTCACAATGGCGATTACAAGTTATCGTCAGGCGACTGGGGTTCAAATGGAGAATGGGGTTCATTATGTTGGCAAACAAGGTGTCGGGGTTCAAATGCAATGATCAGGGATCACTTGCGCGAAAGAAAATTTCGGGGTTCAAGAAAATGAAAAAGGAGCAATTATCAGAGAAAATTTTGGGGTTCAAGAAAAGTAAAAAAAAAAAGGAGGTAGTAATAATCCCCAACGGGTGTGGTGTTCAGGCCATGGTTATCCCTGTGCTACCATTTATTTTGGTATCCAGGTCGACGTTTCTGTTTCGGTGATCAGGCCGACTTTCTCCGTATCAGACGGATTTTTCTTCAAGATTGTTTCTTTGCCGATTCTGACAGGCATTGTTAATTATTTTCCCATCAGAGTGCAAATTGTTCGTCTGTTCTTGGTATTCAATCACTTTTCACCCTGATCATCTGAAAGCCGAGGCCATTCATATCGACAGGTTCACAGTGGATTGAATAGGGGCAGCTGTAACACCTCAAAATTTGCCCTCCTCTCTTGGGACTAGCTTAACATATTGCATTGCATTTTTTAGGTCATTAGGCATTGCGTAATTGCATATCATGTGGCTACATTGAGCAAGTCATCCTCTTAGGTCTTGGAATAAAGATAAGAGGTTGAAAGATTCAAGCTGAGGGTTTCATTGGACTGATCATTAGCCATCTGAGGAATGGGCTACAAATTAGGGTTTTAGGATTCTCAAGGAGGTTGGTCTTGATCTTGGTTGAAATGGTACATCATCATCATCATGGTCTTGTTATCATCCAAGAGATTCAAGAGATTGATCAGATTCCTTGAAATTAGGGTTTTGACCATTGGTCAACCCTAATCATTTTAATCATCTGCATTGGGCCAATCAGGGCATGGCAAGGAGATGGGGTCTACAATGGATATGGGGATCATTTCATGATTGTATTGAGCTTATGGAATCTAGGGTTTCATCATTGAGCCATTTCATCAGGAGTTTGAGGCTCAACTTGATCAGTGCATGGCCAAATTCATCTATCAATCAGAAAAGTCAATTGTGGTCAACTGTGCTTGATTTTATGGATTTGGAGGTGGGAGAGAGTTGGATACACTTCATTCATGTCTCAACAAGTTTCATTTGACATTTCAAACATCAAGAATGAAGAAAATAAAGTCAGGAGAAAACTTTCCAAAAATAGAAAGTGACTTGTAATGAAAGTTTCCAAAAATGGAAAGTTTTTCACCACAAAATTACATGTCCAAAAATGCTTCAAATGAAATTTTGTTCAACATGAAAGTTGTAGATCTTGCTCTCACCTTTCTAAAAAGTCCAAGAACTTGAATTTCTCATGTGTGGTTGACAAGATATGGTCCAATCATTTTCCAAAAATGCCTAAATTCAAAGTGGCATAACTTTCACATGGAATGGCCAATTTGGGTGATTTTTCTTTGAGCAAACCACATTTCCTATGATCTTTCGTGATGTATAATCACATTTCCTCAAAAACTCTCATAGCAAAATGGCATTTTTTGAGTGAATTCAATTGCATTTTTGGTGTGAGATGGTGAATTTGAGAATTACAAGGAATTTGCACATGGGACTTTTTCCAACACACTCCAAATGCCAAATGAAATTTGCTCCAACTGTCATTTGCTGTCACATTGCATAATTTGGAGAAGGACATTTTTGACATAGCACATGAAAATGGCATTAACACTAATTTCACTCAATTTGCTAATTGTGATTAGCAAAGTGGATTAGGCATGGGTATAAGTTGTTAACTGTAACAGAATTGCTAATCAGATCACATTCTTCAAGAATCATAACTGTTTTTCCTTCCAATTCTCTCAAAATTCACAAAACTTCATCACACATTTTTCATCAATTTCATCACAAATCTTCATCAATTTCGTTGAATCTTCTTGGATCTACACTCCACAAGACTGGTTGGTGAACTGTTTTGCAAATTCAAGGTAAAAGCATTGGATAATTGGACTGTTGAAAGCAAGCTCAATCAGGGCAATTTCTTGATTCTTCGATCTGGTGTTGTTTTGAGCTAAGACATGTATTCCATTCAACTTCCATAGCTTGGATCCTCATCTGTTTCACCTTCTTTCGCACAAAAAATCAAAGATTCGCATCTGCCATCTCCAAGAGGTAAATCCTCGAATTCTTTAATTGCATGAACTATGATATGGCTTTTGTAGATCGTTCAATATAGATCCACATGCTGCTTGTAGTTTGTGATTTGGTTAAGTGTAGAGAAAGAAATCTGAGTTTGAAGTTTTGATGTGCATTCTTTTTTCATTCGATTTGCCCTGTGTGTTGAGAATTAGGAGAAATCAATTACATATTCGTGATGTGCTAGTTGAGACGGTTCTTTTGATATAGAGTTTGTAGCATTTGGTTGAGATTCGTTCTTCATCATTTCTGGAAAATTCTGAAATGTTCTTGGTGAAGAACATGATGAATAGTGCGTTTGATCCGTGTAATCCTTTGCCTTTGTTTAAATTCTGTTTGCCGCCAAGCCTTGCCCAATGAAAACGCGCCAACACATAAATGAAGGCGACGTCGTTTTGTGTTTACTGAAGCGTAATTACGCTTTTGCCATTATTCATTTAATTACTTCATTATTTCAATTTCTTTTTCATTTTCTATTTCAATTTCATCCATGATCTTTAGAAAATCATAACTAATTCATCCTTAGTCCAAATTTTGTGAGATTTTTTTCACCATGCTCCTTATGATGTGTAGATTTTAATGGTGATTTTTGTGATTTTTGTGCACATGTGGAAAATTAAAGTGCTTAGGGATTGATTGAATGTGTCACATTTGTACATGTCTTGCCATATCATTCATAAAATGATGATGCTTCCAAATAAATTCATGAAATTTTTTGTGCATGTTCTGGACTTTTTGATGGTGATTTTTATGTAGAGTTTATAATTTTTGGATACTTGGTTGATGAGATATGAATTTTTGATTGGAGGTGTTACAATTTGTGTCACACCAAGCTTGCTGAACTTCATGATTTTATTTGATGTGCTTAGGGATGTTGGATTGAGCCAAGTTTTGGCATGATTGAGTATATGGATGTTGAGAACACGTGAGAATTTTTCTGGATTTATTGATGGCATTTCCTAATTGATTGGAATTTTTCCCTCTGTTTGGTCATTTGGTGACATTTTGTGACACATGTTAGCATTTGATTTGTGAAATTCTGGTCATTGATTGTATGAGTATGAAATTTGGTATGAGCATTGTAGACACATTATAGGTCATTGTGGTTTTGATTCCATTCATTTATCATGTATTGTCACTGATTTATGATTTTTGGAAGATGATGATTGTTTGGATACCATGTGTTGGCTTGCTTGAACTTGTCTGAACTTTATGAATTTAATTTCCATACTTCCATTGATCCAAATGAGCTGAAAATTGATATGCTACTTATTGAATATGTTCTGTTTAGATTTGAATTTTTGTGGAATTAATTGAATTGTTCTGATATGGATTTGATTGAGATCTTTCTGTTTGGTCTTTTGAAGTTGCAAATTGCATGATTGATGCTATTTTGTGCATGAAATGATAATGGTGATTGATATGAGCATGGGACCAATTGGTTTTGCTTTTAAATTGTTTGATTGTGATTTTGGATAATTTTCACTTGCTGTTTTGGATTTTTCATCTCCTTTGGACCCTAGGCTTGGCCTAGTGGTCTTGTTTCTCACTTTTGAATTGTGTTTCAGGTTGAGATGCAAATGCCTTAAGGAGAAAAATGCAAGTTGATTAAATTGAGTTTGGTTGCTTGTTGTAAACTAACTTGTGTTGTTTTGTAGGATGCTTGACTCAATTGAGTTGACTGTGCTTTGCACATTGCATTGATTGACTGTACAAATTAACTGTTTGACTTTTGCTGTTTAATGTTGGTTTGTCTGGTATACTGACTGTACTTGATTGATTCCAGGTACCATAGTCGCTTTAGTTCTTTAAGAACTTGCTGTGCTGCTGCTTGGTTGTATAAACCAGTTGAGGTAGACTCTCTTGTCTCCATGTAGTCTGGAAGACCTGGCTTGTTATTTAGCCAGGCAACTGTCTGAAGTCCTCCTTAAGAGGCGATGTTTATGATTGTTTACTTTTGTCCCCAAGCAGGAAAAGACCTTGATTAAGGCAATTGGAGGATGAGAGAGATATGCAATCTATCTCCCGCTATTCTGTTGAGTCGTCCCTCTGCTCACACCACTGTGTTGATGCATTGGGACATTAACCCAAGATCTTGTACACTTGTACAGTTGTGTCAGTGTCTTGAGTGTAGAAGGGTTCCTCCATTCTGGACCCACGCTCCTTTGTCTGAAGCTCTCCCTGGCCAGGGATAAGAGCTGTGAAGTCTCATCTTCACTCACCTTTCATCTGCTTCACCCTGACTCTCAATGTCAGGGTTAAGAGCGAACACTACCCTGTACAGTTGACTTGCCTCGGCAGTCCACCCTTATTTGAGCCTCACTTGACTGGATATAGTGTGTGCTATGTGAATGCTTGCTTTATTTTGATTGATGCTTGCATGCTTGTTTTTCCTGGTTAGGATTAGCTTGCTGTTGAGCAAGTTAGGATAGAAACCATAACATAGGGCAATGATGCATGATAACACTAGGCCCGAGTACAGCTCCCTAGTAGTGTGTCTCCCCTTGGTTTCTGGCTAGAATTTCTTTCCCGTTCAGGGGAACTACGTCGCCCTGATCCTCATACCAGATGAGGTACGTAGGCAGGAGACCGTGCGAGGTCTCTCCGGGCACCCTTTTTCTTTTTGTGTGTGTTTGCTTGACAGTTGCTAGGCTCGAGTTCCCGACTCCCTAGTAGCTTGTTGTTTGTTTCTTCTTGTGTGTCAGGATATGGATGTAAGCCCAGCGATTGGCTGTCCGTATACTGATTGTGTTTGTTTGGTTCGGAAGCCGATGTAAGTCCATCGATTGGCGTTCGGGTTCCAAGTTTGCCCGTGTTTGTGTGTGTCTTGTTTGGCGTGCGTGAGCCGAACTACGACAGCTCTGATTCTCGTTCCAGACGAGATACGTAGGCATAGGACGCGATGTCCTAGCGAGCCCTCTCCTCTTTTACCCCACCTGTGTTGTCTTCGGTGTGTGTGTGTGTGATGTTTGTTTAGCAACCTATTCTTTCTTTAGAGCGTGGATCCCGTCGAGTACGACGGACGTGAGGGGTGCTAATACCTTCCCCTTGCGTAACCGACTCCCGATCCCTTTCTCTTTGGTCACGAGACCATGCTTTTCCAGGTTTACTCTGAGCGTTTCCTTTCCCTCTTTTGGGATAAATAACGCACGGTGGCGGCTCTGTGTTGTTCTGTTTTAGCCCGCCGGTTGTTTTTTTCGCGGATGCGACAACTACGTGTCGATGCTTCAGAACAAAAACCCCAGATCTTTTGTCTGGTCAGGCAGTGGAGAGGGTTCCACCTTTCTGAACCCCCACGCCTTGTCATGAGCTCACCCCGTCCAGGGTTAAGAGCTATGAGGTCTTATCCTCATTACCCTTTTTGCATGAGCGTTCCTAAAACGCAAACAACTCATTGATTTTTCTTCTCCTAAGAACACGTTTACTCCTTCTACTACAGGCGAGTAAGTCTCCAAAGGTCGAGCATCCGGTAGATTGCGTAGTAACGTCGTTCATCCCAAAACTTAACCCGTAGTTAGCCGAACTACGGCTTGCTCTGATTCTCATTCCAGATGAGATACGTAGGCATAAGACGCGATGTCTTAGCGAGCACACTTCCCCTTAACCCATAGGCAGCCGAGCTACGAAGACTCTGATTCTCATGTTCAGATGAGATACGTATGCAGTGGATGCGACATCCGTGCGAGTCACTTCCTTTTAACCCCTCCTTTAGTAAATAGTACATTAGATAAACCCACACCCTTTAGACAAGAACTACAAGAGTGGATCCCGTAGAGTACTACAGATGCGTATGGGTGCTAATACCTTCCCTTCGCATAATCGACTCCCGAACCCAAGATTTGGTTGCGAGACCTTGCCTTTTCCTTTCCTTTTTCCAGGTTTACTTCGAGCGTTTCCTTTCCCTCCTTTGGGATAAATAACGCACGGTGGCGACTCTTCTGTCTTTTCTTTTTCGCCGGTTGTTTTTTTTCGCAGGTAGGTTGCGACAGCTGGCAACTCTGCTGGGGACCCTGTTTCCCTAAGCGAGTCCCTCCTAGCTTTTGTAGGTTTCTTGTTTGTTGGGTGTTCATTCTTTTGTACAGTTATTTATTTTTCAGCATTTTCCTGCTTTATTGCATTGTGTACATATCATTGTTGTGTCTGTTGGCTCTGTTGGTTTGTTTGTTTGTTGGGATGGGATGTGCTACAAGAGGTAAAAGGCCCAATACACAGGCTATGAGTGAACTTTAGGACACCTAGGAATAGAGTGATTCATGGGAAGCGGGTGGTATGGCGCCACTTAGCGGAACATGGTATCACGAGCAGTTCAGATTCTGATGGGGTATTATCGTTGCATACACCTGGTGTGCATATGATGATATTCTTGAAAGGATTGTTTATCCTGCGTTTCTCTTGACCTTACCCTGGCCTAGATTACACCCGTGAGTGGGGCGGGAATGAATCATTTACAGGTACTGATGGTGACTTGTTCTGTTGGTGACTATTGTTCGGTTCTTGTTGGTGACCGTTGGTTCTGAAGTATGGGTTCTGAGTTGATGACTGTGTTCTATGGTTCCAAATTCATGCCGAAGTGCTGATCCGGTATTATATTCCTCAGTGGGTTTCTCTCCAGGCAGTGCAACCTGACAGATGTTCAAGCAGATACAGCAATCCTGATTGACATGCCTTTGCATTGCATAACATCATCTGCATATTTGCATCCAACATCTCATGCTTATTCATTTGCAGGGTATTCCCTTTTTAAGGGGGGTGCCTTAAAATTGAATAAGCAGCGCATCGCATACCATGCATATTAACCCTTTTCTGTTTTGCAGGTGTCACCGTAGTGTCTAAAGTTTGTTCCCTGTTTCAGGCATTATTGGTCCCAAGCGAGTCCACAGGTACCCGACAAAGGAAAATCGTCCGCAACTAGCGATGGACCAGGTACAGAAAGAGCTGGCTGATATGCATGAAAGGATGGATCAGTTCATGACATTGATGACTGGTATGGCAGAAGGCCAGGAAAAGCTGAGGGAGTTGGTTGAGCAACCGAGGCCCAATCCAGAGGTAGAGATACCAAATGCTGAGGGAAACCCTGGTAACCCTGGGAACGCTGATAACCCTGTGAACACTGGTAATGCGGGTAACGCAAATGTTGATGGAAACCCGGGTAATGTTGGCAACACGGGGAATGTTGGAAATGGTATTGGCGGAAGGTACAATGTGAATCAAGGAATTCGGATTAACGGGCGCCCCGTTACTGAAGATTATCAGTATGATCAATTCTCTGCGCACGACGAAGCTCACGAGACCACTCGTCGTATGGATGAGCTTGCTGAAAAGCTCAAATCTCTGGAGTCTCAAAATTCATTAGGTTTTGATGTCACAAATCTTGGTCTGGTTCAGGGAGTAAGGATTCCTCACAAGTTCAAACCCCTTACTTTTGAGAAATACAACGGGGCTTCTTGCCCACGCACTCATCTCCAATCTTATTTGGGAAGGTTGGGAGCTCACACGGAAGATGAAAAGCTGTGGATGTACTATTTTGAAGACAGTCTAACTGGAGCTTCTCGTGAATGGTATTCTCATTTGTCCCGTACTACCATCAAGAGCTGGAAAGACTTGGCAGAGGCTTTTGTCAAGCAATATCAATACAACTTGGACTTGGCTCCAAATCGGACCTTATTGCAAGGAATGTCTCAGACTGCCAAGGAGACCTTTAGAGAATATGCTCAGCATTGGAGACAAATTGCTGCGTCCGTCCAACCCCCTATGTCTGAAAGGGAGATGGCGGACATGTTCATGAACACTCTTCAAGGCAATTATATTGAGAGATTGGCTGCTTGCCCGTCAATCAGCTTTGCAGAGATAGTAGTTGCTGGAGAAAGAATCGAGAGTCTGTTGAAGATGGACCGAATTCAAGACAATAGTGCTCCTAAGAAACCGTTTGCTGGTAACGGTCAGCGAAGAAGAGAAGGCGAGACAAGCGCTGTGTATGCCGGCAGAGGCAGGGGCAAAGGACGCCCTAATTATTATCAAGATCAAGTGGCCGCAATCACTATTCCTACACCTGCTCCTCAACCGCAACAGCAACCGCAGTATCATCCTCAACAACAACCTAGGTACAACAATCAACAACAAGGAGGTAATCCGGGTCAGCAGAGACACTATCAACAACGTCCAAGGCAGACAGACCAGGTCATTGAGCCAATCCCAATGCCTTATTTTGTATTACTCCCCAGGCTGATTGACCTGAATCTGGTTACGTTAAGAACTCTGGCTCCACCAATCGATCCCAATAATCTGCCCAGAGGTTATGATGTCAACGCCAGATATGCTTTTCACTCCAACGCACCTGGCCATACTACAGATAATTGCAAGGCTCTCCAGCTAAAAGTACAAGATTTGAGAGACGTCAAGGCTATCAATTTTTCTTCGGTGCCTAATGTTATCCAAAACTCGATGCCAGCCCACGGCGGGCAAAGGATTAATGCTGTTGATAGCGGGGAAATTTTGAATTTGGTTTCTGATGTGACTAAAGTGAAGACTTCGCTATCGGTGGTCAAAGACCGACTTTTGAAAGGACAGATTTTCCCGGGCTGTGGGGAAGAGTGCAGAAATTGTTAAGCTGCCGAGAACGGATGTGACAGTTTGAGAAGGGGTATTCAGCAACTGATAGATGAAGGTTGTCTTCAGTTCGATCAGACCCGTCCAGTGAAGAATGATGTGTCGACAGTGACGATTTATTTCACTCCTGAAGAAATAAATGTTCCCGAGAGACCCGCTCCGACAATAATATATTTCCCAGAAAGTACATAACCAACAATGGTGAACATCGAAAGTCCAACACCAGTTACAATTTACTCTGACAGCCCTCAACCGGCTTTGGTTAGTCCGGTCACCATCACGGTACCAGGACCTGTTCCGTATGAGAAAGACAATGCTATCCCGTGGCACTATGGGGCTGATATCTACTGCCAGGGGCAGAAAGTTAACAGGGAAGACATTGACATTGGTAGCTCCGCTGTAGACAATGTTGGAGGAGTTGGTGGCTTCACTCGCAGTGGACGCCTGTTTGCACCATCAACATTGCGCACGAATACTGAAGCTGAGGCAGCTGCCAAGGCTAAAGGAAAACAGGTAGCCACCGAAGAGGTTACTACTGAGGAAGCTCCTCCTAAGACCGCATTCGAGAAGGAAGTGGATGAGTTTATGAGGATTATCAAGAAAAGTGACTACAAGGTAGTCGACCAGCTAAATCAGACACCCTCAAAGATCTCCATTCTCTCATTATTGATGTGCTCTGAGGCTCACAAAGCAACCTTGTTGAAAGTACTAAATATGGCCTATGTTCCACCAGAGATAACTGTTAACCAGTTGGAGTCGGTAGTTTCAAATGTAAACGCTGGCCATGGGCTAGGTTTCACCGACTATGACCTGACATTTGAGGGCAGGAATCACAACAAAGCTTTGCATATCACAATGGAATGCAAGGGGGTGGTGCTTTCCCATGTTTTGGTTGATACAGGCTCTTCTCTGAATGTTCTTCCAAAGAAAGCCTTAATGAAGTTGGATTGTGATGGCATCATCCTGAGGCCAAGTAATTTAGTTGTGAGGGCTTTTGATGGCTCTAAGAGAGTTGTCTTTGGCGAAGTTGAGTTGCCAGTTAAGATTGGACCGTAGGTGTTCAAGAGCACCTTTTATGTGATGGATATCCAGCCTGCCTATAGCTGTCTGCTAGGTCGGCCCTGGATTCATGCCGCCGGTGTTGTTACTTCTACCCTCCACCAGAAGCTCAAATATGAACTAGAGGGCCAGGTCGTCACTGTCTGTGGTGAAGAAGATATTTTTGTTAGCCACCTGTCTACCTTTAAGTATGTGGAGATGGATGGCGAGATGCATGAGATGCTGTGTCAGGGCTTCGAGGCCATAAACATCAGTGAGGTCGCGCCCAAAGCTGTTTTTTCACCTAAGACTGAGAAGGTCGGGACTTCTATCTCTTCATACAAGCAAGCTGTTGAAGTGGTTAAAGCTGGTAATGCCCAAGGCTGGGGCAAATTTGTGGAACCGATAATCAAAGAAGACAAGTTTGGATTGGGGTTTACTCCGGAGTCTCAGAAGAATGAAGCCGGTACTTTCTCCAGCGGGGGTTTGGTTTCCCCCCACATCGTCAATGCTGCAGATGAAGACAAGGCTGACAACGACTGTGACTTAGATAGCTGGATTCGACCGTGTGTCCCGGGAGAAAAGCTCAACAATTGATTGTCTAAAAAAGTCGTCTGGGTTACTCTACTGAAAGAGTAATTTTTATTGTTTTCCTTTTTACATGCATAATAAAGTCTTACACTTTGCCCAAGGTGTAATGACTCATCTGTAGGGCCACCCATTTAGTTGCATTTCGCAATTATTTTCATCATCAATAAATGACAGCTTTTGCAAACAATTTTGTGTTCTCTTTCTTTCAGTTATTTTCTACTTTTACAGAAAAACAATAAAAAATGGCAATGTTTCTTTTTTTCGTTTTCTTTCCTTTCCAAAAAAAAATCTCGTAAAGCATGATCCTCCATCAAACAGAGATGATCACCCGGATCTCACTGCTAACGACACTGCTATGGCCAAGTATGACTTCGACAATCCTATCTATCAAGCCGAAGAAGAGGTTGAGGAAGATTGTGAATTGCCTGAAGAGTTAGCCAGGTTGTTGAAACAGGAGGACCGAACTACTACACCTTATCAGGAGGCGATTGAGACCGTCAACATTGGTACCGAATGCGACAAGAAAGAGATCAAGATCGGGGCTAGTCTACAGTCCGAGGTGAAAGAACAGTTGATCAGTATGCTTCGTGAGCACGTCGACATCTTTGCTTGGTCCTATCAAGATATGCCAGGTTTGGATACATACATCGTTGTACACAGGTTACCGTTGAATGAAGATATGCTGCCGGTGAAGCAGAAGTTACGCCGAACTCATCCTGACATGGGGATGAAAATCAAAGAAAGCGGTAAAATGCGGGAAAGATAAAGGATCATGTACTTGACTGTGTTAGAAAGGTCAATGGGTTGTGTGCTCGGTCAGCATGACGAGTCAGGTCGAAAAGAGCATGCAATATATTACCTTAGCAAAAAGTTTACCGACTGTGAACAAAGATACTCACTGCTCGAGAAAACTTGCTGCGCTTTGGCATGGGCTGCTCGCCGACTAAGACAGTATATGTTGACTCACACGACTCTATTGATATCAAAGATAGGTCCAGTCAAGTATATTTTTGAAAAGCCGACGCTTACCGGAAAGGTTGCTAGGTGACAAATGATATTGACAGAGTATGACATCCAATACACTTCACAAAAAGCCATCAAAGGAAGTGTCTTGTCAGACTATCTTGCAGAGCAATCGATTGATGATTACCAACCTATGAGGTTCGACTTTCCTGATGAGGACATCATGTTTCTCAAATCGAAAGATTGCGAGGAACCACTCTTGGAGGAGGGGCCTGACCCTGAATCCAAATGGATTATGATGTTTGATGGGGCGGTCAATGTCAATGGTCGCGGAGTTGGTGCAATGTTGATCACGCCGGAGGGGGTTCATATGCCATTTTGTGCCAGAATAACCTTTCCCTGCACCAACAATGAAGCCGAATACGAAGCTTGTATCCTAGGACTTGAGGAAGCCGTCAACCTACGGATTAAAACCCTGGATGTATACGGGGATTCAGCTTTGGTCATCAATCAAACCAACGGGAAATGGTATACACATCAGCCTTATTTGGTTCCTTACAGAGACTACACGAGAAGATTGTTGACTTTCTTTACGACGGTGAAGCTGCATTACATACCTCGTGAAGAAAACCAATTTGCTGATGCTTTGGCTACCTTGTCTTCGATGATTAAGGTGCTATGTGGGAACTACGTACCCAGAATTGATGTATCCCTGATTGATATACCCGCCTATGTCGGGAGTATCAAGTTGGTGAATTGGTACTCAAAAGAATTCTTCCTCCCAACACAGATCACATGGGCAAATGGACACCGAACTATGAGGGTCCATACGTGGTTAAAAGGGTTTTCTCTGGAGGAGCTTTGATGCTAACAACCATGGATGGCGAAGACTTCCCATCCCCTGTCAACTCAGACGCAGTTAAAAAAAATACTTCGCATAATTGACTCGCTGGACAAAAGAAAGAGAGTCCAGGCAAAAAAGGGCGTCCCGACGAACCAAAAAAAAAAATAAAGAGGTTCGGGCAAAAATTAGGGATATAAAAATAAAAAAATGTACACTCGGTGAGTCGAAAACTTGAAAGGGCGGCTCAGGCAAAAAAGGGTATCCCGGTGGATTGAAAACCCAAAAGGGCGGTCCACACAAAAGAGGGAATAAGCGAATAACTGCGATCGGAGATCATCTGTGTTATATCACCGTTTCGTTCAATCCGGCAATCTTCGAAGGTTAAGGATCGACTAATCATCCACTTCAGAAAGCAAGATGAGTAGAGCGTCTTGAGGTCATACGAGCCATAGCAGAGTCGAAACTCAGTGGGATCCCGTATCCACATTGCCATTAGGATAATTTTCTTTTGTTCAATTTATAATGATCGCCTCTTTTCAGGGATCAACTTCCTGATGTACTCGCCTATTCCTGGCACAAATTTTTCAACCAATAAAAGTCAAATAATTCAGCTAAAGAGCCTCTTTATTTTTCATTTATTAGTTTGTTTGCAAAAGATATCTGAATTCTTGATGAAACATATTGCATCTGAACATAATGGCGGCTTTTGCAGATGATTTGCACAGGAAAACACTTAAAATTGCTTTGAATGTGCTTAATCCCAGACGGTGAATTCAAACCGAGCAATTCCCCCGGGACATATGTGTGTGTTTGCAGGTCACAAGAACCGGATGCCAAGTCATGAATCCTCATCCCCAAGCGGTTGACAAAGTCTCTCCTCAGCAGAGCATGTCCCCCCAGTAGAGTTGCACCTTGTATCCCCAGCAACAGCGAAGTAGTTGCATACCCAACAAACAAGAGGGTGGTGTCCCCAGTGTTCATCTCATTCCCCAGCAGATTTATTTTTAACAGATTTGTTTTGATCCTCCACCTGAGGACGATTAGCAAGTTCATATCCCCAGCAAAGGTCGATTCCTACGACATTTCCCCAGGAAGTGCTTTCCCCACAGACTCTCCTTACAGAGCCTCGCCAAACAAAGTTTCCATAGTTGATACTTCCCCAGCAAGGTCAACTTTCCAGAAAAAAGCCGATTTATTTTCGGTGGCTCCCCGGTCCCGGCAGACGGATCGTTCCGCACAGCGCATTCAAGGATTGATACAGCGATCCGTTCCCTACCGGAGCTTGCTTCCCCAAGCAGATTTCCTTTTACACCATGCATAACATTTGCATTTGCATGCATATCAAGCATACATATAAGCTGATAAACAGGTTCTTCAAAGCAGACCGAAGAATTGCTTTACAACCAAAGTCATGAGATTCAGCCAGAGGATCAAGTGTGTGTGATCCAGCATGAGGGTCATTTCGAAGATTCAGCCTGAGAATCGTTTTCCAATGAGCCAACCTGAGGTTCAATTTGAATTTTCAGCCAGAGAATCGCCTACAAGCGTTATTTCCAGCAAACCAGCTAGAGGAGTAGATTGACAGTTCAACAGAAAATCAATCTATAAGAGGGTCCAGCCCGCGGATCGCAATTTAAAAACAAAAGTCTAATTGAAGAGTCGTTACAGCATGTTCTAGCCTGAAGAATATGTACGAAGCCCAAAAGTGGAGTATTCTCGGAGCTGCATATCTAACATGAAGGTTGGGTGTAGATTTCGAAAGAGGGTCAACCAACGCATGCCTCAGATGCGAGATCCTGATGATGGGAATTTATCATCAAAACGAAGTAGATCTAGCCAGAAGATCGAAGTCAGGTCTAGCCCGAAGATCGGAAATAGATTCAGCCAGAGAATCAAAGAGAATAGATTCAGCCAGAGAATCGAAACAAAGTAGATCTAGCCAGAAGATCAAAGAAGATCTAGCCAGAAGATCGAAGTCGATTCAGCCATAGAATCGAAGAGAATAGATTCAGCCAGAGAATCGAAAGAAAGAAGATCTAGCCAGAAGATCGAAGAAGATCTAGCCAGAAGATTAAAACCGTATCCAACCCGAGGATCAAAATTAATATCCAACCAGAGGACTAAATTGAGTATAGATTCAGCCAGAGGATCGAAACTCCAAGAAGCTTGAACATCATCCAGGACACTTTGTGGGTTCTATTTAGATGATCAGTCAACACAAGGGAAGGACTTAAGTTACTTCCAACAGGGGTCTATTCGTCAGTCAAAACGTTAATCTTGAAGGAGCAAAAGTTTGTTCATGAGCTGTCATGCTCGCTAGGCGAGCAGAATGGGTCGCCTAGCGAGTCCCAAGAAAAGCCACCAGAATCACTTACGCTCAGAGGAATTTCTTGAACTGTCATGCTCGCTAGGCGAAGCCCACGTGTTTTTAAAAAAAAACGAAAAAAAAAAGAAAAAAATAAAAAATAAAAATAAAAATAAATAAAATATAACAGAAATTTTTTGAACTTGGGCCTCTCTCATTTGAGCCCACAGGTCCACAAAAATCAGGTTATAAATTCAGAGTTTTAGTGAAACAAAAGGTCATTCTATTCCTATTACCCTGACTGGGAAAAAGATAGTGAGAGAAGAGCTAACAGAGTTCAGAGCAACCTCCAGAGACTGAAGGAAACTCATCTGCAAAGAACCAATTCCATCTCATATAAACCCTCAGATTGCTTTGCAAACCCAACCGGGCAATTCAATTTCATTCGATCTCTCCAGTCAGGTTTGCCTTATTCCCATTACTTTATGCGTTTAATTTGAATGCTCTGAATGTATGAGGTATTATAGGTGAATTTGATACCCTTTTGATGCATGTGTTTGACAAGAGGTTTAGGCCTCCTACCCTTGGTTGCTTTTTGTGAATTTTAATGGCATGATTCATGTGGTTACATTTTGATTTGGGGGCAACTCTTGATTACCCTATCTTGTTTCTCTAACCTGTTTGTTGAGTTTTGTTTTGTAAGGGCTCATATGACTCTTGCAGAGATGGCTTGCCTGGTGTTCCACTTTATTTGTGGGATACCACCTGGAGGTTTAGCCTGATTACCTGTACTGACTCGCTTTCTTTGATGGTGCTAGCTTGAGAGATCTCTGGGTTTCTTATCTCTTTATTTGCTGTTGCTTCGGATCTTTATCCGTACGGTAGACCTCTCGATCCCTTTATTTTTCCCGCATTTTACCGCTTTCTTAGCTGGAAGACCTCGATAGGAGGCAATGTTTTGTGTGTTTACTTTTGTGCCTAAAGACCTCCCAGGGGAGGCACCAGTGCTGAAGACCTCCATGAAGAGGCAATTGACGGATAAAAGGGATTAGTAATCAATCCCCTGTTATTCAGTGCGTCGTTCTTTAAGATCACACTACGTGTCAATGCTTCAGAACAAAAACCCCAGATCTTTTGTCCGGTCAGTCAGTGGAGAGGGTTCCACCTTTCTGAACCCCCACGCCTTGTCATGAGCTCACCCCGTCCAGGGTTAAGAGCTATGAGGTCTTATCCTCATTACCCTTTTTGCATGAGCGTTCCTAAAACGCAAACAACTCATTGATTTTTCTTCTCCTAAGAACACGTTTACTCCTTCTACTACAGGCGAGTAAGTCTCCAACGGTCGAGCATCCGGTAGATTGCGTAGTAACGTCGTTCATCCCAAAACTTAACCCGTAGTTAGCCGAACTACGGCTTGCTCTGATTCTCATTCTAGATGAGATACGTAGGCATAAGACGCGATGTCTTAGCGAGCACACTTCCCCTTAACCCATAGGCAGCCGAGCTACGAAGACTCTGATTCTCATGTTCAGATGAGATACGTATGCAGTGGATGCGACATCCGTGCGAGTCACTTCCTTTTAACCCCTCCTTTAGTAAATAGTACATTAGATAAACCCACACCCTTTAGACAAGAACTACAAGAATGGATCCCGTAGAGTACTACGGATGCGTAGGGGTGCTAATACCTTCCCTTCGCATAATCGACTCCCGAACCCAAGATTTGGTTGCGAGACCTTGTTTTTTCCTTTCCTTTTTCCAGGTTTACTTTGAGCGTTTCCTTTCCCTCTTTTGGGATAAATAACGCACGGTGGCGACTCTTCTGTCTTTTCTTTTTCGCCGGTTGTTTTTTTTCGCAGGTAGGTTGCGACAATATCAAAGCAATGTTCTTCAAATAATCTTTAATCAAATGAAATTATAGAACTACTGTATCATATCGTCTTGTATCTTGAAAGATCAATTTTGAATTGACAATACTAGCATAAGAACTTTCAAGTACCTACAAAACAATTGATAATAATTTCTAGGTACTTTAGGTCCTTGTTGGTTAGTTCCCTTCTTTACCCACATATACTCACCATAAGGCATACTATAGTTTCTTATTTAGCAATATTTGGGGGTATGTCCTTTTGACTTATAATAATAACAAGTAGGTCTAAAAACATGATTTCTTTTATAGATATAAAAGTTGTTTCTATCATAGGGTCTTTTATGATGGTATACAACATGTACTTTCTTTGATTCTTTATTGTTGAATTTGCTAGTAGCCTTTACAAAGATAATTTGACTTGTACTAAGTTTATCAAAATTAGAAAAGTCAAGTCCATATTTATTACTTGAATATCTTAGACTACTTAACACATTTTCTAAACCAATTTGAAATTTTTCATATTTCTTGATCACTTGGTTTAGTTCAATAATTTTGGATTCATGATCTTGACATTTATTGCATATAGAATTTTTGATTTTTTTTCTAATTCCACTTTTGTGTCATTAGCCACACTTTCTAGATTTAAAACATTTTTCTTTTGTTTTGAGCATTATCTAAAAAGTTTAAAAAATTATTCATGTAATTGATGAAAAGCATTTTGTAATTCATCATATGAAGGTTTATCATCAATTTGAGAATCACTAAACTCATGTTCTTCATCACTTGAATGATATAATACCATCAATGCCTTATTTGCATGATCTCCATCTGAAATGAACTTATTTCATTGTATGCTACATATGATTTCTTTGGCCTTTTGTCCTTCTTGCTTTTTAATTTATTATTCTTTTCATATGTAGGAAATTGACTCTTGACATGTCATCTTTTTCCACATTCAAAGTAAGTAACCTTCCTTCTTGGTGCTTCTTTCAGACTTATTTCTTGTCATTTCCTTCTTTAATAACTTTTCAAATTTCTTATCACTAGTGGATTGAGATCCATCCTATTGATCACTATCATGGTATTTGACTATACCTTTTAAGGTAATATTTTTATAATTCTTTTCTTGATCTTCATGCTTCTCCAATCTTTCAAGTTCTATATCATGTTCTTATAATTTACCGAACAATGTTGCAGAAGAAATTTTAGAGATTTTTCTTTTTTGATATTGCTGTCACTTTTGGTTGCCATGTCTTTGTCAAAGATATAAGAATATTGAGATAAAATATATCATTTGTAAAATATTTTCCTAGAGCCACTATAACGAAAAACGCCTTTTTCCTGAGTTGAAAAAGAGGTTTTACCACGGTTTCACACACGAGATAACAAATGACATCATGAAAAGTGCACACTTTATCTATCGATTTTAAAAAATCTGGGTTCGATCCCCTGGGAGACTGTTAGATACTCAAAAGTGCTTATTTGAGCTATCAAATATGGGCATCTTTCACTCCATTTCCTTGCTAAAGTGTTCGAAACCACCTTTGTTTTTGATGAATTGCAATACAATGATAAACGATCTTGGTACCTTTGATTTGTGTGTTATTGTGCAGGAATTAGGCATGAAATAATAGAAAATGAAGCCACAAGAAAGTTGGCAAAGGGACCAAAAAAAGGATGCATTCATCAGCTTGCTCGCTAGGCGAGGGCTGTGGCGAAGAGCTCGCTAGGCGAGCGCCCAGCGAGAACCCAGCGAAGAGCTCCAGTATTTTACAGTAGCAAACATCAACAAACTCGCTAGGCGAGCAGCCAGCGAAGGGTGTAGCGAACACGTCCAGACTTGGTCAAAAGCGCAGCCAACACTCACTCGCTAGGCGAGCCATTAGCGAGCTCCCAACGAGCAATTCCAGTAGCAAAACCTCCTAAGCTCGCTGGAGCGAAGGGTGAAGCGTGGGCTTCGTCTAGCGAAGGTTTTGTTCGCCTAGCGAACATGCCAATCTGGCAAAGGACATTTCGTTGGGCGCAGGTGCCTCAGGTGCCTCATTTTGGGGCTCGCTAGGCGAGCCATTCTGCTCGCCTAGCGAGCATGACAACTCAGTAGCAGCACTATAAGTAGCAAGGACTACTTTTTGGAGCCATACTCTACACCTCCATACTTTTGTACTTTTGAGATATTTTTCCAGCATTGCTCTAGAGATACTTTGTGACCTAGAAATCATTTCTCTTCATCTCTTAACAATCTTTCATAAAAAGAAGGTGGATTCCCATCCAATCTCGATTATTCGACTCGGATGTTGATCAACCTTCTTCCGAAACTTGTTGACCAAGCTACCATGAAAATGAGTAGCTAAGTTCTTCATTTTTGTCAAGGTTAGATGTAGATGATCATTAGCTTTGTGTGTAAATGGGATGATCTTCATTTGTAAACTCTTTAATGGTGAATATATGGTGAAAACTTTGTTTTATTGAAAACTCTTTGTGTTGGTTTATGATCGAGAGATGTTTACCAACTCTTTACCTAGGTTTTCATCCAATCTTGTTTGTTAGCTAGAGATAGTAATGAATGATTTTGTTCACCATAAGGTTGAACCAAAAAGTTGTCATTTTGATAGATTGTGTTAGAGATAAACAATGGATCAAAATGGGAAAACTCACAATGTGTGTTAGAGATAAACACATTGGGAGGACTTTGTGAAATAGTTTATCATCTATTGGAGTTTATAAGTTTTGTTGATCGAACATATACATGCAAAGTGATCGTCGAACCCTAACTTTGGCAATATTTCTCAAATATTAAAACCAAATCTTTTACCGCATTTTATCACACTTTTATGCAAGATACCGTGACTAAAACCAAAAATCCCCTTGTTACTACGAGTTAAGAATTGAAACAACTGTTGAAAGGCGGTGATATCTCACAATCCCTGTGGAGACGATAACAAAAACCCGACACTAAAAATACAACCAACAGAGACCTTTATGGAATTCTGAAATGGTGATAACATATGTCCCATCACTTTTGACATTTCATCCACGGATATACCAGATTTTCACATCGATTATCTCATAAAATCGACAGGTAAAATAACTTTGAGTTTATTAAATCTAATGTGGATTGCTTATTTCACTAAACCATATACTGAAAATATAAATTCTCAAAATTGGTTAGAAAAATAATTATATGAACAATTGTGTTATATTTGAAGAACGAATTACATTGATTAGTGATTTTAAAGCATCATGCAACTCATCATTCATCTCGCGTTTTTTTATGGTTAAAATCTATTCAATGTTTCATTAAATAACAATTTATTAAATTATTATATTATTTATATAAAAAATTATTAAAAAATAAATTATCCTAGTTAATAATTCCACGTAATTAATATAATTTTTAAATCGTAATCATCACGGCAACTTATGTCATCAAAATTAAATGACCAAAATAGTTTTGTAATACGAGGACCAATCGTTTAAAATGCTAAAACTAGAGGATCAAAAATATATCTAAACCATTTTAATTTTTATTGTAATTGTGAAAATGTCATGTTGATTATACTATAAGATAATTATTGTTGTAGTCGGGCTAAATTGGATGCATGTAACTGTTATTATCACCTTTATTACAAAAAAAAAAAACTAGTTAAAAACTCATGTAATCTGAACATGCAAGATTATTTATATTTTGGATAGTCATATTGGAAATATAATTTTTACCTGTTTACCACAGTAAAATCATATGAAAAATGTAAAGTTAATGAACTATTAAAGCATCTAAAATGAAATAAAGTGCCTCATTAGCCACACATGGCTAAAACAGCTAAGACAAGTAAAAGTCTAGCATAGCATTCTTCAATAAAAGTCCACAACTATATACTACATAAATACAAAAAGACTGCATGCTCGTTTAATTTGTTAAAACACTTCCTGTTAAGTTCAGAAAATGAAGTGGAAGTAGTTGATATAGCTTTCATAATCTGCAATATTAAGATACGAAGGAGTCAATATTTATAGTAAGTGTGATTTATAGGTAAATTGATAACATGAAAAGAATACCTCAGAAAAAGCTATTTTCAAAAAATAGGTTTGATTCAGAAATGGAAGGAAGTAGGTCGTACCTGCATTACAATATTTATTTTTTAGTCCTCGTATAAATATATTAGTATATATAAGATTAAAATATATATGTAATTGTTTCCTAGGAATACTTCTTTAAAGAGAACATTCGCTCTTTCAGTTAAGATGTATTTTTTCTTATTATGAGGTTTTTTATCCTTGAAATAGTCACATTTAATTGACTATGACTAAAATATATTTAGACAAATATAAATTTATATAGTTTAATGATTTTCCTTGAGATTTGTTTATAATAGTAGAAAATGAGACAATTGATTATGAAAAAATTTGAGTTTTTTTTGGAAGTGGTGAAGTTGAGCCACTTTGTAATCTAATTTTTTTATTAGAGGAACAACTTTCTATTGATCCAAATATATAAAACATTGATTGATGCATCAACAATATCAATTCTAGTTCTTCAAGGTATAATTGGAAAAAATTTCTTGAAATCATAACAAATACAACAATTTTTCCTCCAAAAATTTGTTTTTGTGCAATCTTGTCACCACTCACAATAACCTTTAATGATTTGTCAAGAACTTTAAAATAAAATTTGTGTCATGGGAACCTTGCCCCATATAATAATCTTGGTTAATTGCAAGAGCTCAGCAAAATTAGAATATTTTTAATGTTATAAATAGAAGATTCTAGAATTGTAATTAGAATTTTGAATTTGAAAAGAATTTTTCTAACACCTAGTAACAATAAAATTGTAATCCGTTGGATGTTCCAGACAAGATAATATGTCGTTTATAATACAAAGCAATAGAAAGAGTGTTGCACGTTAAAATTTTACCAATTCCACCGTAATCATATTATGGGTAAGTTTATTTTAATTTTAAAAAAATAAATTTTTTCTTTGTATTTTTTAAAATGAATTTTACAAAAATGTTTTTTAAAATATTATAAGTTTTTCTAAATTTATTTTTTATAAATTAAAAGATTGAATTGTTCATTGTATAATATAAATATACATTATTGAAGATCAAAACATAGTCAAAATCACAATTTAAAAAAAAAATTATATCTCAAAAATGATTTTTAGAAAAAGCTATTTGAAATAGCTTCAAATTAAGTGATTTTTTGAAATTTTGATATCCGAAAAAAGTTTCGATAAAATGACAAAATACCTAAAATAACATTTTAAAAATAACTATTCAAACAAAATTTTCATTCGAAGCTTTTATGAAAAATTTCTTTATAATTTTTTTTTACACTAAAATATATAACACTATAAAAATCATTTCTAAAAAAAGTCAAAACAAACGGGCCTTATACCTCTATTTTTTTTAATCTTTAACTCCTTGCATAATTTGTTTAAAATACCCCTCCTTTTCATCACTAACTCATTGCATAATTAATACCCCTCCTTTTCATCACTAACTCATTGCATAATTTGTTTTAAAATACCCATTTGTTCTTCTACATATAAAAAAAACTCATATGTAACCGAAATGCATGTTGTTAAATGAAATAGAATAAAATAAACATGTATGTAGTATGAAATTAATATTTGATATAAAGAGAATTTAAAGCTTGTCAGTGATTTAAACAACTGTTAGAAGATATCTTTTTGTGCAAAAGGATTATATTGTCTTTTTTGTTAGTGGAAACCATAGATATCAATACCTTTGGTATTTATATCGAATTATTTATTAATAATAAAAAAAAATTCTTTATTATGTTTGTCTAATAAAGTCCCTAGAATAGATAGTCCGTTTAATGTATCAAGTGTGACTTAATCATGAGATCACATTAAACATAAAGACACTATTCTTAAAGTATCTATAATCAAGCTTTATTGTCAAGTGGGATAATATTAAAACATTAAGACTATTATGTATATAGACTGATGATCACATCTCATGGATAATGGATAAGGAGTTATCAAGTCTTAAACATAGGTATGTTAAATACAAATTTAATAAAAATATTAATTTAAATATATATAAAAAAGTAGTACGCATGAGTGTCATCACAATCCCAACTTTAAACAATTATTCTTTCTTAAGAAACAAACTTATAAGAAGAGAATCGACAATACAATATTTTTGTATTAAAATGATTTAAAAATTTGAAATCTATTTATACATTCACTTTGACAAATAGAAGAACAATTCTTTTCATATTTGAATGTCTATTAAATCTAAGACAAAAATAATTTTTCCATAATACAATAACATTGTCAAAGTTTTATATTTTTGAAAGATAAAAAGTTCCATTGCCGGGAATCGAACCCGGGTCTCCTGGGTGAAAGCCAGATATCCTAACCGCTGGACGACAATGGAATACTGGTGTTTTGCCAATTACAACCACCCAAACCACTATTTCAATTTTAATTATTCTTCTAACTGTTAAGAGTAATATTTATACTGGATTGACCCGCTATGAGAATACTATATAGAATGTTATGCAAAGTGTCATAAGTTATTCTCATGGTGATAGTGGTGTATACCACCCTTCGACCTGAAACCACTATCACTACGCCAAAAACTGGAATAGACAGCGCCCCTTAGAGGGCACTTTATTACAAAAGCGCACTCTAAAGTGAAGAGAAAAAATAAGGAGCGAACAACTGGAATAGACAGCGCACTTTAGAGGGCGCTTTTGTAATAAAGCGCCCTCTAAGGTGAAGCGAAAAAATAAGGAGGAGATAGAGGGACAACAATACAGGGCGCTTTTTAGAAAGCGCCCTCTAAGGTTACCCTTAGAGGGCGCTTTTAAAAAAGCGCCCTCTAAGTCCATGTGCATTTCCAGTTTATAAAGCGCTTTTGGAAAGCCTTAGAGAGCGCTTTTAGAAGCGCCCTCTAAGGCCCCCTTTAGAGGGCGCTTTGGTAACAAAGCGCCCTCTAAAGTGAAGCCAAAAAAAAATGGAGGGACAACAATAGAGGGCGCTTTTGTGAAAGCGCCCTCTAAGGTTACCCTTAGAGGGCGCTTTTGAAAAAGCGCTCTCTAAGTCCATGTACATTTCCAGTTTATAAAGCGCTTCTGGAAAGCCTTAGAGAGCGCTTTCATAAGCGCCCTCTTAGGCCCCCTTTAGAGGGCGCTTTTTTTCCACAAGCGCCCTCTAATGTCCCCTTTAGTAAACATTAAAATTATAACATACTGCGCGTTTTGTTATTTCACTATCTGTTATTAGCGTTCTTTTTCACGTTAGGGTTCTGAGGCGTTTTCCTTCCACCTCTGTTAGATCTACATGCGCGTTTCCTCCTTCTACCAATCAAAGGTACACGCTTTTCCCAATTACTGTTTTATGTTATTGCTTTGTTTTAGCTTTGCCCAATTTCTGTTTTACCTTATTACTGCGCGTTTCCTCCTTCTACGTTTGTTTCGACCATGATAGCGGATGCACTAGGAAATTGACGGTTGGTTTTTAGTGACCATGATTGCGGATGCAATGGGTTATACGACCTATGAACATCTGATTTTGTGTCAACACCAGTATCATTAGAAACCTAGGTCCAAATGTGTTTGAACTCTTCTGAAATTGTTTTTTATTTATTCTAATTAGTAATGGATAATACATGGATGTCTTCCAATCGATTGTCGAGAGAGTACGAGAATGGGGTATCAGAATTCGTTAAGTTTGCCGTTGCGCACGCCGAAGACCCCAGTAGAATGATATGTCCTTGCTTGGGTTGTTGTTATGGGAAACAGGTTGACGCAGTTCAGTTGACATCGCATCTAATGAGGCATGGAATTGATCGAAGTTATACATGTTGGAATTTGCATGGTGAGAAAAGTAACGAGAATGTTGAACCGGGGGATAGTACGACCTATGCCTCAAACTATAGTGGCGCAGATACATACGATTGTGATCGAGTTGAAGAGATTGCAGAAGCACTTGAAGGAGATCTTAAGGATTGTCCCGAAATGTTTGAGAGGTTGGTAAGTGATGCAGAGAAACCTTTGTATGATGGTTGCACTAAATTCACAAGATTGTCTGCGGTATTAAAGTTGTACAACTTAAAGGCGGGCAATGGGTGGTCGGATAAAAGTTTCACAGAGTTATTAGCCCTTTTGAAAGATATGCTTCCTGAGGATAATGTTCTTCCCAATCGAACATATGAGACCAAAAAGATGTTGTGCTCTATTGGCATGAGCTATGATAAGATACATGCATGTCCAAACGATTGCGTTTTGTTTCGAAATGAGTATGCATCGTTAAATGAGTGTCCTAAATGCGGTGTCTCGCGATATAAGAACAAGTTGTCTCCAGCAAAGGTCTTGTGGTATTTTCCTGTTATTCCGAGATTTAGACGCATGTTTCGTAGTGAAACCGATTCAAGACACTTGACCTGGCATGCAGATGAAAGAATTATAGATGGAAAGTATCGACATCCGGCAGATTCACCACAGTGGTTGAAAATTGATAATGATTATCCTGAATTTGGAGAAGAATCAAGAAATCTTCGCTTGGCATTATCTACTGATGGAATGAACCCACACGGTATCCAGAGTATCTCACACAGTACATGGCCTGTGATTATTATGATTTATAACCTACCTCCATGGCTATGTATGAAGCGTAAGTACATGATGTTGTCTATGTTGATTTCTGGACCTAAACAACCAGGGAATGACATAGACGTGTACTTGAAGCCCTTAATCGAAGATTTAAAGATTTTGTGGGAGACCGGTGTGGAGGTTTATGATGGATATAGGAAAGAAAGTTTCAACTTGAGGGCGATGTTGTTTGGCACAATTAATGATTTTCCAGCATACGGAAATCTATCAGGGTATAGCATAAAAGGTCAATGTGCGTGTCCTGTTTGTGAAGATAAAACAGATTGGAAGCGCTTGGAGTTTGGTCAGAAGAATGTCTTTCTCGGTCATCGGAGATTCTTAAATTCAAATCATCACTACCGTGGATGGAGAAAGGCGTTCAATGGAGAGACAGAACAAGGCAGAGCTCCACCTATATTGACGGGTGATCAAATTTTTGAAAAGGTGAAAGATTTGGATACTCAGTTTGGCAAGCCTTTTGCCCACACACTTGTCAAAAGTGGGTGGAAGAAGAGGTCAGTTTTTTTTGAATTGCCGTATTGGAAGTCCTTGTATGTGAGACATTTTCTTGATGTTATGCATATTGAAAAAAATGTATTTGAAAGTGTTATTGGCACGTTACTCAATATACAAGGAAAGTCTAAGGATGGCCTTAAGGCAAGAAAGGACTTGATAGCGATGGGAATAAGAACTGAATTAGGACCCTTGAAGAAAGGAAAACGAACATATCTACCGCCTGCTGCTTATACTCTATCTAGAAAGGAGAAAAAAACATTGTGTAAGTTTCTAAGTGAAGTTAAAGTTCCAGAAGGGTACTCTTCAGATATTAGAAGACTTGTGTCTATGAAAGACCTCAAGTTAAAGAGTTTAAAGACCCATGATTGCCATGTTATAATGGAACATTTTCTCCCAATAGGTATACGTTCTATTCTTCCAGAAAAAGTAAGAAGCTCTATAACTAAGTTGTGTTCTTTCTTCAAGTCAATTTGCAGTAAGGTGATCAATCCTGCGATCTTACCAATGTTGCAAAAAGAAATCGTTATTACTTTGTGTGAGCTTGAAATGTTTTTTCCTCCATCATTTTTTGACATAATGGTACATCTAGTTGTTCATCTTGTAAAAGAGACACAATTGTGTGGACCAGCTTATATGAGATGGATGTACCCTGTTGAACGTTATATGAAAATATTAAAAGGGTACGTGAAGAACCGAAGTCGACCAGAAGGTTGTATGGTTGAAAGATACATTGTTGAAGAAGCGATTGAGTTTTGTACTGAATATTTGTCTAATGTTCAGTCAATCGGACTCCCCAAGTCTCATCTTGTCGAAAAGAAAGAAGGAAAAAATCTAATTGGAAATAAAATCGTGGCAGTATCAAGGGTCGAACGGGATCAAGTGCATTTGTATGTTCTGCACAATGAGAATGAGGTTGAGCCGTATGTTGAAATTCACAAGGATGTTCTCCGAGGTTTAAATCCCAATAGAAATGAAAATTGGATAGTACGAGAGCACAATCGATGTTTTATACCTTGGTTTAAGGATCATATTTATTCAAAGTATTATTCAGATCCCGCTTCAATAACAGAAAGGTTGAGATGCTTAGCATATGGTCCAAGTTTCCATGTTTTTTCTTATAGCGCATACGCGATTAATGGATACACATTTTATACCAAAGAACAAGATGATAAAAGTACTATGCAGAATAGTGGTGTCACCGTGGTAGCTGAAGCAATGCACATATCAAGTGTGAAGGACTTAAACCCCAAATTTGCAAATCTGTCGTATTTTGGTGTTATCGAGCGCATTTGGGTGTTTGATTATGAGAAGTTTCAGATTCCTATATTTGGTTGCAAGTGGGTTGAAAATAATAACGGCATTCGAATGGATAAGTCAGGATTTTTGCAAGTGGATCTTAATAGGGTGGGATACAAAGATGAGTCTTTTATTCTAGCCTCTCAAGCTAGACAAGTGTTCTATGTCAATGATCCGAAAAGTACGAAATGGTCTATAGTTCTTTTTTCCAACAAAGTAATTGATGAAAACACTGGAGATCAAGGTGATATTGATGTTGAGATTGAATCGTTTACCAGAAATGATCAAGATGAGAATATTATATCAAATGATTCATATATTAGAAATGATCATAATGAGGGTATTTGGATCAATCCAACCGTCCGTGTTGTTAAGAGACATGTAGAACATATTCCAACCAAGAAAAGAAAGAGAACTTAGTGAAAAAGGTACAGGTCAAATGATTTTAATTGTTTTCTTTATTACAGGTAAAATGACTTTTATGATTTTAATTGTTTTTACATTTGTCATCTGATTTTAATTGTTTTCTTTTTTACAGGTAAAATGATGATGCTGGATATTTGTTTAGATGGAGATGCTCTATTGTCGTCAAGCCTCATTCGCGTAGATGATGATGCTGGATATTTGAAAGTATCCCTCTACGACAATGGAACATGTCCATCTAAACATATATCAATTCTATCTTCAAAAGATAAGGGTTCAATGTTGGCAAGTTACATTGGTTTCCTTGTTCGACAACATATTCCGATTACATGTGATAATTGGAGAAGTCCGGACTTGAAGGTTGGCAAAGAAAAAATATGGTTGGAGATACAGGTACTTACCATATATTGTTATATGTTTTTTGTTGCATCAACTTTGCAGCCCTGTATTGTAGGCAGAATTTAGGACTTCTCAAAGGTGATTTCTTGTTACTTTGTCGTTCATAAAATACACCACTAAATTCTATGCGTTTAATTTTTAATTTTTTTTCATCAGGCTTGTGTCTCAATAGAGGATGGGTATCTACCTAAAGTTACTTTTGTAGTGGTCCAAAAGAGACATCACACCCGTCTCTTTCCTGTCAACCCCAAAGAGACCGATAGAAGTGGAAATATTATGCCAGGTTTTTTCAATATATTTCTCAACGCAGCTGGTATATATTATCATTTGAATTTATCACTTTTTGCTGATTTTGTTGTTCTAAATTGTCAAAGGAACCGTGGTAGACACCAGCATTTGTCACCCTAGGGAATTTGATTTTTACCTTAACAGCCATGCAGGAATTCAGGTAATATTAGCTATGTCATTTAACTTTATGCCATTGTTTACTATTTGTTGCTCAATCGCCTTTTGACAGTTCTGTGTTATTTGCATTTGGACGTGTTCTTTTTGCAGGGGACTACTTATGCTGCCATCTGTTGTTTTGGTTGAGCCTTATTTTGTATGGATGTGCGATAGAACTACTAGACAGCTTTTGGATATACAGAACATGTTTGCCACCATGGGTGGATGGGCGTTTTTGTTTAGTATTGGTTAGAACTACTAGACAGCTTTTGGATACAGTGGTCACTGGGTGTTGGTTGCTATGTTTTATTCTCTTAATTGTAGTACTTTGAGAATATGTTGTTGTATATTGTTGATCAAAGAATCATATATTAATGTTGTATATATGGAGGATTAATGTTGTATATAAATGGATTCATGTTGTATATATCAATGGATTAATGGTGTATAACATTGGATTAAAGGATGAAATCAATATGAATTTTACACTTTTGCAGCATGCGAACAGGTTACCAATTAAATATATATCCACTGTTTTTCAAACAAATTTTTTTAAAATAACTAACACTTTAGAGGGCGCTTTGTCCAGAAAGCGCCCTCTAAACACTTTACATTGACAACTTTAGAGGGCGCTTTTTCCTGAAAGCGTCCTCTAAACACTTTACATTGACAACTTTAGAGGGCGCTTTTTCCTGAAAGCGCCCTCTAAACACTTTACAATGACAACTTTAGAGGGCGCTTCTTCCTGAAAGCGCCCTCTAAACACTTTACATTGACAACTTTAGAGGGCGCTTTTTCCAGAAAGCGCCATCTAAACACTTTACACTGACAACTTTAGAGGGCGCTTTTTCCAGAAAGCGCCCTCTAAGGTGTCCCTTTATGGACCACTCCAGAGGGCGCTTTTTTCTTAAAGCGCACTATAATGTGGCCATTTTAGACAGCGCTTTCTCCAGGAGAACAAAGCGCTGTCTTTACCTATGCCAGCGCCAGATTAGAGGGCGCTTAAAAGCGCTGTTATAGGCCAAAATAAGCGCCCTCTTTTCCCTTATTTGGCGTAGTGTATGGACCCTAGATGTAGAGTCGAGTGCCTTATTGCTGATCAAACATTGTCCGTAACTGGATGGCCATAAAGATAGTTGATGGGTACTCCACGAAGCATGCTAAGGGACATGAGTGACCTAGATGAAATTTGCCCATCCTGCATAACAGGATAAATGTCTATGAGCCCAATATTGAACTGGACAAGGATGACACGGTTTATGCCTTGTGTTCAATATAGACATAAGGGCAAAAGGGTAATTATACACATAAGTATTATCACAAAAGGATTTGTCAGATCACATGATATTTTTGTGTCTTGGGTAGTAGTAATGTGTTGCTAGATACCGCTCACTGTTTATTATGTTAAATACGTGATTTAATATAATTGCCAATGCCGCGAAAACCTACAAGGTCACACACAAAAGGACGGATTGATGAGAGATAGAGTAACTAAGGAATACCGTAATGTACGGTGCACTTAAATGAATTGTAGAACATCGTAAGGTACGATGTACTTAAGTAGAATATGAAATATGGTAAGGTACCACGCGCTTAAGTGATTTTGGCATATTATAAGATATGAGCCACATACACTTGAGTGGGCTTTTTTTAGCTTGCAGCCCACACAAGTGGTTCTATAAATAGAACCCTTGTGTAGAAGCATTTGTGCAGTTGCAATTTCGTTTCTCTCTCTCTCACTCAAAGTCTTCATTCGTAACAGCTAGTACTGAGATTGAAGGAATCAGTTCGTGTGGACTGAGTAGAGGTGTTGTCATCGTTCAACGTTCGTGATCGCTCCGTAGATCTGCATCAAAGGTTACAATCGCCACAAGAGGTAACGATTCTATCACTGGTCATGCCCATCCGTAAGGATCACTAAAGGAGAAATTTTAAATTCCGCTGCGTTATGGATCACTCTTCTCCTTCACTTTCTTCATAGACCAACCTATTTTCAAGGAAGTCAATCCCATATTTATTTTGATATGTCACAAACTTAAACTCTTTTAAACTTCTTATATTCTTTTTTAGTTGATTCTTGATTTCCATCAATGTTTAGTTGCTATATATCCTCATCAGAGAGTAACAACTCTACAATGATTTATAAAATAATGTCAAAAGTGTCCAAATAGCCATAAATAACATTTAATAGTGCTTATTTTGAACAAACTAAGATTATAAAAGTTATAATTCTAAGAAAAGTAGTCAGGTTCTTGTTAGCATATAGTGAGCATAATCCTTCTCTCTTGGTTTGTGATTATAAAAAGGCAATGTGCTTCCGATTTCGTATTTAGGGCGCTTCGGTAGTGAGTTTATAGTGTATCAAACTTTGTTTTACCTAATTGTGCTCAAAATGGTTGCATGGTACAACACTATAATACATAACAGAAGTGTATATACATGGAAACTAAAGCAAATGTATATTGTTACTTTATAAGTTTGACTAAGAAAATATTTTTGATATAGAGCATAGGCTTAGTAACTATAAAAATGTATTTTCTATCAATTCATTGAAGTTGATAATAATATTGTAACAAATAGTTTGTGTAAAAATAATCGTGAACCCTAATTATAAGTCTCTTTAATTGTTTCAACAAACTCTGTGTCATCTTGAAGAAAACTCATTGCAAAACAAGCTTTTTTTTGAATGTTTTAAATTTAAATTTCTCAATGGTCTTGATATCATCATAACTTGTAGGACCTTTCTTTACATCCAACAAAATCCTAAGATAATACAACTCTCCGGTTATTGGAGGGATCCAAATAAACCGATCAATTGTATATCCATTTTTCCGTGGTTTCTAATTTTTTTTTTGTTTAACATAAGCGAATTTTGACACAAATTATCCATAAGTAAAAATATTTGCCTCTTCAAACTCTCGGTTAGTAACCAACCAAGAAGTAAACATCGATTCAGTCACACTCAGCTTGAGAAGAACATTTCCAATTTGTGTATAATCTTTGTAGTACATAGAATTCTCTCCTTCTATGTAAAAAAGTTAACCTTCCAACGGTTGGTTTCCTACCATGAATTTAATATGAAAACATTCTCCACCAAGCCTCACTTGGTATGATATATCTAGAATCAAGGTATTGTTTGATTTCATCAATGTTTGTGCACATGATATTGTTGAAGTAGTTGTTGGAACAATAACAATAAAGATTCTATCAGAATCCTTGTTGATGTATTTGAAAATATATTTAATTGAATACTTTAATTGAACCACTCCATATTAATGTGTGCTTCATACTTCATCAACAAACTTGGGTTGTGGGAGACTACGTGACTGCTATGCATCTTGATTCCATTTTTCTTTACTGTATTGCAGTTATCTCTTCTTTTATAAACATGATAGTACTTGGAACACTTTTAAGGTGTGAAAAATACAAGAAATGGGGGTTTGAAATGGGTTTTACAAAACAAAAGTTTTTTTACCAACTCAAGAACACCACTTAAAAGTTAACAACAAAGAGATAAAAACACAAGTATTTTTATCTTGGCTCGCTTGAAACTCAAAGTTACTCAAGTCCACCCGCCAAGGTGATTTTTCCTTATACACAAGTACTTAATCAACTATAATCAACATATTACAATAATCACAAAGAATAACCTTCTTTGTCTTCTCAAGGATCCGACTAAACCCTAGTCTCCTTAAGGACTCACAAAGAATAACCTTCTTTGTCTTCTCAAGAATCCGATTATACCTTAGTCTCCTTAAGGACTCAAACAAATAGTTTGAATAATATTTTGTGTGTTACAAGTTGCTTCTATACAAGGAGATTTTACACAATTGAATTACAAACACTTAAATAAAATCTGTGTACAAAATTGATAGCTTTTCATAAAGAAATAGACTTGTCAAATTATTGTAGTGCTTCAACTTTTTCTTCAAGTCTCCAATTCTTACTTATATAATATAAGAAGAAGATCATTGGAGGGAAAAATGGGAAAAACTCATAGAGCGGTTGTCCACTGTTGGATGGTGAAAGGAGTGATATTGCATATTGTCATTCACCCACAAAATCAGTGACAAGTGTGATATATAGTATTGTCCTTGCCCATGAAATCAGGTAACGGAAAGGATATTCGATTTGTGCTATGTATTATTTGATCACATACCCATTTGATCTTATCTTTAAGTTCATTGGCTTATGATGAAAGTTGAGGAATCATGAAATGAAGAAACATAGAGTTGGATTCAGAAACTTCAGAATCTTTGGTCAGAACCTTGACAGTATTAGTAGTCTGGCTTGAGATATTCAGAATCTTCAGAATCTACAGTCAGAACCTTGATAACCTCGATCGTCTGACTTGAGATCTTCAGAATCTTCAGCTACGTAACACAACTTCAGAAGCTTGCTATTCTTCAGAAGTTTGGTGATCAGAGTCACGTCCAGAAGCACGAACTGGGAGAACGTTGCAACAACAACATAATGTCTCCTCATAAGCTTCTCAGGAGTGAATCAGTATAGAAGCAGAAAGATCATTGCAGCAACAAGTTTGAACATCTTTCAGAACTTCTTATAACTGGCGCAAAAGCGGATTTGAAACTTATTATTCATAAACTGATGACGTTGTACGTCATAAACTCATAATTAGAACTGATTGTTAAAGTTACACAATAACAAACCATTAGGGTATCAAAATTGTTCTCACACAAATACGACAATGTTATCATCAAAACTCAAGGTATAGGTGCAGAACCAAATCTTGTTCTAACAATCTCCCCCTTTTTGATGATGACAAAACATGTATTTTAATGAACAGTTTTGTACAGGGTAATCACAGAAGAATACATCTTACAGAAGCACAAAGCTCCCCCTGAGATGTATAGTCCTAAAAAGATAAAATCAGAATGAAAGAACACTTTCCTGATTAACCTTTTTGAAGTACTAGAGTAATTTTCAATAAAAATCTGGTTTGTCTTCAGAAGTTGCTTGATGTTGTCCAGAGCACTGGTTGGTTAACATCAATATTCTGATGAGCTTTACTTCAGAAGCTTGGTTGAATTCTTTTGAAGAAGCTTCAGGGTTGGTTATCTTCAGAAGCTTGAATTTTGGTTCTCTTGAATTTCTCTTTCAGAACTTTAAGAACCTGGTTAAGAATTATTCTTAAGATCTTGATTGCCAAGTCTGATTACTATGGAAGTTACACTTTCTCATAGTTAGATGTTGAGTTTTCCAATTCTTCAGAACTTGATGTCAAGTACCCAATGTTCCAAGTTTAGAACATGGTTATTAATTCCTTGAAGAATCATATGCTTGGATATTCTGATTCTCAGTCATTAGCATGAAAGTTTTCGGACTCAGATAGTAGACCATTTCATCAGAAACTGGTAACTTAGATTCTGATCTTTGAAACTTCACAAAAGCTTATGATATTTGAACTAAACCATTCCAGCCTACGAATTTAACCCTGCAAAACATTTAACAAACTATTCTTTGAAGTAGTTGTTAGCATAAACATTAAAGCAATGTTTGGGTTCTTAGTTAGGAATTTAGGTATATCAAGAATAATTACTAATCTTCCCCTTAGATATGTTTCTCCCCCTTTGTCATCAATCAAAAAGACATAGACAAATAAAAATAAAATAAATAATGGAAAGAAACAAAAACATGATTTTCATTAAACATGCCAAAAGGAAGAAAATATACAATTGAAAACGGGAATACTGAGAAAAACAATATAGAAAAATAAGAAGTATTCAAACATAAAAAGGCACACGCACACTTAGATAACAAACAAACACACACACATGCACACGTGCGAAGACTATTTTAGAAAGAAAAAACCTAAGGGTTTTAGGAAGGAGGAGGAGGCGGAAGAACAATTGGGTAGTCATCTGAGAGATTTAAGGGATCCACCAGGGGATCAATATTATCTTCACGAAAAATCTCCATGTAGTGTGTAAAACTTATGGTGGATCGATCTTTGTGAAGATGGGATAGTTTTCCGATGGGATATTACTACTGTTGATTTCTTTCTTAGATGGAGGAGTGCTTTCAAAAGTGACAGGTCTAGGAGGATATTTAGGCTGAACTAGTTGTAGTTGTTGAAACTGTTGTTGAACTTATTGTTGAGGAGCAACCATTGTTGAAGTTAAATGAAGAGGTTGAATAGTTGCAGATAGGTGTTTTAGGTTTGAAAGATGGGAATATTGTGCGCGTAGTGTGAAAATGTGAGTGAAATGAGTTTATATAGATTTTTTTTTGCAATGATGACAAGGTAAAAGTACGCAGTCATAGGGGAAAATGTAAGAGTTTTTTAACCTAATTCCAAGAATTGCGAAACCCAATGTGTCATGCTTTGATCACACATGTTCAGAAAGTGGGACAACTGTCACCATTTAAAAACACATGAAATCAAACGATATGACAACCATTTAATGCAACGACTATTTAGAATTGTGAAGACAAATTTATAAGATTGCTTATGATTAGAATCTTTCTGATTCATGAAAACTTCCTTACTTCATAAAGCTCGTGTTCAAGAGTCAACAAATAAGATTCTCAAAATATAATATAGAGTTCTGAAGGATTAAACATTCTGAAATACATCCTTTTCATTCTGGACATAAATCCATAAATAAGTTTTTCAGAATGAAAACGAATCTATCTTCAACAATGGGTTTTGTAAAGATATCAACCCATTGATGGTCTGTATCAACAAATTTTAGATGAAAAATACCCTTCTGAACATAGTCACGTAAAAAGTGATGTTTAATTTCAATATGCTTAGCCCTAGAATGCAAGATAGGATTCTTAGATAAATAAATAGCAGAAGTATTATCACAGAGAATATGAATGTTACACTCAGATATCTGATGATCTTCCAGCTGATCTTCATGTAGAGTATCTGAGTGTTGCATCCATAAGCTGCAATATATTCAATTTCGATTGTTGAAAGCGTAATTGATGACTGTCTCTTACTGGACCATGAGATTAGATTGTCTCCCAGAAATTGATAACTTCCAAAAGTACTTTTTCTTTCTATTCTGTCTCCAGCGTAGTCAACATCATAATAGCCTACTAATTTGTATTCACTTGATTTTATATTTTAAAAAAACAAGGTTAGTAGTACCTTTCAGATACCTAAAGATTCTCTTAACAACAGTTAAGTGAGCCTCCCTAGGATCTGATTGGAAGCGAGCACATAATCAGACACTGAATAAAATATCAGGTCTAGAAGCGGTTAGATAAAGGAGAAAGTCTATCATATTCTGAATAGCTTCTGATTTACCTTACTGCTTACCTTTTCTTTCTCCAGAATACATGTAGGATGCATTGGAGTCTTTGCTTGCTTGTATTCTGACAAGTTAAACTTCTTCAAAAGTTCCCTTGTATATTTGTTTTGATGAATGTATGTTCCTTCTAAATGTTGCACAATCTGGATTCCCATAAAGAACTTGAGTTCTCCCATCAGACTTATTTCAAATTCTGCCTGCATTAACTTAGCAAAATCCTTGCACAACGAAGCATTAGCAGAACCAAAAATAATATCATCAACATAATTTTGCACAACCAGAATATTATTCTTAAATGTTTTGCAAAAGAGAGTTGTGTCCACTTTCCCTGTAGTAAAACTATTTTCCAAAAGGAAGTTACTTAGTCTATCATACCAAGCTCTAGGAGCTTGTTTCAGACCATATAACGACTTTTTCAATTTAAAAACAAAGTCAGGATTTTGAGAGCTTTCAAAACCAGGAGGTTGATGCACATACACTTCTTCAGAAATATATCCATTTAAGAATGCAATCTTAACATCCATTTGATAAAGGATAATGTTATGATTGACTACAAACAAAATTAAAAGACAAATAGACTCTAACCTGACAACTGGAGAAAAGTTTTATATATAGTCTATACCTTCTTGCTGACTATAACCTTGTGCTACCAGTTGAGCCTTGTTTCTGACAACCTCTCCCTTCTCATTGAGGTTGTTTATGAAGACCCATTTGGTTCCAATAACATGGAAACCTTTTGGTTTCTAAATAAGATCCCAAACATCATTTTTGGTGAACTGATTCAAATCCTCTTGCATAGCCAGAATCCATTCATTATCCAAAAGAGCTTCATCGATAGATGTGGGTTCTATCAGAGATATAAAACTTAGAAGAGTCTCTTTAGAAGGTTTGAATGAAGATCTAGTTCTGACTGGAGCACTTTTATCTCCCAAAATCAGTTCTTCAGAATGAGAGGTTCTTGATCTACTATTCTTTTGATGAGTTGGATCAACAACAACTTCTGGTTGAGTTGCTTCTGAGTCGTTTGCTTCAGATTCTTTAGCTTTGCTTTCTGAGTCTTTTTCTCCAGAATCAGTATCATTGGATTCTGAAAGATTGATCTTCAAATCTGCAAATTTCTCAAATAACTTTGACTTTTCAGGGTCAAGCTTATCATTAAATCTAACATGAATTAATTCTTCAAAAATTCATGTTTCAGTGTTAAAGATTTTGTAGCCTTTGGAGCGTTCAGAATATCCTAACAATAAACACTTTTGTGCTTTAGAATCAAACTTGTCAAGATTCTCTTTAGTATTCAACATAAAACATTCACATCGGAAAGGTGAAAGTAAGAGATGCTGGGCTTTCTGTTCTTCCATAATTCATAAGGAGTCTTACCCAGAATAGGTCTGATAGATATTATTTTCTAAATATAGCATGTTGTGTTAACTGCTTCTGCCCAGAAAGGCTTAGCCATGTCAGTTTCTTGGATCATGGTGTGAACCATTTCTTGCAAAGTCTTATTCTTCCTTTCTAAAACCCCATTTTTCTATGGAATTCTAGGACAAGAGAAATCATGGGAAATTCCATTTGCATAAAAAATATTTTCAAAATGTTTATTTTCAAATTTGCCACCATGATCACTTCTGACTCTGACTATTTTGTAGTTCATTTCTGTTTGCACTAGTGAGTAGAAAGTAGAGAACACATAATGTGAGTCATCCTTGTGTTTCAATAACTTTACCCATGTCCAACGATTATAGTCATCAAGGATGACCAATCCATACTTCTTCCCATTTATAGAGGCAATTTTCACTGGTCCAAACAAATTAATGTGCAGAAGTTCTAACGGTCTAGAGGTAGAAACAACAGTTTTCGCCTTGAAAGATGTTTTAAAAAACTTGCCTTTCTGACATGCTTCACAAAGAGCATCTGAAGCGAACTTCAGGTTGGGTAAGCCTCTAACTAATCCAAGCTTATTTAGTTGAGAAATGCTTCTCATGTTAACATGGCCCAAACGTATGTGCCATACCTGTTGCTCCTCATTAACAGACATTAAAAATTTTACATTTTAATCCTCAAGATCAAAAAGTATGATTTTATAAATGGTGTTCTTTCTCTTTCCGTTAAAAAGGATTGTGCCATCTTTCTGATTGACAACCTTACAAGATTTTTGATTAAAAATGATATCATAACAATTGTCACTAAGTTGAATAATAGACAAAAGGTTATGCATCAGACCATCAACTAAAAGAACATTAGTAATAGAAGGAAGATTATTGTTATCAATAGTTCCAGAGCCAACGATCTTTCCTTTCTAGTTTCCTCTAAAACCAACGAAGCCTCCAGGCTTAAGTTCCAAATCTTGGAACATAGACCTTCTGCCTGTCATATATCGCGAGCATCCACAATCCAGGTACCATGACTGGTGTTTCAGCTAAGCTGCTAAGGATGTCTGCAACATAAATTATTTTATCCTTAGGTACCCATTTTCTGGGTCATTTCTTGTTAGTTTTCCCAGAGTTTCTTACAACTTTGGATCTTTAGCAGAAGGATAATCATGGGGAGTTTGTGCATGATACTTAGGTTTCAGAACTGAGTTCTTACCCTTTGTATGTTTCTGTGTCTGTGTAGAAATATCAATCTTAGTGCCAGCACACACGAAATGCGCATAGAGAGGTTTCGGTTTTACCTTCTGACTTTCGTCAGGTTTTATGGTTTATGTACAACCTAAACGTTTCTTTCCATTTCTGATAACTCCATAGATCAGAGAAGTTGTTTTGCTTCTATCTATGCTTTTAGCTAGAAACTACTGGAATACTCTGTCATATCTAATGATGCAATCAATACCAGACGCTTCTGAGATTATTTCCTCCTCTAGTTTTGAAATTTTGCTTTTCAAAGCAGAGTTGTTACTTTCTAAAGAAAATACTTTTTCATTTAGAGAGGAAATATCTTTCTTAAGCTCACTATGAGTTTCAGAAGTAACTACTTGGACTTGTTTAAGGTCCTTGTATTTACTCTGAAGACTCTGGTACTTTTCCAGCATTTCAGAGAGACATGACTCAAGATCAGAACGAGATAGGTTAGAAAATACCTCTTCAGAATCGGAGTCAGATTTTGATTCTGATAATACCTTGTCTTCTGGTTCTTCAGAACCTTCAGGATCATCTGTAGTTGCCATCAATACAATGTTGGCTTTTTCTTTGTTGAAATCTTCTTCTTCAGATTCGAAGTCATCCCATGTAGCCATCAGCCCCTTCTTTCCTTTAGAAAAATTATTCTTAGGCCTTATATCCTTTTTCAACTTAGGAAAATCATTTTTGTAATGTCCTGGATCCTTGCACTCAAAGTACATAACTTCTTTTCCAGAACCTTGCTTCTTCTGTCTAGACGAAGAATCAAAATGACCAGCAGTCCTTCTGGATCCTCTGAACTTCCCTTGACCATTGTGCATGTGCTTCCAGAGTTTGTTGACTCTCTTTGAAATTAGAGACAACTCATCATCATCTTCTGAGTCTTCATCAGATCCTTCTGATTCTTCCTTAGCTTGATAAGATTTTATCTTCTTAGGATTAGACTTTAAGGCAACATATTTACCTCACTTCTGAGATTCATCTTCCTCGAGCTCAATCTCGTGGCTTCTTAAGGAACTAACAAGTTCTTCAAGACTGATACTATTAAGATCATTTTTTATCTTCAAAGCAGTTACTATAGGTCTCCATTTTTTAGGAATACTTATGATAATCTTCATGACGTGGTCAGTTGTAGAGTATCCTTTGTCCAAAACTTTCAGTCCTGCAACAAGCATCTGAAACCTTTAGAACATAGTCTCAACTGTTTCATCATCTTCCATTTTGAATGTCTCGTACTTCTGGATTAAGGCTAATGCCTTTGTCTCCTTTACTTGATCATTCCCCCCATGAGTCATCCTCAAAGAGTCAAATATGGATTTGGAAGAATCTTTGTATGTTATCTTCTCATACTCAGTATAAGAGATATCATTTAGCAATATAGTTATGGCCTAATGGTGATTTTTGAAATCTTTCTTGTGTTGATTAGTCATAACACTTCTTGCTATATTATTTCCTTCAGCATTAATTGGGTGAATGTAGTCATCGACTACAAGATCCCAGAGATCAACATCGTAACCCATAAAGAAGCTTTCTATTCAATCTTTTGAATAATCAAATTTCTCACCATTAAAGATTGGTGGTTTTGCACTATAGTGATCTCTTTCATTATTGTTAACAACGTTAGCAATGTTAGCAACATCCATTATTTCTCACATAAACTGGATCGGTACTGAAGACAGTGAAGTGTTGATAAAATATTTATCACAATCAGAACCGGATCTCTGATGTCAATTGAAGGTGTGAAAAACACAAGAAATAGGGGTTTGAATTGAGTTTTACAAAACAAAAGCTTTTTTACCAACTCAAGAACACCACTTAAAAATTAATAACAAAGAGATAAAAACACAAGTATTTTTACCCTGGTTCACTTGAAACTCAAAGCTACTCCAGTCCACCCGCCAAGGTGATTTTATCTTATACACAAGGACTTAATCCACTATAATCAACAAATTACAATAATCACAAAGAATAACCTTCTTTGTCTTCTCAAGGATCCGATTATACCTTAGTCTCCTTAAGGACTCAAACAAACAGTTTGAATAATATTTTGTGTGTTACAAGTTTCTTCTATACAAGCAGATTTTACACAAATGAATTACAAACACTTAAAGAAAAACTATGTACAAAATTGATAGTTTTTCAAAAAGAAATAGACTTGTCAAATTGTTATAGTGCTTCAGCTTTTTCTTCAAGCCTCCAAGTCTTACTTATATAGTATAAGAAGAAGACTATTGAAGGGAAAAATGGGAAAAGCTCATAGAGCGGATGTCCACTGTTGGATGGTGAAAGGAGTGATACTGCATACTGTCATTCACCCACAAAATCAGTGACATATGTGATGTATAGTATTATCCTTACCCATGAAATCAAGTAGTGGAAAGGATATTCGATTTGTACTATATACTATTTGATCACGTACCCATTTGATCTTATCTTCAAGTCCATTGGCTTCTGATGAAAGTTGATGAAGTATGAAATGAAGAAACATAGAGATGGATTCAGAAATTTCAGATTCTTTGGTCAGAACCTTGACAGTGTCAGTAGTCTGGCTTGAGATCTTCAGTATCTTCAAAGTCTTCAGAATCTACAGTCAGAACCTTGATAACCTCAATCACTTTGGATGAGATCTTCAGCTACATCAGCTACATAACACAACTTCAGAAGCTTGCCATTCTTCAGAAGCTTTGTGATCAGAGTCACATCCAAAAGCACGAAATGAGAGAACGTTCCAGTAGCAACATAGCGTCTCCTCAAAAGCTTCTTAGGAGTGAATCAACACAAAAGCACAAAGATCATTGTAGCAGCAACATTGAACATCTTTCAGAACTTCTTATAACTGGCACATAAGCAAATTTGGAACTTATTGTTCAGAAATTGATGACGTTGCACATCATATACTCAAAATCAGAACAGGTTGTTAAAGCTACACAATAACAAACCATTAGGGTATCAAAACTGTTCTCACACAAATACAACAATGTTATCATCAAAACTCAAGGTGTAGATGCAGAACCAAATCTTATTCTAACATACTTACCATCTTTCATGCATGGGTATTTTTAGTATTCCAACCCACAGGGCCCATGAACCATGTGGCTCTTAACCAAATTATACAATTTAGGTTGTATAAAGGATCATGTACCTCAAAAATAATATTTTTTTCTATATCTTCTAGAGTCAGATACTTATTTACTGGATGGAAGAAAATAAGCATGTTTTCATGTGGCAAACCCCTATTTTATAACTCAGTCGTGTACATATATGTGAACATACAAAATTAGCATATTTTAAAATATATGAATTAAAATCAGACACCAAGTGTTATATATTAAATTAGGAAATATTATAATGGTAGAAACCCATTCATTTATCTAAAAATAATAATATAAGGGATAATTACAACTTAAACAAAAATCTTTGACTTACTTGCGATTACTTTCCCTAGAAATCCGTTCTTTGTAACGTCAGTCAGAAGGTTATCAGACTTCATTTTAAAAACTCTTGAAATGCTCTCTTGGCTATCTTGTGGTTTTAAACTTAATGTACCAAGTACTCTTTGAATTTGTGACCAACTTGGGTTGCATGTAAATGTGATGAATAAATTTAGAAATCCAACCTTACTACAAATCGCCATGCCATCATAGTACAATTGATCCATAAATATTCGCCCCTAACGTATGATGATGGTAAGATGACTCTTTTTCCTTTGTTTGAACCAGGTGTTTCACTTTGGTTTCCTTATTCATTTAGACTTATATACTTGGAAATGCTTAGCATGATTTGATTATTTCTGAGCCACTTTTAATCTCTCTGCCTCATTGATAACAGGAAATCACATTGGCATTTTTGACCCAATTAGCATGCATTTTAGTAACGCATTTATTTATTTTTGTAGTGTTGTGCTGGTAGTATCTCTACATTTCAGGGACAAGGCGTCAGAGACATGTGCAAGTGAAAAATGCGAGAAAATGACAAAGAAAAGTAAAAATCTAAAGACCTGACGATCATCATCCCCAACTGACGCCCGTCAGCCTAGTCAAAGATGGGAAAAAGAGGGTTGGCGCCCGTCAGCTAACCCAAAGTCCGAATTTTCGCTACCCACTCCTTTTTCACAGTCTCCCACCTCCCTTATTTTTCTCCACCACCTTTACCATGATTTAACAATTACCAATATGATTTTTGGTGTATAAATATGAGCTTTAGGATCCATTTGGTACGCAGAATATGATAGAGACATGATAGGATATAAAGCATGATAAGGATAAGATAGGATATAGACAGGATAAGACATATCATATGATGTGTTTGATTCACACATGATACTAAATATAATAACATTATTTATATATATATATATATATATATATATATATATATATATATATATATATATATATATATATATATATATATATATATATATATATATATATATATACTTTTTTAATCATTGAGTGATAAATGTAATTTAGCAGTTAAATTTTGGAGAATTTTCTGTACACTTAAATAATTTGTTATTCAATCTTGTCAGAATAATTTTTCTAAGTTTAATTTCAATCTTTTGTTGTTCTAGTTTTCCATTACATATTTTCTTTATTTATAATTTTTTCTAAGTTTAATTTCAATCTTTTGTTGTTCTAGTTTTCCATTACATATTTTCTTTATTTATAATTTTTTCTACTGTTTTCGTTTTATATATGTTATTAATAATTATTATGTTTAGTTTTTATGTTATGCAATTTTATAAGAGTAACTTAATCGTAACAGTTATGTCTAACTAATTCCGCAATTCTGCAATGTGAAGACCCTCGCTCCTACGTTGCTCTAATTAATAGTTAAAAATTATATTTAATATATAATTGTTTTTTGATTTGAATTTAATTTCAAGTTTTGAATTTTAAAAAGATACTGTGAACATAGTACGGTAGAGATGCCGATCTCGATTTGAAAGAACAAATCGATATCTAACTTAAAAAATTAAAATAAGCTTTCAATTAATAAATTCCTTGAAGAAAATTTATTAATAGATTAAGGAAAATTAATTTTTCAAAATAGTGGTTTTAAGAACACAATCGAACATGCGAAAGCGGATGTTTATGCGCTTAAAACCCGGTGTTGTGCGAGCGAAAGACGGTAACATATTTAAACTATTTTTTTCCATTAATAACTTTTCAATTAATTAAAAGTAATTAATTTTCCAAAAAGAAATGTTGCACTATGACATCTGTTATCACGAAAGCGGGCAATATATAGTACATACTTAACTCGGGTTTCGGCTACACGAAAGTGAAGTGATCCTCAAAAATAGTTCTTTTTATAAGAGAAAATAGTGTTTCGTATTAAGTATAAACTAACGACGTCGAAAGTTCCAATGGTTGACGAAAGCCACATTCTGGTATCCAAATCTCAATTTATTTCAAAAACAATTATTTCCCTTTTCCTTTTAAAACCAAATCACAATCTCGTTGCCTTAGCTAAACAGGGTGAAGGTAGACAATGGTACTTGACCATTAGTCCTTGTGTGATCGATAATCTTTTATACTAAAACCGATATTTCCCATGCACTTGCGGATCACCATCAAGTTTTTTGCATCGTTGTCAGTGACTAATTTTAGTCGACATCGTAACTCTGCGTTCACACTGTCTAGACTAAGGTATTATTTTCCCTTCATCCGGTCTATGCGAAGAACTCACAGTACCAGAACCTTAGTAGAATCAATCAACGAACCAGAAAGATAGGTGCGTGCCAGAAACTAGCTCAAGCTAATTAAAAGAGAAACGACAAAAGACACAAATCGTCACCCTCTCAAGGAGTTTGTCGTACCCTCCAATGATGAGCCCCTTTCAATTATTGTTAACCCGACAATCCAGGTTAACAATTTTAAACTAAAACCTTCTTTGTTGCAAATCGTGCAACAAAATCAATTATCAGGCAAACCCACAGAATATTCAAACTCGCACTTATCTGTCTTTGTGCAGTTTGTTGACACACTCATAGCCAATGGCATTAATATAGAAGCCATTCATTTACGTCTAAATTCCATTTGAACAAGGAATGAGTTGAAGAAGACATTTCTTACTAGGTACATTCCACCTATAAAACTACAGTCCCAAGGAACCAGATTACCATATTCACTCAAAATGATGGAGAATCTTTATTCGATGCTTGGTTATCAAAAAGTTTAACCAAATGTATTGGTCGCGCAATCGATGAATTCAAAAATTTACAAATTAAAAGTAAGAGAGAGAGAGAGAGAGAGAGAGAGAGAGAGAGAGAGAGAGTACATAAGGATTTGTTTAGACAGTTCCCCAATCAGCCTCGCTATGGGATAATGAAAATTAACCTTACTTTGCAAAATTCGTTTATAAGATAAATGTAGCAATCCAACCCTATAAACCCTATGTTTGATGTTGATTATAACACTTTCTCTTCCCTTGATCTGAGTTTTATCAAGTCACCCAATAATACCAATTTGATCCACCGTCTCACACTATTCCTTTGCAAGAAACTCTCAATCTTCAAAGCTTTCACTCAATCAGATCCAAATAGAGAATTATTATAACCCAAGATTTAATAAGATGATCCACCGTCTCACACTACTCCTTTGCAAGAAACCCCCGTTCTTCAAAACTTTCACTCGATCAGATTCAAATTGTGTAATCTTGTCCAAAACCTTCAAATACCTAATTGATATTGAAGGAAAACCCTAACTTGGTTTTCTTATTTGAAACTCACCAAAGATCTCAACCCAATTTACAGTTCCACAACCTAAATTGGACGTTATCAACATTGGTTCTAGATGGCACCCAAACAAAAAATGATTATGTGTAGTTTGTTTGTGTGTATGCATAGAACTTAGGTTGAAGATGAAGAGAACTCTTTGATAATATTGGTTTCATATATATATATATATATATATATATATATATATATATATATATATATATATATATATATATATATATATATATATATATATATATATATATATATATATATATATATATATATATATATGCCTGTGTGTGTGTGTGTGTGTGTGTGAAGCAAAAGGAATGCAAGACGTAAAAAAATGCAAATTTTCCAAGATTTTTAATGTATGTGCTGACCTATGTAAGTCATGTGATGGCACATACGACGTATGTGTCAACATATACAAGAGGCACATCAGACATAAGATATAGGCTTTAAAAATTACTTACATATGTCGACTCATAAATTTTTTTTCTTCTATGTGTCGACACATAGGCCTATTTTTCACATAAAAATCTATTTTTAATGCATGAAACATTTTCTAACCCATTTCACATCACTTACTCATTTGACTCAAATCATGAAATTCTCTTGATTCAAATCTAACTAACTTTATCCATTCATTCTTGGGCTTAATCTCAAGTACATATAAAATCCTTTTGTCATCTCATTTCAAACGATCTTAACAACCTTTACAACTAACACAATATTTACATTGTGATCTTGCGAAGAAAAGAAAACAAACACCCTCTGTTTGTGAAAGTTCAAAACTCTTGCATCTTCAACCTCAAGTTTAATTTCAAATCTTAATCATGAGGGATTTATAATTGATTGAGGGAAACTCCGTCTTGAAACTAATCATTCTTGAAGATTTGATTGAAATTTTCAGGTAGCTTGAGTGATTGACGTTGTTGTCATTGGTGTTGACAAACTCCAGTGAAGAGAAAGAAGTTTGTCTCTCCAGATTACCATGGTAGTGACTATGTGGAAGGATACGAAGAAGGTGAAGTTCCTCTCAAATCTTCAAACAGTTTATCACTAAAGGAATCGGTAGGATCAAAGGGTGATTTCTACACACGAAGGCTTTGAGAAGATTAGTGAAGCTGAAAGATTCAAGAAGCGTGAGTCGAAAGAGTTTGGCATTATGCTATATACAAGTCAAGATCCAGATTGGAGATTTATTTTTCTCAGCAATATTATGGATTAATGATTTTATAAACCCTTGCAATATTTGTCAAAATAAAAAGGAAAAATACATGTTCCAGTGGGAAGCCATTGAAGAGTGCAATAGGAAAAGCGAGGATGAATGCTAAAACACTATAAATCCTAGTGTACTCTCTCTCTCTCTCTCTCTCTCTCTCTCTCTCTCTCCCCCCTACTCTTGCATTTAATTTTCATAGGATATTGTATGCTTAGATATTTCAATTCTAGCATAGTTTATTGTTTATTCATTGGTATCGATTTATTAAGTAAGGTCAGTTTTTTTTGAATTAGTGCCTAATTGAGATGAATTGGTGATTAAATTCTGAGAAACAATTGAAGTTAGAATTCATTGATATTGAATCGTTGTATAAACACACCCCCGTTGAATATACAACTAAACCAATTGAATACCTTTGTGTATCATCATAAAACCATAAATTGGTATTTGAAGATTGAGTAAGTGTTAACGTGATCAAGTCCCAATAAAAGTGTAATCTTCATATTTTTGTTTCAAACCTTCCGCGCGCACTTTTAAGAAACCTCTGATATTCTATTTTTTTGGAAAATCAATTGAATTTTTTAATAAGGGTCTATTCACCCCCTACACACCTCTAGACAATTTTTCTAGTTCCATTTCTCACCTAACATTATCTGTAGTCAAGCTTTAATGTCACATAGGACAACAGTGATGCATGGAGACTATTATGTGAGTAGACTGTTGTCATATTATTGTGAAATGATATCGCTAATAACAGAACAAAGTTATGAGGTAAAGATTGAGTTTCTTGAACAAACACAAGAAACCCTATTAGGTTTTACAAAAAAGAGAGAAAAGGGAATAAAAAGAAAAGAATTGGTTAAAACTGCTTTACTATTCACTTACTCAATAGGGGTTCAAAGATTACAAGTGAATAACAACAATTAACCTTTCTCAACAACCTGAGAGAACTGGTTATTTATAGACTACTAAGCTAACTTAAGCAACAAGCTAACTTAAATAATTGGGATTAAACAAAGGCCTAATTTGATATACTAATTGGAATATAAGTTAACATATTTCAACAACATGATTGAACATACTTCAACTACAACAATGCACAACTTTGTCGAAATATAAAGTTATCCATGTCGAGATTAGAGTTTGATCCAAATTCTCACAAATCTCCACCTTGTAACAAACTCTACAAACATCAAGAGGACAAACTAGATTTCTTCGTGGAGCTTTATCAACTGCATACAATGGAAAAACATACAGCTTGGCAATGTCTTGGAGATCATATCAGCAGCATTGTCTTCAATCAAAACCTTCAGCACTTGGACTTCTCCGTGCTCGATTATCTCTCTAACAAAATGCAACTTCACATCGATGTCCTTGGTTCGCTCATGATAGGTTGAATTCTTTGACATGTGTATAGCACTTTGACTATCATATTTAACAGTGACAACTCGACCTTGAAGTTTCAGCTCTTTAGCAAAACCTTCAAGCCACAATGTTTCTTTCACAACTTCAGTGAGAGAAATATACTCTGCTTCAGTGGTTGATAAGGCAATAACCTTATGAATTTTCACTTTCCAACTGATTTTTGTGCCAAACATAATGAACACATATCCAGAAATAGATTTTATGGAATCCATACAACCTACATAATCAGAGTTGACAAATCCTTCAATTATGACTTTGCTATCACCACCAAAGGCTCCACCATAAATAAGTACTCTATTCAGAGACCAATTTATGTACCTTAGAATCCATTTTAATGCTTACCATTGTGCCTTCCCAGGATTGGCCATATACTTGCTTACAAGGCTCACTCCATACGCTATGTTTGGCCTCGTACATACCATAACATACATCAAAGAACCTACTATACTAGCATATGGAATGCTATTCATATAGGCTCTTTCGACTTCAGTACTAGGATTTTAAGTGAAATTCAACTTGAACTAAGGATTAGTCGATGTTACCATGGACTTTGAATTCGACATATCAAACTTATCGAGAATATTTTTCAGGCATGTCTCTTGAGATAAGCATAATCTCGACTACTTTCTATCTCTCTGGATGTCAATCCCAAGAATCCTGAAGGAAGCTCTCAGATCCTTCATGTCAAACTCCTTATCGAGTTTTAGCCTTCACCTTTGTAACATCTTCAAGATTGTTGCTTTCTATGAGGATGTCATAGACATAAAGCAACAAAATAACAAGTGAATTTCCCGGTCAAAATCTAAAGTAAACACAATGGTCGAACTGGCTCCTAGTGAAACCTATGTGTGCCATGAACTTGTCAAATCTCCTATTCCATTATCGAGGAGATTGTTTCAACCATATAACGACCTATTTAGCTTGCGCACATAATTTTCCTTCACCTTTTATGCATACCCTTTAGGTTGCCTCATCAGGATTGTTTCATCTAGATCACCATACAAGAAGGAAGTCTTCACATCCATCTGTTCAAGTTCTAGGTCAAACTTCTCCACCATAGAAAGCAACATTCAAATGGATCTATATTTTACAATAGATGAGAACACATCATTGAAGTCAACACCTTCTTTCCGAGTGAACCCCCTAGCAACCAACCTTGCCTTGAATCTCTTCGACATCACTCATTCGATTCCTTCTTTAACCTTGAAGATCCATTTACATCTGACTAACCTGGCCCCTGCGGGTTTCTCGATCAACTCCCAAATGTTGTTATCATGAAGAGATTTCATCTCATCATCCATGGCTTTCAGTCACTCAGTCTTGTTTCGACTCCTCCCAGCCTCCTTGTAATCTCTAGGTTCTTCATCAAGGGCCTAACTTGCAGAGATTAAGGTGAATGCTATGAGATATTCATAACCAAGTCTCTGAGGTGGATTGACGACTCTTCTTGGCCCATCTCTTTCCAACAGGTAGTTATTATCAGTCTCCTCATCTTCGACAACAACTTTTGCTTCTTCTTCGACTTCATCTGGGTTATGCAATTTAGCATCAACATGCTCCACCTCAACAAGAATCTCTTCTTGTTCCAGCTCTTCTTTAGAGATCTTGGTACTTCGACCAATGTTATCAATTTTCTTGAACGTCATTTCTGCTTCATTAAAAACTACATCTCGATTTGTGATACACCTCATGTGACCTGGCTCTAGACACCACATCCTATAAGCTTTGACTCCTTCAAGTTATCCAAGGAACATACATCTCAGAGCTCTAGGTTTGAGTTTGTCTTTCCTAATATGAGCACACACTAAATAGCCAAATACTCTAAGTAGGTCGAGATTAGGTCGATTTTTCGACCAGACTTCTTCAAATGTCTTCATCCCCAAAACTGTCGACGTACAATTATTTATCAAGTAAGTTGCAGTCATGACGGTCTCAACCTAAAACACCTTCTTTAATCTAGAACTAACCAACATGCATCTAACCCTTTCTAAAATGGTTCGATTAAACCTTTCAGCCAAACCATTTTATTGGGGAAGACCTACAATAGTTTTGTTCCTTGCAATACCATACGCAACACAATAATTGTCGAAAGCCTCATTTCAAAATTCAATACCATTGTCCATCCTCAACCTCTAGACCTTCTTGCCAGTTTGGTTTTCGACCAGGGTCTTCCAACTCTTGAAAATTTCAAAAGTTTCATCCTTAGCTTTCTAAATGAATGCCCATAACTTTATGGAATAATCATCAACTATGGATAGGAAATAATTTTCATCTGAATGTGAAGGATTCCTTGTAGGCCCCCAAATATTAGCATGAATGTAATCAAGAGATCCATGTTTTCTTTATTTACCTTTTTAAAACTTCATTCTACAGGATTTACCAAATACACAACATTCACAGAACTCTAGTTTTTCGACCTTGTCACCACACATCATATTTGTTTTCGACAATTCGACCAGACCTTTTTCACTGACATGACCAAGTCTCTTGTGCCATAGCTCAGTCTTCGACATAGGTTTTGTGGATGCCATATCTGTTGAACCACTTAGAACCTCAGCCTCAAGGGTATACAAGCCTTATTTATTCACGCCTCTCAAGACTTCCTTCGATCCCTTCATTACCCTTAGGATACTTTTCTCTCCTTTGAAAATATATCCTTTCTTGTTGAATTCACCAAGAGAAATCAAATTTATTTTAAGATCAGGTACATACCTGACATCAGTCAATAACTTTATTGACTCATCATGGAGCTTGAATCTCACAGATCCAATACCTGTAATTTTGTATACTTTGTTGTTTCCCAGCAACACTAATCCACCATCTTGATCACATAATTCCTTAAACACATCCTTGTTTGGAGTCATGTGCCAAGTACAACCTAAATCCATAATCCACTCCTTGCTAGAGTCACTGCTTGAAACCACCAGGACATCAGATGATTCATAACCATCTTGCACAATGACTGTATTACCATTATCCTTTCTCCCATGATTGTTCAGTTGATCAGGGGATAACTTTCTTGTATAAACCTCTTCCTTACAATGGTAACACTTAATAGCAGGAGCATTACCACCATAAGAATTCTGTATAACTTTACCCTTCTTCTTCTCAAACCTACCATCTTTCTTCAAGAATTTTTCCTTTAATGGATCCTTCACCACCTGTCAATGACTTGTGCTCATTTCGTTCGTTCAAGTCCTTAGAGTACGAGGCAGGTTGAACATCTTCAAAGGTAAACGAATTTATTCCATACAAGAGAGTTTCTTTGAAGTGAGCATGAGACTTAAGTAAAGCACATAACAAAAACAACGCTTGATCTTCATCATCAATCTTGACCTCGATATTATCAAGATTAGGAATCAACTTGTTGAACGTCCCAACTGCTCAGCCAAGACTTTGTCTTCACTCATCTTGAATGAATACAAAGCTTACTTCAGGTACATGCTTATCACTAAGGCTCAATACAATGGTATTGTGGGCTTTTTCGACCATCATCGTCTTCTCCTTCTCCAAGAGAGCAGCATCCATGTTCTTTGATCCTTTCAACACTTCTAACAAATCTTGCTGAACTAGTAGGGCTTGCATATTCAAGTGCCACAAACCGAAATCATTCACACCAGTGAATTTCTCAATCTCATACACTATTGACGACATCTTCTTCTCCATGCTCACTGCACCAGTTTATTATGAAACGATGTCGCCAATAACAGAACAAAGTTATGAGATAAATATTGAGTTTCTTGAACAAACACAAGAAACCCTATTAGGTTTTACAAAAGAGAGAGAAAATGGAAGAAGAAGAAAATAATTGGTTATAACTGCTTTTACTATTCACTTACTCAATAAGGGTTCAAAGATTACAAGTGAGTAACAACAATTAACCTCTCTCAACAACCTGATAGAACTAGTCTATTTATATATTACTAAGCCAATTTAAACAATTGAGCTTAAATAAAGGCCTAATTCGACATACTAACTTAGAATACAAGTTAACATATTTTAACAATATACTTGAACAGACTTCGACTACAACATGCACAACTCCGGTCAAAATATCAAGCTATCCCTGTCGAGATTAGAGTTTGATCCAAATTTTCACACGTATCTCACGGGTCATGGATATGAGATATCAAGTCTTCACATAAGTATAAATATTAGGAGTAATATTTATATTGGATTGACCCACAATGAGAATACTTCATAATGATAGTGGTGTATACCATCATTTGACCTGAAACCACTATGGACTTTAGATGTGGATTCAAGTACTTTATTGTAAATCAAACATTTTTCATAATAGAATAACCATAAAGATGGTTGACGGATGCTCCACAAATCATGTTGAGGGACATAGTGACCTAGACGATATTTTACCCTCATACATTTACATGAGTAATAATATCCATGGGTCACTTGATAGAGTATGATTGTAAAATGCATGGTCATAATCAAATAAGTCAATATGAGATATTGAGCTTATTTATTTATTATCAAATATACTCGGGATCAAGGAATATAATATTGGACTATACATGGGTGACATACACTAGCCTTGTGTTCAATATAGATATAATGGCATAACATGATCATTATCATAGAAAAGGTATGTCATATCACATGACATTCTCGTCACTTGGATACCACTCACTTTTTATAATGTTAAGTAAGTTATTTAATAGTATTGCAAACGTTACAAGAATCTAGATGGTCACACGTAGGGTCGTCAAAATGGGTCAGACCATTTCGGCCGACCTGCCAAGCCCGAAAAATCATAGGGTTTGTGTCTTAAAAATTATAGCTCATATTTTTCAGGGCTCTTTTAGCCCGACCCTAAAAAGCCCACTACTCATTAGGATCAGCCCGTATGGACCGCGTGTAGCCCATTAGACCCAGATAACTCTAAATTTTAAAAAAATATATTAATACTTATATTGTCTCACTCTAAAACAACACATTGATTTTTCTCACCTCACTAATTTTTATCTTTATTTTATTCTTGTTTTCTCTTTTAAATATTATACATTAATATAATCAAATCAATGTAATATTTGAGCCATATTACAATATTATTTTTTGGCCATGTCCTAAAAAGCCCGAGACCCATCAGGAGCGGTCTGTTTAGGACTGGGTAGCTCGTTTTGAGAGTTCTAATCACACACATAGAGTACTGATAATGGAATGAATTATTAAATTAAATAAGATTTAGTTTAATTATATGTTAATAGTATTTAATTTATTTAATAAATTAACACATATATAATTTATTTGATAAAATATGATTTAATTAAATAAAAGATAATTAATTGTTAATTAAATTAAATTTAATATAATGTAATTATTTATTTTATTCAATTAAAAGAATTTAATTAAATATAAATAAGATTGAAGTTAGTTTTGAAAAAGTATAAAATAAACGCATTGTGGTTTTAATAGCTCTCTATAAATAGATAAGTTTTTACCCCATAAATCATTAATTTAGTTTTTATTATTTTAAGGCTTTATTTGATAAAAATAGCGGTTGACTGATAAGTTAGCTTATAGTTTATGACTAATGACTGATAGGTTATATCTTATAATTGTTGGTTGATGATTGATAGTTGATAAGTTAATTGAAGTGTTTGGTAAAATTAACGGTTCAACTAACTTATAAATGTAAAATCGCATAAAAGACATTTAATACATATTTATTTTATTTTAAATTAAATTTAAAGGATAAATAAGGGCTTTTTTTAAAATAATAAGGATAAAAGTTGAAGAAAATATGATAAACTATAAGGTATAAGCTAAAATGCTATTTGAAATAGAGTCTGAAAGTAAGTTATATACTAGTAAAATAAGCTATAAATTCATGATGAAAAACGGTTACCAAACAGGTCTAAATTGTCATATGAGCTTATAAGCTATAATCTCAAAAAATTGACTTATCAAACAAAGCCTAAAAAACGGCTAGAAACAAAGCCTAAAAAACGGCTAGCACCGCCTTCCACTTTGCACTCACGTGGACTTCGTAGAGACGATGATATTTTCCACGTTCGTGATCATAGATAAAGTACGTTTCAATTTTTTATTTATAATCCTAACTATGTTTGCTTTGTGATTAATGATTTAATCAAAATTCGTTTATTGGGATTGTTCCGCTAAAAAATATTTTTTTTTTGAAAAATCCCTCATAAATCCATTCAGTAGAATAAATCCTTTATTGACGTATTATACCATATTAAATGAACAACGATACATAAGAAAGGAAAAGAGATAGTTTAAGCAATATGTTCTTGCTTTAATAATATGTGTACATTACATTTGAGATGACTCAAGGCTTACATTTATTCATGTTGAGTTCATCAAGTTAGTTACAAACTCTAGCTTTCATAACTAACTCGCTAACCATCTAATCAACTTTTTAAAGATAACAGACTTGTATGTAGGGATGGTAAAACGGGTTTGATCCATTAAACATGTTCATTTTTCTTGCACTTTAGTGTGGAATGGACAAAAGATTTAAACTCTCATCCTCTAATGTGCAGCTTGTCTCACCCCGTTTTGTGTGTTTTTGCGGGCATAAACATTAACATAATTTTATGTATTTATAGACTTAAAAGGTGCAATGGCTGCGAGCCTGCCTCGCCTGGCTCGTACTTTAGTGATGGACAAACTAAAATTTTAGGTCTGCACCCTTATCTATGTCTGCCCCCTTCTTTTTCCATTTTTTGCGGGCTTTTACAGCATGGATCTAAATGAGACGAGAATGGCCGTTTTCCAGCCCCACTTATTTATAGTTGATCTATTCTCCAATACATGACACTCATTCCGTTTCAAAATGATAATAGTTAGAAAATAAAATTTGTTTCAAAATAAATGTCATTCTCACATTTTAATGTAAAAATGATTGTGAATTTTTCAATTGTGTTTTTTAATTAATATTTTGTACACTAATTCCAACATATTTATAAGCTTAATTTACTAAAAGCATAATGTTTTATGACAATATTATTGTATTTTTTAATCTATTTGCAAAAATCTTAAACCACATTATTTTTAAACGGATTGAGTAATCTTATTTTAATATATTTATCATCGCTATGTTGAATTTTTCATATTTCTAGGATTAAAATATTCAAGAACACATTATATATCTAAAATTTTTTTTATAAAAATAATTTTCAAAATATTATAATATTTTTTAAATTTATTTTTTTAATTGAAAAAATAAGTTTAACATCCTATAACACAAACATACATTATTGAAGACCAAACAATAGTCGAAATTAAATTTTAAAAAAAAATTATATTTCAAAAATAATTTTTATTAAAAAACTATTTAAAATAGCTTCAAATTGTAATTTTTTAAAATTTTAATATTAAAAAAAATTCAATAAAATTATAAAATATCTAAAATAATATTTTAAAAATAACTATCTAAACCAAATTTTCATTTAAATTTTTTATAAATTTTTTTTATAAATATTTTTAAAATAAAATATGTAACACTATATGACTTATTTTAAAAAATTTAAAATAATGAACTCAATATTTCAAAGTATTTGAACATATTGAACTCAATTTTACGTGTCTGCCAGCGTTCTATTATTTTATTGTTGCGACTGCCATGTCGACTGCTATTATTGACCAAGTTGCCACTAAAAAAAAGCCTTTACTAGTATTTTCGGATTGAAACGTTAGAATTTAAACTTGCTCCTATTTTGTTACAAATGCAAAATAAACTTTATTTATAATTATAAGATTCTCATTGTTAATTGCTAGACCAAAAAAAAGTGCATTTAAAAACGTTAAGTTAATTTTGCTTATATTGAACACGTAACCGAGTAACTCAAAACAAAATAAACTTGTCTTCATATCGCTCTGGTTTTGAGTTTTTCTCTTTCAATTTTTCAATCAAATCGAAATCGAAGCTATCTAGTAGTTTATCTCCCAACCATGTCTTCTTCATACGGTCGATACAATTCTCAATCTTACGCTCCATCTGCACCCGAGTTACCTCCACCTTCTAACCACACCCCTCCTAGTAACTCCTACACCCAAACCTCACCCCCCTCTTCTAACTACAACAACTACCCATCCTATGGTTATCCTCCACCTTCTTCCTATGTTTCTTCATCTTCTGGATATTCCAATTTTCCGCCGGGAACAAACCCTGATGTTATTAGGAGCTTTCAGATGGTAGATAGAGATCGAAGCGGTTTCATCGATGATACAGAATTGCAGCAAGCTCTTTCTTCTTCTTTTCATAATTTTAACCTAAGAACTATTCGTCTTCTTATCTTTCTCTTTAAACATCCCAATGAGTCCCTCAGAATTGGTAACCTTTTTATTTTTATTTTTATTTTTTTACTTTTTTTTTCTGGGGAATTTTGTTGTTTTCAATTTTTAGTTGCTTTTTTCTGTTATAGGGCCAAAGGAATTTACGGAGCTTTGGAGTTGCCTTGGTCACTGGCGAGTAAGTCTCTTTTTCATTCTTTGTATGTATATTATCTACTACTCATAAATAGTTATTAGTTTTTTGTGAAACAATTTAGTTATTTGCATCTAGTGTTAAAAGTCCCAACTCTGTGTTTATAAATAGGGGACAGTCATCCTCTTATAAGGCGGTTTTTTAGTGTTGAGTTAGGTCCAACCACATTTTTCCAGCTATAGAACCGCACACCATTTATTTCCACATTTCAGTAGTCCTGAGCATGAGGGTGTGTGTTAAAAGTCCATCGAATATTATATATGGCTTGAATACGTGTTTATAAGTGGAGGCAATCTTCATCCTATAAGCTGGTTTTGTCTGGTTGAATTAACACCTAGAATGGAAGCCATATTGATAGAAAATAAGTGATTTATGATGAATTAGACAATATTTTCCCTTTAGATGGGTTTTTGAGTTGAGTTGGGCTTAACCCATTTTGAATTTGGAGTATGTATGGTTCTCCGGTAAAAACAATTGATTTGAGTTAAAAGTGAGTTAATGTAAAGTGATTTATGTTTGAATAACTTTATTAAAATTGAGTTGAACCATAAATTTCAAAGTAAAACACAAGTTTACACTCAAAAGATACAAATTATATTTTCAAGTAGAATCAATTTTGGAGGCAGAATCAATTCTACTTTAGAAGAATCTAACACTTCAAAATCATTCCAAAGTCAATTCTACACCTCTAGAATTACTTTTGATTTTTCTGAAAAGTTAAACCAATCATGCACTTAGATTTGGTGGTGTAAAGTCTATTCCAATGCTTATATGGCCAATGCAACTTGGGAAGATTGTTAGTTTCTTATGCAGGATTGTAAAGGATAAAATCCAGTGTAGCAAATTTTTTCAGTTCATATACTATTCTTGTAGCTAGCTTCCATCTAAAACACTAAAGCATGTTTTTTTTTTGTTATATACTGTCTTGTTTGAGTTTTGTCAAATTTTGTTACTTGGCCAGCTTCCATCTAAAACACCTTAGCATGTTTTGATGTTATGTAATTTAGTGTTGTCAAATATCGACCATGGCCAATTGCGGAGGCGGGATTTTTACAACCGTCATGGCCAATTTGTGAAAGATGGTGGGTTTTGGCTCTCAGCCATGGTCCGTCATCCGCCATCGATAACATTGATGTACCCTCCTTTCTGAGTTGTGCAAAATTTTGTTAAGATGGAATTGATTATTGGAACACATATGTTATGTCTTAGTTGACCAATAATGTGAAGTATTTTACATTATCACTAAACATTTGTGTCACCCCATTAGCTAAGTTCTTAACATTTTTAGTGAAAACTGTTACTCCTTCCGTCTCAAAATAAAAGTCTTTTAAGATTGTTGCACAGAGATTAACATTTGTACTTTGCTTGTAGGGCATATTTGAGAGATATGACAAAGATAGGAGTGGGAAAATTGATCCATTAGAGCTAAGAGATGCTCTGTATGGTATTGGCTATGCAGTACCTGCCTCAGTTCTACAACTTTTGCTTTCAAAGTACAGTGATGGAAGTAGTAGAAGGGTTGAACTCGGGTTCGACAGTTTTGTCGAGTAAGAAATTTTATCTGGATCTGTCAAGTGCTTATTTTATTACTCTAATTTTATTAGAAAAAAGTAAACTTCAATTTTCTCTTGAAAGATTCTTAGAGCTCTAATTTGGCCCTGAATTTTTTTTATACCACATTGTTCTTAAGATTATGCATGGAATGGAACAAATTGACATGAAATTATCATTTTCTTGTTTAGATACGTGTATAATGGAATAAAATAGTTGAAAGACTTGCTGTATACTGGGACTGACCAAACTAATGTCATGTAACGATAAAAATCATCCTTTGAGAATCATTTTGATGCTGCTAATATGTCAAGTGCCAAATTGATCTTTTGAAATATTTCAAGAACCAAATTGTAGTTTATTCTATTTGGAAATGTCCTCAAATATCTCACGTTCTGTTGTTGGGTTTGTGCAGGTGTGGGATGATTATCAAGGTAAAACTCATCGAGCTTTTGAAGCTAAGGACGTGCCTCTGATATCTATATTTCTTCATTTGTGTTTATTATTCTTCTCTTCCATACATTCTCCATGATTTTTAGTTCAAGTAACTGGTTTGGGACAGAGATTTTTATCCATTAACATTCTTGTGCATTGTCTTGATTATATATCGAGGTCTGGGAGCTAAGGACATGCATCTCTATATCTAAATTTCTTCATCTGTGTTTCTTATTCTAAACTCCTCTTCCATCGATATATGCCGATTAACCTCCTCCACGGTTTTAGTTTGAATGTCTGCTGCATTTGCATGCATTGTCTTGATTCTGTGATATGTGATAGGAAATAAACATCAGGGTGGCATTTTATATCCATTATATTTTGCGAAAGAAAATAGGAAGGCATAAGCATGTTGCAACATTTATTCGATTCACCGAGATTTGCATTTTCAGTCAAGTGTTGCCCCTCCAATTTACATGTTTGCTACATTGCTGATTATTTTTTCCATTTTCAGGGTCTGACTGACAAATTTAAGGTTAAGGACAGGCGTTACTCGGGATCAGCTACACTTTCGTATGACGAATTTATGTCTATGGTCATTCCTTTCCTTGTATCTTATGATTGAGAAGTTGTGCTCCTCATCTTCAAGTTTTCTTAGTTTTTGGTGCTACATTCAATTGATTGTTTTATGAGTTTGGTTGTGCATAAAATTTTAAGCTGTAATTATCTGTTCTATTCTGCTTTGTTTGAGCCATAAGCTAAGAAAAGTTATTAAACACATGTAAGTAAGCAATGTAATAAGTTGGACTGTAGTTAATAGAGCTTAAATGTGGTTATTAGAGATATGCAACAATGCTAGTACAGAGAGTTATGTTTTAACACTGGATTAAGTTGTTTGGATAACTCTATTTTACAGTAGTTCTGTAATGAACTGCATCTATAATTTGGATGTGTCTTTCTTTGGATAGATTATGTCGCAAAAAAGGTTGCTTTGTTGTACACTCATCAATCTACACTTCAAATATTCAAAATTGCTATATGTTACAAAATTCTTTAAAATATTCAATGATGCTATATGTCGCAAAAGACACTACCTTGCATGATTGTTGACATGTTTGTTTATTTTAGAAAATCAAGAAATGATCGTTGGAGCGTAGATATGGGACGACAATGCCATTGTTGGCATGTTGACAATTGATCATATAAAAATACTCTTGAATTTTCTGTTTTGCTATCGATTTAGATCCAGATGAAATAAAGCAATGAGTTTTTTCAATTTAGATGAATGTTTCTTCAATTGAAGACTTTATTGTCTTAATTAGAATCATCTACACTATTTTAAGAACTTATTTTTGGATTGATATTTCCCAGTAGAATTCAGTTATTTTTTCTATGGTTGCAATATTAGAATCTTCATCTTAATCGGCAACTGGATTGAAATCCAAACCTTCGGCGGAAGATGCATCTTCATGCCCCATAATCATAATAATCAATAGAAATTTCGTCTTCACCCCTTATCCCTTAAGTAATTACAATTATGGGTGGCAAACGGGCATATGTCCGCCCCGTTTAGGTCCGTTCTACAAAAACCCGCAAAAAAATAGGATGGGTCGGAGCGGACATAGTTGAGGATGCGGGTTTAAAATCTAGACTTGTTCCACAAAAAAGTGAGAGCGGGACGGGGAAAGCATGTGGGCATTGCACTTTTTAAGTCTAAAAAAGCAAAAGTTTATATAAATGCTCACGCTCGCAAAAGCCTACGAAAAAAAGGGAGCGGGGCGGACACATTAGAGGGTGACGGCTTAAATTTTTGCCCTGTCCTGCACTAAAGTACGGGCAAAATGAGCATGTCCAACGGGCCGAATCCGTTTTGCCACCCCTAATTACGATATTGCTCTTATACTACATTATGAACCATAGGATTGTGGAGACGAAGATCCATCTCATCCTTAAACTTTAAGAGTTTAATCCAAAGACAAAATCTTTAAAATTCATATTGATAGAATTGATAGGTAGAGTAGAGAGATGCATTTTCAGATCTAACTAATTTTTAAAAGTCTGAATTATTAGTAATAATTTGTTTCAAATGTTTGCATTATATATAGAAGACTAGTTGACCTATAATAGCAGTTTTTTTGTCAAATAGCATAATGACCTTTTAGAGGTGAACAAAGTGATATGCTCTTACATTTGATATTTTTACATATCTATCAACTAAGCTGCTTTAACAGAACACCTGCAATAGCATTTTGACAATACTCAAGTTGACACGTCTCATTCTTGAGCTTAGGCCTAATACTTAATATAATAAACCCACATCCCCATCAACAAACTCAAGGGGAGTTATAACAACTCTGGTTTGTGCCTTAGTGCTAGAAATGAGTAGAAGGGAGAGGTTTGGTAAGGGCATCAACCTACAAATGTGGAGAATATGAAGTTGTTTGGCAAAAACTTTCTCCCTTAAAAAGAAGAGATCAATCTCCATGTGCTTGATTCTAAAGTGAAGTTATGTTCTTTAGGGGACAGATGTCGAACACGATGCTCCATCTACGAGTACGACAAGATACACCATAAATAATACACTAACTAATAATAGATGATGAAGTAAAAAAGCAAGAAAGAACACAATCAAATTGTTTACCTAGTTCGGTGAAACTACACCTACGTCTGGGGGGTTGAGTCCACAGTCCAAGAAAAGAAATTCACTATTAGTAGTTTAATATATTTAGACTTACAAGCAACAACAAATCCTATGTTGTTCAATGCCTCTTCGTAACACTACCCAATGGCTTTCTATTTAGAGTCTATCCCTAAATATGAGAACCTACTCATTTTCTTCTCTGCCACAATCCCAACGATAGAAGCAAACAACCACTAAACCCTAGTGATCAACTTCAATCTTCACAAGATAAAGAATGTTGAAAGATATAACTCAACTAGACAAATCTTCTATGCCAAGTTACTGAAACATAGAGGTGTACATAAACAATGTTGATTACAACTCAACTAGACAAACCTTCTATGCCAAATTTCCGAAACATAGAGGTATACATAAAGATTCAACACTAATTCTATTAGGGCATTAACGTGAATACATAACACAAAACTTAAACACTCTAAGATATTTAATGGGAGTGTTTGCTTTCTAATTTAGGTTTGAGTTACATAAAACTTAAACACTCTAAGATATTTAATGGGAGTGTTTGCTTTCTAATTTAGGTTTGAGTTCTTTTATATAGCAATGTAACTTTGGGCTTTTCTCCTTGGATAATATCTTTGAATCCGTCTAGAATTAATGCAGAATCAGTTTAAAACGCAAGATTATAGCGCCTGTTGCATAAGGCTCAAATGGCGTACCAACATGCTATAACATCGTGTAATTCCCTAGAATGATTTCAGGATTATCGACTAACCCCACAAACCAACCACGAGTCTTTTCAACATGTTTTGTCCTCACTCACACGCTTTCCGAAAAACTTTCCAGAAGGTCATCCATCCAAATACTACTCCAAGTTAAGCACGCTTAACTATTGAGTTCTTATCTGTTAGGCTACCGAAAAGAAGGGGCATCTTGTTGGTATAGGTAGTACCTATTAATCCTTATAAGTCTTCCTTCAACCATACAGTCCCATACATACACAACCTCAAGATCCCTCTCATTCTGATGTGAATTCTGTAAGTTTAAGGAGTGCCTTAGAGGGGGGGGGGGGGGGGGGTGAATGAGGCACTTAGACGATTTTCCACGGTTTATTGAGTTTTACTTTCTTGAGATGCTTATGTGATGAAAAAGCAGTAAAGTGCGGAAAGTAAAGAACACCACGATGTATAGTGGTTCCCCTCACAGATTGAGAGTACTCCACTCCCCTTTCAACACGAAAGAGAATTCACTATCTGTTATGACTTGTACACGACAGACATAATCACCAAGAACAACCTCTTGTGATTCACCAAGTTGATATGAGAACAATCCTCTCAAACTCAACTCTCTTGCTTCCAACAATCCTGGACAACAAGGTGTTTACAAAACACACAATCTTATTTTTTAACAACTCTAAAAAATAAGATATGGATTACAACAATAGATTGAATGTAAAGTTTGTAGTATAATGATCACTCAAAGTGATATATCAATTTGTTTGATCTTCTCTTCCAATGAAAATAATTCACAACACAAAAATATTAGATTGCTCAAGAATTTTCTGTTTTGAATGATATGAAAATATGCAGAAAAATCTTGAATGAAGATTTAAAACAATAAGTCTGAATTCTGAAAATTCTAAGAGATTGATTGGAAGAGGTGAAATTTGAATTTGAAGGATCATGTATTTATATGCACATAACACCTCAAATGAAACATGGTAGTGTTCTAAAAGAATCATGAACAATTGTCAAAGATGAAATGAAAAGATTCCATGAAAAGGTGTATGAACAGCCACTGATTTTTCAGAAACGCACAATGGTAAATCGATTTACATAATGGGTAAATCGATTACCCTGTTGCAACGTTTAAAATTTTTCAAAATCTTTCAGTGGTAAATCGATTTCCCTAAGAGGTAAATCGATTTACCTAGTTAAAAAACTTAAAATTTCGCTTCTGGAAAAGTAATGCTCCAGTGGTAAATCGATTTCCCTAAGTGAAAAAATTAATTTTTGCTTTTAAAAAATTTGTAAGCTTCAGTGGTAAATCGATTTCCCTTAAAGGTAAATCGATTTACCCAGTTTGAAAAATGAGAAATATGATTCTAAGACATTTTCCATGCACTATAAAAAGTTATGCAATAGCCATATGAATACTTGAGCATCTAAGACTTTTAGTGAAAGTAAGTATTCTCATCATACCTTCTTGAAGTGAAAAGCTTAACTTCTTGAATCAAGATGCTTTATCATAGAATAAAACCTTTGCCTTCTTGTTGCTTGGAGTTTTGTCTTCATCAAAAACATTCATCATAGAGAAGCTTGACTTCATATTCTCCCCCTTTTTGATGATGACAAATAATCCTCTATGATGCGTGCAATTTCCGGAAACGAAAATTTCTCCCCCTGAGATGTATAACTCCCCCTAAATTTGAGAAGCTTATGATCATGTTGGCTTGATCATCTTGAAGGAGATTTGTATCATTTGTACCTTAGGAAATTCACAAGCATACAAGCATAATTCATAACACCTTTCTCCCCCTTTGACATTATCAAAAATAAGGGAAAGATGGGTGAAAGATAATCACATGACAAATATAAAATAGAATATACAACATAACTTGTAACAAATACCCTTAAGAGGTTAGAAAGCACAAAAAGAGAAAAGTTTCAGGGGTAAATCGATTTACATCATGGGTAAATCGATTTACCTAGTTCAAAATATGCCAAATACGAAAAAAACAATGCTACTGTTTTATGGGTAAATCGATTTACAACATGGGTAAATCGATTTACTCAGTGCCAAATATGCCAAATACAAAAACCAGTGCTACTGTTTTATGTGTAAATCGATTTACATCATGAGTAAATCGATTTACTCAGTGAAAAAAGCTAAAAAACCACATATTTTTAACAAAGATTCATGCAAGAGACACCCAATGAATCATGTAAAAGAAAGGAGTAGAAGTGGAGATCCATGAAATAAATTGCAAATGTAAATAGATGAGTTGGAAATGTATGTGCACCTTTGATTATTGATATGTTTTTGCCAAATTATATGTCACATTCATCTAGAATCCCAAGTTCCCTTCGAATTTTGTAAAATGGTTCTTGCGCCAAAGGTTTTGTGAAGATGTCGGCAAGTTGATTATGAGTATCCACAAATGTGACTTCGACATCTCCTTGAATCACGTGGTCACGAAGAAAGTGATGCCGAATGTCAATATGTTTGGTTCTTGAGTGCATGACCGGATTCTTTGTAATGTTTATTGCACTTGTGTTGTTACAACGAAGAGGAATGCATCCAAGATCGAGTCCGTAGTCACGAAGTTGTTGCTTTAGCCAAAGTATTTGAGCGTAACAGCTACCTGCGGCTATGTATTCTTCTTCGGCAATGCTTAGAGCAACACATGCTTGTTTCTTGCAAGCCCACGAAACTAATGCATTTCCAAGGATGTGACATGTACCACTAGTACTTTTTCTATCTGTTTTACAACCTGCATAATCTGTGTCAGAATAACCAATTAACTTACAAACACTACCTTTAGGATACCATAAGCCAACGTTGGTTGTTCCTTTGAGATACTTCATGATTATTTTGACCGCCGTGAGATGTGACTCCTTTGGATTTGCTTGGAAGCGAGCACATAAACACACGCTAAACATTATGTCAGGACGGCTTGCCGTCAAATATAATAAAGAACCAATCATACCTCGATACTTCGTAATATCAATTGACACACCCGATTCGTCTTGATCAACATAGGTTCCGGAGCCCATTGGTCTTGACATTGCTTTACAACCATCCATTTCAAATCTCTTTAACAACTCTTTGCAATACTTTGATTGGTTGATAAAGATTCCGTCTTTTAGTTGCTTGATTTTCAATCCAAGGAAGTAGTTCATCTTTCGCATCATAGACATTTCAAATTCACCTTGAATTATCAACGCAAATTCTTCACATAGTTCTTTGTTGGTTGAACCGAAGATTATGTCGTCTAAGTAGACTTGAACAAGTAAGGTGTTCCCTTTTATCTTCTTGATAAATAAAGTCTTGTCTACTTTGCATTTTTCAAAACCTTTTTCACATAGAAAATTACTTAGACGATCATACCATGCCCTTGGTGCTTGTTTTAATCCATAGAGCGCTTTCTTCAATTTGTATACATGTGAAGGATGCTTGAAGTCTTTAAAGCCCGGGGGTTGTTTGACATAGACTTCTTCATTGATGTAGCCGTTCAAGAAGGCGCTTTTGACGTCCATTTGAAATAACTGAAAATTCATTGAACATGCGTAAGCAAGTAATAAATGAATAGCTTCTAACCTTGCAACCGGAGCGAAAGTTTCTTCAAAGTCGATTCCTTCTTCTTGATTATACCCTTGAGTGACCAATCTTGCTTTGTTTCGAACAATTATTCCATTCTCATCAAGTTTGTTCTTAAACACCCATCTTGTTCCAATGATGTGCTTACCACTTGGTCTAAAAACAAGTTCCCGAACTTGATTTCTCTCGAATTGGTTTAATTCTTCTTGCATAGCAACAATCCATTGATCATCTCCTAGAGCTTCATCAATTTTAGAGGGTTCTATTTGCAAAGCGAACACCATGTTTAAGCATGCATCCTTGAGATTCAATCTTGTAGCAACACCTTGACTAATGTCACCAATTACTTTGTCAATAGGATGATCTTTATGAGTCCTCCATTCCTTAGGTAGATCATTTTCATTTGACTCTTGTTGAATCGGTTCTTCTTGATTTTGGTTTGAAGTATCTTCTTTAGGAATTTCTATAAAATCATCATCATCACAAACAATAATTTCCTCTTTCAAGGGGTTAGATTCGTCAAACTTAACATGCATGGATTCTTCTATATTTAAAATTCTTTTATTATAAATTCTATATGCTTTATTTGTAAGAGAATAACCAAGAAAAATACCTTCATCCGATTTTTCGTCGAACTTACCAAGGTTGTCTTTGTCATTGTTAAGGACAAAGCACTTCCATCCAAAGATATGAAAGAAAGCAATGTTGGGTTTCCTTCCTTTGAAGAGTTCATATGGAGTCTTCTTTAGGATAGGTCTTATGTTAACTCTATTACTTACAAAACATGTCGTGCTAACTGCATCCGCCCAAAAATACTTAGGAAGATTTGAGTCGCTAAGCATTGTTCTTGCAAGTTCCACCAATGACCTATTCTTTCTTTCAACTACTCCATTTTGTTGAGGAGTCCTTGGATACGAGAAGTTGTGAAATATACCTTGATCTTCACAAAAGTCTTCAAAAGAAGTATTATGGAATTCTCCACCATGATCGCTTCTTATGGAGGCAATTGTTAATGATTTCTCATTTTGAATTTGCTTTGCATACTTCTTGAATGCTTTGAATGCATCACTTTTCTGCACTAAAAAGAATGTCCAAGTATATCTAGAATAATCATCAACAATAACTAAAGCATATAAGTTACCTCCGAAGCTTCTTGTTCTTGATGGACCAAATAAGTCCATATGTAACAATTGTAGTGGCCTAGAAGTGGACACCACATTCTTGGATGTGAAAGTTGATTTGGTTTGCTTCCCTTTTTGACAAGCATCGCAAAGTATATCTTTGATGAACTTTATCTTTGGCAATCCAATGACAAGGTCATGTTTTACTAACTTATTCAAGTGCTCCATGTGAATGTGAGCAAATCTCTTATGCCATAACCATGAGTCGTTGTTATTTGCCATAAGACACTTAACCTTCAAAGAGACATCATCAAGGGAAATCATGAAAATATTATTAATTCGCTTACCTATAAGCATTACCTCTCGTGTGACTTCGTCTTCAATTAAACATTCATCTTTTGTGAACCTTATTTTGAATCCTTTGTCACAAAGTTGGCTTATGCTTAAGAGGTTGTGCTTTAGTCCTTCGACATATAGCACATCTTCGATGGATATAAAATTTGGTGCACCTACTTTGCCTATGCCAAGAATTCTTACTTTGTTGTTATCTCCATAAGTAACATAACCCTTGGACTTAAGCATTAGATCTGAAAATTTGTGCACATCACCAGTCATATGCTTGGAGCACCCACTATCCAAATACCAAAGATTTGATGTGGCCTTCAAGCATACCTACAAAACAAAATTAAGTTTTGTTAGGTACCCAAATTGATTTGGGTCCTTTATAATTAGTACCTTTCTCAACCCATACATAATGCCCCTTTGTTACACTAAAGTTTCTAACATAGCAAGCATTAGGTGTATGGCCAATAATACCACAATAAAAACAAGTTGGTTCAAAATTGCTTTTATATCTAGGAACATATGACTTTTTCTTTGTAAACCTTTTCTTTTTAGGATGTTGATGCACAACTTTTGGTGTGTTGACTCTTTCTTTTGGAGATTGATCCTTAGGCCTAACAAAGATAGTTTTATTTGAACTTGGTTTAGAAAATTTGGAGTAACCAAGTCCACTTTTGTCATTTGAGTACCTTTGTTGGCTAAGAACCCCTTCCAAACCAATTTGTCCTTTTTCATACCTTTCAAGGACTCTTTTAAGTTGGACAATTTGGAAAGAGAGAGACTCACACTCTAGACATACAAAATTCTTCTTTTCACTAATCATCTTTTGTTTTTCATTTTCAAAACCTTTTTCCAAAAATTTCAATCTTTTCTTCCAAGGAAGAAATTTGTTTCTTTTGAGATGATATATTTTTATAAAGAATTTTGCATTTATTTAACAATTCATTAATTGCATCTTGTGTATCATCATCAAAAAGAGAAAAATCATTACTAACCTCTTCTTCATCATCAGAATGATGAGAAGTCATTAGCGCCAAGTTTGCACATTCCTCTCTATCCGATCCGGATGAAGAACTAATTTCATTGTCCTCCCATGCAAGATATGCCTTTTTGTTCTTGAAATCCTTCTTGCTCTTGAATCCGCCTCTCTTTGAAAGTTTAGGACATTCCGGCTTTATGTGGCCTTGCTTTCCACATTCGTAGCATATTACATCTTGCGTAGATGTGGTGGTCTCCTTTTTCCTGAAATGTCTATTCTTTTTAGCGTTAAAAGATTTATCATTTTCGTTAAAGAACTTACCAAGCCTTTTAACAAGGAGCATAAATTTCTCATCTTCCTCCAATGCGTCATCATCTTTATCTTCTTTTGAGTCTACCTTCAAGGCAATCCCTTTAGATTTCTTTTCTTGATTTTCATGTTTCTCAAGCCTACCAAGTTCTAACTCATGTTCTTGAAGTTTGCCAAAGAGTGATGCGGACGTCATTGTTGAAAGAATTTTCTTTTTGGAGATAGCCGTCACCTTCGGTTGCCATTCTCGAGTCAATGATCTTAGTACTTTAAGATTAAGATCGTCATTTGTAAATGTTTTTCCGAGAGCAATCAAGTGGTTAGTCAAGTGAACAAATCTCTTTTGTAGCGCCACGATGGATTCTCCAGGCAACATTCTAAACATCTCATATTCTTGACTTAATGTATTCAACCTTGATCTCTTTACTTCGGAGGTGCCTTCATGTGTTTCCACTAAGGTGTCCCATATTTGTTTCGCCAATTTGCATTGAGATATGCGGAAGAACTCGTCCATGCTTAAAGCACTTTGAAGAATGTTTATTGCTTTCTTTTCATTTAAGATTTTTTTCTTATTATCTTCATCATACGAACCCTTTATCTTTGGAGTACCAATGCCATTGACCACACTCATAGGATTATGCGGACCATCTTCAACGGCTTCCCATATGCCTTCTCCTTGGGCTTCTAAATGTGCCTTCATGCGGATCTTCCAAAAATCAAAATATTCTCCAGAGAAAAGTGGTGGTTTGTTACTACTTCCACCGTCTTTGAAAACCGGATTCGTGTTTGCGGAAGCCATGCGGATCTTTTAGGAACAGGTTACCTATAACCTGCTCTGATGCCAATTGTAAGTTTAAAGAGTGCCTTAGAGGAGGGGGGGGGGGATGAATGAGGCACTTAGACGATTTTCCGAATTTTCCACGGTTTATTGAGTTTTACTTTCTTGAGATGCTTATGTGATGAAAACGCGGTAAAGTGCGGAAAGTAAAGAACACCACGATGTATAGTGGTTCCCCTCACAGATCGAGAGTACTCCACTCCCCTTTCAACACAAAAGAGAATTCACTATCTGTTATGACTTGTACACGACAGAAACAATCACCAAGAACAACCTCTTGTGATTCACCAAGTTGATATGAGAACAATCCTCTCAAACTCATCTCTCTTGCTTCCAACAATCCTGGACAGCAAGGTGTTTACAAAACACACAATCTTATTTTTTAACAACTCTAAAAAATAAGATATGGATTACAATAATGGATTGAATATAAAGTTTGTAGTATAATGATCACTCAAAGTGATATATCAATTTGTTTTATCTTTTCTTCCAATAAAAATAATTCACAACACAAAAATATTAGATTGCTCAAGAATTTTCTATTTTGAATGATATGAAAATATGCAGAAAAATCTTGAATGAAGATTTAAAACAATAAGTGTGAATTCTGAAAATTCTAAGAGATTGATTGGAAGAGGTGAAATTTGAATTTGAAGGATCATGTATTTATATGCACATAACACCTCAAATGAAACATGGTAATGTTTTGAAAGAATCATGAACAATTGTCAAAGATGAAATGAAAAGATTCCATGAAATGGTGCATGAAGAGGTGTATGAACAGCCACTGATTTTTCAGAAACGCACAGTGGTAAATCGATTTACATAATGGGTAAATCGATTACCATGTTGCAACGTTTAAAAATTTTCAAAATCTTTCAGTGGTAAATCGATTTCCCTAAGAGGTAAATCGATTTACCTAGTTAAAAAACTTAAAATTTCGCTTCTGGAAAAGTAATGCTCCAGTGGTAAATCAATTTCCCTAAGTGGTAAATCGATTTACCTAAGTGAAAAAATTAATTTTTGCTTTTAAAAAATTTGTAAGCTTCAGTGGTAAATCGATTTCCCTTAAAGGTAAATCGATTTACCCAGTTTGAAAAATGAGAAATGTGATTCTAAGACATTTTCCATGCACTATAAAAAGTTATGCAATAGCCATATGAATACCTGAGCATCTAAGACTTTTAGTGAAAGTAAGTATTCTCATCATACCTTCTTGAAGTGAAAAGCTTAACTTCTTGAATCAAGATGCTTTATCATAGAATAAAATCTTTGCCTTCTTGTTGCTTGGAGTTTTGTCTTCATCAAAAACATTCATCATAGAGAAGCTTGACTTCATATTCTCCCCCTTTTTGATGATGACAAATAATCCTCTCTGATACGTGCAATTTCCGGAAACGAAAATTTCTCCCCCTGAGATGTATAACTCCCCCTAAATTTGAGAAGCTTATGATCATGTTGGCTTGATCATCTTGAAGGAGATTTGTATCATTTGTACCTTAGGAAATTCACAAGCATACAAGCATAATTCATAACACCTTTCTCCCCCTTTGACATTATCAAAAATAAGGGAAAGATGAGTGAAAGATAATCACATGACAACTATAAAATAGAATATACAACATAACTTGTAACAAATACCCTCAAGAGGTTAGAAAGCACAAAAAGAGAAAAGTTTCAGGGGTAAATCGATTTACATCATGGGTAAATCGATTTACCTAGTTCAAAATATGCCAAATACGAAAAAAACAATGCTACTGTTTTATGGGTAAATTGATTTACAGCATGGGTAAATCGATTTACTCAGTGCCAAATATGCCAAATACAAAAACCAGTGCTACTGTTTTATGTGTAAATCGATTTACATCATGAGTAAATCGATTTACTTAGTGAAAAAAGCTAAAAAATACATATTTTTAACAAAGATTCATGCAAGAGACACCCAATGAATCATGTAAAAGAAAGGAGTAGAAGTGGAGATCCATGAAATAAATTGCAAATGTAAATAGATGAGTTGGAAATGTATGTGCACCTTTGATTATTGATATGTTTTTGCCAAATTATATGTCACATTCATCTAGAATCCCAAGTTCCCTTCGAATTTTGTAAAATAGTTCTCGCGCCAAAGGTTTTGTGAAGATGTCAGAAAGTTGATTATGTGTATCCACAAATGTGACTTCGACATCTCCTTGAATCACGTGGTCACGAAGAAAGTGATGCCGAATGTCAATATGTTTGGTTCTTGAGTACATGACCGAATTCTTTGTAATATATATTGCACTTGTGTTGTCACAACGAAGAGGAATGCATCCAAGATCGAGTCTGTAGTCACGAAGTTGTTGCTTAAGCCAAAGTATTTGAGCGCAACAGCTACCATCGGCTATGTATTCTGCTTCGGAAGTGCTTAGAGCAACACATGCTTGTTTCTTGCAAGCCCACGAAACTAATGCATTTCCAAGGATGTGACATGTACCACTAGTACTTTTTCTATCTGTTTTACAACCTGCATAATCCGCGTCAGAATAACCAATTAACTTACAAACACTACCTTTAGGATACCATAAGCCAACGTTGGTTGTTCCTTTGAGATACTTCATGATTCTTTTGACTGCCGTGAGATGTGACTCATTTGGATTTGCTTGGAAGCGAGCACATAAACACACACTAAATATTATGTCAGGACGGCTTGTCGTCAAATATAATAAAGAACCAATCATACCTCGATACTTCGTAATATCAATTAACACACCCGATTCATCTTGATCTACATAGGTTCCGGAGCCCATTGGTGTTGACATTGCTTTACAACCATCCATTTCAAATCTCTTTAACAACTCTTTGCAATACTTTGATCGGTTGATAAAGATTCTATCTTTTAGTTGCTTGATTTGCAATCCAAGGAAGTAGTTCATCTTTCCCATCATAGACATTTCAAATTCACCTTATGCTATCAACGCAAATTCTTCACATAGTTCTTTGTTGGTTGAACCGAAGATTATGTCGTCTACGTAGACTTGAACAAGTAAGGTGTTCCCTTTTATCTTCTTGATAAATAAAGTCTTGTCTACTTTGCCTTTTTCAAAACCTTTTTCACATAGAAAATTACTTAGACGATCATACCATGCCCTTGGTGCTTGTTTTAATCCATAAAGCGCTTTCTTCAATTTGTATACATGTGAAGGATGCTTGAAGTCTTCAAAGACCGGGGGTTGTTTGACATAGACTTCTTCGTTGATCTAGCCGTTCAAGAAGGTGCTTTTGACGTCCATTTGAAATAACTGAAAATTCATTGAACATGCGTAAGCAAGTAATAAACGAATAACTTCTAACCTTGCAACCGGAGCGAAAGTTTCTTCAAAGTCGATTCCTTCTTCTTGATTATACCTTTGAGCGACCAATCTTGCTTTGTTTCGAACAATTATTCCATTCTCATCAAGTTTGTTCTTAAACACCCATCTTGTTCCAATGATGTGCTTACCACTTGGTCTAGAAACAAGTTCCCAAACTTGATTTCTCTCGAATTGGTTTAATTCTTCTTGCATAACAACAATCCATTGATCATCTCCTAGAGCTTCATCAATTTTAGAGGGTTCTATTTGCGAAACGAACGTCATGTTTAAGCATGCATCGTTGAGATTCAATCTTGTAGCAACACCCCCTAAAAGCTGCTAGGAGTGTCTCATTGTCATGCCACGTGCATCGACAACAACTCCCCCGCCCTCGGGTGTTACATGTAACCATTCTCCATCCTCTCCGGCCTCGGGTGTTACATTTCCACCAGCTTCCGCTTGGTTCGTCCCCGAACCACATCGTACTCGGAGAGGTCTAACTCAGATACCATTTGTAACGCCCCAAAAATGCTTTCAGGATTACCGACTAACCCCACAAACCAACACTTGTCTTTTCAGCATGTTTTATCCTCACTCACACGCTTTCCGAAAAACTTCCCAAAAGGTCACCCATCCAAATATTACTCCAAGTCAAACACGCTTAACTATGGAGTTCTTATCTGTTAGGCTACCGAAAAGAAGATGCATCTTGGTGGTATATGTAGTGTCAATTAATCCTTATAAGCCTTTTTTTCTACCATGTAGTCCCATACCTACACAACCTCAGGATCCCTCTCATTCCAATGTGAATTTGGTTTTCCCTAGAAGCTGCTAGGAGTGTCTTATCATCATGCCTCGTGCACCGATAACCATTCCCTCGCCCTCAGGTGTTACATGTAACCATTCTCCTCCCTCTCCGGCCTCGGGTGTTACACATCGCCTCCAACATGTGACCTTTCAGTAACTTCATATAGCTTTAGAAATCTAGAGCAATCTTGAACACTTTAAGACTTCTCTAAGTTGTTATTTTGCTAAAATGCAGTCAATCCAAAGGGTCAATCCAATAGGAACAAGAATCTCCCCCTTTGGTAAATTATGGCAAAATAACTCTTCAAGATACATAACACTTCTTCCAAGTGACAACCAGTAGAAGTACTAGATCTTCAGAGCATTTCAGCAACATCAGCTTCCATGTATCAGAGTTAAGCACCAACAATAACCGAAGTCATAAGCATCAACATTCATATGTTTTCACTTAGTCCATTCAATTTGCGTCAAACTAAACAGACAATCATGTAATCACTCACAAGCTTAGTCATGCATGAATCTAGTATCTCATAGTTAGTAACATACAATCCTACTAACTAACATATATTAGCATGCAATCATTCACATACTTACTCATGTACATAAAAACCAGTTAGTAGTTGATATCATTAAATACTACTAACAAAGGTAATGTTGTTTTCACAAATACAGGGATCAAGACCAGATGTCCTTCCCGATGTTCTAGCATGGAGCACACCATTAGCGCTATCCATATAGGTTTGGTACTAAACAAATACATGTTGCCTAAGCAACACCACCACTCCCACTTTTTGCCATAATTTTACAAAGGGTTAGTCCTTTAACAAAGTCAATATGCATAGATAATAACATACACAAGATCAGTCATGCAAGGGTTATGTTAGCACATACACATCCAGATCATGAAAAATAGCTAGCATCAACATCAAAATACGCACAATCATAAGACTTACCTTAAAAGTACACATATAAAATAGGCTATAAAGCCTTTACAAGTCCAAATACGGGCAAAAAAACTAGGACTATCAGTCTAACTTGACAGGATCAAAATCAATATTCAAGCTTCTCAAGATCTTCATCTAAATCAGAATCAATTGCATCCAGATTCATTAGATCCTTCATAATATCTTCTTCCTTCCTTATATACTCAATATTCGGTTTCTTGACCAAAATTTTCTTGGTGCCATTTCCACCAGACGTTTCAACAATTGAAATGTACTTCTTAACTTCTATAGCCTCCTCGACTTTGTTCAACTATAACTCCAACATATCAATAACCTTCTATGAAGCTCCAATCTCATGGACAAGATTGCTTCCACTAACTTGATCTTGATTCATGTTGGAAGAATGATTTGTAATCTGAGAGTAGAATAAGGCAATATATATGGTTCTCTTGCTTGTAAAGCCAATCCAATTATACCACACCTTATATAACCAAGGAAAACTCCTTATTTGATGTGCCAAAGTGGTCTTAGGGGAGAGAAACATTTTTTCTCTTTTGGCACAACTCCCCAACATTGATTGTTATGGACTCTGAAGAGTGAAAATACCAAGGACACTCCTTAGTATTTTAAATTAATTTCCATCCACAACTTTAGTGAGAATGTCCCATACCAATGTTATGACATAATGTCCTACATTATACTTATTCAACACATGCTTTAGCCTGAGCAATTTCTTATCACGGTTTCCAACTGTAGACATTTCATCTTCACCGGTAGATAATATTACTCTTCCTTGCTCCTTGATAACCCAAGATATTATGTTGTCAACAAAACTCTTCCACTCATATGGATTGTCACCATTGTAACTTAGCATGAGGTTCTCCTTGCTTGTTACACCAACTTTCTTTGATAGTTGTACCACTTCCTCAAATATCAATGCCTCTATTGGCATATTCCTTTTAATTTATGTTATTTTGTGATACACACATATTCCCTTAAGTATTTTCTCATTTGGCCTTTTATGAATATTGAACATGATTACCAAGGAACTTGTTTCAGCAGCTTTCTCGACTTTCCTCTAAGTAGAGCACTTAGCTACCATCATGTTTCTCAAGATATCTAGTACTTCTTGAATAACTTTGATGACATCCTTGTAATTTATTTCTTGGGTATCACCTAAGTATTCCTTCATCTGCTTTTCTTGACACTTAGGAATGTAGCTCACCTCTTTCATCATGCCTTCCTCAAGCTTGTAACACCTCAAAATTTGCCCTCCTCTCTTGGGACTAGCTTAGCATATTGCATATCATTTTGTAGGTCATTAGGCATTGCATATTTGCATATCATGTGGTTACATGGAACAAGTCATCCTCCTAAGTCTTGATCAGAAGATAAAGAGGTTAAGATGCAAGCTAAGGTTTCATGGACTGATCATTAATCATCTGAGGATGTGTGATTCAAATTAGGGTTTCTTGGTTGTCAAGGAGATTGAGCTTCATCTTGGTTGAAATGATACATCATCATCATCATGGTTTTATCATCACCAAGAGATTCCTTATGCTTGATCATATTCCTTGAGATTAGGGTTTTGACCACTGGTCAACCCTAATCAGTTGTATTGGGCCAATCAGGGCTTGGCAAGGAGATGGGGTTTTCAGTGGATATGGGGATCATCATATGGTTATATTGAGCTTATGGAAGCTAGGGTTTCATCATTGAGCCATTTCATCAGGAGTTTGAGGCTCAATTTGATCAGTCAAGCTGAAATTCATCTATCAGTCAGAAAAAGTCAATTGTGGTCAACTGTGCCTGAATTCATGGATTTGAAGGAGGGAGAGGGTTAGAGACACTTCATTCATGTCTAAACAAGTTTCATTTGACATTTCAAACATCAAGAATGAAGAAAATAAAGTCAGATGGAAACTTTCCAAAAATAGAAAGTGACTTGTAATTGAAAATTGCCAAAAATGGAAAGTTTTTCTCCTCAAAATTACATGTCCAAAAATGTTTCAAATGAAATTTTGTTCAACATGAAAGTTGTAGATCTTGCTCTCACCTTTCCAAAAAGTCCAAGAACATGAATTTCTCATTTGTGGTTGGCAAGATATGGATTGATCATTGTCCAAAAAAGTTGAATTTCAAAGTGGCATAACTTTTGATTCACAAGGCCAAATGGAGTGAGGTTTCTTTGAGCAAAATTCTTTTGATGTCCTCTATCCAAAACAAGCATTGTATGTCATGAAAACTCATCACATAAAAAGTCCATTTTTCAAGTGGACCAATTTTGAAAAAGGGAGGGAAAAAGGTGTTTTTGAGAAATAAGCCTTGTTTTCACATGATTCCAATTGCATTAGCTCACCAATACCATTTGAAACTTGCTGCAACAAAAAAATTCTACTGTTACATTGGGTTTGCATAAGTGAGGGTGGATTGGCTAATTACCATTTAGCATAAAAGTGCATTTTCACTAATCACTCACATTTGGCTAAACTTGATTAACAAAATGGATTAGTGCATCATATAAATGGTTAATCATAACAGAAAATCAGATTAACATTCATTCATCTCAGATCTAGATCCAAAATTGCACAATTCTCTCAACTTTTCATCTTCACTTTTTTGCAATTTCTTCACAAGCCTAGCCAAGATCTTCATTGTTTCATCATCTACAATCATTGTTGAAGCTAATTGAAGCAAGATTTCATCACTATCAAGCCAAATCGTGGACTGTTAAAGTGAGGTGCAACAATGGCAAATGGAGATTTCATCAAGATCGTGCGTAATTGAGCAACAAACCTTGTTCCATTCACCTATCCAAGCATCATAGAAGTTCTGTTTTCACATTTCAAGGCTTAAAACGCGCGATTCAACACCTGTGCTTCAAGGAAGGTCAGATTTCGACCTTAATAATTCATGAAATTGTTTGATGCTTTAGATAGATCTCTTAGAGTAGGTAAATCTGCACTTTGAACCGCTGATTTTCGTTGAGAAATGAGAGAGATATATGGATTTGAACATTCATGCATGAAGATGTTTGCATTCGATTCTCTTAAATTAGGATGAATTAGGCTTAATGAATGTGATATTGTTGATGTACGTTGTGAGACCTTTCCATTGATATAAGGTTTGTGTGATTTGGTGAAAAATGTTCATGAGCATATGAAGGTGATGAACGCGTGATGAATGTTAAAAAAAATTTCCAGAATCTTGTTTTGATCCAAAATTGCGCTTGCCTACATGCTGAGTGGTGTTTGTTGTACAGTAGCGCACGCTACTTTTTAAACTTGGACATGCTTCGATTCCGCTTGAGTGCAATTTCACAAATTGCCTTGCCATTTATTTTCATATGCTTCACATAACTTCACATGCCTTCATTTCTTTTTTTTATTTTTTTCATTACTTCCAAAATTCATATCTCATGAAATAATTGTCCAAATTAACTGAAATTTTTTTCACCATGATCCTTGTAATCTCTAGTTTTTTTGTGATTTTTGTGGAAATTGTGCACGTGTGATTTTTGGAATGGCTTAGGGTTTGTTCATGTGTATTCTTTCTTGCACATTGCTTGGTATTTTGATCATGAAATGATGATGCTTAATTGGAAATTCCTGAAATTTTGTGTGCATGATCTAGACATCTTAAGGAGCATTTTGGTATGTAGTTTGTGATTTTATCATTCCTGGTTTGTGAGATATGACCTGATCATTAGAGGTGTGACAATTTGTGTCACACCATGTCTTACTTGATTTCATGGTTTTTGTTACCATGCCATATGAATTTGAAATGAGCTGAAATTTTGCATGTTGATACTTCTGGATGTTAGGTTCACATGTGAATGTTTGTAGAATTTTTGGATGTGTTTCCAATTTGATTGAGAATTTCCTTTCTGTTTGACCAAATGTGGACTTTTTGTGAGTCATGATTTTAATTGATTTGTGAAATTCTTGATATGTATTGGATGGACTTGAAATTTTGTGGAGTGATTATAGACACATTAAAGTTTGCCATGGTTTTGGTTTGGTGCATTTATCATGTTCCTACACTGTTTTATGCTTGCTTGAAGTTGATACATGATATTGTGCCTTGTTTGGACTTGTATGAGCATGCTTTAACTTGATGAATTTAATTGACTTGCTTCCCATTGTCCAATTGGCTTGAAATTTGGCGTGTATATCATGTCATAAGTGCTGTTTAGCCATGAATTTTCCTGGGATTTATTGAATTATTTTTGATTGGATTTGAATTGATTCATTCTGTTTGGTCCTATGAGGTTCTAAATTGCATGTTTGACCATGATTGATGTATGAAATGAAATTGATGAATGATATGAACATGAGACCAATTGGATTTGTTTTTAATTTGATTGAACTTGATTTTGGACAATTTTCATGTTCTGTTTTGAAATATTGATCCCATTTTGACCCTAGGCTTTGTCCTAGGGGTTTGCTTCTCATGATTGAGTTGTGTTTTCAGGACAAAAGGCAAATGGAATGGAGGAATTAATTCACTTGGCTTGAGTTGCTTGTTTTGATTGATGTTGATTAACATTAAGTTTGTTTTGTAGGTGGCTTCTAAGTCATTTGTGTTGAGCATTGGCTTATGCTTTGCTTGATGCATTGCTTATGTACAGTTAACTGTTGACTTTTAGTTTGTCTGTTTGACTGTTTAAGCTGTGTACTGACTGAATTAGATTGATTCAGGTACCTTAGTTGCTATAGTTCATTGTGAACTTGCTTGTGCTGCTGCTTGGTTGTGTTAACTAATTGAGGTAGAATCACTAACTCCATGTAGTCTGGAAGACCTGGCCTGTTACTTGGCCAGGCACCTGTCTGAAGTCCTCCTTAAGAGGCGATGTTTGTGCTTGTTTATTTTTGTCCCCAAGCAGGAAAAGACCTTTGTTAAGGCAATTGGCAGACACAAGAGGTGTGTAGTCCACCTCCTGCTAATCTGTTGAGTCATCCCTTGGCTCACATTACATGTTGATGCCTTGTGGATCCTAACCCAAGATCCATGTACAGTTGTACAGTTGAGTCAGTGTCATAAGTGTAGAAGGGTTCCCACTTTCTGAACCCACACTTCTTTGTCTAAAGCTCTCCCTGGCCAGGGATAAGAGCTGTGAGGCACACCCCTCACTTCCATTTCATCTGGCTTCACCTTGACTCTCAATGTCAGGGTTAAGAGCTAATATCACCTGATACAGTTGGTTTGCTTTTGCAGCCTAACCCTTTGTTTGAGCCCACTCTGTTTGGATATAGTGTGTGCTATTTGTGATTGTTTACTTTGATTGCTTTGCCTGTTTAGGATTAGCTTGCTGCCTGTGCAAGTTAGGATAGAAACCATAACATAGGGCAATGATGCATGATAACATCTAGGCTCGAGTACAGCTCCCTAGTAGTGTGTCTCCCTTTGTATCTGGTTAGGTTAGAATTTCTTTCCCGTTCAGGGGAACTACGTTGCCCTGATCCTCATACCAGATGAGGTACGTAGGCAGGAGGTCGCACGAGATCTCTCCGGGCACCCTTTTTGTTTTTCAACCCTTTTTCTTTTTGTGTGTGTTTGCTTGGCAGTTGCTAGGTTCGAGTGCCTGACTCCTTAGTAACTTGTTGTTGTTTGTTTCTTCTTGTGTGTCGGGATATGGATGTAAGATCAGCGATTGGCTGTCCGTATCCTGATTGTGTTTGTTTGGTTCGGAAGCCGATGTAAGTCCAGCGATTGGCGTTCGGGTTCCATGTTTGCCTGTGTTTGTGTGTGTTTTGTTTGGCGTGCGTGAGCCGAACTACGGCAGCTCTGATTCTCGTTCCAGACGAGATACGTAGGCATAGGATGCGATATCCTAGCGAGCCCTCTCCCCTCTTCCTCCACCTGTGTTGTCTTCAGTGTGTGTGTGTGATGTTTGTTTTAGCAACCTTAACCTATCTTTTGAACGTGGATCCCGTCGAGTACGACGGATGCGTAGGGGTGCTAATACCTTCCCTTCGCATAACCGACTCCCGATCCCATTCTCTTTGGTCGCGAGACCATGCTTTTCCCAGGTTTACTTCGAGCGTTTCCTTTCCCTCTTTTGGGATAAATAACGCACGGTGGCGGCTCTGTGTTGTTTTGTTTCAGCCCGCCGGTTGTTTTTCGCGGATGCGACAGCTGGCGACTCTGCTGGGGACTAGACAGTTGACCTATTGCTGGTCCATCTTCCCTAAGCGAGTCTCTCCTAGCGTTCTAGGATAGCTTAGGTTGCTTGTGCCGCTTTATTTATTGCATTTATTATTCTGTTGTGTATATATTTGCATAGATACTTGCATGCATCATACTATCATGTCGCTGTCCTCTGTACAGGTGGTTCCGTTGTTTTGGGGTGGGTGTTCTGAGTGGGGCTAAAACCCAGGCCCGAGTATACACCTAGGATTAGTGTGGTCTCACGTTCCTCACATGCTGGTTGGGCATGTTGTTGCAACGTGACATACCACAATCCGGACGAGGTTCATCTGAGAGTGCTCTTCCTCAGTGGGGTTTTCCACTTTGGTTGGGTTACCTCTTTTGAGCTATTGACTTCGGTGACCGATCATTTCCCAGATCTTTGGTTTAGACGATATTAAGAGAGCTGCAGCGGCAGACCCGAAAGGGCAAACCCGTTGAGTATCTTTGCCCGATTGTCGAGACTATTATCCGCCTTAGGATGACCTGATTAGAATTTACCTGTGAGGGGAGGGTGATTCTTACAGATGCATGTTCTGTCGGTGACTTTGATGGTGACTATTGGTTCCGTTGATCAGAGTCCTATTTATAAGTCGGATTTATGGGCATTTATTTCCGAGACGCCGAAGTGCTGTCCGTGTTATTTATCAGTGGGGATCCGTTTATTTCAGGATTCCCCGGGCCGATTCAGAGATTGTTGTGGATATCTGTTCAGAGATTGTGTGATGATGATGGTGATGTATCTTTCAGTTCCGTTTATTTCGGAATCCCAAGTCGGACTTCTGGTTAATCAGTACCTCAGATGGTTGGTGATCAGTTCAGAGATCAGGGTTCAGTGCAACAGATGTTCAGATCAGATGACTTGGAGGATGGCACAATGCATTGCATTCATTCATCAGCATCATCACATTCTGCATTTATCTGCATCTAACACATGTTTATCCATATGCAGGGACATTTTTGATCGAGATCCTGGTTGAGAGACTTCTTGCTCAGATATGAGGCCCGGTTTGAAGGACGATGTGGTCTACAGTTTCTTTGACCCAGAGATCAGTGTGCTGAAGGATATGATTGCTTTGATTACACCCGACCATGTGGGGATGTTCAGAGAGGCATACGGGGGTATTCTGAAGATGGTTTTCAGACTCACTGACAGAGATAGGAGCGCCATCCATACTCTCCTCCAGTTCTATGATCCTGGTTTGAGGTGCTTCGTCTTCCCAGATTACTTATTGGGGCCTTTGATGGAGGATTATGCTGGTATCTTGGGCATTCAGATCAGAAATCAGGTTCCTTTCTATTCTACTAAGGAAGAGCCTGAAATTGGAGGAATTTCCCGTGCTCTTTATTTGAGTCCGGAGATGGTTAAGGGGAGTCTGAAAGAGAAGGGGAAGTTGCCTGGTTTCCATCTGAGTTTCCTAGAGGCTAAGGCCAAAGAGCATGCTGAGTTGGGTAACTGGGAAGCTGTTTGTGCTTTGATTGCTGTGGGCATTTATGGGATTATTCTGTTTCCTAATCAGAAGAGCTTCGTGGATATTAATGCCATTCGCTTGTTTGTTCAGAGGAATCCTATCCCTACCTTGATCGGAGATGTCTATTACTCGGTCCATAACAGGAACGAGAAGCGGCGTGGGGGATTGATTCGATGTTGCACTCAGTTGCTATACAAGTGGTTTATGGGATATTTGCCTACCAGGGGTGCTTTTGTTCTTCTTGGCCAAAATGTCAATTGGGCGACCAAGCTGATGGGTTTGAGGGCCAAATACATAGCTTGGACTCACAGTAGTGGGAATGGACAAGACTTCATTTGCAGTTGTGGGAGTTTTCCCAATGTGCCACTTATAGGAGTTCAGGGTTGCATTAATTATAACCCGACACTTCTTAAGAGACAAATGGGATTCGCTATGGAGCTTCCTCCTTTAAAGAGTGAGATTCAGGAAACTTTGTACTTCCCGGTTGAGGGCAATCAGGCCAGGTTGAAGCAGGTATCTGATGCATGGCGCAGTATTCAAAGGAAAGGCAAGTTTTCTTGGGGCAGAGCCAATAACAGGTCTTTTCCTCCGTTCGATGACTGGCTCAGTAAGAGAATGGAGCTTACTTGTCTACCGTTTCCTATGGTTGATCCTGTAAGAACAAAAATTGTTCTACAACAGATTCCATGATTTTGATGATAACAAAGGATGAAACCAAAAATGGCACCCTAACGAAAAGTTTCTAAGTGTGCAGGGTTCTAAGGAAAGAAGGAAGAAATTATCAGATACAAATTATCAGAAGACCAGAAGCATCTGAAGTAGAAACACGTTTGAGAAAGTCTAACTCTGAGCAAAACAGCAAAGTATCAGAAGCATCTGAACAAGAAGTACGCTCTAGAAGTTCTGACTTTGAACAACGTATGTCAAACTCCAGAAGTTCTCAGCGCTATCTAAAGTAACCATCAGAACTCAAAACAGATCAACATCAGAAGTTAGATAGCAAGATTCCAAGATCTCCAGAAACACGAAGACTCTGATTATGGAATTGCTAAATAAGGAAGAGTAACGTTAACTTCAAGTAAAGTTATGGAAATGGACTTCCTAATACAGAAAGAGACGTTAACTCCAAATTCAAATGAATAGGAACTATTTTTGGAAAGTAGTCATTCAAGAAGAGAAAGTTGCTTTGGCAACAAGCAAAGTTATGGCACTAATTATTATTCAAGAGTCATTACCTGCTATGATTTTTCAACGGATCCTCCTCTTCTATATAAAGGACTGCAAATCAACATTGAGAGACACAAGTACAATATCACAAGATTTTACTGAAACATCAATTTTTGAGAGGTTAGAGAAAGCAAGCATACAAAAACAATCTTCATCTCTCTCAACATTTCACCAAGCTTTTGCTTGAAACGTTAAACACCTTGTTCTTACTGTTGTAATATTTACTTATCTTAGAATCACTCTAAATTACATAAGCTTTTATCTTTGTTGTATTTCCTCAAGTGACTCTGTGTAGTCTGTATACTTGAGAGGACTAAGAGATCTTTCTCTTAGACGTTATTTGTAATCAATCTTTCAAGATTAGTGGATTAAGTTCTTGTTGAAGGCGAAATCACCTTGGCCGGGTGGACTGGAGTAGCTTTGTGTTATAAGCGAACCAGTATAAAAATCCTTGTGTGATTTTTATTTTGAAAAAGCGCTTATTTTCCAAACAATTCAAACCCCCCTTTCTTGTTTTTCTCACCTTCAATTGGTATCAGAGCTCCGGCTTTGTTATTGATTTTCTAATCAAACACTTAACAGTGTAGAGAGATCCAGAACGAGAAAAACTATGGCCCACACAAATGAAAATGATAGTTACAATGCTAAGCCTCTTGTCTTTGATGGAGAGAAATTCGATTACTGGAAAGATAGAATCGAAAGTTTCTTTCTAGGCTATGATTCTGATCTCTGGGACATTGTCACAGATGGATACAAACCTCCTGTCACAGAGGATGGAGCTGAAGTTCCCAGAAGTAAAATGTCAGATGATCAGAAGCGAGTTTTCAAGAATCATCACAAGGCCAGAACCATACTCCTCAATGCTATATCTTACAACGAGTATGAAAAGATCACCAACAGAGAAACAGCCAAAGACATACTTGACTCTCTGAGGATGACTCATGAAGGAAACTCTCAGGTCAAAGAGACAAAGGCTCTGGCGCTTATCCAGAAATATGAAGCTTTCAAAATGGAAGATGATGAAGCCATAGAGGCAATGTTCTCTAGATTCCAAACTCTGATTGCAGGTCTCAAAGTTCTAGACAAAGGATACACAACTGCAGATCATGTCAAAAAGATAGTCAGAAGTCTGCCAAAGAAATGGAGACCCATGGTTACTGCTCTGAAGCTGTCAAAGGATCTGAGCAATATCAGTCTTGAAGAACTTGTCAGCTCCCTCAGAAGCCATGAGATAGAACTAGAGGAAGATGAGCCTCAGAAAAGGAACAAGTCCGTAGCATTAAAGTCCAGATATGAAAGACGCAAACCTGACAGAACCAAAGCTCTCCAGGCAGAAACTGAAGATACTGATGACTCTGAACTAGAAGATTCTGATGATGAAGAAGAATTGTCCCTCCTGACCAAAAGAGTTAAACAACTCTGGAAAAAGAGGAACAACAACTTCAGAAGACCAAGACCCAGAGGGGATCGATCAGAATCAACCTCAAAAGGTAAAACTAACAAAGATATTACTTGTTATGAATGTAAAGAAACAGGTCACTACAGGAATGAATGCCCCAAGCTAAAGAAAGACAATTCTAGAAAAGAAAGCTTCAAGAAAAATACCTTCAGGACAAAGAAAGGATTGATGGCTACCTGGGATGATAGTGAATCTGAGTCATCAGAATCTGACTCTGATGAAAAGGCCAACGTGGCACTTATGGCTACCACATCCAGGAGCAGCTCAGATGAAGAATCTGAAGAGGTATTTTCTGAACTCTCTCGATCTGATCTAGAATCATGCTTTTCAGAAACTCTTAGCTCATATCAGAAATTAAAACAAAAGCTTAAAAACATAAAAGGCTGTTTTAAAGCAAAATTTGAAGAATGTGGCAAGCTTGAGATGACAATTCTAGAGCGGGAAGATACAATCAGATCTTTGACATTAGAAAGAGATGGAGCTAAAAGAAAAAGCTTAGAATTAGAAGAAGCATTGTCTCAAGCACCACAAACTTCAAATAAATTAATTTATGAATACGAAGAAGCCTTTCAAGAATTTCTGAAAAATGGAATAGGTAGGAGTATTATGGCATCCATGATTTATGGAGTTAGTCAGAACAATAAAAAGGGAATTGGGTATGATCCTAAGGAAGTTAAAACTTCTTCTAGTGACCAACTTAAATCTCCATTTTCATATCACTACACACACACACAAGAACAAAAATTTGAAAATGCTAGAAAACCCAAAGTTATAAGAAACTCTGGGAAGACTAATCAAAAAGGACCCAAGAGATTCTGGGTACCGAAAGATAAGATTGTTTATGTTGCAGATATCCTATGCAGCAAAGTTCAGACACCAGTCATGGTACCTGGACTCTGGATGCTCGCGACACATGACGGGAAGAAAGTCTATGTTCCAAAGTCTGGAACTTAAAGACGCTGGATTTGTAGGTTTCGGAGGAGATCAGAAAGGAAGGATCAGAGGCTCCGGAACTATTGGTAATGGTACTCTTCCCTCTATATCTGATGTCCTTTATGTAGAAGGATTAATGCATAACTTATTATCCATAAGTCAATTAAGTGATAATGGTTATGATGTAATCTTTAATCAAAAAACATGTAAAGCCATAAATCAAAACAATGGTTCAGTCCTATTCACAGGTAAGAGGAAAAACAACATTTATAAAATCAATCTTTCTGATTTAAAAGAACAAAAAGTCAAATGTCTGATGACTGTTCACGAAGAGCAATGGGTGTGGCATAGACGTTTGGGACACATTAGCATGAGGAAACTTTCTCAGCTAAATAAACTCGAGTTATTCAGAGGCCTACCTAAACTGAAGTTTTCTTCAGATGCTCTGTGTGAAGCATGTCAGAAAGGAAAATTTTCAAAAACAACCTTTAAAAAGAAAAATGTTGTTTCTACCTCTAAGCCTCTGGAACTTCTCCACATTGACTTATTTGGTCCTGTGAAAACAGCATCAGTCAATGGAAAGAAGTATGGACTAGTCATTGTTGATGATTACAGTCGCTGGACATGGGTGAAATTCCTAAAGCACAAGAGTGAGTCTCACTCTGTATTTACTAGTTTCTGCTCCAAAGTGCAAAAAGAATTTGACTCTAAAATTATTAGAGTCAGAAGTGATCATGGTGGAGAATTTGAAAACAAAGATTTTGAGGAATTATTTGACTCTAATGGAATATCCCATGATTTCTCCTGCCCTAGAACTCCACAACAAAATGGAGTTGTAGAGAGGAAGAATAGGACACTCCAAGAGATGGCCAGAACCATGATCAATGAATCTAATGTGGCAAAGCATTTTTGGGCAGAAGCTGTAAATACAGCATGTTACATTCAGAATAGAATCTCTATAAGACCTATTCTGGAAAAGACTCCCTATGAACTGTGTAAAGGAAGAAAACCAAACATTTCATATTTTCATCCTTTTGGATGTTCTTGCTTTATCTTAAACACTAAAGAACATCTGAACAAGTTCGATTCCAAAGCACAGAAAGGTATTATGTTAGGATACTCAGAACGCTCCAAAGGCTACAGAGTATACAACACAGAAACCAAAATTGTGGAAGAATCAATTCATGTCAGATTTGATGATAAGCTTGACCCTGAAAAGTCAAAGCTAGTTGAAAATTTTGCAGATTTAGAAATCACTCTTGCAGGATCTGATAAAACTCCAGAAGCAACTGTCACTCAGAACTCTGAAGAAATTAAATCCCCAGAAATCCCAAGGAAAGTTAAAAGTCGTATCAATGTATCTGAAGATTTGATTCTGGGAAACAAAGACGAACCTGTTAGAACCAGATCTACCTTCAGGACCTCTGAAGATACTCCTCTGGGACTAGTGTCTCTGATTGAGCCTACGTCCTGTGATGAAGCACTTCAAGATAACGACTGGGTTTCAGCCATGCAAGAAGAATTAGATCAATTCACAAAGAATGATGTCTGGGATCTTGTTCCAAAGCCCAGAGGCACTCACGTTATTGGAACCAGATGGGTATTTAGAAACAAGCTGAATGAGAAAGGAGAAGTCGTCAGAAACAAAGCTCGACTGGTAGCTCAAGGTTATAGTCAACAAGAAGGTATTGATTATAATGAAACTTTTGCTCCAGTCGCAAGGTTAGAATCTATTCGTCTTCTTGTATCTTTTGCTATTAACCATTCTATTAAACTATATCAAATGGATGTCAAGAGTGCATTCCTTAATGGTTATATATCAGAAGAAGTGTATGTCAACCAACCTCCAGGTTTTGAAAATTCAAATTTTCCAGAACATGTTTTTAAACTTAAAAAATCTTTATATGGACTTAAACAAGCTCCCAGAGCTTGGTATGAACGTTTAAGCAATTTTCTTCTGGAACACAATTTTATCAGAGGGAAAGTTGACTCCACACTCTTCTGTAAGAACCTTAACAATGATCTCATGATATGCCAGATATACGTTGATGATATTATTTTTGGTTCAGTTAACGCCTCTGTTTGTCAAGAATTCTCTAAGTTAATGCAGGCAGAATTTGAAATGAGCTTAATGCAAGAACTAAAGTTCTTTCTGGGAATTCAAATTAACCAAACTTCAGAAGTTACATATGTTCATCAAAGCAAATATATTAAATATGTTCTGAAGAAATTTGACATGGCTGACTGCAACTCTGCAAAAACTCCAATGCATCCAACATGCATTCTTGAAAAGGAAGAAGTAAGCGCAAAGGTTTGTCAGAAGCTCTATCGAGGTATGATAGGCTCTCTTCTCTATCTGACTGCTACTCGTCCTGATATTCTCTTTAGTGTCTGTCTCTGTGCTAGATTCCAATCAGATCCTAGAGAATCTCATTTAACAGCAGTTAAGAGAATTCTCAAGTATCTGAAAGGAACTCCTAACCTGGGCCTGATGTATAAGAAAACATCAGAGTATAGACTTTCTGGTTACTGTGATGCAGATTATGCAGGAGATAGACTAGAACGAAAAAGCACATCTGGAAATTGCCAGCTTCTGGGAAACAATCTAATATCCTGGGCTAGCAAAAGACAGTCAACTATCGCTCTATCAACTGCAGAAGCAGAATATATCTCAGCATCACTGTGCACAACTCAGATGCTCTGGATGAAGCATCAGTTAGAAGATCTGCAAATCTTTGAGAGTAACATTCCTATCTTCTGTGATAATACTGCTGCCATTTGTCTAAGTAAGAATCCCATTCTACATTCCAGAGCTAAACACATTGAAATAAAACATCATTTTATCAGAGACTATGTTCAGAAAGGGATAGTAACATTGAAGTTCATTGATACAGATCATCAATGGGCAGATATCTTTACTAAGCCTCTAGCTGAAGATAGATTTCTTTTTATCTTAGAAAATCTGAACATTCAAAATTGCCCTGAATGAAGTGTGGCTCTGAAGATGTAAAATGCGATTCTGACATAAACAAATGTGTTTCTGCCTCTGACTCTGATACTTCTACCAGTTAAGAAGATATATGAGTTAGAAATCTCCAGGAACTAATCCTTTGGTATTCCTGAAGATCAGATACATCAACACGTGGAGCACTTAGCTTCTAACCCTAGAACTTCTAGACAGCTGTCCAGAAGAAAAACGTTTAAGATCTCCTCGAGCAGTGTGCATACTATTGGGATTAGACATTCATTAATGAGCCTTAATCATTTTCCCCCAAGTGTGCTAACTTGTGCTTTGTGCTAACGCTGAATAGGGTGTCGTTTTGCATGTGTTTTTCGTTTAGGGTATTTAAACACTTTTCTCACATTTCACACACTAATCACTCTCACTCACTCTCAAACCCTCTCTGAAGCATTTCTACAAACTCTTCATCTTCACCTTCATCTTCATCAACTATGGATGCTCAACAACAACAAGTTTTCAACTTTTCTCAGCAAATGGAATCCAACACCACTGCCCAAAGTTCAAGCATTCCAACTCCAACTGTTACAGGCGTTTCCATTACTCTAGTGTACAAGGAACCCCATATTCTTGATCGTCAACCTCACATTAACCTAGCAACTCCCTTTGAGGGACTGGATGTGTTATGTGAAACACTGGTGGACTTCGACAACATGAGGAGAAATGGAGTAGATCTTACTGAAGAACTCCGTATACAAGGGTGGGAAAACTACTTCCAAAGGCTTTATGGCCCTGTTTACCCAAATCTCATCAAAGAATTCTGGAGATTTGCTGATGCTGATGACCACTTCATCGTCTCCTTCGTATTAGGGGTAAAGATAGTGATTACTGAAAAGTCAATTGCTTCTTTACTGAACATGGAGAAAACTGGAGGAAAAAGGATTTACAACATCAACCCTAGGTCAAAACGCATTGCTGAAGTAATCAATCCAACCATCTTCAAACTCAACACTGAAGGAAATCCTTCAAAGAACAAAGAGCTTCATCAGAACCTCAGAGTATGGCTCAAGATCATTCTGGGAACCATTCATCATCGCCCAGCATCAAACTCCTCTGACTACATCAATGCAGATCAGAAGTGCATTCTTTATTGCATTCACAAGGGTGTAAAGCTCTGCCTTCCTGCACTTCTCTTCAGATATCTCAGAGACTCTGTAAGGGAGACAAGAAACAACATGAAACCCAGATCCTACATCCCTCTAGGAAGGCTTATATCTGATGTTTTCATTGAGAATGGGTTGGTAGATCATCTGGAGAAGAACAGGCTGATGGAAGATCTGGCGATAGATACTGGAAAGCCTCTGAACGCCAGAAATCTGAAAAGCATGGGAATTCTGAAGAAGATTCAAGTCAGACCCACTATGGATACCTCCTGGGATGCCTTGAAAGATCAGAGGAAGCTACCCCATGGTCTTGCAAGGTTCTTCAAAAATGAACCTGTAGATGCAATCCTCCACTACATGCAGCGTCTGAAGGATGAAGGAGTCGACATCTTTGACTTCAGACTGGATGAGTGTCTAGAGTCAGAAGAAGACTTTGTCAGATTCAAAAGAGGTCCCTCTAAGCATAAGTCTTCAAAGGCAAAGAGAGCAAGAATAGGAGAAACTTCTGGAACCAGATCTCCAGCGCCTCTGCAAGAAACTACTGGTACGTCTGCTCCCTCTATTCCCTCTGAACAACTTATGGCTTCTTCTAATCCTCTCCCAACACCACCCATATATACAACCTCTGAAACCCCACCTTCTACAACCAGAACCTCACTACCTCCACCTCAAATTAATCTTGCCCAAACATCTTTACCACGTTCTGAAGAAATGAGCCAAACCACTTCCTCTTCATCATCTTCAGCCCCAGAATCACCCCCATACCTTGACCTCTCCTCTGACCAAGAATACTCTGATCCTAACTCTCCAACCTTAGCCCAAATTTAGGCTCAAAACCTTGCTTCACAACAACCAACACAATCTGAAGCAACTTCACCTCCCCCAGAACAAACAACCAACATACCTTCTGAACCTGAACCTGAAGCTGAAACTGAACCTCTAACATTAGACTTAAACCCTCTTTACGCTTCACCCCAAAGATCTGAACCTCAACCTGAAGCAGAACCTGAACCTGAACCTGAAGCTGAACCTGAAGCTGAACCTGAACCTCTAACCTTAAATCTCAGCCCTCCAACCTCTTCACCTCAAACCTCTGAACCTGACCTTTCTATACCTACCCTTGAGGAAGCCATAATGCTGTTCGCAGGGGCTTCAGTACAAAAGGTCAAGTCTCTGACCATTAACTCTGAGGTCAGTGATGATCCTGACTCTGTAAGGACACACTGGAACAGAGTCATTGGCTGGATGACCTCTGAGGCTTTTAAACTGAAGCACATCTCTGAACAAGTCAGAAACGACTTTATCAGAGATGCTGAGGCAAGACTCCAGGAAAGACTTGCAAGAGAAGCTGAAGCCAGAAGACTGGAAGAAGAGAGACTAGCAAGAGAAGCTGAAGAAGAAGCCAGAAGGCTGGAGGAAGAAAGAGCAAGGGAAGCTGAAATTCTAAGGGTAAAGGAAGCTGAAGCTAAAGCTCTGGCTGATGCTGCTGCTGCTGCCGAAGCTGAGGCACAAGCTGCTGCCGAAGCTGAAGCAAAGGCTGCTGCTGAAGCACAGCAGGCTCTGACTCAGGGGGAGTCCTCTTCTGTTGTTCCTATGGTTATCCAGACGCTGGAAGAATTGAAGAAAGATCAGAAGGAACTTCGTGCCAGAATGGATAAACAAGACTCTGTCAACGACAACATTCAGAACATGCTGGCTCTATTGCTTCAGAGAATGCCTCCGCCTCCCAACCCTTAGGCACTTAGGATTTTGTTGCTTTGCTTTCTTTGTTTCTGATATTTACTTGTTCCTTTTGCCTCTGTTGCTTTTTATCTGAATACAATGTTTTTCTCTTGGATTATTATTATTTTTTTTTGCTATGTCTTTTTGATTCTGACAAAAAGGGGGAGAAGTCATTAATAGCTCTGATGAAAATACTGTCTAAATACCTTAAGCACTCTGCAACATATTTTTCTTAAAAATAAATTTATCTAACTCTAGACTTAAGAAATTGCAGAAGGTATCAAGAAACCTCATTGCTTGGAAGCTCTGGTAAGAACTTCTGAACTCCCTAGCCTATCTCAGGGGGAGCTCTTGTCTATCTGATCTAATATTGTTTATGTTTCATCTGCTAATTAAGTTTGTTTTGTCATCATCAAAAAGGGGGAGATTGTAAGAACAAAAATTGTTCTACAACAGATTCCATGATTTTGATGATAACAAAGGATGAAACCAAAAATGGCACCCTAACGAAAAGTTTCTAAGTGTGCAGGGTTCTAAGGAAAGAAGGAAGAAATTATCAGATACAAATTATCAGAAGACCAGAAGCATCTGAAGTAGAAACACGTTTGAGAAAGTCTAACTCTGAGCAAAACAGCAAAGTATCAGAAGCATCTGAACAAGAAGTACGCTCTAGAAGTTCTGACTCTGAACAACGTATGTCAAACTCCAGAAGTTCTCAGCGCTATCTAAAGTAACCATCAGAACTCAAAACAGATCAACATCAGAAGTTAGATAGCAAGATTCCAAGATCTCCAGAAACACGAAGACTCTGATTATGGAATTGCTAAATAAGGAAGAGTAACGTTAACTTCAAGTAAAGTTATGGAAATGGACTTCCTAATACAGAAAGAGACGTTAACTCCAAATTCAAATGAATAGGAACTATTTTTGGAAAGTAGTCATTCAAGAAGAGAAAGTTGCTTTGGCAACAAGCAAAGTTATGGCACTAATTATTATTCAAGAGTCATTACCTGCTATGATTTTTCAACGGATCCTCCTCTTCTATATAAAGGACTGCAAATCAACATTGAGAGACACAAGTACAATATCACAAGATTTTACTGAAACATCAATTTTTGAGAGGTTAGAGAAAGCAAGCATACAAAAACAATCTTCATCTCTCTCAACATTTCACCAAGCTTTTGCTTGAAACGTTAAACACCTTGTTCTTACTGTTGTAATATTTGCTTATCTTAGAATCACTCTAAATTACATAAGCTTTTATCTTTGTTGTATTTCCTCAAGTGACTCTGTGTAGTCTGTATACTTGAGAGGACTAAGAGATCTTTCTCTTAGACGTTGTTTGTAATCAATCTTTCAAGATTAGTGGATTAAGTCCTTGTTGAAGGCGAAATCACCTTGGCCGGGTGGACTGGAGTAGCTTTGTGTTATAAGCGAACCAGTATAAAAATCCTTGTGTGATTTTTATTTTGAAAAAGCGCTTATTTTCCAAACAATTCAAACCCCCCCTTTCTTGTTTTTCTTACCTTCAGATCCTTGGTATCCGTTGATTGAGGAATCTCCTTCTTCTGTCAGTATGGAAGAGTTCCTAGAAATGAAGCGGGAGAGAGATCAGTTGCTTGCAGAGAAGGCCGAATTGGAGATGAGTGTCGCTCGGATCTAGAGGGCTAATCAGGAGATCAGAGTGGGGATGGAAGATCAAGACAAGCGACATGCCCTGGAAGCAAAGCGCTTTGAGATGGATACTGCCTACTATGGGAAGGTCAATCAGGCTTTGGCATCTTCAACAAAGGAGCACGACATCACCAAAGAGAGATTGGCTAGGGCTTCAAAGGTCATCGAAGATCAGAAGAGGAGGCAAATCCTCGTGAGGGATCAGAGGGATGACAGAGTCAGAGTTCTCATTGCTGAGTGGGAGGCAAAGCTGAAGATCAAGGAAACAGAGAATGTGAAGATCATCGCTGAGAGAGATCATTGTATCGTCGAGAGGGATCATTACATTGCTGAGAGAGATCATTACTTCAGGCAGATGAAGATCCATCAGAAGGAGGTGGGGAGATTACAGCAGGAGAACACCGAGCTCAGGTTCGCCGCAGAGTTCGCGAAGATGGTTGATGATATAGGGCCTTCTGTGGGACCCTCATCAGGATAGATCTTTATCATTTGTGTGGATTACCGTCAGGCTTGTTGACGGAATTCATTTTGCTTGTATTTCTTTCCCGATTCTGGAAGATTGTATTGGATTTATATTAGCTTTGATGTACGACTATGGCGCTTATTGTGCATTTTGCTATGCGATGATTGTTTTCATTCAGTGATTGATCTTCAAGCTTTATTTGCTTTACCGTATGCACTCACACAGCACACACATGGTTGGGGGTATTTTGCTAAATCATATATCTCTTATCTGTATAATGAAATCAGATGCTGAATGTCGGAATATTGCTGCCGGATTATTATTTGTCTCGATGAAGCCAGGATCGAGAGACAAAGTGTTCCTCATGTGGATAAACACTGCATTCATGCATGATCATAATAACGTGTTTTTATTTTGCAGGTATCAGTTCTAACGTGCTTGATTGTTTCAGGAATCATTGCTCGTGCTCGTAGAGTTGTACCTTTGCACTCAACACGCCCTCACAGATACTTTACTCGACGCAATACTCCCAGACTGATGGATCTCCCGAACACAGATATTCTCGAGCTGAAGGACAAGATGAATGAGCTGATCAACATCATGCAAGGTTTTGCAGTTGGTCAGAAAGCTCTAGCTGACAAAGTCGAGAAGCTCGAGCGGGCTTCAGCGGCTAATAGTGGTGTGAACCTGGATGGTGTCTCCAACCAGGGGCTGGGTGGTTCTCGAGATGGTGGCAAGAGAACAACCGTGGGTATAGTGAATAATGCTGCTGGTTTTGGTGCTGCTGGTGGTCAACCTGGTCCGATGGGGCAGAATCTGAAGGACAGTCTATTCCCGCCATTCTTCGGGGCTGATGATGATAGAGAGGAAGACCGAGAAGCAGATCAGTTCTCCATGCACAACGAACCGTTCGGTCAGTACGGTGCCCAACCTCAGAATAAAGAGATTCAGCTGCTGGCTGAAAAGATTAGAGCTTTGGAGAGTTATGCCACTCCCGGGGTCGTTAACATGTCAAACATGGGGCTAGTTGAGGGGATTGTGATCCCACAGAAGTTTAAAGCGCCCGCATTTGACAAATATAACGGAAGTTCCTGCCCGGAGACTCATCTGCAAGCATTTATCCGTAAGATCTCTGCTTACACTATGGACCAAAAGCTGTGGATGTACTTCTTCCAGGACAGTTTGTCTGGAGGGTCCTTGGAGTGGTACACCAAGCTTAAGTCCTCTGATATAAAGAGCTGGCAAGATCTTGGTGACACATTCTTTAAACAGTATCAGTTCAACGCTGATATGGCTCCAAGTCGTACCCAGCTGCAGGGTATGTCTCAGAAGAATAACGAGGGGTTTAAAGAATATGCTCAGAGGTGGAGGGAATTGGCTGCCAGAGTGCAACCTCCATTGGTGGACAGAGAGATATCTGATCTCTTTATGGGTACCCTGCAGGGGGCATTCGCCGAAAGAATGGTTGGTTGTCCGGTCACCAATTTTTCAGATATAGTTGTGGCTGGTGAAAGGATTGAGAGCTGGCTGAAGCTTGGGAAGATTCAGGGTAATGCTTCATCTTCAGGATCGAAGAAGCCCTTCGGTAACGGCCAGAGGAAAAAAGAGGGCGATACCAGTGCGGTCTACGCTCAGAGAGGACCCAGTAGGGATCGTTACTTTCAGCACACTGCTGCGGTAACTATTCCTGCTGACAATCAACCTGCACAACAACAGCAACAGCCGCTACAGCAGCGTCAACCATTTCAGCAGAGGCCTCAGAGGGCTGGTTATCAGGTACGGGGAAGAATGAATGATAGGCAATTTGACAGGCCACCTATGACTTACTCCTTCTTGTTGAAGAAGTTGACAGATCTGGGGTTGGTACGGTTAAGAACGCTGGCACCTTTGAGACCTAATCAGAGGCCAGCCAATTATGATGAGAATGCAAAGTGTGAATTTCACTCAGGTGCACCCGGACACAACATAGAGAACTGCAAAGCTTTTAAGCACGTAGTTCAAGACCTGGTGGATTCAAAAGCCATCAACTTCGCTCCATCTCCCAATGTTAATGCTAATCCCATGCCCGCGCATGGTCAAAGGGGGGTGAATGCAGTCTCCGAGGAGAACAAGATCGGGTTGTCCAGTGTTGATCAATTGAAGACTCCGTTGGCTGAGGTCAAACGGCAGTTGTTGTTGAATGGGGTCAATCCGGGCTGTGGTGATGTTTGTGCCGAGTGCATGGTTGCTACGGAGGGATGTACATTGTTGAGGAAGACTGTCCAGGGACTGATGGACGATGGAAGTATTCAGTTTGAAAGGGATGATGTGGGGAAGGGTGAAGTCTCTACCATAACGATTTACTTCGACCCGATGGATTTGTCAACTCTAGCTGAGGCGGCTCCAGTTACCATCACGGTACCTGGACCAATTCCGTATGACAAAGATGATGCCGTGCCGTGGCATTATGGTGGAGAGGTTTATTGCAATTGAGAGAATGTGGAGGATCAGATTGCTAGTGAAACCACCGTTTCAAAGGTGGATAATGCCGGACCTAGCGGTTTCACTCGCAGTGGAAGATTGTTTGCTCCAGATGCCTTGAGGGGAGGAGAAGGAGAAAAAGAGAAAAAAGATAAGGCCGAGGCTTTAGCCAGGGCGAAAGGAAAACAAGTGATTAGTGATGGTACTTCAGTGGTGACACCGGCGCCTGTGGGGTCGGAAGAAAAGCTTGATGATGATGCAGAAGAATTCTTAAGAATCATCAAGAAGTCTGAGTACAAGCTTGTGGACCATTTGCAGTAGACTCCTTCCACAATATCAATTCTATCTTTGCTGTTAAGCTCTGAGGGGCATAGAGAGGCTCTGTTGAAAATTTTGAAGAAAGCCTATGTTCCTTAGGAGATAACGATCAACCAGTTGGAGACGGTAATGTCTAATGTGCATGCCAGCCATGGGCTGGGATTCACCGACATGGATCTGACTGTGGGTGGGAGGAATCATAATCGGGCTTTGCACATCGCAATGGAGTGTAAGGGGGCCGTGCTGTCGCATGTGCTGGTTGATACCGGCTCCTCTTTGAATGTGTTGCCAAAGAAAGCCTTGGCGAAGCTGAATTGTGAAGGGTTGATCCTGACGCCCACTGATCTGATAGTGCGAGCTTTTGATGGGTCGAAGCGGGCTTTATTCGGAGAGGTTGAGCTTCCGGTGAAGATAGTCCCAGAGGTGTTCAAGTCTGTTTTCTATGTCATGGATATTCAGTCGGCATACAGTTGCCTGTTGGGTCGCCCATGGATTCATGCTGCTGGGGCAGTAACCTCGACTTTGCACCAAAAGTTGAAGTATATCTGGGAAGGACAGGTTGTCACCGTCTGCGGGGAAGAAGACATCTTTGTCAGCCACCTTTCATCATTCAAGTATGTGGAGATGGACGGTGAGATATGGGAGACGGCGAGTCAAGCATTCGAAACCGTTAAGGTGGAGAATGCTCTGTTTGCCAAAGAGGAGGAGAAACCGTCCATTGCTTCGTACAAGCAGGCCGTCGAGGTGGTGAAGAATGGAGAGGCTCCTGGTTGGGGTAGGATGATGGACATCTCCGCCAAGAAAGACCGCTTCGGAGTGGGGTATCAGCCTGGCAGAGGCTCATCTAGACAAGGAAGAGGTCGTCGTACGTCAGTCACGTTCACCAGTGCCGGAATGCTGGATCCGGATCACATCTGCATGATGGGTGATGAAACTGATAGCGATTGTGAGATGGACCTATGGATAAAGCCGTGCGCACCAGGGATGGAAATCCAGAACTGGAGGGCTGAAAAGATCATCATGGTCACTCTGCTCGAAGAGTAATGATTCCTGTTTTTGATTTTATTTGCATGAAAGCCATACGTGTTGCCCGACACGTAGTGGTTCATTGTAAGGGCCACCTCATGTTTAAAATTTGCAAGTTTGCATCATTAATAAAAGGATGTTTTTCAGTTAAAAGCGGTGTTCCCTGTTTTTCATTTATTTTTGCAGTTTAAAAATAAACAAAATAAAAATGGCAATGTTTTCATTTTTCTTTTTGTTTTGACTCGTTCCGGTTCTAAGCAATGCATGAATCCACATTCATGCAGATGCGATCATTCTCCGGATCTCATTGATAACAATCCTGTTACACCCTCATATGACTTCGACAATCCGATCTATCAAGCCGAAGAAGAAGGCGAAGAAGATTGTGAACTGCCGGGGGAGTTAGCCAGGTTGTTGAAACAAGAGGAGAAGGTGATTCAGCCGCATGAAGAGCAGATTGAAACGGTGAATCTGGGTACCGACGAGGTCAAGAAAGAGGTGAAAATTGGGGTTGCTTTGGAGGAAAGTGTCAAGAGCAGAATGGTGGCATTGTTGAGAGAGTATGTCGACATCTTTGCCTGGTCTTATCAAGATATGCCAGGGTTAGATACCGATATCGTTGTGCACAAGCTACCGTTGAGAGCAGATTGTCCTCCAGTGAAGCAGAAGTTGCGCAGAACTCGACCTGACATGGCGATGAAAATTAAAGAGGAAGTGCAGAAGCAGTGGGATGCTGGTTTCCTTGCTGTCACTAATTATCCGCCTTGGGTCGCGAACATCGTGCCAGTCCCGAAGAAAGATGGGAAGGTGAGAATGTGTGTGGACTACCGGGATCTGAATAGAGCTAGTCCGAAAGATGATTTTCCATTACCTCACATTGATGTGTTGGTAGATAATACAGCTCAATTCTCGGTGTTTTCCTTCATGGATGGCTTTTCTGGCTATAATCAAATCAAAATGTCGCCAGATGATATGGAGAAAACAACGTTCATCACACCGTGGGGCACTTTTTGTTATAAGGTGATGCCATTTGGTCTCAAGAACGCCGGTGCTACTTATCAGAGGGCCATGGTGACTTTGTTTCATGATATGATTCATCATGAAATCGAATGCTATGTTGATGACATGATAGCAAAGTCCCAAACAGAAGAGGGGCATTTGGTAGATCTGGCCAAGTTGTTCGACCGGCTGAGACAGTTCAGACTGAGGTTGAATCCGAAGAAGTGCACTTTCGGAGTGCGGTCCGGTAAATTGCTGGGGTTCATTGTAAGCGAGAAAGGAATCGAGGTTGATCCTGCTAAAGTAAAAGCAATAAGAGAAATGCCTGAACCGAGAACAGAGAAAGAGGTTCGTGGTTTCTCAGGTAGATTGAACTACATTTCACGGTTCATATCTCATCTAACGGCCACGTGTGAACCTATATTCAAGTTGTTGAGAAAAGATCAAACGGTCAGGTGGAATGATGATTGCCAAGCGGCATTTGAAAAGATAAAAGAATATTTACAGGAGCCTCCGATTCTGATGCCTCCTGTGGAGGGAAGACCGTTAATTCTGTACTTGACGGTCCTCGAGGGATCTATGGGGTGTGTATTGGGGCAGCATGACGAGTCTGGTCGAAAAGAGCATGCCATATACTACCTTAGCAAAAAGTTTACCGACTGTGAAACCAGATATTCACTGCTCGAGAAAACTTGCTGTTCTTTGGTCTGGGCTGCTCGCCGACTAAGGCAGTACATGCTGGTTCATACCACTTTATTGATTTCCAAGATGGATCCAATCAAGTACATTTTTGAGAAGCCAGCATTGACCGGACGGGTTGCGAGGTGGCAAATGATTTTAACAGAATATGATATCCAGTATACCTCTCAAAAAGCAATCAAGGGGAGTGTATTGTCTGATTACCTCGCTCAGCAACCTATTGATGATTATCAACCGATGAAGTTTGAATTCCCTGATGAGGACATCATGTTTCTCAAATCGAAAGATTGCGAGGAACCAATCCCGGAGGAGGGGCCTGACCCTGAATCCGAATGGATTCTGATGTTTGATGGGGCCGTTAACGTGAATGGTAGCGGTGTTGGTGCTGTTTTGGTTACGCCGAAAGGATCCCACATTCCTTTTGCTGCCCGGCTAACATTTGAGTGCACCAACAACGTGGCTGAATACGAAGCTTGTATATTGGGGATTGAAGAGGCGATTGATTTGAGGATCAAGAACCTTGTCATATATGGAGATTCAGCTCTGGTTGTAAATCAAGTTAACGGAAAATGGTATACGCATCAGTCTCATTTAGTTCCATACCGGGATTATACGAGGAGATTGTTGACGTTTTTCACCAAGGTGAAGATGCATCATGTGCCCAGAGAGGAGAATCCTCTAGCAGATGCTTTGGCTACTCTAGCCGCCTTGATTAAGGTGCAGTGGTGGAATCAGTTCCCCAGCGTTGAGGTAGGTCGTCTGGATAGACCGGCTTATGTGTTTGCTGTTGATACAGCGCCTGATGATGAGAAGCCGTGGTATTACGATATCAAGCGCTATCTAGAGACTCAAGAATATCCTGAGGGAGCATCTAAGAAGGACCGAAAGACTCTGCGGAGGTTGGCCATGGTGTTTTATCTGAATAAGGATGGGGTTTTGTACAAGAGGAATTTTGATTGGGTCTTGCTCAGATGTGTTGATGATAGAGAAGCAAGCCAATTGATGAAAGAGGTTCACGAAGGATCGTTTGGTACCCATGCCAGTGGGAATGCGATGGTGAAGAAGCTGCTGAGGGCAGGTTATTACTGGATGACAATGGAGGCCCAATGCTTTAATTTCGTGCGAAAGTGTCATAAATGCCAGATTTATGCTGATAAGGTGCACGTGCCTCCAAATCCTTTGAGTTTGATGTCGTCTCCATGGCCGTTTGCTATGTGGGGCATTGATATGATTGGAAAGATAGAGCCTACGGCTTCGAATGGGCACAGATTCATATTAGTGGCTATTGATTACTTCACCAAGTGGGTAGAAGCAGCCTCTTATACGAATGTGACAAAGCAGGTCGTCGCCAGATTTCTCAAGAGAGACATCATTTGCAGATATGGGGTTCCCGAGAGAATCATTACTGATAATGGTTCTAATTTGAACAACAAGATGATGGCAGAGCTGTGCCGGGAATTCAAGGTTGAACATCACAATTCTTCTCCCTATCGTCCGAAGATGAATGGGGCGGTTGAGGCAGCCAATAAGAATATAAAGAAGATTGTGCAGAAAATGGTGGTAACCTATAAAGACTGGCATGAGATGTTACCGTTTGCATTGCATGGGTATCGAACGTCGGTGCGCACATCTACTGGGGCAACGCCTTTCTCGTTGGTATATGGCATGGAAGCCATGCTACCGGTTGAGGTTCAGATTCCCTCTTTGAGAGTCCTGATGGACGTGAAGTTGCAAGAGGCTGAATGGGTAAGGACCCGGTATGAAGAGTTGAGCTTGATTGAGGAAAAGAGGTTGGCGGCCATCTGTCATGGGCAGTTGTACCAGCAACGGATGAAGCGTGCTTTTGACAGAAAGGTACGACCTCGTGTATACCACGTGGGTGATATGGTGCTGAAAATGATCCTTCCTCCTCAAAACGATCGAAGGGGCAAATGGACACCCAATTATGAAGGTCCGTTCGTGGTCAAGAAGGTTTTCTCTGGCGGAGCCTTGTTGTTAATGACCATGGATGGCGAGGATTTTCTATCCCCTGTGAATGCGGACGCAGTTAAAAAATACTTCGTATGAAGACACCCGCTGGACGAAAAAAATAAAATAGTCCAGGCAAAAATGGGCATCCCGGCGAACCAAAAAACAGAAAGAAAGGTTCGGGCAAAAATTAGGGATAAAATGAAAAATGTACACCCGGCAAGTCGAAAACCTGGAAAGGCGACTTGGGCAAAAAAGGGTATCCCGGTGGACTGAAAACCCGAAAGGGCGGTCCAGGCAAAAGAGGGATTGAAACGAACAACTGCGTCTAGCATGATCGTTTGCTTTGGTTAGAGCACATGGATAATACCCGGTAGGGGTCAGTCGGAATCGTCTTGTTCAGAAGGCAGAAAGCACGGAGAGTCTGAGGACATATGGGGTGTAACTGAGTTGGAACTCGATGAGATCACGGGTTTCACATTGCCATTAGGATAGATTTTTCCTTTTGTGCGCAATTACCTCTTTTCAGGAATTGCTTCCTTTGTATCGCTTAATTTGAGCCACACTTTTTCAATCAATAAAATGCATATTCAGTCAAATACTTTTGTTTTTGTTTTTCATTACCGCTTTGATTACAAAAACATCCGATTATTTTGATAAAGAATCTTGCATTTTAAAACATGCAGGTCCCTTCCAATGCATGTTTATAAGATTGAAAGCTTGAAATCTTATTCGGAAGGTTGAGTGACCCAAGTGTTGAAATCTTGACACGCCTGGGGCACGGTTTTATCTAAAGATCTCTTTTGCAGGTGTTGTTAGGTATTTTTCACTCACTTGCAGGTTGTGATGTGGAAGCTGTTGACAAAGCAATTCCCATGGAGTCCAATCAGGGACGAATGAATGGAAGAACGGTGAAAAGACGGCGAGAGACGTACGACGATCCGTGAGGATTAATCAAGAAGACTCTTCAAAGTCTGAAGATTGAAGTTTGTATAAATCCCAGGAGTTCGCTCTTCGTCAAGTACGAAGCAGTCGGGAATACAAGATGATGGAGCAGAAAAGTCCAGACGAGTCGGGGAGTTCTCAAAATTGGAAAGCCGACAGTGGATTTGGATATGAATACCAAGGTTCGACGAGTCGGTGGGTGTTTAGTACCAGACTCTCCTCATCGCCAAGCAGAGTCGGAATGACTAATTCTCCAGCAGGTTCAAGGTCTGTGGATTCCCTAGCAGGGTCAGGATGGTTATCCCCAGCAGGTTTTAGATTGATGCTTCCCCAGTCGCCAAGCCAGAAGGTTGCTGTTTCCCAGCGGAGGTATCTGTGAGTGGCGGTTTCCCGAGCAGAGTTTAGAGTGTTGCATGCCCAGCAAGTCAAAGACTGTTGTTTCCCCACAGAGTGCATTGGTGGATCTCTCCCCAGCAATTCCCCAAGCGGATCGGGTGCAAAGAAGATATTATCCCCAGCAAGGGTTGCCTTTTCCCAGCAGCAGCGCTATTCCCCAACAGGGTGGAATCGGAGTGTTGACGAGTTCCTCAGCAGAGTGTCTCGAGCTCCCCAGAGGAGTCCCTTGAGGGGGATACTTTTATGCATTCATCATGTAGAATAAGCATAGCATAATGCATAATAAATTGCGTAGCATTTCCATAATTATGGAGCATTACGCAGAAAATCAATCATGCATCATATTGCAAGCATAAGCTAGTCTCAAGCCGTGGTTATCGTTTGAGAGGTGGTTGTGCCCGAGGGTGAAAGGTTACTCCGAGGAGTCTAGCATCGTGGTTTGAATCAAAATTTCTGTCGAGCAGAGATGGGAATGTTAATCAAAGAAATTTTCGGGGTTCAAAGGAAAAACAAGAAAGAATAATCCCCAGCTAAGTGCGAAGTGTTCGTTGGCTAGGGTTGAATAGAGAGTAGCCAGTTCGTGACTTGCTATTCCCAGCATGGGTCTTTGGCATGCGTGCCGACTCACTTATCACTGTTTTGTTATCTTCGCCGATGCTGATAGGCATGAAGAATCTTCCGGTATCCAGACCGAGGTGGCGTTCAGGCCAGTTGGTGGCACTCAGGTCGAGTTTCCGATTTCCAGATCGAAGAAGTTCTCAACAATCAGGACGAAGAACTTGTGGCATTCAGGCCAGTTTCCGATTTCCAGATCGAAGAAGTTTCCGACGATCAGGTTGAAGTACTTATGGTATTCAGACCAATTTTCCGGTATCCAGACCGAGGCGGGTATTCAGACCAAGGTGGCATTCCGGCCAATTCCGATGTCCAGATCGAAGAAGCTTCCGACAATTAGATCGATGCAGCTTGTGGCAGTCAGGCCAATTTTCCGGTATCCAGACCGAGGTGGTATTCAGACCAGTTTTCCGGTATCCAGACCGAAGCGGTATCCAGACCGAAGTGGTATCTAGACCGAAGTGGTATCCAGACCGAAGCGGTATCCAGACCGAAGTGGTATCCAGACCGAAGTGGTGTTCAGACCGAAGTGGTGTTCAGACCGAAGTGGTGTTCAGACCGAGGTGGTGTTCAGACCAAAGTGGTGTTCAGACCAAAGTGGCGTTCAGGCTAATTTCCCGGTATTCAGACCGACATCAATACTCTCATATTGTGATGCTCAGTATGCAGACTGACGAGCGGCGTTCAGGCCATGGTTATCTTGGTGTTACTGTGTATTTAGAAATATTTCTGTTTCGGTATTCAGGCCGACTTTCTCCGTACCAGACGGATTTTTCTGCAAGATTGTGTTCTTTGCCAATTCTGACAGGCATTGTTAATTATCTCCCATCAGAGTGCAAATTGTTCGTCTGTTCTTGGTATTCAATCACTCTTCACCCTGATCATCTGAAAGCCGATGCTATTCATATCGACAGGTTCAGAGTGGATTGAATAGGGGCAGCTGTAACACCTCAAAATTTGCCCTCCTCTCTTGGGACTAGCTTAGCATATTGCATATCATTTTGTAGGTCATTAGGCATTGCATATTTGCATATCATGTGGTTACATGGAACAAGTCATCCTCCTAAGTCTTGATCAGAAGATAAAGAGGTTAAGATGCAAGCTAAGGTTTCATGGACTGATCATTAATCATCTGAGGATGTGTGATTCAAATTAGGGTTTCTTGGTTGTCAAGGAGATTGAGCTTCATCTTGGTTGAAATGATACATCATCATCATCATGGTTTTATCATCACCAAGAGATTCCTTATGCTTGATCATATTCCTTGAGATTAGGGTTTTGACCACTGGTCAACCCTAATCAGTTGTATTGGGCCAATCAGGGCTTGGCAATGAGATGGGGTTTTCAGTGGATATGGGGATCATCATATGGTTATATTGAGCTTATGGAAGCTAGGGTTTCATCATTGAGCCATTTCATCAGGAGTTTGAGGCTCAATTTGATCAGTCAAGCTGAAATTCATCTATCAGTCAGAAAAAGTCAACTGTGGTCAACTGTGCCTGAATTCATGGATTTGGAGGAGGGAGAGGGTTAGAGACACTTCATTCATGTCTAAACAAGTTTCATTTGACATTTCAAACATCAAGAATGAAGAAAATAAAGTCAGATGGAAACTTTCCAAAAATAGAAAGTGACTTGTAATTGAAAATTGCCAAAAATGGAAAGTTTTTCTCCTCAAAATTACATGTCCAAAAATGTTTCAAATGAAATTTTGTTCAACATGAAAGTTGTAGATCTTGCTCTCACCTTTCCAAAAAGTCCAAGAACATGAATTTCTCATTTGTGGTTGGCAAGATATGGATTGATCATTGTCCAAAAAAGTTGAATTTCAAAGTGGCATAACTTTTGATTCACAAGGCCAAATGGAGTGAGGTTTCTTTGAGCAAAATTCTTTTGATGTCCTCTATCCAAAACAAGCATTGTATGTCATGAAAACTCATCACATAAAAAGTCCATTTTTCAAGTGGACCAATTTTGAAAAAGGGAGGGAAAAAGGTGTTTTTGAGAAATAAGCCTTGTTTTCACATGATTCCAATTGCATTAGCTCACCAATACCATTTGAAACTTGCTGCAACAAAAAAATTCTACTGTTACATTGGGTTTGCATAAGTGAGGGTGGATTGGCTAATTACCATTTAGCATAAAAGTGCATTTTCACTAATCACTCACATTTGGCTAAACTTGATTAACAAAATGGATTAATGCATCATATAAATGGTTAATCATAACAGAAAATCAGATTAACATTCATTCATCTCAGATCTAGATCCAAAATTGCACAATTCTCTCAACTTTTCATCTTCACTTTTTTGCAATTTCTTCACAAGCCTAGCCAAGATCTTCATTGTTTCATCATCTACAATCATTGTTGAAGCTAATTGAAGCAAGATTTCATCACTATCAAGCCAAATCGTGGACTGTTAAAGTGAGGTGCAACAATGGCAAATGGAGATTTCATCAAGATCGTGCGTAATTGAGCAACAAACCTTGTTCCATTCACCTATCCAAGCATCATAGAAGTTCTGTTTTCACATTTCAAGGCTTAAAACGCGCGATTCAACACCTGTGCTTCAAGGAAGGTCAGATTTCGACCTTAATAATTCATGAAATTGTTTGATGCTTTAGATAGATCTCTTAGAGTAGGTAAATCTGCACTTTGAACCGCTGATTTTCGTTGAGAAATGAGAGAGATATATGGATTTGAACATTCATGCATGAAGATGTTTGCATTCGATTCTCTTAAATTAGGATGAATTAGGCTTAATGAATGTGATATTGTTGATGTACGTTGTGAGACCTTTCCATTGATATAAGGTTTGTGTGATTTGGTGAAAAATGTTCATGAGCATATGAAGGTGATGAACGCGTGATGAATGTTAAAATTTTTTTCCAGAATCTTGTTTTGATCCAAAATTGCGCTTGCCTACATGCTGAGTGGTGTTTGTTGTACAGTAGCGCGTGCTACTTTTTAAACTTGGACATGCTTCGATTCCGCTTGAGTGCAATTTCACAAATTGCCTTGCCATTTATTTTCATATGCTTCACATAACTTCACATGCCTTCATTTTTTATTTTTTTTTTCATTACTTCCAAAATTCATATCTCATGAAATAATTGTCCAAATTAATTGAAATTTTTTTCACCATGATCCTTGTAATCTCTAGTTTTTTTGTGATTTTTGTGGAAATTGTGCACGTGTGATTTTTGGAATGGCTTAGGGTTTGTTCATGTGTATTCTTTCTTGCACATTGCTTGGTATTTTGATCATGAAATGATGATGCTTAATTGGAAATTCCTGAAATTTTGTGTGCATGATCTAGACATCTTAAGGAGCATTTTGGTATGTAGTTTGTGATTTTATCATTCCTGGTTTGTGAGATATGACCTGATCATTAGAGGTGTGACAATTTGTGTCACACCATGTCTTACTTGATTTCATGATTTTTGTTACCATGCCATATGAATTTGAAATGAGCTGAAATTTTTCATGTTGATACTTCTGGATGTTAGGTTCACATGTGAATTTTTGTAGAATTTTTGGAAGTGTTTCCAATTTGATTGAGAATTTCCTTTCTGTTTGACCAAATGTGGACTTTTTGTGAGTCATGATTTTAATTGATTTGTGAAATTCTTGATATGTATTGGATGAACTTGAAATTTTGTGGAGTGATTATAGACACATTAAAGTTTGCCATGGTTTTGGTTTGGTGCATTTATCATGTTCCTACACTGTTTTATGCTTGCTTGAAGTTGATACATGATATTGTGCCTTGTTTGGACTTGTATGAGGATGCTTTAACTTGATGAATTTGATTGACTTGCTTCCCATTGTCCAATTGGCTTGAAATTTGGTGTGTATATCATGTCATGAGTGCTGTTTAGCCATGAATTTTCCTGGGATTTATTGAATTATTTTTGATTGGATTTGAATTGATTCATTCTGTTTGGTCCTATGAGGTTCTAAATTGCATGTTTGACCATGATTGATGTATGAAATGAAATTGATGGATGATATGAACATGAGACCAATTGGATTTGTTTTTAATTTGATTGAACTTGATTTTGGACAATTTTCATGTTCTGTTTTGAAATATTGATCCCATTTTGACCCTAGGCTTTGTCCTAGGGGTTTGCTTCTCATGATTGAGTTGTGTTTTCAGGACAAAAGGCAAATGGAATGGAGGAATTAATTCACTTGGCTTGAGTTGCTTGTTTTGATTGATGTTGATTAACATTAAGTTTGTTTTGTAGGTGGCTTCTAAGTCATTTGTGTTGAGCATTGGCTTATGCTTTGCTTGATGCATTGCTTATGTACAGTTAACTGTTGACTTTTAGTTTGTCTGTTTGACTGTTTAAGCTGTGTACTGACTGAATTAGATTGATTTCAGGTACCTTAGTTGCTATAGTTCATTGTGAACTTGCTTGTGCTGTTGCTTGGTTGTGTTAACCAATTGAGGTAGAATCACTAACTCCATGTAGTCTGGAAGACCTGGCCTGTTACTTGGCCAGGCACCTGTCTGAAGTCCTCCTTAAGAGGCGATGTTTGTGCTTGTTTATTTTTGTCCCCAAGCAGGAAAAGACCTTTGTTAAGGCAATTGGCAGACACAAGAGGTGTGTAGTCCACCTCCTGCTAATCTGTTGAGTCATCCATTGGCTCACATTACATGTTGATGCCTTGTGGATCCTAACCCAAGATCCATGTACAGTTGTACAGTTGAGTCAGTGTCATAAGTGTAGAAGGGTTCCCACTTTCTGAACCCACACTTCTTTGTCTAAAGCTCTCCCTGGCCAGGGATAAGAGCTGTGAGGCACACCCCTCACTTCCATTTCATCTGGCTTCACCTTGATTCTCAATGTCAGGGTTAAGAGCTAATATCACCTGATACAGTTGGTTTGCTTTTGCAGCCTAACCCTTTGTTTGAGCCCACTCTGTTTGGATATAGTGTGTGCTATTTGTGATTGTTTGCTTTGATTGCTTTGCCTGTTTAGGATTAGCTTGCTGCCTGTCCAAGTTAGGATAGAAACCATAACATAGGGCAATGATGCATGATAACATCTAGGCTCGAGTACAGCTCCCTAGTAGTGTGTCTCCCTTTGTATCTGGTTAGGTTAGAATTTCTTTCCCGTTCAGGGGAACTACGTTGCCCTGATCCTCATACTAGATGAGGTACGTAGGCAGGAGGTCGCACGAGATCTCTCCGGGCACCCTTTTTGTTTTTCAACCCTTTTTCTTTTTGTGTGTGTTTGCTTGGCAGTTGCTAGGTTCGAGTGCCTGACTCCTTAGTAACTTGTTGTTGTTTGTTTCTTCTTGTGTGTCGGGATATGGATGTAAGACCAGTGATTGGCTGTCCGTATCCTGATTGTGTTTGTTTGGTTCGGAAGCCGATGTAAGTCCAGCGATTGGCGTTCGGGTTCCATGTTTGCCTGTGTTTGTGTGTGTTTTGTTTGGCGTGCGTGAGCCGAACTACGGCAGCTCTGATTCTCGTTCCAGACGAGATACGTAGGCATAGGATGCGATATCCTAGCGAGCCCTCTCCCCTCTTCCTCCACCTGTGTTGTCTTCAGTGTGTGTGTGTGTGATGTTTGTTTTAGCAACCTTAACCTATCTTTTGAGCGTGGATCCCGTCGAGTACGACGGATGCGTAGGGGTGCTAATACCTTCCCTTCGCATAACCGACTCCCGATCCCATTCTCTTTGGTCGCGAGACCATGCTTTTCCCAGGTTTACTTCGAGCATTTCCTTTCCCTCTTTTGGGATAAATAACGCACGGTGGCGGCTCTGTGTTGTTTTGTTTCAGCCCGCCGGTTGTTTTTCGCGGATGCGACAAAGCTCAGTGCAACATTTGATCAATAGACTAAATTGTCATGCTTATCCTCACATCCTTATAGTTTCTTGTATTGACCCTTTCCATATCCTTACTACAAGGATCACACAAGATTTTAGTTTATTGAACATGTTTCTTGTCATCTTCACTTACTGATTTCTCTTCATCTCTATTTACGAGACTAAGATCTTCATTATTCTGAGGAGACATATCATCCATATAGTCCAAAAGAATGTTTTCATTCTTACATATCACTTTATCAACCATAATCTTCACATCTTCCAAGGCATGATCATTATCATCAACTATGTCATTAATATCCTTAACATATTCATGAACATGACCATCAACTTCCTTATGCACTTGAGATTTAGGCAACATGTTAGACAAGGTGTTTAACACATTGATATCACCATCATGATTCCTCAAACCTGATTTATGGGAATCTTTAAATTGAATATTTTTCACAGTTCCAACCATAATTCCCTCAACATCTAGATCAGACTTGTTTGATACAAAATCTAGTGCACCTGCTTCCAATTCTTCAAGCATCATGACATGTTGCTGATTTAACATACTTTCAAATATATGAGAAGGACTTTTAACATACCCACTATTTTCCCTTAGCTGAATGCCAACAGGTTGTTCAAAGTTGGGAGGACCTCTAGCCCGACCATCAACCTTCCCTTCAATTATACAATCCTCATGAGTTACTTTAGACTCTGGAGATAGATTTAGGACGATATGTATTGACATATTGGTGGACCTTTCTTTAATAATAACATCTTTATCAATTTTGAGGTCTTGCAAACTATTGATTCTCCGTCCTTGTTCATAAGAACTTCTTTACCTTTGACATAATGTTTGTTCATATTGGTAGATAACTCTCTTCTTAATGGAACCTTTTTAAGCCTTGGAATAACCAATATCCTTGAGCCTTTTATTCTTCCCTTTTTACGATTCCCATGAGATGTCTTATCTCTAGCCATGTGCTTGGTACCTTCACTATACCATCTTTACTCGAGGAACCTCTGTGTTCTATGGATCCAGTTGAAGTAGTATTGCAATTCCACTTCTTCTTAACATGAATTTGCCTGCATCCTATGATGTTTAACTTAAACCATTCGAAGCAATAAGGCCTTGTATGTCCATATTTTCCATAGTGGTTACATATCAGAGGTTGTTTCTTATATTCTTCTGTGATGAGGTGACACATGTTAAGCGTGTTGCTGAGACATGTGGTCCAACTTTAGAACTTCAATCTTCTTCTTAGGAGGAACATCGAACCCAACAACCTTCTTATTGCCATTCGAGGTATCATTTATAACCTATGAATTTTTGCTTACCAAGTAAGCAGATTCAAGATTATTTTCACCTTTGGATTTTAACACTCTAACTTCTTCTTCTAGACCAGTGATGACAGAAGCTAGATTTACCTTTTCTAGGAGAAAATCATTGATAGTTTTCTTCTGAATTTCCATTTTAATGCATGCTTCCTTTTGTTCTTGATGAAGGTCCCTTATGTTTTTTTTAGTCTCTTTATTTCCAGGAAGACTTTTACCATACTGGGATGCAAGATCATGATGGGTGTATCAACCTCTTCTTCATTATGGTCTTCACTATTGGATACACTTGAAGATTCACATCTTCCAGAATAGGCAATCACGTTGTTGGCAGGTTCTCCCTCACCTTCACTATCAAAGTCAGACCAAGTGATGGTTAATTACTTTTTCTGTTTCCTTAGGAAATTAGGGCATTATGGTCTAATGTGTCCAAACCCCCCACATTTCAAGCACTGAGTACCCTTCCCATTATTGGGATCTGTAGCGGGGTATTCGTTACCTTTAAATTTATTGACTAAATCAAAAGTAAACCATACAAGTCGAGTCGCCACCGCACTTCTATTTATCCAAAGGAAAGGTTAGAAAGCGAACAAAAATCGAGAAGTTTTATCGAATCAAAAACTAGTAAAAATGTCAAAGATCGGGGTAAGGGGGTTGGTTAAGCAATGGGAAGGTTGTAAGCACCCAAAACATCCTAGGTACTCCTAGGGAGCCCTTTTCACAATTTTTTGTAAGGTAGGTTGGTATTTGTGAAAATTATTTGTGCAAACGTGATTGGGGAGATGAGAGAAGAATATACAAGTTATTTACAATTTTTGTGTTTGAATGGATAAACCCACTGCCTAGGTACCATCTTAAAAAAGATTAGGATCAAAACCTCGTAGTTCGGGGTAAAAATCTCAAAAGAAGTTGGTGAATTGATTGGTCCAAAAGCCTTAAGGTCTTTTGTTATCCAAGGGAGAAAACTCAACCTAAAACCACAAATCCACCATGTGAGGATAGCTTCAACATGCTAGTTTAACCCTATAATAAGCATGGAAGACTCATTGTCCATCACTAAGGATATAGGTGAGTATTATATCTACCTCCAGGATAACTCAAACCTAATAGCTAATGGTTGTGAAAAGTTTTTGAAAAGAAAGTGACCATTGAAACCACAAAACATTCGAATGAGTTATATTTACCAATGAAAAGTATTTACAAAATATGGTCAAAGTTGACTTAAAGATTCAATTCAAAATAAGTGTTATGAAAAGAAGGTTTGAAAATTAAAATCATAATGCTTAGGTTTCTAATGTTTGAAAACAAACGTTAATGTTTGCACAAAAGTTTTGGCTTGGGTTAGAGTGGAGGGAAGAATAAGAATGGCTAAGTCCTAAACATACAAGAGATGAAGGAAAAGAATTAAGACCACAAATGGAGTTCCCTTCTTGAGATCATATGGATGATCCAAGTAGCTCCCATCCTTTGGAATAAGCAAGCAAATAAGCAAATACTCAAGCAATCAATCAATCAAGCAAGCTCTTAGGAATCTTCCAATGGCTCTTATATCTCTCACTTTAGAAGCTCATGACAATGGTTCTTCACTTAGGCTCAAGTTGGAATCCCTAGCACAAGAGCACACACATAAAAAAAGTTCTATAATGCAAACAAAGAATGGACAAGAGGGAGTTTAGAGAATAGGTCCTTTCAATTCCTCTTCAACATTAAGCATTCTAAAGGCAGGAGGCCTAGTTGCTCTTTGACTTTTATAGCACTCTAAAGGCATGAGGCCTAGTTGCTCTTTGACTCCATTTTTGCATAGGGAATGTCCTAAAGTCTAAGTCTTTTTGTCCATTTGCAATTGGTTCACATCAATCAAAATAAAACACAAGCACAATAGTATATACACAATTATGTGCTCAAGTGAGCAAAAGGCAAATTGCATTAACATAAACATGTGCTCAAATGAGCAAAGGGCAAAAGCAAATGAATAATATGTACAAGAATGGTAAATTGCATAAATGTAAAGTGCAAGAATTAAATGTTAATGGTTAATGGTTAGTGTTAGTGTGCCATAAGGCAATTTAGCGCTATGTTAAGCAATCGTAAGTGGACTAATGTAGTAGTCACACCTATCTGAGGCCGATCAATAAAAATGTAGGCAACAACACAAGTTAGAGATCTTGATTAGTGAATCAAGCTCCTACAACTTTCCATGCCAAAAGAAGATGAGAAATGATCTTGTATTTATTTAGGTTCTTTGCTTGATTAGGAAGCAACCTATCCTTAATGCAAAGCCATTCACTTGATCTATGATCAAGATGAATTAGATTTGAATCAAGGAAGGTTAAACCTCCCATACATCAAGGCTAACCACCAATCTTTAACTCATTGATCAAAAAAAGAAAGAAAAAAAAGATGAAGAAGAAGATGAATAAGAATGAACATTAATGAAAATTCAAATGAAGTAATCAACATACATTGACCAAAGATAGATGGAATCAAGGTCAAACATTAGTAAGCAGAAGGAAAATGAAGCTTAGAAGTCAAGAAACAAATAAAATATTTTTGGTATTTTTTCAAAATTTAAATAATACTTGAATTAAAATAAACAATTAAAGGTCAAACTTCAAATCCATTTCAAATCAACTTTGAAAAGTCCAAATGGATCATCCTAAGTTCAACAAGGTCAAACAAAGTTTGACAAAAAATTTCAGCATTTTTGAAAACCAGAAACTATTTTTAATCAATTAAAAATGCATAAAAATAACCTAATTGAATTAAAATCTCAAATAAATCTCAAATCAATTAATAAATTGATGAGAATATTTTTCATAGATCCATCATCATTCAAAGAGGTTAAGAAAATATTTTTGTATTTTTTGAGTATCAAAAACTATTTTAAATGAATTAAAACAACCATAAAATAGAAAATTCATAAAAAATATCAAATGATAAAATAAAAAATATGAAAAATCATTTTTAGAAACTAGAAATTAAAATAGAAACAATGTAATTGGTCTCACATTTTTTGGATTAATAATGAAGGAGATATGATTTTTTGAAATGAAATGGAATAAAAGAAATAAAATGGAAATTAAAATCAGAAATAAAAAATAGGAAAAAACGTGAGGCGTTGGATCTAAGCTCATTAATTGAGTCGACGCATCAAACAGTTCCCAAGCGCGCGTCCATTAAACACACTAGTCAACTGAGCAACATGTGGACATTAAAAAAGTCATAAAAAGGAAGGATCCAGATTAGATCTGGAAATGAGATCACACGGCCATGATTTGATCTGGAGTTGGAAGGTGGTGTACACCACCGTCTTCTCCGGCGAGTTCTCCAGTTCCGGTGAGAGTTGCAGACATGGCAACCTCAACCAAATGCCACGATCTCTACAGCAATGGAAAGCTGGGGTGATGTACATCACCCCTGTGCCATCTATTTTCGCTCTAGACTTCCATGGAGAGAGAAATCAGAGGTTGAAAAATATGGTGTTCAACTGAAACTTGATGGAATTTCAAAATTCAAAGCATAAATGCATTGCCTCTGATGAGAGGACTTCAGCCAACCCAATAAATGCAAGAAACAAGCTATAAACAAAGAGATTCGAAGAAGGAAAGTTTGAATATCCACCTCTGAAATGTGGATCTTGAGAGTACGATTCTCCTCAGCTAATGCTTGCAGTATGATCTAGTGATGAAGATGAAGCAAGGTCAAGGAATTATAAATCTGAAAATCAACCAATGTAGTTGAAATTCAGATCTGAATTTTTGAGAAGAAAGTGAAAATTCCTTTAAGTATGGCTATGGAGGGATTCTTGCAGCATAACAGGCGCCTTCAGGTTGCTCAATTGTGAAGCCTATCACTCCTATTTATAGCAATTGGCAAAGGTATACATGAGCAATGCATGTGCATGAATGAAGAGGGCCTCCATGCATGGGCCTGTACAGGCGCATGGAGGGCCCAATTCTTATTGCAAATGAATGCTGGTATCACATTTAGATGGAATGGACGTGCAGAAATGATTTCATGAGCTTGTGCAATGAGTTTTCAATAAGTTTCTAAAAATGCACCAAAATGTTCTTCTCTTCGAAAATGCTATTTCAAAAAATAAAACATAGCCTTATGGGTAATGGTTGGAAAGATCTTGACATGAGGATCAATTGTTATGTTGAACAAAACTTCATTTGGAATTGGGAAATTGATGAAGAATGATCATGAAGTGCAAGGTGCAAAACATGTGCATGTGAAAATTTCCAAAAATGATCAACTTCAAGCCCTTCTGTTTAATGATGCAAGCTCAAAATGACAAAACCTTCAACATAAAAGTTGTAGATCTTTTCAAGAAAATAAATTTGGACTTAAATTTGGCATCATTTGGATTTTTGATGAGAAAGTTATGGGCACTTGAAGTTGGACTTTTTCACATTTTAATGCTTTTGGTCCAAAGTGACCTATAATGTTTTGCATTATCACATGTATTTATTTTTGGATTATGAAAATTTTCTCAACATAAAAAATTAAGTAGACATCTTAAACTTTCCAATGCATTTTATCCCACATCAAAATCATGAAAAATGAATGAGTTATGTTCTTGGGAAGTTTACCCAAAATTAGGGTTTTAGTCAAAATGACCTATAATGTTTTGAAATGGATGATGACCTTACAAGCTTCAAATCAATTTGTGATGAACATGAAAGTTGTTCATATGGTTCTTAATAATAGTTTTCCTCTTGGGGTCATCTCCATTTTACAAACACATCAAAAGTTAGGTCTCAGTGTACTTCAAAATAGTCAGATGAATTGACTAATCAACTTCTCAAGTCCATGCCTCAAATCTTGATGAATTAATGATTGAGGACACTCATATAAGCTCAAGTATGCATGAAATGATGAATGAAAGAACTTCCCTTGATTGTATTTGATCATGGGTTGAGATTGCTTCATGGGCAAGGCATAGTTAATGCACAAATGAATTAGGGTTTCCTTGGGAAACAAGCCTCAAGCCCTTTGGTTTGCTTGATCAAATTGACAAATTGAGATACTTGGGAGGCATATATGATGAATGAGAGCTTTGGGAACCATTGCCATGCTTGCTTTCAACTTCATCTGGCCATTCTTTGAGCATAGGGACCTCCTTAGAGCTTTGGGCCACATGCTTGCTTGAGCTACAAGTCAAAAGATGTTAGTGACATATTTTTGTGCTTTTGGTTAGTAATCAAAGTAATAAAAGCAATAATATACAATTCAAGCATTCTTGGTAATCTCAAACCAACTCACAAGTGTTCCCACCCAAAGGTTAGGAGCCAAGATGCTATGATCCTTGAGGCAAGATGCAAATGCAATGTTATGATGCCATGAGGGACCTTAGGGTCAAAATTGGGGTCTTACAGGATCTTCTTCATTCATGTCTTTGTCTTAGGTATTGATGTTGGACCTCTTGGATAATACATTGGTCTTCCACGTCATGTCTTGATACTTCAAGGTTTCGTTGAACTTTTTTCCCAAGAAGAGCAATATCATATGCCAAGTTATCTTCTTTGACACCTTGACTTCCAGCTTTCCTCAATGTTGAATACAAAGGTTATACCTTTGTTTGTCTTTTCTTGCCTTTCACTGATGGACATCTAAAAGGTTTGTAAGGAACCAATGAGTTCATCAACCTTCATATTACTTAGGTCTTGAGCTTCTTCAATAGCAGTCACTTTCATATCAAACCTCTTAGGTAATGATTTGAGAATCTTTCTGGAAAGATTTTCTTCAGGTATCTTTTCACAAAAGGCAAATGATGTGTTATCAATGTCACACAATCTGATGTGAAACTCACTCACAGTTTCATCTTCATTTATCCTCAGGTTCTCAAATTTTGTTGTTAGGAGCTGCAACATTGACACACGAACATTGGATGTTCCTTCATGTGCAGTTTTCAAAATCTCCCAAACTTCTTTATCTTTTGAACATGTGTTGATCAACCTGAACATGTTATTGTCCACACCATTGAAATTTGCATTCAATGCCTTGGAGTTCCAAGGGGCTTCATCATCTTCAACATCAGTCCAATCAACCTCTGGTTTTTGGCTGATTGTACCATCTTCAGAGGTAATAATTGGATTTTTCTATCCATTGATCATAATTTTCCATGCTTTATTTCCCAAGGGTTTGAGAAAATCCACCATCATCACCCAAGGATTTTTCTATGCATAGTTTATTCCATCCAAAACATGTAGTTTGTTAAATGATCCTCCATATTTAATTGTCTCTATTTAAGCAAAATTTATCTTCCGTGGAGCTCACCCAACCAGGCTAGGGTGATTGCTCTGATTCCAAATTGAAATTTTGTTCCTCAAGGAACAGATGTCGAACACGATACTCCAACAACGAATGCAATAAGATACACCCGAAATAATACATTAACTAGTAATAGATGATGGAACAAAAAAGCAATAAATAACAAAATCAAATTGTTTATCCAGTTCAATGAAACTACACCTACATTTGGGGGACTAAGTCCACAACCCAAGAAAGGAAATTCGCTATTATTAGTTTAGTACATTTAAACTTACAAGCAACAATAAACCATATGTTATTCAATGCCTATTCCTAACACTATCCAAGGACTTTCTATTTAGAGCCTCCCCCTAAATATGAGAACTTACTCACTTTCTTCTCTGCCACAATCTCAGTGAAAGGGGAAAATAACCAATAAACCCTAGTGATCAATTTCAATCTTCACAAGATAAAGAATGTTGAAAGTTATAACTCAACTAAACAAACCTTATGCCAAGTTACTGAAACATAAAGGTGTACATAAACAATGTTGATTACAACTCAACTTTAGACAAACCTTCTTTGTCAAGTTACTGAAGCATAGAGGTGTACATAAAGATTCAACATTAATTCTATTAGGGCATTGGCATGAATAAGAGACACAAAACCTAGACAATCTAAGATCTTCAATGGGAGCGCTTACTTTCCAATGTAGGTTTGAGCTCCTTATATAACAATATAACTCCGGGCTTTTCTCATTGGATAATATCTTTGAATTCGTCCAAAATTAATGTAGAATCAGTTGGATATTTGATTTGCCCCTTGAATATCTCCACCAAGATATGATTTGTTTTTAATTCAAATTCAAATTTAAATATTTATTTAAATATGAATTAAACTTCATCCAGCTGTCAAATAAATCATCTAATCATATTGTTAAATCATTAATAATAAAATCTTTAACAAATCTTTTGTATAACACACTTCAAAACACAACAGTTTGGCGCCTGTTGCACAAGCCCCAAATGTCATACCAACATGCTGGAGCATCTCACCCAACATATGTCCTTTATGCAGTTTCATACAACTTTAGCAAGCTAGACCAATCTTGAACACTTTGACACTTCTCCAAGTTGTTGTTTTGCTAAAATGCAACCAATCCAACGGGTCAATCCAATAGGAACAACATTAAATGCAGAACAAAGTTGTGTACTAACATTATTGCAAACTGATTGTTACAAAACACCATGGGGGCTTGGTTGAGATGAATAACTCTTTGAGAAGAGTCTGCATCCAAGGAAGATCAATAGTGTTGTGAGCAAGACTTCTATACTCTACCTCAATTCTGGACTTGGCAACCATGGTTGCTTTTTGGACCACCAAGACATGAGGTTATTTCAAAAGTAAATGGTATCACCATAAGTACTTCTTTTGTCACCTGGAATTGAGGTCGAGTATGCATCACATTAAAGTTGAATTGAAGTGGAAACATAAGTTGAAAGAGGAGATAGCAAAAGACCATGTTCAATTGTGCATTTGAGGTATTTATGGATCCTCTTGACTGCTATCTAATGAGCTTCAAGAGGATGAGACATAAATTTGCATACCTTCCTGACAAAATATGCAATATCAAGCCTAGTAATAGTGGTATATTGCAGCCATGGCCAAGACCTAGATCGAGATCTAGCAATCTGATACCACAATAGAATTGACAGATAGAGTTGAGAGATACATTTTCAGATATGACTAATTTTTGAAAGTCAAAATTTTTAGTTACAACTTGCTACAACTGTCTGCTTTATATGTCGTAAACTACTGACCTACAATAACAGGTTTTGACAATACTCAAACTGGCATGTGTCAGTCTTGAGCTTGGGCCTAATACTTACTATAATACATATTGCATTACAATTAAAAAAATAGTAAATAATTATATAATTTTTTTTATATAATCTTATAAGATATTAACAAATTTTAAAATTGGTAATGTTTACTTTAGATGCATCAATAAAAGTATTGGTACGAAAATATTTAATTAGCTTTTATATAATACTACATCCTTTCTTAAATATAAGATCCCATAGAAGAAATTATGGGAATTAAGAAAGTTGGTTGGAGTAATAACTTTGATTTGTATGCTTTCGTAAATTTATTCTTACAAGAGAGAATAATTTAACGCTTATATAAGAGTATTTAGTGCAAATTATAGAAAAAAATGTAACTTTATGAGGTGTATACGGGTAAAAAAAAACATTAATGCACTTTAAAATTTAAAGAGGGTCTTATAAAAAGGGACAAAAAAAACTCAATAGGGTCTTATATTTAGGGACGAATGTAGTAATATTTTTTCAGAATTGGTAGAGGTGCCTATCAAAGACTTAGAGCTCTCATTTTCCTATTTACTTGATACCCCTATGCTCTTCTAGAATAATACGAGTAACTCGTTCTCTTCAAGAGGCGTCATCTTCTCCCTATGGACCATTCCTCTTAACCTCACGTCCACGACATTCACATCATGCGCACCTGACTGCTGAATGTAGGCCACGACCATAATCTTCTTTTTAGCCTCAAGCTATCTTGATAGCACCTCCGAGCGGTCTCTTAATCACCTTAAACAACCCCAACACGCCCGTTGGGCAACTGATATTTCATACATAGGTACAACATGGATAGGGCGGTTCCCAAGAGATTGAAGGAAATATGATCTATGCTCATATTATACGAGAAATGTGGCGTCTATCACGAGATACCTTACTTTGATCATCTTCGCTCTCTCCTCTAGTACGAACATGGTTTTTACGGTAATGTAACCCTTCACATGCACTCGTTATCCCAAAAAACCAACTAGTGAACCTTGGAAAGCTTTCAGATCGTATGGATCTAGATTGGGCCTTTCAAAGATGTCCCCATAGAGAATGTATATAGAGCTTCCATGGTCGATTAACACACATTTGATCTCCCAATCGTCGCACCTTACGGTTATGAACATGAGATCATTTTTATGGGGATGTATTTCAGCAACATCCTTCCGTGAGAAGGTGATCTCAAACTCTAGAGTTTCCTTAGCGCTCAGATCAGGGATGATAGTTAAACTTGCTACGGGTTAACGCACATATCTCCTATGAACATAGCTAGTCTTTTTGCCTCAATGAAACCCTCCTGCTATAGTGTTGAGTGTGTGACACACAAGTTTGTCAGTATTTCCTATGCTTGGCTCTTTCCCTGATCTAGGGCTTCCAACAAGATCTCGCCCTTGAGATCTAGAGCCACCTAGCGACTAGTGGGAGCCACCTCAAACATACTTCTTTAGATGATCTTCTTGGATGAGACGCTAAATCTCCTTCTTGAGTTGGTAACAATCTTTTGTGTGGTTTCTCTTGACCTTATGAAATTTACACCACCTGTTGCGCCCAAGTCTCATAACACATAACTTAGGGGATGACATAGAAGGTATATCATGTGTATATAGGACCTTGTTCCATATCTATTGATGGCAAGTGTTCAGGGGTGTGAAATTCTTCGTAGGCCCTCTATTTTGCTTGAAGGTCACCTTGTCTTTGACATGCAAGTTATAGTGGATTCTACATTGTTGTTGTTAAGAATCAGGATCGTTATATGTCCGCTATTTGCCACCCCTAGTTTTTTTTTCTCAGTGTTTCTATCATCGTCATTTATGTAACATTTAGCGTGGGTCACTACCTCATCCATGGAAGCGCCATGTCTCTGAACGACGATTCATTAAAATGTACAATCCTCAATCTGATTTGGAAGGCTCATACACACATCTCTTGGTTCGGGTGGATGACCTAGTAAGTCGCCTCATTGAACCAAGCGAGATACTCCTTAAAGGATTCTAAAGGGCTCAAACGAAATTTGAAAAGGCTACAGTTGACATCTTCCTATTTCTGCTCACCGAGAATTAGTTGACCAACTTCTTTACAAGTTCGTGATAGCTAGTGACTGATAATCGCAGTAGGCTCATATACCACCTCAACACAACATTCTTGGAGGTGCTAGAGATGAGCTTGTACTTCAAAAAGTTTGAGGATCTGATGATCGCCATATGTGTATTAATAGAGACGACATGTTCACAGAGGTCACTTCTTCCATCAAATTTTGTGAGTGAACGTGGCTTGAAACATTCTAGTATGCCCCTCCCCCAAATCTCATCAGAGAGAGGTTAGGGGTCAATAACATGGGAACATGGAAAGACATGGTTCTTCCTCTGATAATGGGGAAGATTTTTCTCTATGACTCATTCCTACAACCGACTAGTGATTAGACACCTCATTAGCCACATATGGTGAGCGAATGGGTCACCTTAGACAAATCAAGCCCAATTGAGCGACTTATCGCCACATTATTGGGCAACCTCTTGGCCCATTCCGGGCGGCCTATCACATGTAGTGGGAACTCTCATATGGTTGAGGCAATTCACTTATGTCGTATACTCATGGACCTTCCTTCCTAAAGTCCAACAAAATTATTTCAGTACATTATTATTATAATTCAATGATCGAAATTTGATTACATTGACTATAAATGATTCGAGATAATGTATTTCCACATTGAAAATTGAACTAATATAATTTTGTTTAAAAATGACGAAAGCCCTAAGGCTATGTTTAGATAGTTGAAAACAAACAAATCGACACAAAATAGAAATGAATAAAATAGAACATAACGAAATAGAAAAGAGTGGAACAAATTATAGCAAAACAAAGATATCATTTTATTGTTTAGGTATCTTGTGATGAAATATAATAAAATTGACATTCCATCTAAATTAAAATATTCATAGAATAAATATAAACAATCATATAAAATATAATGAATTTTATCTTATTCCGCTCCATTCCATCATCTTTTAATAAATCAAAATCAAAATGATAATACACAATCTTATTTTATTTCATCATATTTAATAGAAGATAATCTAAAGTGAAATTTTAAAATTCATTATTGAAACTATTATCATAACTTAATCTTAACTCAAGGTCTAAGGCTCCACAAAGTCACCTATTGATGACAAGTGACACCCACATGAAGTTGGAGCAATGAGCAATCATTCAAGTAGCTGCCCAAGTTTGGTAGAATTTCATTTTCAAACCTGAGTGGTTCATTAAATATTCCTTGATATTATTCGTGCATAAGCCCAAAACAGTTGTAGGTGAAGAGGTCCCCCATAACATCATTGCAAGCTAAGAGTGCACAAAAAATAAAATAATCAAAAGTGCATTCTTTTGAGTTTCATAGTATATCTTCATTGGAGTCATTTCATCATTCCTTTGCAATCAAAGCGTAAGCAAAAATATTTTATATGCATATACAACATTATCTTTATTTTCTTTCTGTCTAATTAAAAATGAAATTCTATTTTCTATATATAAACTTTCTGTCAAAAAATAAATACAAAACTCCATATTACACATCTAATTTCTAGGTTCTACCTAGAAATACAACACTCCATATTCCACATCTAGTTTCTCTATAAATAAATAAAAAATTTAAACTCTACCTTTAATCAATGCTAAAACTGTGAAATCAACAATGTTACATGAATGTTTTTTTGAAGTAATAGTACAAACTAAGAATCCAAAAGCTCCTCCAATGGCTGTGCACAAAAAATGTAGAACTTGCTTTCCAAATAAAAAAACTCTTCTGCTTTTATCTTTTATCTCCCTGCAAAGATTAAACAATGCTCACATTTGAGAACATGGAAAATATCAAAAAAAGATAATAATTTTTATGCAGCAAAAGGCCAAGCATAGATAAAAGACACTTATGATGATGATGTAAGAAATTTTACAAATTCATTTTCAAAGGAACATTCATGTCCATGTCTAAAACAGCAGCCTCCAGCCCACTTTTTGTGACCTGCTTTTTCATATACAATATTATTCCATTTGACATTATTTTCGTCCAACAAATTAACCAACATGATTAAAATTCTAAATCATGTTCCTTTGAAAGTTTTCTTTCTCCATTCACCGTTCATATGTTCATAAGTCACATCTGCACAAACATTACCATCAAATGTAACTAACACATGGCACTCTTGCGTGACAAAAGACGCCGTTTGATTGAAATCAGACAATTTAGAATCAGATCTTCAATCATGATCTAAAAAATATGATAGAAAGGGTAAAGTGGTGGAAAAAAGGAGATTCTACATATGAGATAAGGTTCCAAGACATTGACAAAAATTCATGTTGTTTGATTATCTGGCAAGAGGAATCCTGGAGTCTTTCTTTCATCCTTTTGTATAACCGAATTTGGACTTTTGTATAGTTGAAGACAAGAATCATTTCATTCACGGATGAACATGCACATGCATGATTGCAATATCCAAGTTGGAAGATAAGAAAGATGGAGACCCATCACCATATTATCATTATTGAGTACCCTCATACTAGTAACTAAAAAATAACTAAAAATTCAATGACAAAATCAAAATTTTCCTCACCTTCAACAAGTCCTTCCATAAAAGAATAGTCCATTTGAAATTTCTTGGTTTTCATTTTTTCCTCGTCAAAATCTTCTAATCTCCCAAACAAACACCAAGAATAATGCAAGTATGCTGACGACAAAATTGTTGGACAAAATCTGCATAATTAGCAAAAAAATGCAGAATTAGATACATACAGAAATCAATTAAACATATTATATTATACTCTACACAAATATAATATAAGATACTTACATTGGATTTGGATTCGATAACCATTTCTGGAAAATAACCGCCTTGACTTTGTTGCAAACCGATGTTATAAACCGGAGTACCATCCGGATAATAAAGGCCATAGTTTTTCTCAGAAGAAGGACCAGGTTTCAAATCTTCATTAAAAAGTGCAAAAACATAAATATCAACAGGAACAGAAGGTTTTGCAGGGGTTCCTTGTCTCATCTCAATCCTCTTCAACAAATTAGTATGATAAATTTCAGCATTCTGTAGTGAAGCACCAACCTCATCAGCATCACCTTTAGAAGGCCAACCCGTCTCGGAAATCTTAACCTCGATATCGTTGTGTCCTAACGCCTTTATAGCGGCGTAAACCGCATCAATTTGAGCATATAACATGTTATCATAATGAAGATTTGTAGCAGGATCAACAGAACCAGAATTTGGTTGGAACAAGACATAGTTTAATGAAACATGTTCTGGATCACCTTTGTATGCGAAAAAAGGATAAGCATTTATCAGAAAAGGCGATTTCGTTTGAGCATGGAAACTAAGAAGTGGTTGAATATATTGTATGAACTCTTCTTTAAAAGAACCAGATGAAGGTGGAAATGAATTCGACAAAATGACGTAAGAATGCGAAGTTGTGACGGTAACTTGTTGAGATAATCCAAGACTAACAAGTGCATTATACACTGATTGCATTGCTGGAAGAAGGTTTATATAACTGTTAATATCATTGTTACCTAGTACCTCGTTTCCTACGTTAATTGCAGTGATTTTGGTTTTTGAAAGGTAAGGTTGAACGTTTTGTTGAATCCATGTTTGTGCTTTAATAGGGTCTCTCATATTCTGAAGATTCTCATTTCCAAGTCCTATCATGAATTCAACATTTGAATTTGAGAATGTTGAGAGAACATTTGGATCAGCATCATAGAGTTTTATTCTTGTGACATTCAATGATTTTATAAGTGCTGCTACACGTGAATGAGAGGGTAAATTGTTTGCTATTTGTCCATAGTTTATTCCAAAATTTAGGCCATGACTTTGCATAATAAATAAATCTGAAAACAAACAAAAAAAAGTTTCATTAAGAACAAATAACTAACTCAAGAAAATTGTTAAAATAGGCATCAAAAAATCAAATTCAAACTCAAGAAAAAACAGGAACTAGCTAAGAATACCAAGGAACAAAATCATGTACTTATTCAAAGGTAAAACAAAAAATAGAATTATGCAGAACTAGAGAAGTTGGTGAATTAGAGAGAGCTTACCATGAATGGTGAGAAACAGCAATATCAGTTTGAAGAGGAAGGAAGATATTGCCATTATCACCAAACAAGTTGAAGATGGGAAACAAAACTAAGGTTAACCACATAATAAAGTTTATCATCTATATATAAAAAAACAGAGTACTCTGTTTTTTGTTCTGTTTTTAATTTTTGTCATTATTATATACATCACTTATTTTACACGTATTGTACTATTCATTAAATTTTAGTCTCTTGCAATTCACCGACATAGTTAGGATTTATTACAAACTTGACATTAATGTTTATGATATTTACAGATAAGATCCTTTTCTTCTATTTGTGAAACATTTCTAAGTAATATATTGGAGAAACCTATGTTTTGCCGTAGTTAAAAATAGAGAAATTTATATAAATGTCAACCCTCACTTTTGCAAGTAAATTTTATAGAAATTAATTAGATCAAAATTATCTATAATTATATATTTATTTTAATTGTTTTTTTGTTTGAAGTGTCAATGAAATAATTCTTCATAATTTAAAAATTATTAACATTTTATATTTATTCAAAACTTTTAAATAATGTGAGTAAAATTTACTTATAAGACTTAATTAGTCATACTTGAATTCTAATAATCTCTCACAAATGTGAATTATTCACATGATTAACATTGATATCACTTCTCCTTCTCTATCCAGTCTATGACTCTAATATTATTTGTTGAGGAATTCTAGTAGAGTTAAAAATGATAATTAATTAAAAGTTTAAGATTTAAGTGTGAGTAGTTAAATCTCATATCATTTAAAAAAATTGAATATATGACATCAAAATCTCTTGAATTCTAAAAATTTAATATACGATTACATTCGATGGTCTCCGACCTCTAACAAATGATATCAAAATCATAATTAAGTTCGGCGGAAAAGCGAAAGACTCAGACCCAAATATTTTTTGAAGAACATTATTTCAAATTCAAATAGTTTTAATTTCGTTTGTATTTTTATAGTTAAAATCAACAATTTATTAATTTTTAAATGAGATGTCACTATGATCAATTATCAGAAATTATTTTTTAAAATTTTAAAAATAAAGAATGTCTATTACATTAAAAAATAGATATGTTAAATTTTTAAGCATGAAAATGTGATTTTTTTTTAAAAAAATCAATTTAAAATAAGCATAATAATTTCATAAGTAAAGTAAAATAGACCACACAAAATTATAATTAAAATTATTTTAAACCTATTTTTATTGTAAAAAAAGAATATTATATTCTCATGAAAATTAATTCTAATAAACTATAATTTATCATTCTATATTGTTTTAACATATTTATTTATTTTAATTTTTAAATAAGGTCAATTTTAAAAATATTTTTATAACTTATAATTACTTGTCTAAAATATTAATATGCATTAATTCTTGATAATACTATTCTTATAGATAATATTCTCATACTTATAATTTTTAAAAATCAAACGAACACACTTTAAAAATGTGTTTGAAAGAGACATTATATTGAGGAAATATAATATTTTGAAAGAATTTATAAAGATTTAGTCGAATTTTATCATTTAGATTAATTTTTTTTTAAGTTGTTAATTCATATTTATGAACCAATAGTTTAAACTCATTCAACTTAATTAACACTTCCTAATTCACCTACTTGAAAGAATGGTTAAAATGATAAAAATTTAGAAATTATTTTATTTAAATTTAATTTAATAATTTTAAAATGACCTTTAAAATCAAATAATTTTAATTCTCCTAATTCATATAATCTAAATGTCAAATTTATTATTATTATTATTATTATTATTATTATTATTGTTATTATTATTTTAAAATTTAGAAGTTGGTCTACACATTTATCCAAATTTAAAAATAATTACAAATTAGTTCTTAATAATTTTCAAAATTTATAAATTGGTCACTTTAAAATATTTAAAATTTATAAATTGATCTTTAACAATTTTTCAAATTAATTCTTTAAAATATTTAAAAATTACAATTTGATCTCTATTTTTATAATTTTAAATTTGACTCAAAATTTATAAACAAAATTCCAAAATTTTAAAAATTAATAATTTTAATAACTTAACTAGGTCGAAATGAGCCGAGTTGAATCGAAATCGCCTCAGCTCGATTCGACTCGTTAAAAATTGATTCAACTCAAATCTCATTTTGAATTTGACACGAACTTTTTTTAAACTTAAACTCGACTCGTTATAAGTTCACAAACAACTCGGTTCGATTCGTTAGATCCATCTAGCTTGTTTCATGGATTTAAAAACCATTTTTTAAAATCTATTTTTATATATTTGACATTTTAAATTAATACTATTTAAAAAAGAAAGTATTAAAATAAAATAAAAATTATTAGATTGAAATTTAACTTTGTCTCAAAAATCTATTAATTCAAAAATTAATTAATTTATATGATGTTAAGTTTATTTATATAATTTGTTTAAACTTTTTTCTGTTCATTTTAAAATATAAATTATCAATTAAAATCTTTAGATTCAAATAAAATATAGGATTATAATTTATATTAAATATGTAAACCTACTCAATATAATTGTTATCATATAGTCGAGTTAGTCCGTGAATATAACATGTCAAATTATTTATAATTCAAATTTAATTTATTTAATTAAAGAACTTAATTTTTTCACTTCATGATTCAAATTAGATAAATTAATTATCGAATCGAATTCTAAATTATTTTCAGTTTATTATCAATCCTAAACTTAATTAATTTAAAAGAAAAATTCAATTAGTTCATCCAAATAATTTTTAAAAATAAAATACTTACGTCACTTAAACACATTTATTTTAACTGATTTAATTCGATAAAAATCATAATATCCATTTTAATACAGTATATGTTGATGTTTTTAAGAGATTGGCTTTTCTTTTTTTAGTGAAAAGTAAAAACATTGGGATGATAAAAAGCAAATTAAACGCATAGTATATTACAAGTATTACGTAAATCTCAATATCGCCCATGTTTTAATAACCGCCTCTACAAGAACGCGCTGACACGTCATCCCATATTTTTTATACTCGTTTGCGTTTTCGTGAACGTAAATCTATAAGCACGTGTTTTCGTTTTTTTATACTCGTTTTGCTGCATTTTGCAATCCAGAGCATATACACCACTTTTTCCCTTAAAAAACGCGTTCCTCTCCTAATTTTTTCTTTTTAATTTTAAAATTTAAATAAGATTTTCCTATCTCTTTCATATTTTCTTTTAAAGTTTTATTTTATAAGAAATATTTCATGTAGAACTAGAAATGAATATTAGTGGTAAAATTAGATTTCAGTAAGATGGAAAGAATGTCCGGTAAGACGACGAGGGTGAACTTGTAAGGTTATCATTTCAAATCTATGAGAGTGAGAATGAATTAAATATTTGAAGTGATGTGATTTGTTCTTTATATAATATGAACGGTTAGAACCCCAACGTTTCATCTGGTGCCTCGTGCGAATGACATTTCGATTAGATATCAACGATGATAGATATGATGGAGGATGTGATTTGATGTCTTTGGAATGGATGAGGGTCCACCAGTTCGATGTGTCTTTCCTTTTTTAGTGTTTGTTAATGGGTCTTTTTCATGAGCCTTGTAGACAATCTAGAACAATTGCCCCTCAAACCTTTCTTCCCATGTCATTGACTATATTGGATTCGTCTTCAGCCCCAAATCTACTAGAGGGGAGCATAAGAGTCTTGATAGTGTTGGAACCAATGGAACAATTAGGGTTTTCAAGAAGAATGAAGAAGAAGGAGAAAAAAAAGTTAGAAGAAAATTAGAAAATCTATTTGAAAACTTGTAAAGTTGTTAATCTGTTAATTGTGTAAAACTATACAACGTCGTATGCCTATTTATATGCAATCAAGGTCCAAAGCCAAAACATACAACCCAAACCCAAAATATACAAAGTTATATTTTGGCTTCGACACAACAATTATATGATGTATTGACTCCTACTTCGACTAAATCAGACACACCTCAGTCTAATACAACTTATTCTACACAACAATGAATTACAACTTCTAACACACCACCTAATTAATGTTTCCGAAACTTCTCATCCCGACGCTTCTCTTTAACTCATCGAATCTGGCTTTCTTCATGGGTTTGGTGAGTATGTCAACTAGTTGTCATTATGTCTTGCAATGCTTAAGTTCAAGCTTTCCTTTGTTAACTTGATCCCTAAGGAAAGGATACCTCCTTTCCATGTGCTTACTTCGACCATGACATGTTGGATGATTCGCCAGGTCGATAACTGACTTATTATCGACAAACAACTTCATTTTTCTAGGTTCCATTATCTTAAGCTCTTCGTGCAACATTAACACCCCAGACTACTTTCGTGATTACCGACTGACCCCACAAACCAACACGTGTCTTTTCAGCATGTTTTATCCTCACTCACACGTTTTCCGGGAAACTTCCCAGAAGGTCACCCATCCAAATACTACTCCAAGTCAAGCACACTTAAGTATGGAGTTCTTATCTGTTAGGCTACCGAAAAAAAGATGCATCTTGTTGGTATAGGTAGTACCAATTAATTCTTATAAGCCTTTATCCAACCATGCAGTCCTATACCTACACAGCCTCACGATCCCTCTCATTCTGATATGAATTCGGTTTTTCCTTAGAAGTTGCTAGGAGTGTCGCATTGTCATGCCTCGTGCACCGACAACCACCCCCTCGCCCACGGGTGTAACATGTAACCAATCTCTGTCCTCTCTGGCCTCGGGTGTTACACAATATCTCTATCCATGCTGCTTGACATGCTACATATGATGCAACCACATACTCAGTTTCACAAGATGATAAAGCCATAATATTGTGCTTCCTTGAGCTCCAAGAGATTGGGGCACCTCCAATCATGAATATGTAGTCTACAATACTCTTTTTCTCATCTTGATCTCCACTGAAATATGAATCACTATAACCATATACCTCTGCATCTGTGATGGTATTCTTCTTCCTTAACATCATCACGCCATGATCAATCGTACCTTTGATGTATCTCAACACTCTTTTGAATGCAATGAGATGACACTTTTAGAGTTTCTCCATGAATCTGCTCAACAATCCGACACTTTGAGTAAATGTCATGTATGATATTACAAATATACCTCAAGGATCCAATGATTTGTTTGTACAATGTTGCACTTACAAACTCATTATTTGTTTCCTTTTTCAACTTTGCTCCAGTCTCAGATGGTGTGACGACTGCATTACAATTGCTCATTTTAATCCTCTTAAAGATGTCTCGAGCATACTTTATCTGGTGCAGACACACACTTTCACTTGTGTCTTTAAACTCCATCCCTAAGAAATATGACAAGTTCCCTAGGTCGTACATTTCAAACTCATGCATCATTTTCGACTTGACTATTTTTATTTATGCTTCATCCGCACCTATAATCAACATATCATCCACATACAAGCATATGATTACTCGACTAAGCCTTCTTGCATTATTGACACACACTTAATGTTTTGAGACACATTTTGAGAAACCTACTTCGATCATGAAGCTATTTATTCTCTTATTCTAAGCCCTTGGGGCTTGCTTCAAACCATATAGAGCCTTCCTCAATCTGTATACCTTCGACTCCTGCCATTTGATCTTGAATCCTGGTGGTTGACTGATATAGACTTCTTCTTCCAAATTCCCATTCATAAATTTTGATTTTACATCTAGTTGATGTATCTTCCATCCTTTGTATTATGCAGTCGATACAACAATTCAGATGGTTTCCATCCTTGACACATGTGCATATACTTTGTCAATATCAATACCTACTTTTTTAGAAAAACTCTTGCCACTAGTCTTTCTTTGTGCTTAAGAATATCACCATTTGGCCTTAACTTCAACTCGTATACCCACTTCACGTCAATTGGCTTCTTGATTGCTTTTTCGATAAGTTCTCGGGTCTTATTCTTCTCGATTACCCTGAGTTCTTCTTGCATGACTGCTAACTAATTCGCATCATTCACGGCTTGATCCAAATCGATTGGTTCTGATTCAACCATCTTCATTACTTCTTCTATTAAGTCACCATCTGCATCGACTGCTTGATCTGGAAATATCTCATATCCAGCTAGCCTTGTCGACTCAGTTTTTGCTCTAGTCGATCTCCTAACATTCTGCTTAGGGGGTTTTCGTTTTGATTGGTTGTGACTTCAGTCTGTTAATCTTTATCAAGCACATTTGTGACTATTTCTTGCTCCTGTCGAATTTACCTTTGACTAAAATCCCACCATTTTCTTTCATCCACTAGAACATCTCGACTGATCACAAGTTTATCATCATTTGGTGAATACAATTTGTATGCACCAGTCAAATTAAAATCTATGAGTACCATAGTCTGACTCCGATCATCAAGTTTTTTTCCTTAATTATTCAGGTAGATACCTGAAGCACATTGATCCAATGACTCTAATATAACTAACATTTGGCTTTTGTGTTGTCCAATCCTGTAAGGTGTCTTCTCGACTATCTTCTTTGTTGGACATTTGTTTAGAATGTATACTATTGTCGAAGTTGCTTCACCCCAAAATATATTTTGACACTTATTTAGATTTCAACATGCTCCTTGTCATGTTCAGTGTATTTCTATTTCTTCATCATTCACGATTTCATCCATATCTTGAAATCTGAAGATGACATTCATCTACGCAACCCACCTCTCATAGTTCTCCCCTTTGAAAACCGATAGATTCGCTGGAAATTGCATTAATGTTGTGTTTTCGTTTGTCATAACAGATTCTCTCTGAATCGCAATCAAGCTCATTGATATCAATTTCTTGGAAAAGATGGAACAATTAGGTTTTCAAGAAGAACGAGAGAAAAGAGATATGAGAGAATTAGAAAACATATTTGAAAACTTGTAAAGTTGTTAAACTATTAATTGTGTAAAACTATACAATGTCATGTCTATTTATAGGCGATCAAGGCCTAAGGCCAAAACATCTCACCCAAGCCCAAAATATACAAAGTTATATTTTGGCTTCGACACAACATCTATATGTTGTATTCGACTCTATCGAATATAATCGAGTTCTACTTCCTCAGTCGAATATAACTTATTCTACAAAACAATGAATTACAACTTCTAACAGATGGAACATTGATGTCTTTGGGAATATGAATATTAAATTCCTTCCTCGTGATTGACAATGTTTTGTATATATGTCTTAACATATGTCCCTACGTCTGACGCTAATGATTCTTTTCTAGTGTTAGGGCTTTTAAATTCTCTTGAACAATGTGTGCTGAAATCTTGACCATTGATAGTGTGGTTCACACTTTACAATGTTGATAATCTCACGATTCACCTTCTCTAAGGAATATATAAAGAGTTTTGGAGTTATCTTACTCTTCTTTTCTCACTTCTACCATCTTCCTCAGTCTCCTCCCATTATCTACTAGTTTGTGCTTATGCCATTTATTTTGACATAACATATAATGTTTTGGTCATTGCATTCATCTTCGTAAGGTAATGTCTGAGTTTGAACTTCCTTTTCTTTTCGCACTTGCTTACTTTATTAGTTTTTGTAGAGAAAAATTATGGGTTTTGGTTTTCCTTACTTCATGCTTTTGTGAATCATATTGTCACATATGAGTTTTGGTGGGGCGTGAAGTTTGACCACACATAGACCTTGCATTTTATTATAATTGTTTCTTTTATGCATTGACAACTTTTTTTGACATGTATAAATTTCAACCTAGAACTCGGAAAGCGACCGGAGATAATTGTACAATGTAGGTGGACCAAAGACATTAAACACCGTTCACGCCACCGTTGGTGTATGACCTCAAATAAAAGCTAATAGAAAATGGTGAAAAATTAATAGCTTTACTACTCAAGGAGGAACATCATCAATTAACTATTACATCATCCTTGGATGATGTAATACTTGCAAATATTTCTATCTTTGTGTTCATTAGAATCAAAGAAATCATTGGCAATGCTTTCAAGATTAAAGATTTGGGTTAATTAGAATATCTTCTTAGATTAGAAGTGGCAGATTCCAAATCAGAAATCACCAATATCATAAAGGAAATATTGTCTAGATCTTCTAAAGAACTCATGACTTCTTGGCTCAAAACCTGCATTTTCTTCTCTTGATATCTATATCAAACTTCATAACGATATATGAAAAGCATTTGAAGTCATATCACTTTATAGGAGGATGATTGGTAATTTGCTTTACTTAAGCACATTTCATTCTGACATCACTCTTGTGACCCAACGATTGAGTCTATTTTTGCACACTCCCACCCTTAACATACTACAATGTATCTTGTAGAGTAATCAGATGTCTCAAACACAATCCAAGTCAGGAAATTTTTTACTAGAGGTTATGAACTGCAAATTTTAGAATAATCATATTGAGACGGGGTAAGTTGTCTAGATACAAAATGCTCAATCTCTGGTCACTACTTCTTTTTGGGTGCATCACTGATTTCTTGGCTTGAAAAAAAGCAACATGTTTCAAGATCATCATCGTCTGGAACTGAATATAGGACTTTATCATCAACCACATGTGAAATATAGTGAATACAAGATTTACTTAAGGAGTTGAACATTAATTGTACAAAACCACCAATATTTTACTATGAACCCTGAGTGCAATTCACATAGCATTTAATCGTACTCTTCTTTTCACCATTTTTGACTCTTCGGAGTATCTTTTCTTACTTCTACCGTCTTCCTCAATATCCTCCTATCATCTACTAGTTAGTGTTTATGCCATTTCTTTTGACAGAACATATAATGTTTGAGTCATTGCATTTATCTTCGTAAGGTAATGTTTGAGTTTGAACTTCCTTTTCTTTTTGCACATGCTTACTTTATTAGATTTTCTATAGAGGAAAATTATGGGTTTTGATTTTCCTTACTTCATGATTTTGTGAATTATATTGTCACATATGAATTTTTGTGGGGCGTGAAGTTTGACTATACATAGACCTTGCGTTTTTATTATAATTGTTTCTTTTATTTATTGACAACATTTTTTAACATGGATAACTTTCAACCTCGAACTCAAAAAACAATTGGAGATGATTGTGCAATGCATGTGGACCAAGAGACGTTAAACACCATTCATGTCATCCCTGATGTATGACCTCAAACAATATATATGGCCTCAGATAAAGGCTAATAAAAAATGGTGAAAAGGTAATATCTTTACTATTCAAGGAGGAACATCATCAATTAACTATTACATCATCCCTGGATGATGTAATACTTGCAAATATTTCTATCTTTGTGTTCATTAGAATTAAAGTAATCATTGTCAATGCTTTCAACATTAAAGATCTAGGCTAATTAGAATATCTTCTTAGATTAGAAGTGGCATATTCCAAATCATAAATCACCATATCATAAAGGAAATATTGTCTGGATTTTCTAAAGAACTCATGACTTTTTGGCTCAAAACCTGTATTTTCTCCTCTTGATATCTCTATCAAACTTCACAACGATATCACTTTATAGGAGGATGATCGATAATTTGATTTATTTAAGCATAATTCGTTTTGACATCACTCCTGCGATCCAACAATTGAGTCTATTTTTACACACTCCTACTCCTAACATACTACAATGTATCTCGTAGAGTAATCAGATATCTCAAACACAATCCAAGTCAAAAAAAATTTACTAGAGGTTATGAACTGCAAAATTTAGAGTAATCATATTGAGATGGGATAAGTTGTTTGGATACAAAATGCTCAATCTCTGAACACTATTTCTTAGCTTTCAGAAAAGCAACAACATATTTCAAGATCATCATCAGAAACGGAATGTAGAGCTTTATCATCAACCACATGTGAACTATAGTGAATACAAAATTTACAAAAGAAGTTGAACATTAATTGTACAATATCACCAATATTTTACTATGAAAACTAGAGTGCAATTCACATAACATATAATCTTGTATTTCATGAAAGAACTAAATATCTTATTCATGAAAAATTAAAAAAAAAAATCCTCAAACTCTTGTCAACTTCTTCATCTAAACAATTATCAGATTTCCTTACCGAAACTCTTCCATGATTGAGGTCCCCTTCATTTATTTTAAGACTTTAAATGATATATACTTCAACTTGTGTGAAGTCGGATAAGAAAATTAAGATCAGACCTATGGAATCTCTAATTCAATTATTTGTCTATTTAGATAGGAATAGAGAAAAATTGACATATAATTATGTTAATTATGTTATTATATTTATTTCAACTCCTATTTCAATTAAGTTTAAAGTATGTGATTCAGAACAAAGCTATTACTATACTATAGATGAGTATGTAATCTTCAATTCTATCAAATGAGAATTTATCTTTTTCATTCAATTTCTTTTTCTTTTCATATTTTATAATATATCAAAAACTTAACATTTTTCAATTATTGTTGGAAAATAAGTTGGTGGGTAACTCACTCGGGGATTAGTGGTACACAGATAAGATTAGTTGCCGAATATTTTCGTTTCTTTTAGAAAAATAAGTCGTCAAAAGAAAGGAACATGATTTGCAATTGGGATTCGATTCCTTTTGTACAATATCACCAATATTTTACTATGAAAACTAGAGTGCAATTCACATAACATATAATCTTGTATTTCATGAAAGAACTAAATATCTTATTCATGAAAAATTAAAAAAAAAAATCCTCAAACTCTTGTCAACTTCTTCATCTAAACAATTATCAGATTTCCTTACCGAAACTCTTCCATGATTGAGGTCCCCTTCATTTATTTTAAGACTTTAAATGATATATACTTCAACTTGTGTGAAGTCGGATAAGAAAATTAAGATCAGACCTATGGAATCTCTAATTCAATTATTTGTCTATTTAGATAGGAATAGAGAAAAATTGACATATAATTATGTTAATTATGTTATTATATTTATTTCAACTCCTATTTCAATTAAGTTTAAAGTATGTGATTCAGAACAAAGCTATTACTATACTATAGATGAGTATGTAATCTTCAATTCTATCAAATGAGAATTTATCTTTTTCATTCAATTTCTTTTTCTTTTCATATTTTATAATATATCAAAAACTTAACATTTTTCAATTATTGTTGGAAAATAAGTTGGTGGGTAACTCACTCGGGGATTAGTGGTACACAGATAAGATTAGTTGCCGAATATTTTCGTTTCTTTTAGAAAAATAAGTCGTCAAAAGAAAGGAACATGATTTGCAATTGGGATTCGATTCCTTTTGTTAAATAATGTTTCGTTTCGTGAGTATCGAACTAAAAAAATGATGATTAACACTCAATTGAACTCTGCCTTCTGGAAAAAGCAACCCCATCCCCACTTTCCTAAGTGGCGTCATTCTCATCATATAATAAGACTATCATCCAATCCAATTATGCACTTTTATAATATTGATAGAAAAGTTTCTACTATAAAACAACCATTCAAAGAAAAACTTTCAAACTTTCTTTACAGTTATATATTTTATGGAGAAGATTTTCAATGTTTTTTAATATTCTGTCATTCTCTCTCTTCTTTTTATACACAGTTGTAAAATTTCATTCTTCATAATTCAGAGGTTAAAATCTCCCATCATGCATGTTGTTAGGGTGCTTTTGCCAAGTGGATTATCATTTCATTTATGATTTAGGGTGAACCATAATCTAAATAAATAGCTACTAAACATTAATTATATAATGCTGCTCTCTCACCTGCAACTACCGGTGAGAATTTATTTGTGGCTCTCTTCCTATAATGTTTCATCTACACATGAGATCTAGTTCATGTCCAGCATAGACTTTTACTATATAGGTGGTAGGTGGTGACTTCTAGTTTATTCCGCTAAAAGAATTGTGATTATGATATTACTATTATTAAAGAGAAAATTGATAATTCGAGTGATCTAACTGGTTATCATATGGTGTAATCAATTACAGCTGTGTAGAAAGTAATAGAAAAAGTTGAAAAAGAAAATTCTCGAAATTGTTTTCAGTTATGCATTCGCAGTAATCGATTACTACTATTATGAAATTGTTTTTTATTTCAGCTGTAATTGATTATAAGTTTTGTGTAATTAGTAATAGATATTTTTTTTAGCTTATGTTACTTGTATCTCAATGCAACTGTTTTTGTGTATAAATATTAAAGCGCATCCTCGTCTATTGTTAATGAAAATTCAAATTTTCACTCTCAATTACTCTTTCTTTGATTACAATTCTCTCTCTCTCTCTCTCTCTCTCTCTCATTCAATTTCTCCATTATTCACTAATTTTGTGGTTCCAAATTCCAACATTTGGCATCAAAAGTTTGATTTTGATCCACAAGCACCTAGTGTGCAACGTGAATTTTGTTTTCAATGAAAAAATTCATGCAAATCTATCCATCCTAATGCAAAAAATTACAACAAATTATTCAAACAAATGAAGGTGTTAATTGGCTACCAAGATGTTCTTGAGGTGATCAAGAATGATGTGAATCCTCTTTGTCGAAGGTGCAATGGATGCACAGTGAGTGTCATACCCCAAAATTTGCCCGTTGACATTACAAAGCATTTTCCAAGACCCTCTGACTTGTTCTGCAAGGCACTGATATCAAATGGACAAAAGCCCACTCATAACAGGCCCAACCCACAGGCGGCCCAAAACAGCTTGCTCGCTAGGCGAGCAGCTCCTTCGCCTAGCGAGCATTTCATCATGCCACTCGCCCAGCGAAGCACCAGATCCAGCAAAAAAAGCCCAGACCTAGTTTGCTCGCTAGGCGAGCAATTCCTTCGCCTAGCGAAGCTTGCGAGAATTTGAAATTTTGGACCTCATTTTAAGCCCATTAGGTCACCATTGCCACTACTATAAATACATGCTCTTCTGCCACGAAAAAGAACACACAGAGACGGACGAAGACGGACGGAAACACGCGTCCAGAGGGAGAAACACAGAAACCCTGCTGATCCAAAGAGTTCAGAAGGCGGAAACCCTGAAGGCCGCCTACCCGCTCCGAAGCTACCGCCGCCCAACTCAATCCGGCTCGCCAATTCAAGGTTGCAACTCGATTTGCAAACAGGTTTGCCTCACTATTATCGTTTTAGTTTCTTAATTGGCATATGATATCACTTTAGGATATTAATTGACACATGATTATCACTTGGCATTCTTATTTTGCATGTGGTACCGCATTAGTGTCTTAATTTGCATGTGACATTGTTTTGTACTCTCTTTTGGCATATGGTACCACTTCATGTTCTTAATTAGTGGAGGATATCATGATTGAATTCATAAACATTTTGAAGCTTTGCATGAGAATTTAAATGTGCTTGAACATTGTGAAACTGAACCATATAATTATGTGTTAGAGGCCATAGGCCATGCTGCTGATTGAGGTCATAATTTCAAACCCGTGGCCGCTCGCTAGCTCATCGCTAGGCGAGCCCGCAGCGAGCCTTCGCTGAGCCTTCGCTAGGCGAAGCAGAAGCGAACAGGACAGGGGCTGCTTTGTCCCTTTGTTGCCCGTTTTATACTTACCTAATCATGACTCTGCATCATTTGGATTAAATTCCTGGCTGTTATATTCATTTTGTGATGCAATTTCCAATTGTGTTTTATCTCAATGCTATAATCTGTGTGTTAATGGTGTAAAGGCTAGCATACTTCCGAAGAAATAACCGGCTAGGTACACCGCTTTATGCATGGGAAGACTTTCATGGAGATGGACTCTAAATTATGTCACTTTAATGTGAAAATTCATACTGGTTGCCTAACCAATTTTAATGTATTGATCTTTAATGTGTTGATTTTAATGTATCGATTCAATGCGGTATCACCATAATTACCTAATGAACTTAAAACATGGACTTTAAATAAATGATATCGGACCTCTCTTTATTACCCCACGGTTACGTAATACGGTCATGTCCCGCGAATATGGGGATATCCTTAGCAAAGACCCTTCGGTAAAATCATCATAGTCCCTCGGATGTTGCCTTCGAAAATACGATTTTGTCCCTCAATGACCCTTCGGTGTAGCCTACGGTTAAATGATGATAGTCCCTTCGAATGCTAAGGTATCCTCACAACTGTTGCCTTCAATGACCAACCGATGACCCTACGATGACCCTCCTACATCCCCAGGATAAAACTACTTACTTCTCAATAGTAAGGACAGTTTTACCCTCATAAGGATGGGAAATGCCCGGAAAGACCTCGGACAGGTATAACCTTAATTGCTCAGTCATAACAAAAAAATGCTTTTCACACCTCACACCTTTCAAACATCCTTTTTAGAAAATCACCACTTAGCATACATCCGTACTAGGATCATTGCCGAGTTATATTTTTCTAAACTACTCTCAAAAAAACTATACGAGATAACCACTTTGTATACATTCATGCAAGAATCATTACAAAGTTAAATTCTCGTTTTCAAAACCTTTTTATACACTTTTCAACCACCTTTTTCAAACTAGAAAAACATAAATGATTGAGCAATTAAGAGCCCATGGATAACCATGGGTACAAAGGGTGCTTACCCCTTCCCTTTGTATAAAGTACCTCCCGAACCTAAGAATCTGAAATAAGGTCTTTCCTGTTCTTTTCCGCCTTTCCTTAAGGGATAAAAGAAAAGTCGGTGGCGACTCTTGCTAACCGCGACATTGCGATTACAAATCCAATAAGGTCCAGTTCACCGTATGACAGAACTGGCGACTCTGCTGGGGACGATAAAGAGAGGTCCACCTTAAAAATCATTCATGTTTTAATTGTTCTTTCGTTCTAAGGGATTGTTTGAGTGAAAGATCCTACACCCGGATCTAGTGTACCTTAGGTAAGTAGCAATAGATCATCGCGACTATCCGGCGTATACTGGAATGGTTAAAATGATAGCTACGGTTAATGTGACACTTTGGTTGTCCTGATGTTCCTCATGTTCACTTGAGGAAAAATTTGGCTTCCGCGTGGTGTCATCAAAGCATTAACCAGACCTTTAGAACCCTAATTGACTCATCCTAGCCATTAGAAAGTAGTGAGATAACTGGCTTCGGTTCCGACTGAGGTTGGTCGATACTCGATACTACACTCTTTGAGATTGGACTTTAGGGAAGCTTCGGACAACCACTTGGTGTTGTACTGAAGTGGACTTAAGGAAAGGTCGATGATTTGAGATCCTTCTAGAACCCGGTTACTATTCTAGGACAGGTTGAACCAACCAAACTTCAGTGGGGAGGGTACTTACCTATGGAACTCATGCAAGCCCTAAAACCTAGGAATGATTGTTGTGTGACATGTCTGTGCTTGCATAACATCATAACATCATAACATCATGACATCATGACACCATAACATCATAGCATCATCATACTAACCATTTCAAGGACTTAGGAATTTAGCTTTGCTCTGTTGAACAGGTTATGGCTTCCAGGAAGACTATCCGGATCAATCTTGTAGCGATCTCTCCTCAACTCAAGGATTTGGTGTCAGAACTCCCCGATCATGCTCAGTTCAACAAGAAACATGGTCAGCTTCTCAACTTAGTTACCACTGGGTTCAAAGAAGATATGATGAGAGTCCTATTCCAGTTCTTCGATCCTAAGCATCATTGCTTCACTTTCCCAGATTATCAGTTGGTACCCACACTAGAAGAATTCTCCCAGCTGCTTGGGATACCTATCCTGGATCAAATACCTTTCAGTGGTCTGGAAAAGATTCCGAAGTCTGAAGAAGTTGCCGCAGCTCTACACATGACGAAATCTGACATTGAGACCAATTGGGTAACAAGGAGTGGAACGAAAGGTTTACTTGCCAAATTTATGATAAGTAAGGCCCGAGAATTCCTAAAAGTTGTGAATGTCCATGCTTTTGAAGATGTTTTAGCATTGCTAATCTATGGTTTGGTGCTATTCCCTAATCCGGACCAATTCATAGATGTGAATGCTATTAAGATATTCCTCACACATAATCCTGTGCCTACCTTGCTTGGAGATGTCTTGCATTCCCTTCACACTCGTACTATGAGGAGGCAAGGGACTCTCATGTGCTGCGTACCTTTGTTGTCTAGGTGGTTTATTTCGCACCTTCCTCAATCAGTCTTAAAGAATGATCAAAATCTGAAATGGTCTCAAAGGATAATGGCACTCTCCCATTCAGACATCCGTTGGTGTTCTAACCTCAGAGAAAATGTTATCATCATCGACCGTTGTGGGGAATTCCCTAATGTACCCCTCATAGGGATAAGGGGAGGTATTACTTATAATCCTGCCTTAGCCCTACGGCAGTTTGGGCATGCTCGAAGAGATGGTCCACATGAAATGATTATTCAAGGTACAGTGTTTGACTATGACAATGACTCTCAAGGTCTCCGCCAAAGGTTTGTACGAGCTTGGGGCATGGTGAAAAGAAGCAATTTAGGAAAGAAAAATTCTATTCCTATGGAGCCTTATCTCAGATGGGTGCGCGCCAGAGCTCGCGAACTTGTCATGCCATATCTTGCAGTCGGACCATTGACTGTTGAATCAGAGGTCGAAGGAGTTACTTCCCAGATCATTCCTTATCCAGATATGCCTACTGATGCTGAGGAATTGAAAAGATCCTGGACCCAGTTGAGAGAAGAGAGAGATACTTTCGAAGCTCAGTTCAATGCAGAAAGGAAGAAAGTGTTAGAGCTCACCAGTCAGCTTAATGAGGAACGAAGACTCAATGCATATCTTCGCCCGAAAAGAAGCCGCCCCTGGGAGACTTGAGCTTTGTATTTTTACTATTATTCCTTTTGTAATGAACATTGATCAAAAAAAAAAGTAGCAATAAAACATTTCCCTCTTGTTGGGGATTTACGCAGAGTTAAATTCCAAAAGTCCTTGAAAACATTTCATGCATTGCATCGCATAACATAACATTGCATAACAGGTGTTCTGAAAGACCATATTCTCACGGTCTGCCTCTTAAACAGAAAAATGGATCTCGAACAGACTGTCAAAGATCTCCAGACTCAGAATGCTCAACTCCAGGAGATGATCTTGAACTTATCCAAGGGGCAGGAGGAACTGAAGACTCTCTTGCTCAAGAAGAAAAAGGACAAGAAATCTGTGAGGCACATTAACCCGGGAAGAAGGCAGTTTACGAAGATCAATATGACTTTAGCACAAGCACTGCAGGGTATGCTAAAAGTAAATTTAATTACCCTCAGAGATCCTCCTGCAAAACCCAACACTACTTCTCCTCGTTATAATCCCAACGCCAGGTGTGCCTATCACTCCGATAGCCCCGGGCATGATACGAATGATTGTTGGTCGCTGAAGAACAAGATTCAGGATATGATCGACGCTAGGGAATTTGAATTTGATCCTCTGGATATTCCTAATGTCATCACTGCTCCTATGCCCGATCATGACAAGACTGTTAATGCTGTAGAAGATGTGAATAGCGATTGCAACTTGGATAATTGGAAGGCTGAAGACACTATTCCAACTTCCTTTAGTCAGGAGTAATTGTTTGTTGTTTATTCAATGTATCAAATTTGGTTAAATGTTTTGTCATTCTCATAAGCATATTCATATTCGATAAATCAATGGACTTTTTGCATTCAAATATTGCGCTCTTTATCTTTCCTGTCATTTTTCAAATAAGCTATGCTTTCTTGCACACACTCACGTAACAAATTGCGTATCCACATCCACTCTGGATCCTGTTGATAATAGTTCTGCTACTGTTCATTATGACTTCGAAAATCCGATCTACCAAGCCGAAGATGGAAGTGAGGAAGATTGTGAAGTACCTGAAGAACTTGCCAGACTGTTACTGAAAGAAGAAAGGACTGTACAGCCGCATGAGGAGTCAATTGAAACTGTCGATCTGAGTACTAAAAGTAGACAAGAAAGAAGTCAAAATAGGAGCAGGATTGGAAAGCAGTGTCAAGGAAAGATTGGTTCGGATGTTGCATGACTATGTAGAGGTTTTCGCCTGGTCTTATGAAGACATGCCTGGGTTGGATACTAATATAGTGGTGCATCGGCTGCCTACGAAGGAAGACTGCCGTCCTGTCAAGCAAAAGGTTCGCCGCATGCGTCCCGAAATGTCTGAGAAAATCAAAGCCGAGGTTATGAAACAATTCAATGCCGGTTTCCTAGCCGTTACTTCTTATCCTCAATGGGTTGCTAATGTGGTGCCAGTGCCAAAGAAGGATGGTAAGGTGCGAATGTGCGTAGATTACAGAGATTTGAATAAAGCGAGTCCCAAAGATGACTTTCCACTCCCGCACATTGATGTTCTGGTAGATAACACCGCTCAACACAAAGTATTCTCATTCATGGATGGATTCTCGGGTTATAATCAGATTAAGATGGCACCTGAGGACATGGAGAAAACTACGTTTGTGACGCAATGGGGCACTTTCTGTTACAAATTAATGCCATTCGGTCTAAAGAACGCCGGGGCAACGTACCAGCGTGCTATGGTGGTTTTGTTCCATGACATGATTCATCATGAGATAGAAGTATATGTGGATGACATGATAGCTAGATCTCATACTGAAGAGGAACATCTCGATCATTTATACAAACTGTTCGAGAGGTTGAAGAAGTACAAGTTGAGATTGAATCCGAACAAATGCACTTTTGGGGTAAGGTCCGGTAAACTCTTGGGCTTTATTGTCAGCGGTAAAGGAATTGAGGTTGACCCGGCTAAAGTGAGAGCTATTCAAGAAATGCCAGTTCCCCGTACGGAGAAAGAAGTCAGAGGTTTCTTGGAACGCTTGAACTACATTGCTCGATTTATCTCCCACTTGACCGCTACCTGCAAACCCATTTTCAAATTGCTGAGGAAAAATCAAGAGATGATATGGAATGACGAATGCCAAGAGGCTTTTGACAAAATCAAGAACTACCTCCAGGAACCTCCGATTTTGATACCCCCAGTGGAAGGAAGACCTCTAATCATGTATTTGACCGTGTTAGAAAATTCAATGGGGTGCGTATTGGGGCAACATGACGAGTCTGGTCGAAAAGAGCATGCAATATACTACCTGAGCAAAAAGTTTACCGACTGTGAAACAAGATACTCACTGCTCGAGAGAACTTGCTGTGCTTTGGCCTGGGCTGCTCGCCGACTAAGACAGTATATGTTGAATCATACCACTTTGTTGATTTCTAGGATGGATCCCATCAAATACATGTTCGAGAAGCCTGCCCTCTCCGGAAGAATAGCAAGGTGGCAGATGATCTTAACAGAGTACGATATCCAGTATACTACCCAGAAAGCAATCAAAGGAAGCGTGTTGGCTGATCATTTGGCTCATCAAGCGGTGGATGATTACCAATCTATGAATTTTGAGTTCCCAGATGAGGATGTCATGTTTGTTACTGATAATGAAAAACCTAAACCAGATGAAGGACCCGAATGGGGATCCCGATGGACTATGGTCTTTGATGGATCTTCTAATGCATTGGGCCATGGTGTTGGGGTTGTACTCATTTCTCCTGGAGGTTACCATACGCCTCTCACTGCTAGACTATGTTTTCATTGTACCAATAATATGGCTGAGTACGAAGCATGTATTTTTGGACTCAAAGCTGCTATAGATTGGCGAATCAAGTTTTTGAGTGTGTACGGAGATTCGGCCTTGGTAATCAGTCAGATCAAAGGAGAATGGGATACTAAACATCCAAATCTCATCCCTTATCGAGAGCAGGTAATGGCATTACTTCCATACTTTGAAGAGATTACATTTGAACATATTCCACGAGAAGAGAATCAGTTGGCAGACGCATTAGCTACCATGTCATCTATGTTCAGAGTCAGATGGGACGGTGAAGCTCCCAGGATTACCATTGAGCGACTAGATGAACCGGCATACTGTTATGAACTTAACACTGAGGGAGTACGGGAAAAACCTTGGTTCCACGACGTAAAAAGATACTTAGAAGCTCAGGAATACCCTGAAGGGGCATCCATCAAGGACAGAAAATTCCTGAGGAAGTTCTCCGCTAAATTCTTGCTGAGTAATGGAGTGTTATACAAACGTAATCACGACTCGACTCTGCTTCGCTGTGTGGATAAAAAGGAAGCGGAAAAGATTATGGAAGACATGCATGACGGTATTTTTGGGACTCATCCTAATGGACATACCATGGCCAAGAAGATTCTGAGATCAGGGTATTATTGGTCTACCATGGAAGCTGATTGCCACCATCACTCCAGAACCTGCCACAAGTGTCAGATATATGCGGATAAAGTACATGTACCTCCTGCTCCATTGAACGTGTTAACAGCTCCTTGGCCCTTTGCAATGTGGGGCATCGATATGATTGGAGAGATTAAACCTACGGCTTCTAATGGACATCGCTTCATTCTCGTCGCTATTGATTACTTCACAAAGTGGGTAGAGGCAGCCTCCTTCGCTTCTGTCACCAAGAATGTAGTGGCACGGTTCATCAAGAATAGTCTTATTTGTCGGTATGGCATCCCTGAGAGAATTATCACTGACAACGGTACTAATTTGAATAACAAGATGGTTACTGAACTCTGCACGCAGTTCAAAATAAAGCATCATAATTCTTCTCCGTACCGGCCAAAGATGAATGGCGCCGTGGAGGCTGCTAATAAGAACATCAAGAAGATCATACAAAAGATGACAGTAACGTACAAAGACTGGCATGAGATGTTACCATTTGCTCTCCATGGTTATCGCACTTCAGTACGCACTTCGACAGGGGCAACTCCTTTCTCTTTAGTCTACGGAGCGGAAGCTGTTTTACCAGTGGAAGTCCAGATTCCTTCTCTAAGAATCATGAAAGAGGCGGGCTTAGACGAAGACGAATGGATTCAGACTCGACTTGATCAAATAAACTTGATTGACGAGAAGAGACTTGCGGCTGTTTGTCACGGGCAGATATATCAGAAGCGCATGACCCAGGCATTTAACAAAAGAGTCAAGAGACAGGTGTATCAAGTAGGCGACTTGGTGATTGTAACACCTCAAAATTTGCCCTCCTCTCTTGGGACTAACATTAACATATTTGCATATCATTTTAGGACATTAGGCATTTCATATTGCATAGCATGTGGTTACATTGTGCAAGTCATCCTCCCAAGTCTTGATCAGAAGATGAGGAAGTCAGGAAGTGCAAGCCTAGGGTTTATTGATTGATCATGGCCATCTGAGGATTGGGCTGTGAATTAGGGTTTCATGATTTTCAAGGGTATTGGTCTTCATGATTGATTGAATTGATACATCATCATCATCATGGTTGGGTGTCATCAAGAGATTGGAGAAGATTCCTTGAGATTAGGGTTTTGACCACTGGTCAACCCTAATCAGTTGTATTGGGCCAGTCAGGGCTGGATCAGGAGATGAGGTTTATGATGGTTATGGGGTTCATTCTTTGCTTATATTGTGCTTATTGAGGCTAGGGTGTCACCCTTGAGCCATTTCAGTTGGAAATTGGGGTTTAAATTGATCTATGCATTGCCAGATTCATCTGTCAGATGAAAAGTCAACTATGGTCAACTGTACATGATCTGGTGAATTTGGAGGTGGAAATGAGTTAGACACACTTCATTCATGTTGGAACAAGTGTTAAATGACATCTCAAAGCTTAAAAATGAAGAAAATCAAGTCAGGACAAAAACTGCCAAAAATAGAAAGTGACTTGTAGCTGAAGTTTCCAAAAATGGAAAGTTTTTGACCTCAAAAACAGATGTCCAAGGAAGCTTCAAATGAAAAATTGTTCAACATGACAGATGTAGATCTTGTTCTCACCTTTCCAAAAAGTCCAAGAACTTGAAAATCCAATGTGTGGTTTGCAAGATATGGCTCATTGAATTTCAGAAAAGACCGTAATCAGGAGGCCATAACTACCACATACTTTGTCCAAATTGCAAGTTCTTTATATGCACAAACTCCATTTGACATGTACTTTGAGGGTGCATCATTGGATTTTCCCAAAAATGGCCAAGGCAAAAAGTCACTTTTCAACTGGACAGCTGAATTGGACCAGGGGCAAAATCGTCCAAATGTCAAAATAATTGGAATTTTTGAATGGGACTTTTTCCAACACCTCAGGAATGGCATTTGGAGTGTGTTTGAATATTCATTTCATGCATAGGCCTTTTAAATTGAGATTTGGCTTGAAAAGTGAAATGGTGAAAATTGGTCATTTTGCATACACATAGTGAATTTGAGAATGGAGCAACCAATCAGCATGGGACAAGTTCCTACAGCTCATACATGATATTTAGGGGTTGTGTGAGGTGTCAAAACAGGTGTCAATGAGCTGGCTATGGAATTGACAATTTTGCCCTTATTTGCACAATTACCATTTTCACTTAACATGCCATTTAACTAATCAAGTGGATTAAGCATGGATTAGGCTCACATATATAATCAAAATCACTTGCTAATCATAACAGAAAATCATTCACCAAAAATTCAGATCAAAAACCTCTCAAATTCTCTCCATTTTCTCAAGAACAAAAAAACTTCAATTCCAAGTTTCTTCACCAAAACTCAATCAATTTCCATAATTCCTTTTGCATTCATCTTCTCTAATCATTATCTTGGACTGTTTTGGAAAGTTGGAGCATGAAGTGCATCGAATCGCAGCTGTCCAATATCACTCCATCCATGGTGAAATCGAAGTTTGAGCAATAGGAGCGAAATTGAAGGGAGCTGAGCTTCGCATCACCTTGCCACGAGCCTGCACTGCCACTGTTTCACCAAATTGCGCCTTGATTCCATCGGATTCGCTGCTGCCATAGCAGGTTGGTCAAAATTCGACCTCGAGCTTTCATTTAACTATTGTGTGCGTGTGGTAGAGTGTATCACGTAGATCATCATGCTGGTTTCGGAATTGAAAATGATCAATCGTAGGCGGAGAAATCTTAACTCGAAGTTTAGATCTAGAACCCTAAGTTCAACGATTCGCACGATTTAGGAAGTTTTAGTTTGATTAGAGTTGAGATTCATGTTCTACGTGTTGTAACGGTTCCAACGACTATAAGTTTGTTAGTTTTGGTTAGGATTCGTGAATTTGGTGTTCTTGAGCATTCGTTCATTTTCTGGAAATTTTTCATGTTGAAGATGATGATATTTGTGTGTTTGATCCTAATTTCCATTTGAAAATTCAAATTGGCGGTTTCCCGCTCCCGCCAACTAATTACCATAATGCCACTGAAATTTCATTTTTTATTAATTTAAGTTAATTCATTTTAATTCTTAAAAAATTACCATGACCTTAAAAAATTCATAAAAAATAGTAAAAAATTCCTAAAAATATGGAGATTTTTTCCTTGACTTTGTTGACTTGTGTAGGATTTTTTTGACCTATTGGTCAAAGTTGTGCTTGGCAAATATTTTATTTGGCATAGGCTTTTCTAATGTATGTCACATTTTGATACATTTTGGCAATTTGATCATGAAATACTCATATCTTAAAATAAGTGGCTGAAAATTTTTGTGGTGGTTCTTGACTCATTGAGGATTATTTATATGTAAATTTCATGAATTTTTGATACCTGGTTAGAGAGCAGCAAATTCTGGAACTTAGGTGTGACAATTTGTGTCACACCTCTTGATGTCAACTTGTTGAATTTAATTGGATGACCTATGCATGTTGGAATTGGCTGAAATTTTGCATGATGACTTGTTGACATGTTAGGATGCTTGATGAATTTTTGTAGAATTTTTCACTGTATTTTCAATTTGATCATGATTTTTCATTTCTGGTTGTTGAAATTGCAAGCTCATGTGATACATGTTGGTAGATTGATTGGGAAATCCTCATATTGTATTGTATGGCCATGAAATTTGATATGAATGAACTAGACACATTGTGTGACCTCCCTGTTTTGGTCTCATCCATTTCTTTGTTGTTTTCAATGAGATATGAATTTTTGAATTGGATGTATGCATTAATGGTGTGAATTGAAGCATGAAATTGTGTCTGTTTTTGTTGATTTTCATTAACATGGTTCCATTTGCCCAATTAAGCTCAAATTTGACATGGTAGACCTTGATTGACCCCTGTTTAGGTGTAATTAATTTGAGAATTTTTGGATGTGTTTTGGTATGGATTTGAATGCAATAATTCTGTTTGTATGCTTGGTGCTTCATTTGAACCAATGTGCCTTGTTTTGTGCATGAATTGAACATAATGGATGATATAGACATGGGACCAATGATGTTTGCTCTTGTTTGACTTTAATTTGAGTTTTGATTGTGAATGCCTTGCTGTTTTAACTTTTTTGTTGCTTTTGGACCCTAGGCTTGGCCTAGTGGTCTAGTTGCTAATATTTGCTTGGTTTTTCAGGATCAAAAGCATAAGGCACATGGAGAATGATGCAAATCAATTTTAATTGATGTTGTGGATGTTTGTACACTAACATAACATTGTTTTGTAGGTGTTGGAGCTTGGGCTTAAGCCTTGGGCTTGTTTTGTGTTGTATTGTTTAAACTGTTTGATTGTTTGCTGTACAATTTGTCTGATTGAATACTGACTGAGTTTGATTGTTTCCAGGTACTTTAGTTGCTCAGTTCCTTGTGAACTATTGCTTTGCTTTGCTTTGCTTAAGCAACTTGCATAGAGGTATAATTCTCTAAACTTCATGTAGTCTGGAGACCCGGCTGTTACCGGGCCGGGCAAATAAATGTCTGAAGTCCTCCTTAAGAGGCAATGATTGTGTATGTTTATTTTTAAGCCCAAGCAGGAAAAGTCCTTCAAAGAAGGCAATTGGTGGAAGGTAGGGACAAGCAGTCTGTCCCCCACTATTCAGTGAGTCTTCTCCTTGCTCCCATTACATGGTTGTAGCATTGAGATCAAAAGCCCAAGATCTGTTGTGTCAGAGTCATCGAGTATAGAAGGGTTCCCCTATTCTGGACCCATGCTCATTTGTCAGCTCTCCCTGGTTAGGGATAAGAGCTGTGAGGTCTGATCCTCACTTCATCCTTTCATCTGCTTCACCTTAGCCTCGTAATGGCAAGGTTAAGAGCGAAACCAGCCTGTACAGACGATTGCTTAGGCAGTCAAACCTGATTGATTGAGCCCCTTGTTTGGCTATAGTGCGTGTTATGTGGATATCTGATTGACATGCTTGTTTGAGATACCTGTTCTCATTTGATGATATGTGATTGTATGCTTGTGTGCTAGCTTCTTTCCTGGTTAGGTTAGTTTGCTTATGCAAGTAGGATAGAAAACCGAACTTAGGGTTAACGATGCATGACAACATTAGGCTCGAGTCTCAGCTCCCTAGTTGTGTATCTTTCCCCGGTTTCTGGTTAGCAATTTAGTCCCTTTCAGGGGAACTACATCGCCCTGATCCTCGTGCCAGACGAGGTATGTAGGCAGGTGGTCGTGCGAGACCACTCCGGGCGCCTTTTTTTCTTTTTTGCGTGTGTTGGTATGTTTGTTTGTTGTATGCTATTGATTGTTTGGGTTCGGATGCTGACGTAAGTCCAGGATTGGCTGTCGGGCTCCACGTTTGCCCTTTTGAGTGTGTTTTGGTTCGGATGCCGACGTAATTCCATCCAGTGGTTGTCGGGCTCCATGTTTGCCCTTGTTTGTTTGTATGTTTTGTGTTGTTTGGCGTGCGTAAGCCGAACTACAGTGGCTCTGATTCTTGTTCCAGACAAGATATGTAGGCATAAGGTGCGATACCTTATCGAGCTCGTTCCTCTTAACCCCACCTGCGTTCCCCGCGTGTGTGTGTGATGTATGTTTAGCAACCTATTCTGTATTCTAGGACGTGGATCCCTAGGAGTACCTAGGACGTGAGGGGTGCTAATACCTTCCCCTCGCGTAACCGACTCCCGAACCTTTTCTCTCTGGTCGCGAGACCATGTCTTTCCAGGTTTCTCTGAGCGTTTCCTTTCCCTATCTTGGGATAAATAACGCGCAGTGGCGGCTCTGTGTGTTTTTATTTTTAGGCTCGCCGGTTGATTTTTCGCAGGATGCGACAGTGATCAAACGTATCATTCTACCACAAGGTGACCCCAGAGGCAAGTGGACTCCCACATACGAAGGGCCATTTGTGGTTAAGAAAGTATTCTCTGGTAGAGCCATGATACTTGCTACAATGGATGGCGAAGACTTCCCGCATCCTGTGAACGCGGACATAGTTAAAAAATACTACGCATAAAAGAGACCCGCTAGGTCGACGTACCTAGGCAAAAGTAAGGGCATCCCGGCGAACCAAAAGGGTTCGGGCAAAAATTAGGGATAAATATATAAAGACGTATACCCGGCAAGTCGAAAACCTGAAAAGGCGGCTTGGGCAAAAAGGGGTATCCCGGTGGACTGAAAACCTGAAAAGGCAGTCCAGGCAAAAATTAGGGATTAAAGCGTATGACTATGTCCCGTTCTCTGTCAGCTTCAACCAAGTTCCCGGGACTGAACAAGCCAATCACTTCTATCCGACAGCAGGAGATGAGATGCTTGAAGACATAACGACAGTAGTGGAATCAAAATCAATAGGACTTATTCTGCATAGCTTTCTTTTGGTTGTCTTGACAATTTCCTCTTACTAGGATTTCTGTCTCCTTGTACACGAATTGCCTGTTTATAGGTCCTCTTTCAAAATCAATACAATTTCCAAAAAGATGCTTTTAGTTTTACCTTTTCTGTTTTGATTTGCGTAAACGTCCATGGATTTAATTTGAATTGACTTATGCACTTGAATATGACCAATGTTTACAAAAATGCATGCCTAAAATAGCAATAGCAATTACTACACGACTTCAGGGTCGAGGAGAAGGTCTAATCACGCTTCCCCAAGGAGTCCGTTACTAATTCGATTCCCCGGCAACGCCAATTATTCCCCAGAAGAGGTCGGCATCGCCCTACCGAAAGGTCATCCCTTCTATCCCCAGCCAGGCCCCGTTGGACAGAACCCAAATCCCCAGCTAAGGAAGGGCCATCAATACCAATGTCTCCGACCAGCAGACTGAGATCTATTCCCCCAGTAGTGTCCCCTGGAAGAATGTTTCAGACGCCTAATGCATTCATTATATCATTTCATATTTCATACCTGCATACAGCGCTCACATTTACTTCATTCCGCATCATACACTTTACATCATTTCATATACATGCATATACATGCATACCAGGTTCGCAAGCATAAAACATCTCATGCATCATGACATGGCATGAAGCTAACTGTATTTTTCAGGTTAATTATCCTTTTGATACAACCAACACAAAGGTCCAGTCAGACGGACATCTTTATCAATTACATTCAAGATTCAACTATATCCCTCAGATACTGCCTAGCATATGGTACATTCCGAGGTGTAGTCTAGCGTACGACTACTTTCTTCTTCAGCTACACCTTTCAGATATACTCCATGTCAACATTCATTCTGACATCCTCCCAACGATGGCATCTATAAGCCCATCCCAAATATTCATTGCAAATACAGCATACACAAATACTATCAGATATAGCCTAGCGTACGGTTCATTCTGATTCAGCCCAACATATGACTCTTTCAACTCAGATACGGTCTAACGTACGATCCATTCTGACTCTCAACAACTCCAATATGGTCTAACGTACGACCCATTTGGATATCCCTTTCTCAGGTGCTACCTTCGGACAGGTACATTCCTGAATGGTAGCCTAGTATACGGCTACTCCCTTTCTCAGGTGCTACCTTCGGACAGGTACATTCCTGAATGGTAGCCTAGTATACGGCTACTCCCTTTCTCAGGTGCTACCTTCGGACAGGTACATTCCTGAATGGTAGCCTAGTATACGGCTACTCCCTTTCTCAGGTGCTACCTTCGGACAGGTACATTCCTGAATGGTAGTCTAGTATACGGCTACTCCATTTCTCAGGTGCTACCTTCGGACAGGTACATTCCTGAATGGTAGTCTAGTATACGGCTACTCCCTTTCTCAGGTGCTACCTTCGGACAGGTACATTCCTGAATGGTAGCCTAGTATACGGCTACTCCCTTTCTCAGGTGCTACCTTCGGACAGGTACATTCCTGAATGGTAGCCTAGTATACGGCTACTCCCTTTCTCAGGTGCTACCTTCGGACAGGTACATTCCTGAATGGTAGTCTAGTATACGGCTACTCCCTTTCTCAGGTGCTACCTTCGGACAGGTACATTCCTGAATGGTAGTCTAGGATACGACTACTCCCTTTCTCAGGTGCTACCTTCGGACAGGTACATTCCTGAATGGTGGTCTGGCATACGACTACTCCCTTTTCAGCAGATTCAGCCTAACGGACGGCCCATTCTGCAACCCAGATGCGATCTAGCGTACGATCCATTCTGATCTTTCATCCCCAGCAAAGTCATCCGCCTAATGAACAACTCACTCTGGTATTCAGACACGGTCTAACATACGATCCATGCTGATCCCATATCCCCAGCAGTATATAGCATACTCTGACTCCCCAGCGAAGTCGACGGCATAATGGATGACTCACTATACGGTCTGATGTATGACCCGGTATGACACCCATGTCCCTAGATATCGTCTAACGTACGACACCAGCTGGAAATCTCCTCAGCAAGTTTCTTGGATGGCATCTCTAAGCCCATCTCCGTCAAGACTGATGGACAAGCGCAAATTTTCGGGGCATTCTAGTGTTCAATAATCTTTCACCTCCAGACCACGAACGGCACATACCATTCTACTCTCTCGGTTCAAGAATATTGAACAGGGGCAGCTGTCATACCCCAAAATTTGCCCGTTGACATTACAAAGCATTTTCCAAGACCCTCTGACTTGTTCTGCAAGGCACTGATATCAAATGGACAAAAGCCCACTCATAACAGGCCCAACCCACAGGCGGCCCAAAACAGCTTGCTCGCTAGGCGAGCAGCTCCTTCGCCTAGCGAGCATTTCATCATGCCACTCGCCCAGCGAAGCACCAGATCCAGCAAAAAAAGCCCAGACCTAGTTTGCTCGCTAGGCGAGCAATTCCTTCGCCTAGCGAAGCTTGCGAGAATTTGAAATTTTGGACCTCATTTTAAGCCCATTAGGTCACCATTGCCACTACTATAAATACATGCTCTTCTGCCACGAAAAAGAACACACAGAGACGGACGAAGACGGACGGAAACACGCGTCCAGAGGGAGAAACACAGAAACCCTGCTGATCCAAAGAGTTCAGAAGGCGGAAACCCTGAAGGCCGCCTACCCGCTCCGAAGCTACCGCCGCCCAACTCAATCCGGCTCGCCAATTCAAGGTTGCAACTCGATTTGCAAACAGGTTTGCCTCACTATTATCGTTTTAGTTTCTTAATTGGCATATGATATCACTTTAGGATATTAATTGACACATGATTATCACTTGGCATTCTTATTTTGCATGTGGTACCGCATTAGTGTCTTAATTTGCATGTGACATTGTTTTGTACTCTCTTTTGGCATATGGTACCACTTCATGTTCTTAATTAGTGGAGGATATCATGATTGAATTCATAAACATTTTGAAGCTTTGCATGAGAATTTAAATGTGCTTGAACATTGTGAAACTGAACCATATAATTATGTGTTAGAGGCCATAGGCCATGCTGCTGATTGAGGTCATAATTTCAAACCCGTGGCCGCTCGCTAGCTCATCGCTAGGCGAGCCCGCAGCGAGCCTTCGCTGAGCCTTCGCTAGGCGAAGCAGAAGCGAACAGGACAGGGGCTGCTTTGTCCCTTTGTTGCCCGTTTTATACTTACCTAATCATGACTCTGCATCATTTGGATTAAATTCCTGGCTGTTATATTCATTTTGTGATGCAATTTCCAATTGTGTTTTATCTCAATGCTATAATCTGTGTGTTAATGGTGTAAAGGCTAGCATACTTCCGAAGAAATAACCGGCTAGGTACACCGCTTTATGCATGGGAAGACTTTCATGGAGATGGACTCTAAATTATGTCACTTTAATGTGAAAATTCATATTGGTTGCCTAACCAATTTTAATGTATTGATCTTTAATGTGTTGATTTTAATGTATCGATTCAATGCGGTATCACCATAATTACCTAATGAACTTAAAACATGGACTTTAAATAAATGATATCGGACCTCTCTTTATTACCCCACGGTTACGTAATACGGTCATGTCCCGCGAATATGGGGATATCCTTAGCAAAGACCCTTCGGTAAAATCATCATAGTCCCTCGGATGTTGCCTTCGAAAATACGATTTTGTCCCTCAATGACCCTTCGGTGTAGCCTACGGTTAAATGATGATAGTCCCTTCGAATGCTAAGGTATCCTCACAACTGTTGCCTTCAATGACCAACCGATGACCCTACGATGACCCTCTTACATCCCCAGGATAAAACTACTTACTTCTCAATAGTAAGGACAGTTTTACCCTCATAAGGATGGGAAATGCCCGGAAAGACCTCGGACAGGTATAACCTTAATTGCTCAGTCATAACAAAAAAATGCTTTTCACACCTCACACCTTTCAAACATCCTTTTTAGAAAATCACCACTTAGCATACATCCGTACTAGGATCATTGCCGAGTTATATTTTTCTAAACTACTCTCAAAAAAACTATACGAGATAACCACTTTGTATACATTCATGCAAGAATCATTACAAAGTTAAATTCTCGTTTTCAAAACCTTTTTATACACTTTTCAACCACCTTTTTCAAACTAGAAAAACATAAATGATTGAGCAATTAAGAGCCCATGGATAACCATGGGTACAAAGGGTGCTTACCCCTTCCCTTTGTATAAAGTACCTCCCGAACCTAAGAATCTGAAATAAGGTCTTTCCTGTTCTTTTCCGCCTTTCCTTAAGGGATAAAAGAAAAGTCGGTGGCGACTCTTGCTAACCGCGACATTGCGATTACAAATCCAATAAGGTCCAGTTCACCGTATGACAGTGAGGAACGCATAAGGAAGAGAAGAAGAAAGATTTTAAGACATTGTTTTTTATCCATTAATGTGTGGATGGTGACAACTTTCAGAAAGTTGGTGAATCTAAATCGTTAAAGAAAGCGTGAGAAATCTTAGAGAAGGCATACGCAGGGGCTGACAAGGCGAATGCGGTGAGGTTACAAACTCACAAACATCAACTTGAACTGATTCAAATGGAAGAAAAAAGACGATCAATGATTTCACAACGAGAATCACTCGGTTACTGAATCAAGTGAAGGCATGTGGAGAAATAGTCACTGAGTAATATGTTGTCGCGAAAATCTTTCGCTCTTTAACGCCAAGATTTGACAACATTGTCGTAGCGATTAAAGAATCGAATGATCTCCCGACGACGAGCAAAGAGGAAATACAAATCTCTCTTGAGGCTCATGAGCAAAGGCGAAGATTGCTTTGCAAGCTCGTTTTAACGAGAAAGACAAGAGATCAAAGGGAAAATGGCTCATGAAGAGTAATGGGAGTTTTTCAGAACTTTGGTGGAAGAGAGTCCTAAAGTTCCAAGAATTTGACTTTCAAAAGGGTGAGAGAAGCTGCAATAAAAATGGTGGTTAAGGAAACTTAAGAAGTGAAAGGACGAGGATTGACAAAAGTAAGGTGTAGTGCTTTAGTTGTCAAAGGTTCGGTCATTTTGCAAAAGAATGCAATGCGGACAAGAAGGAACGTCAAGGAGATGAAGCCAAGGTTGCAAGACAAGAGTTTGATGAGGAGAACACACTATTGGTCATGTTCACATAGGGAGAATGCAGAAGCAACAGGCTGTGGGACAACAACAATAGTTTTGAAAATGCTGTAGAAGAATACTGTAACCGAATACATAAAAGTTGCAGTCGGTTACAAGCAGAAGAAAATGTCATGGTGAGTACGAAAGGTTAAGTTCAGTGCAACGGGGAATGGTATTTGGACTCTGGGTGTTCTACTCATATGACGAGGAGGAAGGATTGATTTGTTAAAATCAATTACAAAAATTAAATGCAAGAGTAAGGGAGAGAGGGTACAATAGAATTTATAGTGCTTCGGTGTTCGTCATCATTTTGTCTACGTGCACTCTTCAATGGTTTCCCATTAGAACCTGCATTGTTCCTTTTTATTTTTACAAATATTGCAAAAGTTCATACAATCACCAATCCACAATAATGTTAAGAAAAATAAAATCTTCTATCTAGAGCTTGACTTGTATACATCGTAATGTCAAATTCTTTTGTGTAATCTTTACTCGATTAACGCTTCATGAATCTTCCAACATCACCAATGTGCTCTAAGCCTTCGTATGTAGAAATAACCCTTGAACCTACTGATTCCTTGAGTGATGAATTGTCCAAAAATTTGAGAAGAACTTTGTCTTGTCTGTACCCTTCCACACAGTCACTACCAAGGAAATCCGGAGAGAAGAACCTCCTTCTTTTCAATGGAATTTTTTAGCACCAATGATAACAATCTCAATCTTGAAAGCTACGTAAAACTCTTAACCAAGTCTTTAAGAGAAATTGGTTTCACATAAAATCACAATGTTGATTATGAGATTCACACTTAAGAAATGATGACAAAATGATTTTATATGTGTTTGAGGTTAAGCACAAAAATGGATGGAAAAAGTTTGTTAGATTCGAGTCAAGTGCATTTCATGATTTGAGTCAAATGAGAAAGTAGTGTGAAACAAGATCTTATAAAGGAAGTGACTCATTTTCCTATGATTTGACTGTGAGTTGAATCACACAGGTCCATGATTTGAGTCATGTGTTAAGCTTGATTCGAATCAGACAAGTTAGTGGCTACCTGGAAGTTTGTGATTGAGTCATGCACAAACTGTGATTCGAATCACAAAGTTGCATGATTCGAATCAAGTGTAATCTGTTATTCAAATCACATACGCCATTTTTCTATTCTGCCTCTATTTTTCTTTATTTGAGTCATGAATTGCGAGTGATTCAAATCACACACAAGAATTCTCGATTTTTCAAAATTTTCAAAATAGTACGAGATTTCACTTCCCACGTGACTTGAACTGATATCACCTATGACTCTTATTTCACTAACTCGGACAATTGACATAAACCATCATGATCAAATCTCAAATATAACAATTGATTTATGCATGCTAAAAATAAATCGTTTCAAAAACTTGATTTAGAGAGGATGTGAAATTATGAAGGAGACTCAATAAACGAAAGTAATGAAAATGAAAGCGATAAAACAAGTAACAAAATCATTGTATTAGCGTACTCCCCCTTAATGTATTAGGGACATGCAACTATAAGAACCACACCAAAGTTTCCCATAAGGAGAAAATACAATTAGGATGTTGATTGATGTATTTTGTTGAATTAGGATCTTACTTTATGTATTTTGGATGGTGGTTTATGTATTTAAGATACTACTTTATGCATTTTGATACCACTTGATCTATTTTGGATGGTGTTTTATGTATTTTGAATACTACTTTATGCATTTTGATGCTACTTTATATATTTAGGGTGTTTGGTTTAATCGAGGATATTATGGTCTTATCACTATTTTTGTTCATTTATGGTCTTTTCTATTTTGTAATTTTATGATACTATGTGCAATTTTCAATTCCATTATTTTTATAGATAACATGTTTTAATTAAATGAGTTGTCCACAAGTCATTTTAAGATCTATCAAATTGTAAGCCACAAGTCCTTGATGTTTCCTTTAGTGTAACAAACAGATTCTTTATGTTTTCTTTAGTGTGACAAATATGTCCTTACTGCAACATAAAATTGGACAAAATCTAACCATTACATAATTTAAAGTGCTTACTGCAACATAAATTGGACAAAATCTAACCATTACATAATTTAAAAGTGCTTACTGTAACATAAATTGGTCATAATCTAAACATCAGATTGAAGAAAGAAACACATTAATAAAATGATTACCGTATAACATTAACAACATTTCTTACAATACTAACATCAACATTAACCATAGTCACCACTACTTGACCAAAATACACATTAACACTACAAAAATCAAAACTAAGAATATTATGACAAAAACGAACATCTTAAACATCTTCAATATGGTCTTCATCACCTCCTTAGTATAGTTGTCATCTTCATGGATCTTCTTAATGGCCCTTTTGGGTGTGTTGATTTCAACATCATTTTCCTTATATTTTGAACAATTAACACATCTACTTTATATTTTTGGTTGCACTTCATCATTGTATTCTTTTTCATACCACTCAAAACAATTGCATCCATAATTAGCATTTTCACTCTGTTAACATATAATATCCACAACCCATTAGAAAAAAGACATAAAAGAATATAGCAATAAATGTATCACAAAGTATTCGCAGTCCCAAAAGAGTTTCCCAACGTTTCGTCCTTTCTTCCTAACTCTTCATATCACTACGTTGGCTCCACAAGAACATCTTGGTGCGATATCACCATGAGTTGCATTCGAAATGAAGAATTGAGAATTCTGACTTCGAGGATTTAATTCATTGGTACTGGATGAAGCATTAATGGAGAAGGCAAAAGAAGAATATGAAGGGAGAAGAAGGATATGAAACTAAGGATTTTTCATCTGAACTTTTTCTTAAACAAATAAGAAATAGTACTTTTTGATAATTACTTAAACGTAAAAAGTAAAAAATTGCAGGTTATCACCATGACTGATATATCACTCACATTAATATCACATGTTTATTTTTGAAACAAAATTTTTAAAAAAAGGACAATAATGTACACGGTTGATAATTGATAATTTAAAAGACTAAATCACTAGGAACAAAATTGCTTTAAAAAATTTATAACTAAAAAGGACAAAAGTTTACCTTAATTAAGTTTTAAGTTGGACAACATAAACAATTGTCAACTAGTAGGGACCCTTGCAACGGCAGACTGCTTTGAACGTCAGCTAGGCGTGCATGCTTACTCAAACTTTGATAACAAGTCGCAAAAATCAACTTCAGCTTACTCTTAATGACCATGATAAACTAAAATGTATTTGAAAGAGCTGATGTATGAGTTAGACGCGATTAAAATCTATTTGTCCTTTTCACCAAACAGATAATAACTAATTTAGCTCAAACACATTATGTTTATGTATGAAAACACTAACCATTCTAATTTACGCCACCGCCTTCCTGCTATATGAAAATTGACCAATTGTCAATTTCAATTCTGTGACGTAATTCGCATGTTGTTGTTTGTAGCAAATCTCAACTTGTCTACTCTAACCTATTACGTTACCTAATCATGTTTCGTTTTTCTTTCCTGGGGTTATACATTAGATATAATCGTCGTTTAATAGTCTCTCTATAATATAGTGGTATAGATTAGGATTGGCCTATGTGAACCCATTTTATTGATCCATTATTTAACTACGTGTATACATTGAATGAAGGAAACATTATATGTGTTTTCCTCCACTTGTGTTTAGGCATAGGATTAGGGGTGTTTTGATAAACAGTTTATTTGCAACTACTTATTAAAATAAATTATTTTTATATTAAAAGATTAAAATAAATTTAAATTATTTTTATATATGTTATAAGATATTTTCAGTAGTTACTTTGAAAATTTTATGAAAATTATTTCAAAAAATTATGAAAAAATTACAAAGATTTGATAAGATCTCGCCAATAAGGTGGAAAAAAAATGCACCTATATGACTTTAAATAAGTCAATTTAAACATTCTAAAGATAGTAAAATTAAGGGTGAAAAACATATGTGCAAATAAGTCAAATTTAAACATTCTATTTAGAGTCATTTCATAAAAGTCTGTAAAAATTAGAGTGAGATGAAGTGAACATAATTGAGAGGATGAGTCTAAAAGCTTAACTCGCCATGCAAAAAATAAGGATAACACTGTCACCTCCTACTATTGATGTCGTGGAGAGATGACACTCTGAGACCTCGTCATTTCACCTTCTGCTTGGTGAGATGTCTATCATACTCGACGATGTATCTTGTTTTCTACATCTTCCGATCAGGGGAGACTCCTAGATCATGGGAGGATTAGCAAAGACGAGGCATTCGTGATGATGGTAGACTATATGGGGGCTGACCCAGCGGAGGCGAATGAGGAGTTGGATATGACCAGGGGGCTCATGCTAGGTTTGAATACCTGAAACAGATATATACATTATGATATTTAGATAGCACATCAGGCTATAGGTGATGACGAGAAGGTGGGCTCCACAGAGCGCATTCTATGAGAGCATACCTTCTATATTTGGTTGGTACTGCAATTTTTATGGAGAAGAGTGTCATTTATACATATGTCATCTACCTACGGTACTTTGAGGATTTTGAGCGGATCCATTAGTACAAGTGGGGGCGCTTGTTTGGTCTACCTGTACTCGAAGTTATCAGATGGTTATAGGTGGAATACGAAGCAGATCAGATCACAAGCATTATCGCACTACTAACGGAAATATTTATTGGTCTTTTAATCTTTATGTGTCATTTTCATTTCATCTTTACAATGTCATTACTTATGATTCGTGTGTTCCAAACTTTTCAGGCTTGGATCCTCCAGCACTTCCCACGTATCTCCGGTTGGGCAAGTGTACTGACTTACAGTGAGGATATATCGCATGCTACTACTTTTGGTTGTCGAGGACATGCACTTCAACAACTATGTCGATCACCGTGAGATGCGGCCATTTGACGAGATAGTGATATACTCTAGATGGTTGGTTTGCATGTCACGTCTCACTACTCCTCATTTGTTTGAGCACATCATGTGGAAGTTCGACTACACTCAGACCATTCCCAGACACACTGTTGTCTCTGCTCCTCCTACTTTGACACGTAGACAGGTGAATGTCATGTTTGATTATTATGAGAGTCATATGGTATCGGAGGAGACACGGAGTACCATAGCTGTGAGCGATTGGAGCTACATCGATAGATATATCAGATGGTTCTTCAAGGTGTCACATTCGTACATGGTGCATGCTGTTCCACGAGATCTGCTGAGACCAGCTTGTCAGGAGATAGTAGAGGAGGAGCATGAACAATTAAATCATGCTGAGGATGTCTTGCCTATATGTCGTCCATTGTGGAGATTGTGCAAGCAAGCATTAACAGGGGTATCTTCTCTGATGGGTCTGATGTGAGACAGGTCCTAGATGACATCATTGTGGAGGCACGTGGGGCATTGATGTATCAGAGACGGCACGGAAGGGCGGGAGGGATTGATGGCCAAGGAGCCTGATGAGCCAGAGGAGATGTAGTCTGACATACACAGTAGTGCATTAGTATATATTATGGATTGTATTTTATTTTGACATCATGCTACTTTATCGTTGTTCTCGACTTTTTTTTATATTTATTGGTCCTTTATTTATATATGACATTTTTGGACCATCTGGATTTATGTATGTCATTGTCTGTATATCGATTGTATGGTTTAAATCTCGTCACATAACATAGTACATAATGGTAATAAATCTTCATCTGAATACACGTAAACAAAACATAACTTATGATTCATTTTGTTCTGATACGTTGCAGAGATATATCTCGAACATTATTTCGTAAATGTATCTCCGAAATATTTTATCGTTCAATCAGGATTTGATGTGTTCGAAGATGCAGCCTCAGAATCTCAAGATATTTTTAGAATTTTTACGTTGTGGTTGAGAAACATATAAAGTGCATTAAGAAATCTGAAAAATTAAAATGGATAAGACCGAATCAACAAACATTACCTTTTATAAATCTAAAATTATAAAATTTATATTAGTGCCCGCGAACAGAAAAAAGAAATAGCAAAATATTAAAGAATACAAATTTAAAAATTTGTCTCACTTTAAAAAGAAAAATAAAATGTCCGGGAAGTCTAATCCATCTTATCACCTTTAAATAAAACGGATCAAGCTCGTAGAATTATTTAAATTTTTATTTTTAATCGAATGAATCAAATTTTTTAACTCATTTAAATATATGAATTAGAAAGTTTGATCCAATAATTTAAAAAATTGTTACCTTAACAATTTTTTATTATAAATTATAAATAAAAAAAATATCAAATTTTATTTTATTTCAGTATTTTATTTTTAAAATATATTTTTAAGTAAAGTTAAATATAAATTATATTTAATTTGATTTTTTTTCTCATTTTTTTTATAAATAAACAACTAATTAAATTGTTTTAACATAGATACAAAATTTAAATTTTTTAATAAATGTGAAAACATTAATAATTTTTGTTTATAAATTGATACATGAATTGAATTTTGCTGTCTACTAATGTATGTTTGACCCAACTTGTGTTGGCGATAGAATTGTTTTACACCAATTTGATTAAAAAGAATTTAATATGTAATATTTAGGGTGTGAAAAATTTTCTCTCCATTATTTAATCTCCTTATAGAGATAGGATTCGGCTATGTGAACCCCATTTTTGGATTCATTATTCAAATACGCAGACATTGAATCAAGGTGTGGTTATTACTCCACTTGTGTTTAGGATAAACCTATGTTTTTGACATAGATGTCATCATGTGGATTAATGTGTGTTTGACCAACCCAACTTGATTTTAACTTCTCCTCTTGATTCAAGGAAAAGCTGAGCGAAATAGATTTTTTTTAAACTAATTTTATTTTAGAAGAACAAACAATTTACAAAAAAGAGTTTTGAATTAAAAATAAAATAATTCATATTTGAATACATTCATGTAAAATATAATTGAACAATATATTTAAATCTAAAAATCATTTATAAAATAATTAAATAAAATTTTAAGTTAGATTCAATTTAAAAGCAAAGTGTAATCTGATCAAAATTAATTTTTACTTTTCTAAAATAAGTTTTGATTAATTTAAAAATAAAATTAGAGATCCTTTTGAAAAACTATTAACTCAATCGAATCGAACTGAAGTTAAAATAAACAAATAAATAAATTGTTATGTTTAGTTAATAAACCAAACCATATTGCATAAAACAGTTTTAGAATCATACTAAAACTGAAACCGAATTGATATTATAACCAAGCCGAATCGAATCTGAAAATTAAAAATACAAAAAATAAATTTTAAAATTTTAAAAAATAATTAAAAAAATAGTTTAATCGTTCAATTCTTTAATAAATGATTCGGTTTGAAAAAAATTATCTTCTAACGGTTCGATGTGGTTTCAAATTTCTAAATGGTATATCAAATTAATGATTTTGGTTCGGTTCGATTCTAAATAAATTGAAACAGTTCGATTCAGTTCGTATGAATTTTTATTATGATTCAATTCGGTTTTGTTCGACTTTCATATTGAACTCTATCCTAAACACCCCTAAGCAAACATTAAATCTATGTTTAGTTTCATATTTGAAGCATATAAAAATTATTTTTGAAGTGTAAAATTGATTTTAACATTTTGAGTGATTTGTAATTGTTTAATTTTACTTCAAGGATCGATTATAATTTGAAGTTTAGATTTGTATTTTTAAGATTAAATGTGATTTTTATATTAAAATTTATTATTCAACTTACTTCGATATACTTCGATATAAATGTGTTGAGAATGTATCAAGTGTGAGTAGTGTGGATAATAGTCTCATATTGGTTGGTAATGTGGAGACTTGAACATTTATAAGTGGGAGAACTCACTCACCTATCACGGTTTTAGGTGAATATGTGGTGTGTGTGTCTCTCACAAAGGTGTTGCTCTAGAAAAGGAAGTCTCACAATATTAAATGCTCCCTAGTGAAAAACTTCCCTCATAAATGGTATCAGAGTCTGGTTTCAGAAAGGGACTAGCTTACTTGTATCGAAAGTTTGTGAAAGTAAGAAGAACTTTCACAATATTCAATGTTCCCTAGTGAAAAACTCTCAAAAAAATTATCTAAATATAAACCATTTTATATTTATATTTATAATGATTTATCCATAAGCCATCGTTCACCAAAAGAGTCCATCTATCAAAGGACAAAAGGATAAAACATGATGACATAACGTAGTAATAGACCTCACATGCAATCCTTAAAAACTAATGTGCCTAAAATTCATACATATAAAAAGCACCGACATTTTTATATTGTTTCCAGTTATATGGAGTAAATTCAAATCGTATGACATCTTCACCATCTCAAATTTAGGAAGCAAGATATCTCCATAGATGCATAGAGGCTAGAGAGGGGAAAAGGGGATGTAACTCAACTCCTATGTTCATGGATGAGGTTAATAAAATGCCAATACCAAGAAGGTTCCTAATTCCTAACATGGAGGTGTATGATGGAAAGAAGGGCCCAAAAGAGCACTTGTCCTCTTTCAATGACAGGATAAAACTTCAATGAGAATGAAATGCCTCGTTGAAAGCTATGAAGCTCCTCATCGCATTAAGTAAAAGGTAGGAAGCGTCCCTTAGCTCATTCATGGATCATTTAAATGACGAGACATGCCATATGAAGAACCTAAATCCAACTGTGGTAGTGTATGTATTGATGCCATATCTAAAACTAGATGAATATTTTGAGTCATTTGTGTGTATACCATGTAAAAGCGCGGACATGATTAGAAAATGAGAAGGGTAATACACAGTATGAAAGATAAAAATGTAGTAAAATGAGGGAACTACATGAGGTCTCTCTATAATGACCGAGATAGAAGTGGATGATAGAACTATCGAGGAAATGATAGAATGAAAGAGTAGTATTTTTTCAACTGTATTCCACTGACTAACACACCTAGAAGGATAACCCAAGATGATTATGATCCGAACATGATTAACCTATCTCGTAAAATGGAGATAAAAATAGAACTTGTATATGCTGATACCCGCCTGAATTCACTCCTGAGTTTGATGGAGAAAATCCTTTTTGACTAAGTTTGAGTTTAGATTTTCTCTCGATTTTAAAATACAAGGATGAAACAAATAATGGATAAAATAGTACCCACCCTAACTCGTCCTCAAACTCATCCCAATTATATCAATATTGCATAAATACTCATATTTAACTAGAAACTTTCAAATCAAATAGTGGGATGTAGGAGAGTCCAAAATATGATTTTGATAACTAGTTTTGATAATTTAGAATATTAGTTGGATGTTTAATGCACATAACTTTATTTTTTGAAATATATCTTTGAAATTTTTAGAATTATTTTACTTTATTAATTTTATAGTATGCTAATGTTTGTTATGTTTCACTACAAACTTTGGGTTCAAGGCAGATACAGGATTAAGAGAAGATTTTGTGTTTGGAGAAATTGATTATTGATATTTAAAATATTGATTTTCTTGTCGGAATAGGGAAGAGGCAGAGATACCCAAACTCGTTTGGAACGGGGTTGGGTTTCAAATGTTCTTCCTTGTCGTGGATCAGGGTTGGAAACAAAGATTTATCAAGGAGTCGGGTTCGGGAATGGGAAGGTAAAAATGATCCCCAGCCTCATTGTCATACCAATCGATAAAGGGAATCAAAGCATGATGCATACATAAGGTTGTAGTGTGAATCATATGATTCATGCTCACTCATTGATGATTACTAGGGGTTGGAGTTATAGAACGAGAAACAAATCTGTGAAGATCACTTACAAAAATAGGCGTATAAAAATAATGACCTAAAGACTTAGAAAATTCTCAATCTTATAGAAAGATTTCCATGTCACCAGCACCTCAGGGGATATCAATGAGCCAAGAACTAAGGTGAAACAAAGATGACATAAGGGGTATGAGGTTAACACCTCAACCTAGAGAGATCAGCGTCATCTCAACGTGATTCGATGGAGATAGATCTTCCAATTGTTTTAGAAAAAAGATTTTTCAGCACTCAAAATTAATATGTGTCATCACACGGGTGGGGAACATCTGTCATACAATTATATTTTGTAAAATATTAAAAGTGAGTAAATAAATAACAATATGGCCTGATAACCGTCTCAATGGGCATGGTGAAGTGCAACATAGAGAGAAGGTTGATCCACCGAGAAGATAAAATTACTTGGGACAATCCTACAACCCTACAATGTGACATCAAATTCATATAAGTTATCATGATTGTCACAGTAAACGTCAAATCCAAGTTACTCCCTCCATCCCACAATGACTGACCAATTTGGAATAAAAGAGTGTTCCAAAATGAATGACTCATTTCAATTTCCAATGCATATTTTTCAATTTTACCCTCTAATTAATATTACTTTCATTGTTCCCAATACATAATAATGGTACTTTAGTAAAAATGTCATTTTTTTCTTTCATTTATTCATTTTTCTTAATCTGTGTGAAATGGTCAACTGAATCACTCATTGTGGGACGGAGGGAGTAGTACATACTAGATTGTTGGTAGTTGAAAGTACCTTAACCTAAACCCTCATTATAGGAAGGTCTTTATCAATCACGCTTATAGTCATCATATCAACACCACATCATGCACGCATATCAACAAGTGGCTAGGAGATGTTACATCAACCTCAACAAAAAACAAAAAGACCCTGGAAAAGATGAAAAACTTATTTGATCAAAAGATAAAAGATAAGAATGAAAGTTTATGTAACTAGACCAAGGTGTTGGGAATGTATCAAGTGTGAGTTAAGGTTTTGGGTGAATATGTGGTGTGTGTCTCACAAAGGTGTTGCTCCAAAAGAAAGAAGTCACAATATATTCAATGCTCCCTACTGAAAAACTCTGCCAACAAATGGTATCACGAGCATTTGGTTTCAGAAAGGGACCAGGTTACTTGTATCGAAAGTCAACGGCGTCAGGATGGTGAATAAGAAACGTTTCGTTGAAGAGTGTCAACGGCGCCAGCGTGGTGAATAAGAAACGTTTCGTGCGGTACAAGAGTCTGTGGAAGTAAGAAGTCACTTGAGGGGGAGCATTGTAGACTCACACTTGAGAGGGAGTGTTGAGAATGTATCAAGTGTGAGTAGTATGGACAATAGCCTCACATTGATTGTAAATGTAGAGATTTGAGCATTTTGGTGAATATGTGGTGTGTCTCTCACAAAGGTATTTCTCTAAAAAAAAGTCTCACTGTGTTCAATACTCCTTACTGAAAAAATCCCCCAACACAAGAAAATAAATGGAATATAAACCATATCCTATGGTGAAAGTAAAAGAAATTGAGAGAACGTGTCAAGCTATAGTCACAAAGATTGACACAATGTTTACGGTTAAAAAGGAATCCACTTTGGTCCAAACACTTAGAATCATCTCCAAATTATTCTCATAGATTCATATCCCTCGTCATATATATATATATATATATATATATATATATATATATATATATATATATATATATATATATATATATATATATATATATATATATATATATATATATATATATATATATATATATATGATGGTAGATGGAACATCAAGGTGCAAAACTCTCATATTTTTATATTTATTGCTACAAGCAGATATTGATAAACCCTGAAGAAGTGCTAAAGACGAATTTCATGGCTAATGGGTCAAATTTATTCTATTAAGTCATGTCGTTTGAAATAAAGAATGCAGAAGTTACCTACTAAAGATTGGTGTACAAATTCATCGCAAAAAACTTGGAGACAGCGTCAAGATACGTGGTGATCAGAACCAGAGGTACAAAATCCCATTTTGAGGACCTATAAATAATATTTAAACATGTTATAAAATTTAACATAGAATTTAATCCCAAAAAAATACACCTTTAGAGTTCAAGGAAGAAATTTTCTAGGATTATTCTTCATCCTAAAAGAAATATAAGACAATCCTCATAAATGCTAAGAGATCTTGGAAATTTAAAAGCAATGACTAGCGGGATGGACAACATTTGTATCTCAATTTCTATCAAAGCCGACAAATTGTTTTTATTTTCATTTAATGAATTCCTCAATGCGACTACGCTTTTGAAAAATAAAGAGATTCCATTTATCACAGTCGATCTTACCATGGCCACTTCATGTGCTAAATTGATTCTCTAAGCATCGACATAAAATAATACTCCCTCCGTTCATTTTTAAGTGTCATCTTTTGACTTTTTATAGATACCATATAAGTTAATCATTATTATTACTTTTCAAACAATAACTCTTGTTTTACCTATAATACTCCTATTTATTTATTATATTCATTTTACTTTTTCTCTATATAATAATTATTTAGGAGTAATAATCTAATATCTAACTAATAAAAACAATCCCTAATTACTCTCTAATTTACCCTTTTGATCAAATCTATTTTTAACTAAAACAAAAGGGCATTACTGACTTTTTCAAAATTCCTGAACTATTAGAGATTTGGCAATTAATTTTGCTGAGGTGTCATTTCTTAGTTTATTCTCACATATATGGTTTATACAAAATACAAAATGGGATACACGAGGAACGCTTTGGGATACGCAGACACCAATTCATTTTATGCCTCTTTGAATTCCAATTCAATTTGGAAAATTGAGTTTCATTTATAATTCAATTTGGAAAATTGAGTTTTATTTATAATTGTTTTGGGAATTAGAAAACCCTATCTACACCATGGCTTTACAAATTCATTCTTCTTCCCCTTTCAACTCATTCATGATATCTTTCTGTTTCCCCTTTCAATTCATTCACAAATTGAAAATCTATTTTCGTCACTCATTCACAAATTCTTTCTTCTTCCTCTTTCAACTTTTTCATTCGGTAAACTCCATAACCTTTCCACAATTTCATTGATAATCATGTTTCTTCTATTTTTTTAACGTATTGTAACCTACTAATTAGGTTTCAGATTTTTTCAGAATTTACATCAACGATGGCGCGACCGATTGAATCCGTGATGGACATTAACGATTCTAAAGATTTGTGGAAGATTGCTGTTCGTTGTAGACATCTTTGGACTGTGAGAAGTTCGTCAAACAAAGAACACCTTGAACTAATTTTGGTTGATTCTAAGGTATTATTTTCACTGTTAGTTGTTTATGTTTTAATTTTCGTACTTATTTCTATATAGTTAATGATTATCTGAAACAAATTTGGCACATTTTTATTTTTTATGATTAAAAGTTGGATATGATACAAGCAATTGTACCATCCCATCTGGTGTCGAAATATGTGGGCGATCTTGCCGTAGGAGCTTCATATATCATGCAGAACTTTAAAGTCTCAAACAACGATTTCTCCTTTAAGTCTACTACTCATGGATACAAGTTGGTATTTTGTGGTTCAACTTATGTTAAGAAAATGGAGCTCCCGGAGATTCCTATAGATTATTTCAACATTCTTGGTTTGGCGTCCATTGCTGATGGAAAATTCCAGCCTAATGTATTGGTTGGTACGTTGATATTTATATATATTATTCACCTATTTTATTTGGATTATCTTGTATGTATGCTTACATTGTTAATCAAACTTTTGAAGACGTAGTTGGAGGAGTTACTGAAATTCTGCAGACTCAGATAAACTCAGATAACAACAAAAGCAAGTTTGTGTTTATGATCACTGACATGAGGTATGAAAACATTTGAGTTCGTATACTCAAAAAACTATTTACATTGTATTCGTTTCCTTTTTGTTGGTTTCCATTCTGTTAAAAATCATAAAGTGTTTTGCTTTTGTTTGTTGTGGTGTAATTGAACCACAACATCTTTGCTTTTTTTATTGGTAGCAAAATTGTCGTGCAGTGTACACTATGGGGTAATTTTGCATTGCAATTTTATGAATACTACAAGAACCATGGGGAAGATGTGAACATTGTTGTTCTATTACAAAACGCAAGGATAACGGCTGCGCAAGGTAAACGTTATCGTGTTCTGTTGATAATTTAAATACCCAATGTATTTGCTTCATTATGCTGATATTTAGTTGGTGTTGAAGGAGGTTTTCCTTTAAATGTATCCAATGCTTGGAGTGGCACAAAGCTGGTCATTAATGATATTAGTAATGTTGAAATTAAGAAGCTGAAGGATAGGTATTTCACAAACATCTTGGCGTATCAGATTTCCCTTATGATTTTTTCGTACAATGTCGTACATGGTGATAGAATTTTACTCTATATTGATTCTTTTATATAATGACTCGCAGCCTAAATGCTGAACTGCCAAAGCTTTCTTCATCAAGTTTGCAAGTTGAAACAACTCAAACCTCACAGTATTCCGATTTTGATAAATTTATATGGAAGGCCGAAGTCATTAGTTTGGCTGAGATCGCGATGCTTAAACAAGTATGCAGGCTGCACATGAAACTTTAATTTGTTATTAATCTTTATGTTATTTATATAATATAAGTGAAATTTCATTTTACAGGAAACAACATGTGTCACCATAGCGAAGTTGGAGAAGTTTGAAGTTGGTAATTCCGGTTAGTATTATGATGGTTGTGCCGAATGTACCAAGAGCGTCGCTGTAAAAGATGGCAAACTTAAGTGCTATGCAAATCACATAAGTTCTGAACCCGTGCCAAGGTATTCATTCATCGTTGTGTTATGAAACTGTTTCAATGGGAGTTATAAATTGGGTTCAATCTATTTAAATGGGATTTATATATAGGTACAAGCTTGAAGTGTTGGGAGTTGATGGTAAATTCAAGTCCCGTTTCGTCTTTTGGGATAGTGACTATTTCAAGTTAATTGGAAAATCTGCTCTACAAATGAAAAATGAATTAGTGGAGGTAATATGAGTGTCTTCAAATGTTGTACAAGAAATTACTAATAATATATTTTGTTAATATGTATATTTTTTGCTGAAATTTAGGCCGGTGAAGACAATCCGTTAGAATTCCCTTTTGGTCTTGATGCTATGTTGAAGAAGGAGTTGGCAATTAGAGCTGTTTTTCAACCGAAATTTAATCGTCTTTCGGTTATTAGCTTTAAAGACGATGAAGATTCACGTAAGAAAGTTAAGGACACCTTCAAGTCTCATGAGGTATGTATTAACATATTATTGGCAAATATTTCAATCTCATTGATTTGTATCTTAATTCTGATTTGAGTTAACAAAAATACCCTAATAATTCCATTATCTCTCTGCAGGATGTATCGAAAATTCCAATTTCATTGTCTTCCTCACAAGATGATATGAAGAGTTTATCGGTAAGTTATATTTTATATTTTATATCTTATATCGAATTAGTTGTCATATATTCCTGCTTTCAATATCTAATTGAAGACACACATGATTTTCAGGAACCTTTATCTGTATCTGCTGATTTCGACCCCAATGCTGCGAATTCTATGATGACCCCCTGTAAACGTATAAATCCTGAAGCGTCAGAAGATGTTGAAAGTGTTCAACTTTCCTCTACGAAGACGATGAAACCTGTAAAAAAGGAAGATGGTCGATAGATGATGATTGAGTTATTTGTAATATTTCATGGAATTTCATAGTTTTGATTTTGTTATATTTTAGTTTTAAATCGACAAATGTTTCAAGACAATCCAAACTATTTGGAAGTTGATTTTTTGTCTATCTTATGGGTTTCAATTATGATGTTTTTGGTTCTTCAAACAAATATATCAGAAATAATGTTATAGTTCTTTGGATTAAATCCTGATTCTCATCATGGAAATAATATATCTCTTATGTGAGACACATTTTAGGATCAAGTTTTATAATTGAAGCACTGTTGTAACAGTATTTTGTTGTAGCAACATTTAATAGTCTATAAAACTACAGAGTAATAAATTATTATTTTTTCTATGGCCAAGATATTAAAAAATGTCATTTTCATCCGTCTGAACTTTAGCAAATTTTTTAGTATAACTTTACATATTTTTAAATATTCTTTATACTTTAGCAAATTTTAAAATAATTTTTTTTATAAGTAATTAAATTTTTTAGTATAACTTTACATATTTTTAAATATTCTTTATACTTTAGCAAATTTTAAAATAATTTTTTTATAAGTAATTAAATTTTTTTTATAAGGTCAGAGGGAGTATATATTTTTTATCTTACTTGCTTAGTCTTTAAATCTTCTATTGGATATTTAAAGTAGATTAACCCATTGTTTGTAAAAAGTGAAAGTTTGATGTGATATTACAATGTGTCTTATATGTAGTGTAGCTATGTTGTAGTATTGAATGATGAGAATATAAAATAAGTGTCACTATAAGGTTTTGCATGTGTCAATATTACTTCTAATGCACACAAAAACTTTTCATGTTTTCCAATGCTTCTGCGTTTTACAATGCTAAGATTATAATGAGTTATGCATGCTTTTTTTACTTTTTAAGTGTGTCTTTTAGTCTACCTATGTATCATTAATCATAACTCTATATTATAATAATGTCTTATATATATAATTAGAAAACCAATACCACATAATATATTGAATAGGCTTACCAATTATTAATGTAACAAAAACTAATTATTAAACCAATACCAAATGATATTTTAAACCATTTTCTTTTACTGTATGAATATACTACTATATGATTTAATTTATAAGACTAATTTTTTAAAAAAAGAACATTAAAACTTGCATGACTATTAGCTTTTAGGTTCATGACTTTTACTCTAATTGTTCTTGCGGCATGTTATAGGTAGAAGCTTTGTTCCTGTTAGAATGGCTACCACCCAAACATAAAGATTTCCAACTTTTGTTATATTCTAACATGGTTTCTATTCTTCTTAAGATAATTTGATATCATCATCTACATTCACTACAATTCTCCAACGAAATGGAACCACCTGCTAACTTCAATAAAGAAATTGCAGCTTTGGCACGACGTAAAAGGAAGCAAATTCTTAAAGATAGAAGATCGAAAAAACTCCGAAACATAGATAACTTTTATAACCACTATGAAGCTTCTCAGATGTACTACGCTCCATCGAGGCCAATCATCAGAACACCACTGTCTAATATAACTTCAACTGTTCTTAATGAAAGAAATATGTTTTCACATTCTCCTGGAATTGCAACAGGCAGTGGTATTTCAATGAAGAATTTTGAAAGTGTCTCTACAAAACAGGTTGCGGCTTTTGCACGGGAAAGGAGAAAACAAATTCTGCAAAGAAGAATCTCACAATCTCATGATGAGAACTTTGACAAGAATTCTCCAAGTTGTTTCAGGATCAATACTCCATCATTTACTCATTTAGTAACACCACCTTCCAATATAACTTCTCCACATTCTAATGCAAGAAACTTGAACATGAGTGCGCAACCAAGTACTTCTGCTTACAAATCCAAAAAACAACTGAATGTGGGTGCTATTCAATCCATGAGTGTGAAACTTTTAAATTATTTTGCCAATGAGAATCATGATCCCTCTTCTTCATCCACACCCAATTCTCCTGTACATGATGCATCTAATTTCAATTATGTTCCAAATTTTAACATTGCTATGCATAACTCTGTTGATGATACATCCACTGATGATTTTATCAGTGACAGCTCTTGCGAATTTAATGTTGCAGATGGAAATTATGATTCCAGTTCCAGTCTTGATGATGACGAAGTCTTTCAATACAATTCCTCATCAATTGATTCTTGCAATATTGGTATGTTTAACTCTAACATTTGTTTTACTTATAACTTTTCATTTAACAGACTTAGCAAATTTAATAAATGCATTATAATATTCAAAAACGTTTCTTTTAAATAGATTATTCTGATATTGGTGATCCTACGGTTGAGTTCACACATTGTGGAGCACTTATGTGGTATCAAGAAAAAACGAAGAAAGGAAAGAATTGTTCAGTTCCTAAGTTCCAACTATGTTGCGGAAACCGAAAAGTTGTTTTGCCACTTTTGAAAACACCGCCATTATTACTTCGGCGTTTATTGTTTGATAATAGCGAAAGCGAAAGTATAAATTATCAGCAATATTGTCGATTGTACAACATGATATTTGCTTTTACATCATCGGGTATGAAGGTCGACAACAGATTTCAAGATGGAAGGGGACCACCTAATCTAAGAATACATGGACAAGTCTGCCATCGGATTGGGAGCATGCTTCCTTTACCTGGAGAATCTCCAAAGTTTGCTCAACTATACATTTTCGACACCGACAATGAGGTTCAGAATAGAATTGAAGCAATAGGGTGAGTTTATATTCTTCATACGATTTACTTCATGATTAAAAATTGCATAATTCTAAAAAATATGCCATCACAGTATACTATTAATAGATTTTGAATAGACTAACCTTTGGAAAATCAATATGCAGGAACAACCCCTATATTATTCCAGATACTGTTAAAAGATTGAAGCTTATGTTGGATAAGTTCAACACACATGCTAAGTCTTTTAGGATGGCAGCAGATAGATTGAAAAATTGCAGTTTACCTGATCTTAAGTTGAAATTAATCCCTGACAGATCAACAGACGGCAGGATCTACAACCATCCAACTATTTCAGAGGTCGCCGCACTTATCGTTGGTGATGTTGATACAGGTCATAAAAGAGATATTCTTCTTGAGAGACAGAGTGGACAACTGAAAAGAATAAGTGAGTTTCATCCAAGTTATTTGTCATACCAGTATCCACTGTTGTTTCCTTACGGTGAAGATGGATTTAGAGTTGGCGTTCTTCTTAGGGAAACTAATTCAAAAAAACCAATCAAGAGGAATAAGCTTACAATTAGAGAATGGCTTGCTTTTAGGATTCAATCTAGGAATAATGAAGCACAAACACTATTACTGTCAAGAAGGTTGTTTCAACAATTCTTGGTTGATGGATTTACGATGATGGAGTCTGTCGCACCTCGAAAAATATGGGGATACGACTTCAAAGCGAAGCGCGATCGCACGTTCGCAATGATGGACTGAACAGAGTCGCCACCGAACTTTATTTATTCCTAAGAAGGAAAGGGGAAATATCGATAAAACCCAAGAAACAAAACGACAATGATTATGGTCATCGCAACCAAATCAGGGTTCGGGAGTCGATTACGCAAGGGGAAGGTATTAGCACCCCTCACGTCCGTTGTACTCAACGGGAACCATTAGGTCAGTTGTGTGCGTTAATGTTAGTTTGAAATGTTAGGCTTTTCAGTTTATTAGGTGGGAAAAGAAAGAATATAAGAGAGAAGAATATTTTTGGATTTTTTGACGAAGGACTAAACCTAAGTTTTTTATTAGTGGGCCTGACAAGATTTGCAAATCCTGCTCCTACGTATCTCAAAAGAGAAATCAAGGCTTACGTAGTTCTGGGTAGAAAAATGTTTGTTTGGTGGTCGATTTTAACGAAAGTTATACTGTATTAATCGACGAAAACATTATTTTACCCAAAATAGATGAGGAGTGAACGCATACCACACTTCGAACGGATTTATAAATCTACATTCGGAAAAGCGTCATTTATCTCTACTCAACAATCGTGGCCGAAACATTGTTTTGCATCACCTTAAGACAATATATCTTTCGTTTATGAAAAAAGGTTTTTTGATTAACCGCACGGCGGCGAGAAAAGAATTTGATTGGTTGGATGTATCTTGAGTGATGGCGAGAACTTGGATGAGTGAGATATACATCTCGAATCCTAGCCTCAGGAGTGCATGGTATACACCATGTTCCATTTCCATCTTTATTGAAAAAGGTTAAGATAGGAATTAAGTATTTTGGAATTTGATTGAGAAAGGGTTTGAAGAAACCGCATTGACAATTTTAGACGATGGCGAGAGCTAAGATCGGCGAGATATACATCTCGAATCCTAGTCTCAGGAGTGCATGGTATACACCATGTTCCATTTCCACCTTTATTGAAAAAGTGTTAAATAAGAATTAGGTATTTTGAATGTTATTGTTGTGAAAATGACTTGACCCTAGATCAAGTATTGATGGATGTTTGAGAAAGATTTGAATGAGTGTTTGAGAGAACAAAGTGGGTAAATTGGATGATGGCGAGAACTAGGATTTGCGAGATATACATCTCGAATCCTAGTCTCAGGAGTGCATGGTATACACCATGTTCCACTTTCATCTTTATTGAAAAAGTCTTAATTATGAATTAATATTTTTTTGAGTTTTATTAGAAAAAAATGGCTTGACGTTGAATCAAGCGTTTGACGAAAGTTTGAAAGAACTGGAAAGGAATAGGAGGGAGAAATGACTTGATTTGTTTATTGAGAAAATACTCGACGTTGGGTCGAGTCATATTTTTTGTATTTTCTAGAAATGGTGGATTTTTACTCTTGTGTTAGCATCTAAAACAAATAGAGAAATAGAACAATACAAAATTATATACACATTGGGGAAGTGGGGTACATTTTGTCAAATGGAGATTCAAAATCATGAAATAATTAAATCAGGCCCAAACAACAAATAATGCAAAATATGAGTGTAAGTGCAAGAGAACCGGCTCATTGTAAGAAATCCCAAGAGTAAGCTATGTGAGGTTGATGGCGATGCTTAAAAAGCAATCGACTTACAAGGTTGTGGAAATGGGCTCGATATTGAATCGAGAAAAGTGTGATTTTCGATAGTTTAAAACGGCTTTGAATGAATGATGGAATTGAAAGAAATCAAATTTGTGTTATTAAACAATAATAAAAAAAAACTATGAGCCTAGGGGAAATTAATATAAAACATAAACATGAAAAAAAATGCCAAAATAAATAAAATGTTATACATGAGTATTGAACCCACTCCATTAAAGACCATAGAAACCACCCCCTCTCCACTAGGCCATTTATCATTAATTGTCATTTAAATAACAGCTTAAACATATAAACCAGACTAGATTGGAATAAAAATAAAAAGGAACTAAAATAACAATAATGAAGGTCTGTTGGTTTACCAACAAAAAACCCAGCCGCCTGGCTGTTGGGTTTCTCAATGGCATATGAATTGAAAATGAGAAAATATTTATTAAACTTAGGAAGTTAAAAATGAAAACTTAGGAAGTTTAAAAACATAAAAAAATTTATGGTTTCAATGCTTATCTTTGTTTAAAAATAAATTAAAAAAAGAAAAAGAAATGGAAACAAAGAACAGACCATCGTCTTCGTTCTCTCCCAAACGCGTACTCGCTCTCAATCTCTCTTCTCTCAATTGATAACACGAAATTATATCGCTTTTTAAGACTTAATTCAATTAAATTATTTTATCATTTACGCTAATTTATCCCATTTCATCAGATATTATGCAGTATTTCTTTTCTATTTACATCAGGTACCCATTTTGAAGCAAAAGTGAAAAAGGGAAGAAAAGGAGGTGTAAAAAGCAACAAAAAGGAGAGAAAAGGAACCAAAGGCCAAAGCCCAGCCCAAAGCGCACAAGTCACCAATGCTGTGCCTGTGACGGACGTCACAGGACGCGTGACGAGCGTCACGCGAAGTAGCCTTGTGACGGACGTCACACATGGTGTGACGAACGTCACACCAGTCCTCTATATTTTTGGCGCAAGGAACTCAACTGACCACGTTGAAGCCCACTTCCACGCACGCTTAACCCTCGGAAGCCTACTACCATGCACGCGGAAACCCTTGAAAAGTGGTTACACCAGCAGCTTATAAATAGCAGCTAATTGGGAACTTCCAGATACAAGTTTTTGCACGCTCAGTTTTGCGGAAGCTCTGCCAAATTTACTTTTCACGCCTTTGCCTATTTTTCTTCCTTTCCAGCATCGTCCACTTTATTTATTTTATTTTGCAAGCTTTATTTTCTTTTTCCCTTGCAATTTATTTTTCCCCCGTTCTTAGCTTTTAGATATTTTTCGCGTAGTAGTTTCTACACCGGAAACTACTGTGCAACTTTATACCGGATTTAACCTTACGTTATATTCCAGTTTTATTTCCTTGTTTTATTTTACTGTTTAATTGAAGAATCCAAGAACAAATCCTACCGGCTTGTGGTGGAGTGTTCAAGACCATTGTATTACGCATTCAGGTTCTTTAATCGTTATTTAATTTTTAATGTTTTATTCTATTGTTTATTTACATTGCATGCCTGGAATGAGTCTGTTTATGCATGATATAGATTCTTATTTATTTAGCATGTCTGGCTAATTTGCCCAGGTATCGGTATGTAAAGTAAGCAGAAAGAGGGGTCAAGACTAAGTCGGTCTATTCAAACTTAAAATTAGAATCAATCTTTTTATGGTCTTAACTTACAGGTTTAATAACAAGATTTTTTACAAAAGTAAAAGACATAAAGAAGTTGAAACCAACAGAGCGAGAGTTTGAGGTTTTAACTGGACAGTGTAAGTTAGTCATTAAGTCTATCTCAGGGCGAGAGCAAGTTTTAGAATTAATTAAATTCTGACCTTTTTCAAAAAGTATTTTTAAAGATTGAATGTGAGGACGAGAGTTAAGCATTTAGATTTAATTGTATAACCTAAGTCAACAGAGCGAAAGTTTGAGATAAGGGTGTTTAAAACGGTCAGTATTTTCTTAAAAAGAGTTTCTGCAACTTTATTGTTTTCAAAATATGATTTTTGACTTAATTATAAGTGACAGCTACATTAATCTAAGATCATGGTTTCTTCAACAGAGCGAGAGTTTGAGATAAAACCTTTAACCAATAAAGTTAATCGAAACGATTTATTTTAAAACCGAGAGACCGACAAGGAATTGATTCCCTAGTTTTGACGAACTACATACCGATATCCGTTTTATTGATATTTAATCTAGATATTAGTTTAGTTTTTAGTTTTTCCCCAGACAATCAAACATTTTCACCTTAGATTTACGTAGTAACTTTAGATAACGGTACATCGATTCATAAGTCCCTGTGGGATCGATATCTTTTAAAACTACGCGATAGAACTGTGCACTTGCAGTTTGTATCCCATTCTCGACTCACACAGTCGAGCGATCAAGTTTTTGGCGCCGTTGCCGGGGACTTTTATTCAATCGATATCGTAACTCTTCCGTTACGCTGTAGAGACTAAGGTTTCTTTTTCCTTCTATTCTTTCTTTCGTTGATTTGTATGCCACGCACTCGCTCTCAAGGCGAACCGCTCTATTTACGAATCAACGATATCGAACTATATCTCCGAGTCTTACGACGAATTCGGGAATATCGTGCTGAAAAAAATCTCCCTCCTATAAACCTTCCTGATATCAAAAACATTTTTCCTTCTTTAACCGAGATGGCAGAACCAGCTCGTGCTCTTAGAGATTACGCCGCTCCATCGCAAGATGAACCGCATTCAAGTATTGCTCCTCCCGCAATAGAAGCAAACAACTTTGAACTTAAACCTTCACTGTTGCAGGCTGTGCAACAGAACCAATTCTCTGGAAATCTTACCGAAGATCCAAACCTTCATTTATCCGTATTTGTTCAATATGTTGATACTGTTAAAGCTAATGGTGTCACTTCAGAGGCAATTCGACTTCGTCTTTTTCCTTTCTCATTAAGAGATAGCGCTAGAAGATGGCTACAATCTCTCCCTTCCAACTCAGTCACCACATGGAACGAGTTGAAGAAAGTTTTTCTTGCCCGATATTTTCCGCCAAGCAAAACAGCTATGTTAAGAGCCCAGATAAACGGATTTAAACAGAAAGACAACGAGTCTCTTTTCGAAGCATGGGAAAGATACAAAGACATGATGAGACTTTGCCCACACCATGGTTTGGAAGACTGGTTAGTAATTCACACATTTTATAATGGTCTCTTATACAATACAAGGTTAACAATAGACGCCGCTGCAGGTGGTGCATTAATGAACAAACCTTATGCTGATGCTTACCAGCTTATCGAGAGCATGGCCCAAAATCACTATCAGTGGGGAACCGAACGGACAACAGTGGAAAAACCTCAACCGAAAACTGGCATGTACGAGATAAGTAACCTTGATCACGTCAATGCAAAAGTGGATGCTTTGGTCCAGAAAATTGAAAGTTTAAACGTATCACCACCAACCGCCGTGGTTGCTATAACTCAGAATTGCGAGGTCTGTGGAATCCAAGGCCACACTCCTGCGGAATGTCAACTCTTGACTGGAATCCAAACAGAGCAAGTAAACTATGCTCAAGGAAGCCCCTATTCGAATACCTATAACCCAAATTGGAAGAACCATCCAAATTTTTCATATAAGAGTAATAATGCTTTATACGCACCTGGACAGTCTCCGAATCAAACCCCATCTATACCTCCGGGATATCAGAAACCAAATCCTAACAATAATACCCCTAGAAAATCCAACTTGGAAATCATGATGGAAAATTTTATAGCTTCCCAACAACAAACCAATAAAGATTTCTTAAACCAGAACATACACACTGGCGAACAACTTAAACAACTCGCAAGCAAAGTAGATGCCTTGGCTACCCATAACAAAATGCTGGAAACACAAATATCTCAAGTAGCTCAACAACAAGCACCTACTGCTGCACCAACTGGTACATTCCCTGGACAGCCCCAACCTAATCCGAGAAGCCAAGCTCATGCAATTATATTAAGAAGTGGAACGGAAGTGGAAGGACCGTCTGATCCAAGGATAGAAAACCAAAACCCTAAGAAATCTACTGAGGAAAGTGAACCTAAGGAAAAGGAAGAGAGTAATAAGGATACCCTAGAAAAGAAGGAACCTTATGTACCTCCACCACCTTACAAACCACCTATACCTTACCCTCAAAGGCTTGTTAAAACCAAAGATGTAGGCCAATTTAGAAAATTTGTCGATCTCCTTAAGCAATTAAACGTTACAATTCCATTTACCGAAGCTATTACGCAGATGCCCTCATATGCTAAATTCTTAAAAGAAATTCTTTCTAATAAAAGGAAACTTGAGGATAGCGAAACCGTTACACTCCCTGCCGAATGTAGCGCTATAATCCAAAACATGCCTCCTAAACTCAAGGATCCAGGTAGCTTCTCTATACCCTGTCACATAGGAAAATTTGTCATCGACAAAGCCTTATGCGATTTAGGAGCCGGAATTAGCGTTATGCCTTTATCCATATGTAAGAGACTGGAAATGGGAGAATTAAGACCGACCAAGATGTCTGTACAACTAGCAGATCGTTCCATCAAATATCCTGTAGGAATCCTTGAAAACGTTCCCGTACGCATAGGTCAGTTTTACATCCCCACTGACTTCACAATTATGGACATTAGAGAAGATGACACTACACCTATTATACTAGGAAGACCATTCTTAGCAACTGCCGGTGCAATCATAGACGTAAAACGAGGAAGACTCACCTTCGAAGTAGGTGAAGAGAAAATTGAATTCATTCTTTCCCAATTCTTGAAAGCACCTGCAATAGAAGATACATGTTACTTCATGGATATCATCGATGAATGCATAAAAGAAGCAGAGTCAGGAGAAGACAAATCATCAGACTATCTTTTAGAAGACAAATCTAAACAATGCTTAGCAATAACACCAGATCCTACGCAGTGTCTTAACAAACCAACCCCTGATTTGAAAACACTTCCCAAAAATCTGAGATATGAATTCCTAGACTTAGAACTTGAACGACCTGTGATAGTCAATGCAGATCTAGGAAGACTCGAAACAGAAAAACTCCTACATATCTTAAGAAAATATCCAACCGCACTAGGATACCACATAACCGATCTTAAAGGAATAAGCCCTTCTATTTGTATGCATCGCATCATGTTAGAAGAAGACGGTAAAACCTCTAGGGAACACCAGAGAAGACTAAATCCGATCCTAAGTGAGGTAGTAAAGAAAGAAATAACCAAGTTATTAGAAGCAGGTATTATATATCCTATATCTGATAGCAAATGGGTCAGTCCTGTACACGTTGTACCAAAGAAAGGAGGCATAACCGTTATTGAAAACGAAAAAGGAGAAACTATAACTAAACGAATCGAATCGGGATGGAGAATGTGCATTGATTATAGGAAACTAAACAAAGCAACCCGAAAAGATCATTTCCCTTTACCATTCATTGACCAAATGTTAGAACGATTAGCAAAACATTCACATTTCTGTTATTTAGACGGTTATTCAGGCTTCTTTCAAATACCAATTCACCCTGATGACCAAGAAAAGACAACATTCACATGCCCTTTTGGTACCTTCGCGTATAGACGAATGCCGTTTGGTCTGTGTAATGCCCCTGCAACTTTTCAAAGATGCATGATGGCGATTTTCGCCGACTTTCTCGAAAACATCATGGAAGTATTCATGGATGACTTTTCTGTATACGGACAAAGTTTCGAAGAATGCCTTGAAAACCTGGAAAGAGTTCTTGAACGATGTGTAAAAGTAAACTTAGTACTTAATTGGGAAAAGTGCCACTTTATGGTACAAGAAGGAATTGTTTTAGGACACATCATCTCGAACAGAGGAATTGAAGTAGACAAAGCCAAAATAGAGGTAATCGAAAATCTTCAACCCCCAAGAACCGTGAGAGAAGTACGAAGCTTTTTAGGACACGCCGGTTTCTACCGACGATTCATCAAAGACTTCTCTAAGATAACTAAACCCTTAACCAGACTATTAATGAAAAATGCTGAATTCATATTCGACGATAACTGTTTAAAAGCATTTCAAACTCTTAAACAAGCATTGATCTCAGCACCCATTATGCAGACACCAGACTGGAATGAACCATTCGAAATAATGTGCGATGCCAGTGATTATGCTGTAGGTGCTGTTTTAGGACAAAGAAAGGATAAAAAGCTCCATGTTATATATTACGCTAGCAGAACCCTGGATGAAGCACAGATGAATTATGCCACAACCGAGAAAGAACTCCTAGCAGTAGTATTTGCGCTAGATAAATTTCGTTCTTACTTGGTAGGAGCCAAAATAATAGTTTACACCGATCACGCTGCTATCAGGTACCTTCTAACAAAAAAGGATGCTAAACCCAGACTCCTAAGATGGATCTTATTACTACAAGAATTCGACTTAGAAATCAAGGACAAGAAAGGAACTGAGAACGTAGTAGCAGACCACCTCTCTAGACTTGAGAACCTTGAACCAGAAAGAACATCCATTAATGATGATTTCTCGTATGACAAACTCATAGCTACTTTGGAAGAGAACAACTTCGACATGCAAGTAGAAACCACCTTAGCTATATCTGTCATACCATGGTACGCTGATCTAGTCAATTATTTAGCTGCCGGAATAGTTCCACCTACTTTATCTTACCAGCAGAAGAAACGATTCTTCCACGACATAAAACACTATTACTGGGATGATCCCTTACTTTTCAAAAGAGGTCCCGATGGTATTTTCCGTCGATGTGTACCCGAAGAAGAGGTAGAAAATATAATCCAACACTGTCACTCCGCGCCTTATGGTGGACACACAAGTACATCCAAGACCTGCTCTAAAATCCTACAAGCTGGCTTTTATTGGCCAACTATATGGAAGGACGTGCATGCGGCTATTAAGGAGTGTGACGGATGTCAACGCACGGGAAACATATCTAGACGTGACGAGATGCCACAAAAAGGTATTTTGGAAGTAGAGATTTTCGACGTGTGGGGAATAGACTTCATGGGACCATTTCCATCCTCTTTCGGTAACAAATACATACTCGTGGCGGTTGACTACGTATCAAAGTGGATCGAAGCTATAGCTTCTCCAACTAATGACACCCGAGTAGTAACTAGACTCTTTAAAAATATAATATTTCCGAGATTTGGCATCCCAAGGATAGTAGTCAGTGATGGTGGATCGCACTTTATATCCAAGGTACTCGAAAAACTACTACTTAAATATGGAGTGAGACATAGGATAGCAACACCTTACCACCCTCAAACCAGTGGACAAGTGGAAGTATCTAACAGAGAAATCAAGCAAATACTAGAAAAAACGGTCGCCACTTCAAGGAAAGATTGGTCATTGAAATTACCAGAAGCTTTATGGGCATACCGAACTGCTTATAAAACTCCCATAGGGACGACCCCATTTAAGCTCATTTATGGAAAATCCTGTCACCTCCCGGTAGAATTAGAACATAAAGCCTATTGGGCTATTAGAAATTTAAATTTGAATTATAAAGCCGCCGGTGAAAAGAGAATCCTTGACGTAAACGAATTAGAGGAACTCAGAAGAGACGCCTATGAAAATGCCAAAATCTATAAAGAAAGAACAAAACAATGGCATGATAAGCGTATATCAAGGAAAATCTTCAAGCAAGGCGACGCAGTACTCTTATTTAACTCCAGACTAAAATTATTCCCGGGAAAACTACGATCCAGATGGTCAGGACCTTTCCATATCACTAAAATCTTTCCCAGTGGAGCGGTAGAAATTAAAGGACAATCTACAGAACCGTTCACCGTAAACGGGCAACGTCTGAAACATTATCACTATGCGGAAACCAACGAGGATTCGCAAATTCTACACTTAGACGAAACGCCCCCAGGACTCATAGACAATATTTAACAGTTTCTTTGTCGAGCTTGCGACATTTAAACAAAGCGCTTAGTGGGAGACAACCCACAAATTAATCTGTTATTTTATTATTTTATTATTATTATCATTTCTCTATTTTTCTCTTAATTATTCCTTTAATTTCTATTTAGTATTCATTATTGATTTATTCAAAAAAAAAAAAAAAAAAAAAATATATCTATATATAATAATAATAATTCTTTTCTTCTTTCGGCATTTGGCCAAATCCTGACTTAAACTCATGTTTTCTTTTCTCTAGTTAACACTAACCAGATGGGACATTTTGATCGTATGGGTATCAAGTTCAGAGGAATGGCTCAGAAACGAAGGTTTGAAGAACTAGCCACTAGAGAAATGCTACCTAGTTTATATGCTGATGATTGGGCTATGACTGCCCTTGGACTGAGACAGAGTGTCCTGTTTTTGCTGAATCAGATAGGATGGGAGACCTCCCCTATCCTGAGACATTTCACCACCTACCGGAGGCTCACACTAGAATTCCTTAGTTCATTAATCTATCTACCTAGCCATGGAAAAGGAATTACCAGAGGTTTTATCCAGTTCAGAATGTTCAATATGGAGTACCAATTTAATATTAGAGACTTCACCAACCTTTTGGGTTTTCCTACCTCCTTTGATACATTCACTATAAGCCAGGAAGAACTTTTTGAGTATAGAGAGCTTGAACACTTTTGGGGTAAGCTGACTGGAAATGATGAGCCCGAAGAACATGAGTTTCTCTCTGGAAACATACATAACCCGGCTTTTCGCTATTTCCATAAGATCCTGACCCACACTTTATTTGGGAAGAAGCCAAATAGTACTTCAGTTTCACGTGATGAACTCTTCATCATATTTTGTGCTTCCCAGAACCGTCCAGTAAACGGTGCTACTTTTATGTTAGCTAATTTGGACCACCTTATCCAGGATGAGAGAGCACCCATTAGAATAGGCGGCCTGATAACTATGATAGGTAATGCTATTGGATTACGTCAGCCTATGCTTGACCTGAACCCTTTTTGTGGCATTACCACTATGAGTATACCTTTCCTCTTCAACACTATGTTTATAGCAAACATAGGGTCTGATGAGTTTGAGCTTGTTATTGATAACCAGGTTCTCTGCCTATTCACCCTGCCCGATCCTAGGACTAGTGTTCATAACCAAAGGAACTGGCTCTATAACCTGAATGAAACCCCAACTCCTGCTGGATCCACTGAATCCATCCAGGATTATGAGATTTGTGATGACTATGAGCACTATGTTGACCATATCTCTCTTGCTGAATCTGACCCTCAGACTCCATCCGGCTACCATGATATTGATCCTCCTCCTCAGCCTGTCCTGACCGAAGAATCAGCCATGCCTGATCTCCGGCATCATATGCCAGGAACAGATATTAAAACCGTCATTGAAGCCTTGATGTCAGAACAAAACGCCCTCAGGGAAGATTTCCACAGCTTGAGACTTGCAGTCCTAGAACACATGAGCAGCACGGCAAGTCAGTTACGTATGTTACGGCATCATGTTAACTCTTTTACTCCTCCGGCCAGAGATCCGAAGATAGATGGAATTTAGTTATTTTTCCTTTCTAAGTTATTTAGTTTTAAGCTAGATTTTTTTCATTAATGTTATTTGAATTCATGTTCATTTCTATTTCATTTTATTATTTTCTCTTCCTGTAATACATTATGATCCTTTTTATTGAAGCTGTTTAGTTAATTTCATTATGCAAATGCCTGTTACGTTCTACTGTTGTTACCTATTATTATTATACAAAGCAAGTAACGTGCATAGTGCATTAAAATTGCAGACTAAAAATAACCATAAGCTAAATAAAACATTAAATTACGCTACCAAAGTGATTCTGTGAAGCGCTACTAAGCCTTTCCAAAAAGGAAGTGTGACGAGCGTCACACAATCCATGACGGACGGCACACTTAGTGCCTGTTACGAGCGTCACAGCTTTGTGACGAGCGTAACGCCCCTCAGACATGTGAACGTTAGGGAGCCGTTGGAGACGAACGTTACACCCCTACCTTTTTACATTCCCCATTCATTTTTCATTTACCACAATTAATTACTTTTCAACCACTCTTTCTTTTCACCTCCCACATTTTACCTATAAATACCCTCCAAACTTCCTTCTTTCACCACAAACAATTCTCTCATATCAAATATACAATTCTTTTCTTTTCCAAATCACTCATTCAAAAATTCATCACAATGGCGGGAAATCAAAATTTCGGAAATATCATCTTCCGATCCGGAGATGACAACTATCAGCAAGAGCAATTCGAGCGCTTCCAACAGCGAGGCGTCGCTCCCACCAGGTACCCCGATTTAACTTGTTTACAACAATTGGGCTTACTCCAAGGTATCGAGTGGATGCTCCGTAGAGCCGATTTAACCTTCCTTTGCACCCATAACCAACCCACCTATCCTTCCTTAACCTTAGAATTCCTAAGTTCTTACGACTACACCACTCCCGCCGGTGAAGGTGAATTTCTAACCGGTACGGCAACCTTCCGTATGTTTAACACCGAGTACTCTCTAACCCAACGCGAATTGAGTGCCATGCTACAATTTCCCACAGAAGGTCTGCTCCATGCCAGAATCCCTCCAACCTCAAACTGGAACACAGTTCTAGTTTTCGACCTTTTTAAGAAAATTTCCGGTATAAATACCTACAACTGGGAAGAACTCCTTCTCTCCCACATCCATAACCCCACCATCCGTTATTTTCTCCGTATCCTGCAAAACACACTCTTTGGAAGACCAAACAACAGTAAGGTCAACTCAAAAGAACTCTTTTTCCTCCAGTGCGTTCTCGAATCGGATACTACGGTAAACGCCGCCTCTTTTCTCTTTCATCATATCCGCACCTTATGTGCTAGAGGCCGGCAACCATTCATAATTGGTGGATTAATAACCTCCATAGCACTTGGCCTGAACCTAGGGGATAAACTCCAAACTTTAGAATCCCTACCACCCCTGTCTATGGATATCAGCTATTGTCGCTCCAGCCGCCTGATTAAAAACAGAGTAGGCGGAGGATACTATCTTATGGTGAACAACCAAGCTGTCCCAAGTGTTGTGCTACCCAATACCACCCTAACCGATGTCACAAACCCGAACCGCCACCTCTACGATCTTAGCGCTCCTGAAACCACCGAGCCTTCACAAACAGACCAGCAAACAGATGAGTTTGAAGAAATGGAACAAGGTGATCATCCGCCAACACAACCGTCAGTCCCGCTCAACCCTTCCAGTAACGCAGCCGGCCCATCCTCCCAACGTCGTCGACGACGAAGGCCTGCGACCAACGATGACATTATGGATGCTATCGATGGAATGCAGGCACAGAATACAGAGATGATGCAGATGATGCGTCAAATGCAACAGCAACAGGATGCTCGGAATGCCATAACCGACCAGCGGTTTACTGAGTTGTTTAGCAGATTCGACAGCTTAGACATACGTCAAAGATCACCAGGACCAAGAACCAGAGGTGGAAGACAGCCTTAATTGTATTTTTCTTTTCATCTCCATTTTGTATTTCTTTCCCTTAAAACATCGAGGACAATGTTTAGTTCAAGTATGGGGGGGGAAATTATTCTTTCCATTCTCATCTTTGTTTCAAGTTTGTACTCTCCCTTTTCATCGTTATTTCCTTTTCATCGTTATTTCCCTATAAAAAAAAAAAAAAATAAAAAAAAATAAAAAAAAAAAAATAAAAAAAATATATATATATTTTTTTTTAAGTCCTGAATGTGAAAAAGTTTCTATTATCTATTTCCCTCAACTTTCTTGAGCCATAACAAAAATTTTAACACACCCAATAAGTATAAAGGTTGCTTACTTTATAAAATTTGAGTAAAATCAAAACAAAATCATTACCATAACAACGCTCGGAGAACCTCAATATGTTAGATCAGGATAAGTACCTATTATACCGATTCCTTGAACTTTTAGTTCTATGGCAACCCCAAGTAGTTTATACAGAAGTCAGCACCATCTTAATAGCAAACTACGTGGAGAGCCGATGAATATAAGTGAATGATCCCCAAAGTAACCTAAGATAATTAAATTAGGTGATCCTTACCAGATCATTTAATCTAAAGGTTGCAGATCATGTAAAAGCACAATATGAAAGATCCATTATGAGTTGGTTCAGTAGGAATCTGGTACTGAACTTGGTAGGGCGGACTACGGTTCGATCCCCCGCAATTTGCAATGGGCTGAATAATGAAGTTATCCGACTTATGTACCAGAACTTCTAGCTAAAAGCGGATCATAGTCACTAACCGGTTACTCCACTATGTGCGCGAAAGGATAAAGGGCTTAATGTGATTTCGCTAGAATGAAAGCGGGTGAAATAAGACAAAAGGAACCAGGATATCTATCACAAGGTATTTAAACTGATTGGCATAAGGTAGGGTTATCTAAGTTGTAACGGTAGTTGTTGATGTCAAGATTAAACTCAAGTCCTCCTAAACAAAAATCCATTGGCAACCTAGTACGAATTGATGTGTGCTTTAAAATTTCATCCGGCTAAAACTTTTAACAAGTTCTATACTGAATTTTGCTTGAGGACAAGCAAAGATTTAAGTATGGGGGAGTTTGATAACACGAAATTATATCGCTTTTTAAGACTTAATTCAATTAAATTATTTTATCATTTACGCTAATTTATCCCATTTCATCAGATATTATGCAGTATTTCTTTTCTATTTACATCAGGTACCCATTTTGAAGCAAAAGTGAAAAAGGGAAGAAAATGAGGTGTAAAAAGCAACAAAAAGGAGAGAAAAGGAACCAAAGGCCAAAGCCCAGCCCAAAGCGCACAAGTCACCAATGCTGTGCCTGTGACGGACGTCACAGGACGCGTGACGAGCGTCACGCGAAGTAGCCTTGTGACGGACGTCACACATGGTGTGACGAACGTCACACCAGTCCTCTATATTTTTGGCGCAAGGAACTCAACTGACCACGTTGAAGCCCACTTCCACGCACGCTTAACCCTCGGAAGCCTACTACCATGCACGCGGAAACCCTTGAAAAGTGGTTACACCAGCAGCTTATAAATAGCAGCTAATTGGGAACTTCCAGATACAAGTTTTTGCACGCTCAGTTTTGCGGAAGCTCTGCCAAATTTACTTTTCACGCCTTTGCCTATTTTTCTTCCTTTCCAGCATCGTCCACTTTATTTATTTTATTTTGCAAGCTTTATTTTCTTTTTCCCTTGCAATTTATTTTTCCCCCGTTCTTAGCTTTTAGATATTTTTCGCGTAGTAGTTTCTACACCGGAAACTACTGTGCAACTTTATACCGGATTTAACCTTACGTTATATTCCAGTTTTATTTCCTTGTTTTATTTTACTGTTTAATTGAAGAATCCAAGAACAAATCCTACCGGCTTGTGGTGGAGTGTTCAAGACCATTGTATTACGCATTCAGGTTCTTTAATCGTTATTTAATTTTTAATGTTTTATTCTATTGTTTATTTACATTGCATGCCTGGAATGAGTCTGTTTATGCATGATATAGATTCTTATTTATTTAGCATGTCTGGCTAATTTGCCCAGGTATCGGTATGTAAAGTAAGCAGAAAGAGGGGTCAAGACTAAGTCGGTCTATTCAAACTTAAAATTAGAATCAATCTTTTTATGGTCTTAACTTACAGGTTTAATAACAAGATTTTTTACAAAAGTAAAAGACATAAAGAAGTTGAAACCAACAGAGCGAGAGTTTGAGGTTTTAACTGGACAGTGTAAGTTAGTCATTAAGTCTATCTCAGGGCGAGAGCAAGTTTTAGAATTAATTAAATTCTGACCTTTTTCAAAAAGTATTTTTAAAGATTGAATGTGAGGACGAGAGTTAAGCATTTAGATTTAATTGTATAACCTAAGTCAACAGAGCGAAAGTTTGAGATAAGGGTGTTTAAAACGGTCAGTATTTTCTTAAAAAGAGTTTCTGCAACTTTATTGTTTTCAAAATATGATTTTTGACTTAATTATAAGTGACAGCTACATTAATCTAAGATCATGGTTTCTTCAACAGAGCGAGAGTTTGAGATAAAACCTTTAACCAATAAAGTTAATCGAAACGATTTATTTTAAAACCGAGAGACCGACAAGGAATTGATTCCCTAGTTTTGACGAACTACATACCGATATCCGTTTTATTGATATTTAATCTAGATATTAGTTTAGTTTTTAGTTTTTCCCCAGACAATCAAACATTTTCACCTTAGATTTACGTAGTAACTTTAGATAACGGTACATCGATTCATAAGTCCCTGTGGGATCGATATCTTTTAAAACTACGCGATAGAACTGTGCACTTGCAGTTTGTATCCCATTCTCGACTCACACAGTCGAGCGATCATCAATCTCTCGACGAAATCACGATATCTCCAAACTTCACTCACTCCGACTCAGACACTCACTCATCGCTCAACCTTGCTCACTCAAACTCAGATGCTCAACAACGTTAACCAAAGAGAGCGTAAATCCACGGTTTCAAAGAGAGACATCAAGCGGAAATCTCACCTTCGGCGACGACGAATCAGGTGAGCTTAAATCTTCCTCCTCCTCCTCCTTTCCAATACTGGTTTTTGATTTGGGATTTAGGGTTCTTTTGTGGGGTTTGGTCCGCCTCCGATTTTTCCTCCCCCTCAATCGTGTCCTTTCTTTCCTATTTATCCTTTGCAGATTAGGGTTTGGGATTTGGTCTATGGAGATCAAAAGGGGTCTCTGCCAAAACACTTTTTGTGCTCAGTATCGGATTGGTCCCTTTGATGTTTGGATTTGGAACAGGTAATCTGAGCTCAAACTTTCTCTTTGAATTTTATCTCTATTCCAATTTGGGAATTTTCTTGAAATTTAACTGCTTTGCTATTTTGCTTTTACTGCAGTGAATTCGGAGTATTGGTTTGATGATGCCGGCTGGAATGCGCTACCCTCACATGGCTTGTGTAGCTCCGAATCCTCTTCTATTTCCAACTAATTCTGCACCCCTCAGCATCAGTTTTAGCTCCTCTTCGGTTACATGTGGCTCGCACAAACCGAGCCACCTCTGTGGCATTGTGAACCGCAATGCTTTTTGGAGTGATTTCAGTGAGAAGCAAAATGGCAACAGTCATCACTCCTGTTGCTGCACTAACACCAGCTCCACCAAATGCTGCAGTTGTTTTCACAGAAAAGCACACGATTGCATCAGAATGGTGCCAAAGTTGCTTCAAGATTGCATCATAAATCGCAAATTTGTTCTGGTTTGGTGTGTTTCTTGCAGGTCACAGGTCGTCATTGGACATGGTTGCTGGTGTGTTGATTGCAGCAAGATTATTAGAACAAACTCTAAGAGACTCCTCCAAAATATTTAGCATCTTGGTCATAGTCAAAATCGTACTCTCACACCAAACTTCCTAACAACATCATCAACAATGTCTTCCAAAGGCCCCGGTATCTTCTCCGACATCGGAATATTATCCAGAGATATCCTTACCAAAGATTACAACTCCGATCAACGGTTCACAATATCCTCCTCCACCAACTCCGGCATCGATTTGCATTCAACGTTATTGAAGAGTAGAGGACTTTCCTCCGGTGATGTTGCTGCTCAAATTAACCACAAAAAGAATACTCTTCTTTTCAAAGTTGATACCGAATCAAGTGTGTTGACAACATTTACTCTCACAGATTTTGTGTCTTCTGCGAAAGTCGTTGCTTCTATTCGATTACCTGATTACAAATCCGTAAAGATTGAGGTTCAATATCTTCATGATCATGCTGGTTTTACTACTTCTGTTGTTTTAAATTGCAACCCTGCTATTGATTTTTTCTGCGATAATTGGTACTCCTGGGATTGCATTTGGCGCGGAAACTAGCCACTCCACAAGTGTTGGGAAGCTTACAAAGTATAATGCTGGATTGTGTTTGAAGATGCCGAGTTCGCATGCTTCCACCCAATTTTCCGGAAGATTCAAAGACGGTGCTGATTGCTCAGTTAAGGATGCTTCGCAAGGTTTTGCCCATTGACTCTTCCCGGTACTTTCATTATAATAGTAAAATGCACCACTCCCCGGATCTTTTGCTTCCACCTTCATGACAAACCATCCTGGAGGTAAGTTTTCATTTCCCCTAAGTTCAGCTGAAGTACCTTTAATATCTTTGGTATGTATATCATCTTTAAGAACACCCCGAGCTCTTAACTTCTGCTTGAGGAACTCGGGCAATTCTTTACCTGCAGATGTCTGCTCTGAATATCTATCAAATTTAGATTCGGGCAGACTGAATGCACTGTTGTCAGGATCAGTGTTAAGCTTGGGAATATCATTATAGGCACCTCCACCAGGTACACAATATCCATTGCCTATTTTTGTCTTGACTTGTGGAAGTGCAGGTTTTCCACGCTTAAGAGCGATTTCAGACCTATGCTCAGTGGCCATATTCAAGAGATGTTCCTTCAAAGCATTGGGGTGATGACGGGCAGAGAATATGTCAAAATTATCCTTGGAAGGTGATGTGGTAGTTGTCACCTCTCTCTGGGTCCTTATGATATTTTGAGTTGCAAGTTCTTGTTCGCGCAAAACGGCATCCTGAGCGGCAGCATCAATGTTAAATGGTAGCAGAGACTTAGAGCATTGAGTAGCATTAACAAGGGTTTGAGAAGAGAGGGTTCCTTGTTGATCTTGGGAATTCTCCATAATTTAATCACATCAATCAAAATCGAGTGTTCATGAGTGATTCCAAGTGTAGAAACGAGGATTGAGGATTGTGCTGCCAATGAGATTAGTAACTCTGAATTTGGTAGGCGGCAAAGTTGCTAGATTTAGGATTATTTGTGTTAGCTTTTTGTGTGTTGTATTGTCATGAAGGTTCTATTTTGTGAATTTGAAAATTGGATGTAACAAATGATAATCCGTTGTAATTTCGAGGATTGCCCAAGGTTGTAGCAGCTTTGAAATGTGAATGTGTTGGTTTGAATTTTGCATTCCGTTTCAAACATTGTAATCAAAGGTCCGTGGAATGACGCAATGACTTTGGTTTGAATGAGTCATGGTTTGTAATTAGGATGCTTTTACTTGGTGAAATATGGTTTACTGTTGTAAAAATGGACGTGCATTTGGGAGAAACATGTATGTATGAATATGGTTTTGGAAATGCTTGAAAGCTAAATATTATTGAATGTTATGAAATGTGTGTATGTGCTATTTTGATTTGAGATGAACTATGGATGGAAGATGGATCATGTTTGGTTATAAAAATGGATATGGATTTTAGAAATAACCTGAGACTAATCACAATGTCAATTAAAAATCAAAAAAAACCAAATAAAACCAATTAAAATCAAATTAATCTATAATTTGTTAAAATTACTTTGATATCAACTCTAACATTTATTTGAAAATTAAAATCAATTAGAGTTTGAATCATTAGTAAAACACAATTAAGATTAACTTGAAATTTGGAATTAGATTTACTTTGAAATTAAATTAAAATTGAAAATTAAAATCAAATAACTAAAATCCAATTTGTAATCACAAAGCATCATGATCAAAAAGCTAAATAATAACCAATGTTTATCACAAAATATGGATTTGGGAATGGACGGTTGCCTTTGGTCATGAATGTATGCAAGTGAACTTTAGGCCAAGTGCCAAATAAAAATGAAAAAAATGGAAAAAATTCAGGACCAAAATCGGGGTATGACAGAGTCCCAAAGATTAAATTATATAAGAAAACATCAAAAAAGGTTGCGTGTTTCTAAATATGGCAATTTGAATGATGGAGAACAGAATGCCAACACTCAAGGTTCCAACAAAGGTAAAAGAGTCGTTTTACCGTTGACTTATGTTGGAAGTCGAAGGTTCATGGAACAACTTTATTTTGATGGCATGGGTATTTGTAGTCACTTTGGTTTTCCGGATCTTTTTATCACATTTACTTGCAATCCTAACTGGCCTGAAATTCGGAGATTGGTTGCCAAAAATAACTTGAATTCTCAAGATCGTCCGGATATCATTTCTAGAGTCTTCAAGATTAAGTTTGATGAGTTGTTGTGTGATCTAACAAAAAAGCATGTGTTAGGGAGAGTTGTTGCATGTAAGTTTTAATTCTAATTATTTTATCTAATGATATACGTATTATCCGAATATTTAATTATAAACTCATTTTATTGCAGATATATACACAATTGAATTTCAAAAGCGGGGTTTACCACATTCCCATATCCTTCTATTCTTGCATCCCTCCAGCAAGTATCCAACTCCAAATGATATAGACAAGATCATTTCAGCAGAGATACCAACAGAACAAGATGATAAGCCACTATATGATTTGGTAAAGACACATATGATCCATGGTCCATGTGTTATAGCAAACAGGTCTTCACCCTGCATGAAAGATGGAAAGTGCTCAAAATACTTTCCCAAAAAGTTTCAGCCCCAGACCATTGTTGATCAAGATGGATATCCTATGTACCGAAGAAGAGAAACCGGTAATACGGTTATGAAAAAACAAGTTCAACTTGATAACAGGTAGGTAGTTCCTTATAATCCATATTTGTTGAAAAAATATCAAGCACACGTCAATATGGAGTGGTGTAATCAGAGTACTTCTATTAAGTACTTATTCAAGTATATTAACAAAGGTTATGATAGAATTACTATTGCGGTTGTCCAAACTGAATCTGATGGAACTTCGGTCATAAGAAATGTTGATGAAATCAAGCAATATCTTGATTGTAGATATGTCTCACCAAGTGAAGCGTGTTGGAGGCTTTTTTCATTTCCTATTCATGGTAGGTCACCAGCAGTTGAGAGGTTGTACTTCCATCTTGAGGGAGATAATTCTGTTTACTATACTGATTATGAATTGATTGATGAGGTGCTTGACAAACCAAGTGTGAAAGAATCAATGTTTACGGCGTGGATGGAAGCAAACAAAATATACTTTGAGGCACAAAATTTAACTTACTCTCAATTTCTGACGAAGTTTGTATATGATAGAAGATATAGACGGTGGAGACCACGAAAAAGGGGTCATACTATTGGCCGCCTAATTTGGGTTCCTTCAAGTACCGGTGAGTTGTATTATTTGAGAATGATGCTGACAGTTGTCAAGGGCCCTACTTGCTATGAAGATATAAAATTCGTTGATGGAAAGGTTCAGGATAGCTTTAGGGATGCATGCTTCCATATGGGATTTCTTAACGATGACAGTGAATATGTTGCAGCGATAAATGAAGCAAAAGATTGGGGTTCTGGACATTTTTTTAGAAAGTTATTTGTTACGATGTTGCTATCCGGTACAGTGAATAGGCCACGTCATGTTTGGGAACAAACCTGGAGGACTTTATCTGACGGTATTTTATATCAACAGAGACAGAATACTAATAGAAGAGGTAAATTTCCATTATTTGTTTTTCCTTTGAAGAAATAGTTTTGGTCTACACTATATGCAATAGTCTGAATATTTATTTAACTTATTTTATTTTATAGAGAATGTCTTTACTAATTATCAAAATATTTTATATCTTTCATATATGAATTTGTGTTGACCCATATGTTTTATATTAATTAATTAGCTCTGCGCATCATAAAACTAAGTGTAAACAGAATTTGATTAATATTACATCATACATTATATGTTAACTATTAAGTAACTAATGGCAGACATGATTAAGATACATACAATACCTATTTGTTAAATATTCCCTAACAATTCATATATATCCTACATTTTGTAAGTATGTTGTTCCTTACTGGAACATTATATGCATTCATATTCCTAACTAATTAAAATACAATTTTGTGTTGAATTTGATCTTCAAATTTTAGAATAATGTTTCTAAGCTGAATCTAACTACTTATCTAATGCTATCCGTTGAAATTTTTGTAATAATATTAGATATACACTTTCAGGTTGTATATGTATTTTATGATATATATTCAAATTGTTACTATATAACTGCTTATAAAATGTTGACAGAATTGCAACTATCAGACACTGAGTTAAAGAATTTGACACTCATTGAGATTGAAAATATGATGCAATCAAATAGAAGAAGTTTACATGAATTTACATGTATGCCATATCCGGATAGCTATGTCACAAAGCATGTTGGCAACCGGCTGATTTACGACGAACTTGATTACAATGCTGAGAAAGAGCAAAAGAATTTCGAAGAGCTTTTTCATGCACTTACAGGTGACATATTTTATTTTTATTATGAATTTAAAAATCTCTTATATTTTTTCTACTTATAATTATAACTTGATAATTTAAAGATGAACAACTTGCAATATATCATACCATCATGGATGCTGTCAACAAAAAAAGAGGAGGTGTGTTTTTTTTACATGGTTACGGAGGAACCGGCAAAACTTTCATGTGGAGAACACTATCAAGTGCCCTTCGTTCACAGAAAAAAATTGTTCTTACTGTTGCTTCAAGTGGGATAGCATCATTATTATTTCCAGGTGGAAGAACCGCACATTCAAAGTTCAAAATACCCGTGCCAACACTTGACAACTCAACTTGCAATATCGACAAAGACACTGATCATTCACAACTACTTGAAGCCACCGATGTCATAATATGGGATGAAGCACCTATGTCTCATAGGCGCTGCTTTGAGGCATTGGATAAAACCCTAAAAGATGTCATGAGCAAAAAGGGTTTCCAAAATGCAATTTTTGGTGGAAAGGTTGTTGTTTTCGGAGGAGATTTCCGACAGATTCTTCCAGTTGTTCCTAGAGCAAGTCGTTTTGATATTGTCCATGCATCTATTAGCTCATCCTATGTTTGGGAATATTGTCAGGTTCTAAAGCTCACAAAGAATATGAGACTTCGACATGGAAGGGATAATACAAGTTCTGATGAACTAGCAAAATTCTCAAAATGGATATTGCAAGTTGGTGATGGTAAGATTTCTGAACCAAATGATGGATTGGTTGATATAGAAATTCCAAAAGAATTATTAATTTCAAATTTTGAAGATCCAATAAGGGCTATCGTTGATTACCGATATCCGAATTTGTTGGAAAAATTTCAAGATGTTACGTTCTTACAAGGAAAAGCCATTCTTGCCTCAACCATTGAAGTTGTGGATAGAGTCAATCATTACATATTTGATCTGATACCAGGTAAATGTTAGTTAGCTTTTATCTTTTCTAAACATAAAACAATACACTATAGCAATTATTTTTAATAATGTTTTATGTTTTGTTTTATGAACGGATATTTCAGGGGAAGAGAAAGAGTATTTGAGTTTCGATTCAATTGATAGAACAGACACAACTTATAATGAATCTTATGAAGTTTTAACTCCTGAATTTCTTAGTAAATTAAGAACATCAGGAATTCTAAATCATAAGATCAAATTGAAGATCGGTACACCTATTATGCTAATGAGAAATTTGGACCAGGTTGATGGACTGTGCAATGGAACAAGATTAATTGTTACAAGGTTAGCAAATCATGTCATAGAGGCAAAGATCATGTCTGGAAAGAACATAGGTAACATTTTTTACATTCCAAGAATGTCTATGTCACCGTCTGATTCACCTTGGCCATTTAAGTTGATTCGGAGACAATTTCCAATAATTGTCTCCTATGCAATGACAATTAATAAATCCCAAGGTCAATCACTTGATAGTGTTGGATTGTACTTGCCTACTCCAGTATTTAGTCATGGTCAGTTGTATGTTGCTATTTCACGAGTTAAGAGCAAAAGTGGGCTAAAAATCCTAATCCATGACAAGGACAATTCACTGTGTTCGACTACTACAAATGTTGTGTACAAGGAGGTCTTCGAAGCACTTGGTTAACCGGTAAGCTTTTTATCTTATTATATTTTGACAACAATTTAATTACTTTCTACTTTATTCAATAACTTTTTTGCTTACCTCGACTATATGAAATTAAATAAATTATCATGCTTACTGTATATGAGTCAAATGGTTCTTTTGTATGAACATCCTTCTAATGCTTTATGCTACTAATGTTATTTTACTTTTCATCTTATGAGACATTCACTTAAACTCATGAATTGTATTTGTTTGTCATGCAGGCATGCTAGCCATCATGTGGTCACACACAATTCAATTGAATGAGACTACTTGATCCTCATTCGGCCAAAGACACAGTTGTTTGTTAACTTTTGATAGCAATTTTTTTACTTTGAATAATTGGACTATGGTTGAAATTTCTATTGTTTTTTTTATTTAAGAATGTTTCAAATTTCAATTTATTTTAGTTTTAAATTCATTTTAGTTTTAAGATCCATAATACTTTTCGAACTAAAGTTTACTATGCTATTTGTCCAGAATAGCTATATAAATCTGCCCTTTTATTTTATCCAACATTTTCACACAAATGTTTCTCACATATTAAATGATTCATTAATTTGACAACAAAAAAATGTTCGCTCGCATATTTTATAAAAAAAATTGTTTATGCAATATATTTTTAATTATATAAATATTAATGAACTTAATAAATATATATAAATTTGAAAAGTAATAGTGACAATCATATAATATAAATCCCGACGGAACCCGTGCGATAGCACGGGTATCCCACTAGTTACTTAGTAAAGTTTGAGCTTTCAAAAAGAATGGTAGCGTGGTAAGTAGTTTTTTTTAAAGGTAATGTTACCTAACTAAAGAAAGTAATTTTATATTGGAAATTGTGTAATGATTTTAATAAAGATATAAAATTAATTTTATAATTAGTTTTTTCAATATAAATTTTATAAATAGATGTCTTATCTTGTGCCCCTAGAGCACAAATTAGCATTACCTTTTTTTTAATTTCCAATTCATCTTAGTCAAGAATAAAAGTTAATTAATATTACCTAGAAAATATAAAAAGACTTTTATTTGCGGACAAAGTTTTTTAATAAAAAAACTCTTATTTTATGAGAGGGAGCATGTATTATAGCACCCACCCTAATGCGTATGATATATTTCATAAATATATTATTAATATTTTGATGATAATATATTTATTAATTTTACTTAATTTAACTTAATTTTTTATTATTTATTATATTTTAAATATACGGATCACATCGTTATAAATAATAAATATATAAAATAATTAAATAATCATCTATCTAGGTGTTTGTACGGATAGTACAATGTCATTATAAATAATAAATAAATGTATAATAATAATTAAAAAACATATATAAAAGATATATTTATTAAGGAGTATAGATCAGTTCAAAAATATATATTTTAGAAATAATTAAATAATCATTTATCCGTACATTCGCACTAATCGAGCAATGTCATTATAATTAATAAATAAATATATAGTGATGCTTATATATATAAAATTTGCAATTGTATCAGAATATTAGATTATTAACAACAAAAATTGTTAAATTAATATACAATTATAAATGTGAGACTAAATATTAAAAGTCAGATTGTAAAAATTCTAAATGCTTAACTTTTAGATTTGTAACTAAAAAAAATTATAATTGAGTCATTTATAATCAATTAATAAAAAAAAATATCACATTAGTATATTCATTAGATAGTTATGGGGAGTTATGCAAAAATGATTTTTTTTTTAATTTCTTCTCTATTATAAATTATTTATATAAAAGTTATTATTTTATGTAATCGATGTACTATTTTGCTGTAAATAAAAACATAAGAAATTTGTAAGAGTATTTGATTGAAACCCAACCGAAAAGTACTTATAAGCCAAGGCAAAAGTCTATTGCAAGCGATACCATGAGGCAGACCAAGAAGTGTAACTTGTCTTTGATTGAAACTCAAAATAGATTACTACCTTTACATCTATACCAATCAATATCTTTCAATAACTCTATCAAACAACTCTTCTCCTTCAACAAATCATCTTCAACCTTAACATTAACATCACTTAAAGAAAATGAAGTGCTACTCTTCGGACCACCGTGACAATTGCCGGGACGCTCTCTTTCCCACTCGAACCACCTTCAAATCACATTTCCACCACTCCTCATGTCGGTGACCACCCTTCGAACCACCGTGTGGCGCCATTACTTGCTTCATATTCACAACCATATCCTATTTCTCTTCCGCGAGTAAAAAAAATTATTGACACAAGTGTTTTTGAGATACTCAATTATTACAAAAAAAAATATAAAATCATGTATATTTGTATTTATTAGGAGATGTAATTATTCCAATCAGTTGTGTGAATATATTTGTGTTTAATTAAATGAGTCATAATCATGATTATGGGTACGAAATTACATCCAAGGGCATGGAAAATTCAATTAGATTAGTTTTAATTAGGATAAATAAATAAAAATGGTAGGTACTAATTTTCTTCTTATTATTATAATAGATTGATTATTGATCATCAATAATTAGATTAATTACTCTGTATAATTTATTACCAATCTGGTTGCATTACTTTATAGCTAACTAAAATAAAGACTAACTTATAAAATCTTTTTACACTAGTCAATTAAATCCAATAAAATTCTTGTATAATATTTTTAAAAATTGTATTATGCCCCCTGTCTCAATAAATATTTTTTTACTTTTTCAATATAACATTAATCAATTTTTATCAACTTTATCTTTAATAATTATTGTTTTCATTATTTTCAAGAAATAAATCACACTATACACTCATAAAATGTATAGTACCGAATAGTAATTAAGGGTATTTTTATAAAAATTGTTACATTATCTATCCGATCATAACCTTCCCCTTTTCCCATTTAGTTCAGCTTCATCTAAGTATGTAATGTAGTTACAAATGCAAGATTCTAAGTATGTAATGTAGTTACAAATGCAAGATTTTGGGCGTTCGGACAATGACAACAAACCAATCACTAATTATGAGTGATTTGTGCTAGTTATTATGTTGGAAATCTCAAATGCAGTTGAATAACATGGTAAACCGATGTATTGCATAGCAATAGAACTGTGCTACGAAGACTGTAGAGCAAATGGGCATGGAGAAGAGAACAAAAAAGCTGTATAATGAAGTTCAACCTTGCTAAGCAATTAAATATCATTCAATAACAATACAAGATAGAAGAAATACTCAGAATCTTATCAAACAAAATTTTAGAAAAAGGAAAACTCCTGTCTCAGCTATTACAGTAACCAAAATATCAAGCCCAACTTCAAATACGCCAAATTTAAGAACCTTAAACTACAACACACATTTAGAAGACCCGGTAAGATTTGCCCATGGAGCTCTTCAAATACAAGCACCTAACCTGAAACCAACAATACATTAGACGGACGGACCAGATTAAATATTAAAGCAAAGAACCAAACGAAAAACATTCATAGCGGCGCAACTGAAAAACATGCATTGTGAATATTGAAACCATATGCTGATGGATATTGAGAGCCAATTGTTTATCATCATATGTCAAAAGACTTACTTAATTACTTTATAGTTAAGGAATAAAATGATGCAACAAGTCAAGATAACCAGCATGAAAAAGAAGATAACAGATCAATGACTATACACAATGTTGAGTGGAATACTTACATTTTGCCAATTCTTCTTCAATAAGGACACGAGGAAGTTAACACTCAGTTGTACATTTTGGAAGATTTGTTTTTCATCCATACTGACATTTCCAACAGCTACTCCCATGCAAAGCACTTTCTTAAGCTGGAACTTGACCATAGCCTTAGTCTCATTAACCTTGGCTTCAAGAGATTCTTGGTGGGAAACAAGTGTAGGAAACTTTCCTGTAAAGCAATATATCAAAATCAGCCAATGCAACAATTGAAATTCAAAAGGAACAGATCATGGCAGTTATTTGAAAAAGACACAGGGGTATGAACCAAATACAGTAAAAGCAATTTTAAAAAAATATCTATACATATAGTACTCAGCACATGAAAGATAAACAAAAAAATAAGTGGTCAATATATATCAAATGACAACAATGCAGAACGGATAATAATAAAAAGGTATCAAATCACAATTTTCTTGCAATATACAAAATGCTAACAATCCAAAACCTAAAAATTATAAAAGACGTGCCTGCCTTGTTGAGACCAGGACCCAACAAACGGGGAATCTGCTTGATAACAGCTTCAGAAGCTAAAAAAGCATGGTGCTTCTTTGCCAACTTCTTCACCAGTTTCTTATTTTTGTTCAGCTTCTTCAAAGCTTCGACATCCATCCAGTCCAGTCCAATTTTCTCAGCCTTCAATGTGCAGATTAGAGAATAAAACGTTAAAGCAAGAAGCTTAGCAACACTAACAACAAATATTCAAAAAAAAACTCCATGCACAACTATCAAAACTAAATGAATGTCCAACTAAATGAATGTCATTACACTGTTAAGTTGCAACTACTAGCAGATGGGAGCTGAATGGAACATGATGGAATAAAACGGAGCAGAATAAACAGAGATTCCATTTCGTTGTTTGTGTACTTTTTGTAATTTGATGAAATGGAACATAACAAATTAGTTAACTTGCAACTAAATGAATGTCATTACACTGTTAAGTTGCAATTACTAGCAGATGGGAGCCGAATGGAGCATGATGGAATAAAATGGAGCAGAATAAACAGAGATACCATTTCATTGTTTGTGTACTTTTTGTAATTTGACAAAATGGAACATAACAAATTAGTTCATTCCATTGATACATCCCAAATTGGAGGAATGAAAATTGAAGAATTTAATAGAATAGGATGGAATGGATTCCACCATGTTTCATTCTACTCCAACCATTATTGGAGATCCAAACAACAGAATCTAATTATATACACATTCAACCAATACAACCATACCCTAAATCACAAAAGGCAAAAAGATTGTGCTATTTCAAGCTATTTGCAAAAAATTAGTCACTAGAACACAAATAAATGGTTACAATTAGAGACTCTTATTACACTATATCACTAAATATTTAACCTAGTATTGATACAACAGAACAATTAGATTAACATATCAAATTGTTACCTCCTCAACATGTTGGGCATCACCAAGCATGCAAATTCTCATCTTGGGTCTAGGGATGTGAGGCAATTTGACAGAACCACTGAAACGCTTATCCTTTTGAGGATCGTAGTTCTTAAGTCCAATCTGGAGTTCAATAGTCTCCACAAATTTCCGGTTTTTCTCCTTGGAATCAGCCATGATTCCGGTAATAGCTTCCCTCACAGCATCACTCTGAAGCTTACTGCACAATCAATCAACATCAAAATATTCAACACACTTTTGTTTCAGTTGAATAATTTCATAACATAATTAAATCATTAAAAAAGAAAACCTAAACATATCTATCAATAAAAAAATAAAAAATAACAAATTGTTTGTTTATCGATTTAGTCTTCAAGTTACCATTTTTTGTATACATTGAATAATTCTCATTAAATCAAGATAAAAATCGTATAAAATGCATAAAAACGTTAAAAATGTGAACATGGAGAGTAAAGTGAAGAGAAAGAAATACCTCATCTTCGATACCAGAGACTTGGCAACGATAAATCTTATACCTGTGAAGGAAATTAGTATAGAAAAATGTGTTACTACAACAAAAGATTGAAGCAATAATGAAAAAAAAAAACAAAGAAGAATCAGAAGAAGGAGAGAAGAACGAAGGTTACCGGCAAAGAGAGGAAGAGTGAAAAGAGATGGAGCGGCGCACGAAGGAGAAGATATTAGGTTTTCTGTTTTTATGTTTTTTAATTGGGTTGGGTGACTGGGTAAGGAGTAATGGGCCGGTCCATAAGTAACAAATTCAAAAAAAAAAATTACTTCATAGTTCATACCCTCAATAAACCCCTACCCTCTAAAATGATGTTATGTCTAAGATATCATTTATTTTATCCAAAAATTAACTTTTTTTTTCTTCAAAAAATCACATACCCCTTCTACTAAAAATAAGTTCAAACAAATTTACATAAATTTGAAAAAATGGAAATATTTAATTTAAATGTTTAAATTTATTTTAAAAACAAATATTTTGATCTCAATATTCAAATCGAATTTTTTTAATTTATAACATTTAGATAGTTATTTGTACACGCCTATCAAATAATTGTAAGAATCAATTTTAATATTCAAATAAGATATTTTTATTTTAAAAAATATATATTTAAATATTCAAACGGAACTTCTCATTATTCAATACTTTGATTTTTATAATAAACAAAATTTATCAACTTATTTTCATATGATATGCACCATCCGTGAATAAATTTTTATTTGAGGGTTTGACTAAAGTCTAACATCAAAAATTTGATATAAAAGAGACTATTTTGATATGTGTTACAAAGGTGGGTATATAAAATATAATAGTTCGTTACAAGAATAAATTTATAATAAAGATGGGTAAAAAGAGTGAAAAGTTTAATTATCTATACTACTAAAAAATGGGTTCTTTGTTTAAACTTAGAAGGAATTTGTTTAAAGATGGCAATGGATAATCAGTGCGTGGATCTCACAATCATGAGTTAGCTCATATATTTGTTGGTTATTCCTTCATGAGATCCTTAAATGACAAAGAGTCGAGACACGTTCATAAGTTGACAAAGTACAACTTTGCACCACGGGTGTGGAATTCTTTGCAAGACTGAAACAATGACCATCAGACAGTTATCGCCCATATTTACAAGATTCTAAAGACTATTAGGTTATGATTGAAAAGTCTTATAAATAAAATAAAACACCTGATAAAGTTTATAGAAGTTGAAAAATACGCATTTTAGAGTAAAAAGTGTGAAGAATTTAAAGTCGTAAGTAACTTATTTTTCAAAAGTATGCACAACATGTTATAGTGGTAAATTAAGAATATACAAGCATCATTTGAGAAAAGGTTACAATGTTCACCCCTTTCTAGTGTCACTAGTTTGACTCAGTCATGACGACCTACCATGAAATTCATATGCATTCTAATTTTTTTTTTTTTTCATCGTGTTTTTAACCATTATTTGTGTTTGAGTATTGTTATGATATATATATATATATATATATATATATATATATATATATATATATATATATATATATATATATATATATATATATATATATATATATATATATATATATATATATATATATATATATTACCTTGGCTTTGGCCAATTATTCAGCCTTTTCAATCAGCTGGCATCATCCCATGGGTCCATCATTTCTCTCTCTCCACTTAAACCAATTTAACCAAATTTTCATTTCCCTCTCTCACATTTCAAACCAAAAACTCCTATCTCATTTCTCATATGATAGTTTAAGAGTGTGGAAGAAATTCAATTATTCTCACTGTTTTTAACTTCTTTCCATTTTCTATAAGGTAATACCTTTTTTCAACCTGTTTTTTTTCTCGTCTCCACCTTTGATGTTTTCACTGTTTTCATCTTTATCATCTCCATTGTCTATTTCTATTTTATTTTCTCTAAAATTTATTCATACTTTTCTGCTTCAATGTGTTTTTCTGAAACATTAATGGATTCTTTTCTACCATAATTATCCTGCTTTGATAGTTCAAGATTAATGGTTTTTTCACTACTTTTCGTTTATGTTTTCAACTATTAATTTAATTGTTTATGGTGTGTGAAACTTATTTTCATTTTTTAGTTTCCTTTCACTTTTGATTTTTGAATTATTCAAAACATATTTTCTCCATTTTCTATTTCATTGGAGTTTCCAAACCATTTGTATATGTCATGTTATTTTATGCTTCAAGTATTTACATCTTTGTGTATTTAATGCTTCAAAATCACAACATGGTCCTCTTCATAAAATGCATGTTATACACTTTATCTCCTATTTTTTGCTTAAACATTTATTTTTTAGAGTCTTCCATTCTTTTGTATTCTTAGTTGGTTTTACATTTTTTTCTCATTTTTTCAACTTTAAATGTTAGTTATTTTTCAGGTTTAAACCTCCACACTTTTCTGTATGTTTTTCTAGTTCACATATACTGACTATTTTCTGTTTAAATGTTGTGGGTTTTTTTTGTTTAAAAATCTACATTTTTCTGTATGTTTTACTGGTTTAAATGTGTTGGTTTTATTTTTTTTCAATGTCATGTTTTTCTGGTTTAAAGACCTACATATTTATGTATGCATATGTCATATCTTGCTACAATTAAAATACCATTCAATTGTGTGTTTTTTGAACTTTTCTCTTTGATGACATTTCTAGAATTTGGAAAAAAGGAGAAATGTTTTTAGTCTAATCTTTTTTCATTCATTTTTTTATGATTTTGTGATAAGGTGGTGAGAAAAATGCATTCTATAAACCCACAATCTTGTTCTTTTCTCTGTTTTTTCTTCCTCGTCATTTATTTTAGCTTCAATCTAAATTCTTTTGTTCTTTTATTTATTTATTTTAGCATATAAGTTTTCTTTTTGTTGTCAAGGCACAACCATGAAGGTTGAGGTTCATATCAGTAATCAGTTTGATTTCCTCTATGAGTTTCCTTAGGTACAATTTCCTTCTTCTTATTTCTCCAACAAATATATTTCAGTGCATTTTGAGTTGTATTTGTGGTTTGCTTTTCCTTTTTTTGTATCACGTTTCTTGATAAATGGAGAGTTTTTTAAAAAGGTTCACCCTCAAAACAATTTTCTTCAAATATCTCTTCCAAATGTTTAGCATGAAACAAATATGTATGTCAGTAACATGTTATGATACTTTAATGTTTAGCATGAAACAAACTATTAGAACCATTTTGGATTGTTGAGTTCATTACTTACTTGTTTAGGTGTGTATACGTGATAGGAAGACAAAACTAAATACACTGTGTAGACATTTAAACCATGTGTCATTTATCATGCTAGGAAGAAGCTTATGGTTATATGAAAAAGACACAAACCTATATTAGATTAGGTGTGATGAATATGTTTCAATTAGAAGTTGATAAATTCAACTTATACTTGATGTGTGTGACATGTTCAGTTTAGAAGCAATGGGATTTGACATAATCAAATTTGTAAAACAGTGCCTTACCTCTTGTATCAATTTTGGTATAGTAGTTTCACTTAATTGTTGTATTGTTCATGTTTTATATTTTTTTTTTATCCATACTAGCCAGCTAAGTACACATCCCATGCCCTTAGATTTCAAAAAGTAGTTATCAACATCAGTTGGTGAGGTTCTGTGTACAGTAGCAACGGACTTGTCCTCAATCTACTCAATTTTTCAAGCCCAGTTATTACACATTGTTGCCTTGCCTTGGTAATTGTTGTTGTTTACTATACCAGTTTAGTTGAACTTAAACTTATGATTAACCATGGTACTTTGGATTAGTTGGACACACTTTTTTTCTTAAAAATGTCAAACTTTCTTAAATTATATGTTTTTTCCTAAGAAATTCATAAAGATTAACATGACCTTTATTATAGCATCAAACATATGACTAAGGTGATATGTTTTGAATCTCTCTTATTTCATTTTACCTTGTCATATGATAAATAGTATATTTTGTGTCTTAAATTGTGTGACGCAAAGTTATAATTTCAAATAATGGCAATCTCACTGAAAAATAATTTTTTTTCATGTCTTCTTTATCTTCACGGGGGAAGTGCGCATAGACTTCTTGATGTAAGTGTTTATGTAGTTGAAGTAAAACCAATATCAAAGACTCAATTTCTTGAGATTGAACTGAAAAAAAGAACCTAATTAAATATATGAAGTTCAACTTAACAGGTCAGAGGAACACATTATGCATGTCTTAAAAGTAAAAAACAAATAAGCTTTTAGTTAGTTTATGTTATTCATTAGGAGGTTTGGAGCCCCTTCTTTTCAAATTGTCTAAATTGCTAAAACGACAATTAAAATATTATGCATTTTTGTTACTGATTATTAGTCATGTTTTAGTTTTCAATATTCAAATAAGATGTTTTTATTTAGAAAATTTTTATTTGAATATTCATATTGAACTTCTCATTATTTAATACTTTAGTTTTTATATTCAAAATAAAATTTTACTAACTTATTTCATATGATATACATCATTCGAGAATAAACTTTTATGTGAGGATTTGACTAAAGTATAACATCAGATAAAAAGTTTGATACAAAAGAAACACTTTTGAAATGTGTTACAAAGGCGGGTATATAAAATAAAATGGTTCATTACAAGAATATATGTATAATAAAGATGGGTAAAAAAGAGTTGAAAGTTTAATTATCTATACTACTTATAAATCCCAAAAATGGATAAAATTTCACTTATGAAAAATAGTATTTATCGAATTACGGATACACTTATTCATGAAATAATACATATTTTGTCAAGAAAATGATACTTCTAATGATGTATGGTTAAATATTGCAGAAATATATCAAAGGAAGGAAAAAGCAAAGCAAAAAGCATGTCCTATTTAGCCACGTGAGATCTGGATTGCTTCATGAAACCAAGACAGAAGTAAAACATCCAGATTCGCTAGCAACGACAAAACAGCGAAGGCCCGATTCGCTAATCAAGCTCTGGTTCGCTTAGCGAAACCAAGTCAAGAGAAAAACACCCCAGTTCGCTAGCAGCGAGGTGTAGTAAAGAGGTAGCGAAAGCTTGATTCGCTAAGCGAGCTTTGGTCCGTTTAGCGAAACCAAGTCAGTAGCAAAACATCCTAGTTCGCTAGCAACGAAGAGCATCGAAGGAAGTTCGCTTAGCGAAGTTTGACGACTCCTGGAAGGCGGTTTGACAACTCAAAACTTAATGGAGAAGAAAGGAAGTTTGCTTAGCGAAGTTTGGTGGTTCTTGAAGGCGGTTTGACAACTCAAAACTTAGTCGAGAAGAAATTATAGTTCTCTAAGCGAAACTTAATCTCGCTAAGCAAACTCAGGCGGCTAGAACCATTATAAAAAGGGACCAAGAGCAATGCAGACGGGATATCTAGTTTTAATTGATAACAATTTGTAATTAGATTGTTTAATCGGTTGAGACATCATTGATTCAACAAACTGATTGGATTCTTGAAGCTTTTATGTAGACATACATGTTGTTTTAAAAAGTATGTGGGAATATGAATGAACACATGATTATGCCAAAATTAATCGGTATAGTGCATACGTAAACGGTAGAGGACATCCAATCCCTGGAAGATAATGTGTCATATTACAATCCCGCTTATTTTATTCTGTATATCTTACGTTTCTCTATTACTTTTTATTGAAACTTTAAAACTATCCGAAAAACTTGAACTTAAACTATATCAGTAATCGTAAATGTTGGTAATATCGCTCCAGTCTCTGTGGATATGATAACAAAATACTTCTTTTGATTTACTCAACATCAAAATGGAGCCGTTGTCGGGGACTGGCGTATAGATATTACGAGCATAACGAGTATTGTTATCTTTTAAGTTTGTATATCTGTTCAAGATACTATATATATTTACACTTATACTTTATCTCAGTTTCTCCTAACATTTGTTGGTTAGAATTGCAACGCTTTGTGTATGCGAGGTACAAACTCAAGGGAATTAATACCTTTTGATCTCAAGATTAAAAGAACAACACGGAAGAATAAAAAACGTACAAAGAAGCATAAGCAAGTAACCAAACAAAAAGAATATATTTCTGTTTTATCAATAACTCTTATCACAGAAACCATGGCAGATGAGACTATTAATGGTCCTTGTGCAAGCAGTCCAAGGAGATTGGCCCACCAACAATCCAGCCACCAGACGAACTGAAATGAAAATAGGGTTGCTACAGATTATTTATGCTAACCCTTTTACAGGTTTGGATCATGAAGATCCATACACCCATCTCACAAAGTTATATGAACTAGTCGGTATGTTAGGTGCACCTGAAGTAGAAGAGGAAGCTGATTTCATGAGATTGTTTCTGCACTCCTTGATCGGCAAAGCAAAGGATTGGTATCTTGACCAACCTATTGAAACCATGACCAACTGGAATGTATTGGAAGAGAATTTTCTTAACAGATTCTTCCTTTATAACCGATTCATGGATGCTAAAATAGATATTGCCGCATTTGCTCAATCCGCAAATGAAACTTTATGTGAAGCCTGGGAACGTTATAAATCCATGCTACGGAAATGTCCAAATCATGGTTTTGACAACCTAACACAAATCTACATCTTTCGCAACAGATTGCAGACACAACCAAAATCCTTACTTGACGCAACAGTCGATGGATCATTATTAGTAAAAAATGCAGAAGAAGTAGTTCAATTATCAACCGAATGACTCTCACTAATCATCAAGTCCAGTACAATCGAGGAACCGCACAAAAGAAGCCTGAAATGTTGAAGTTAGGTATGAACGACGCAATACTAGCACAAAATAAACTGCTCACTCAAACTATAGAACAATTAACAAAACGGTTGTCCAAATTACCACAACAACTTAAGGAAATGCACGGTTCGGCAGGTGCACCACAACAAATAGCTTTTTGCAAGTTATGTACAGGAGACCATCAAACCGGTTTTTGCCCTCCAATCAATGAAGAGGTCAATTATATGTGGAATCAACAAAGACAAGCACCATATCAGGGCAATCCAAATTATCGACGTGGAAACAATTCATGCAACAAGCAGGCCAAATCAGTATCAAAACTACCAACACCAGTAAAATGCAAATCAGCCAGACAGAACATCTAAACTTGAAGATACCTTGCAACAATTCATGCAATAATCTATGGCAAATCAGAAAAACATCGACGCTTTGATCAAAAACCTGGAAACGTAAGTCGGAAAAATTGCCAAGCAATTGTCGGAGCAACAAGGAGGCACCTTCACACCCATAACACAACCAAATCCAAAAGAACATTGCAAGGCAATAACAACAAGAAGTGGAAAATGTTGAATACAAACAGCGACGAAAACAAAAGGAGTGTTGTTGAAAATAGAGAAGAGCGAAAAAAGAGAAGAAAAGGAGAAAGAATGAGCAAACAATAATAAAGGAGTAGTTGAAAAGGAGCAAGAGAGAAAGGGTGGAGATGAGAGCGAAACGAATGAAGGCCGAAAAAATCGGAAAACAAGGGAGGAAAAAGGGAAAATGATAAATCCACCAGTACAAAACCTATCATACCCTCATGCTCCAACCAAAAAGGATAAAGAAAGGCAATATGCTCGAGTTTTGGATATTTTCAAGCAATTACAAATCAATATTCCCTTCGTGGAGGCACTTGAACAAATTCCTATGTATGCACGATTCATGAAGGAAATTCTCACCAAGAAGAGAAGGATTACTAATGAAGAAATAATACATCTTGACGCAAGCTGCAGTGCAATCATTCAACAAACACTTCCACAAAATGAAAAAGACCCAGGAAGAGTCACGTTACCTGTCACAATTGGAAACGTAAATGTTGGAAAAGCATTGATTGATCTTGGCTCAAGTATCAACCTCATACCACTTTCAGTAATATGAAGAATTGGTGATTTGGATATAAAGAATTCTAGAATGACTTTGCAACTAGCCGATAAATCATTCATAAGGCCATCCGATATTACCGAAGACGTTCTAGTTAAGGTAGATAAGTTTTTATTTCCTATTGATTTTGTTGTCATGGATATAGAGGAAAATGATGATGTGCCACTAATTTTGGGACGTCCATTCATGAAAACCGCACGCATGATGATTGACATTGATGTCGGTTTAATGAAAGTACGTGTTCAAGATGAAGAAGTTACCTTCAACTTCTTTGACACCATGAAACATTCCGAAGATAAAAGAGCTTGTTTTCGAGTTGATGCAATTGATGAATAAATACAGAAAATACAGCAACAAACACACTTGACAGCACCATTAGAGAGAGCCCTCATGAACATTTTTAATGTTCTTGATCAGGAAGAAGAAAAGGAACTCAATGAATGCTTAACATAACTGGATTCAATAAAAGAAATACCATCGAAGGAAGCAAAAATTGAGGAATTAAAAGAAGATTTTGGGGAAAAGAACACCTAATTGGAATTGAAATTATTACCGAATCACTTGAAGTATGTGTTCCTTGATGATGAATGCAAGAAAACAGTAATAATTAGAAAACTTCTGGCCAGCCATGAAGAAAAGAAGGTTATTCAAGTCCTTAAGGAGAATCAAGGCGCAATCGGTTGGGTGCTATCATATTTGAAGGGCATAAGTCCATCATATTGTATGCACAACATCATGATGGAAGAGAATTAAAAACCAATTGCCCAACTACAACGGCGTTTGAATCCACAATGAAGGAGGTCGTACGCAAAGAGGTAGTCAAGCTGTTAGAAGCATGTATGATTTATCCAATTTTGGATAATGCTTGGGTAAGTCTTGTGCAAGTCGTACCAAAGAAAGGTGGTATGACGGTAATAACAAACAAAAAATGAGTTAATTCCAACTCGGACGGTAACCGGATGACGTATGTACATTGATTACAGACGACTCAATCAAGAAACAAGAAAATATCATTTCCCGCTTCCATTCACAAACCAAATGTTGGAGAGATTATTCGGGCAGCAGTTCTATTGTTTCTTAGACGGATACTCTGGATACAATCAAATCACCGTAAACCCTGAGGACCGTGAGAAAACAACCTTCACCTGTCCTTTGGGAATATTTGCATATCGAAGAATGTCTTTCGGTCTATGCAACGCACCAACAACATTTCAAATATGTATGCAGGCCATTTTTTCAGATTTGATTAAAAAGTGCATCGAGGTATTCATGGATGACTTCTCTGTATTTGGTGAATCATTTGAATTATGCTTGAAAAACTTGGACATCGTATTAAAACAGTGTGTGGAGACGAATCTGGTATTGAATTGGGGAAAATGCAACTTTATGGTGACCGAAGGCAATTTACTAGGACATAAAATTTCAGCCAAAGGAATCGAAGTAGATAAAGTGAAGGTTGATGTCATTGAAAACATGCCACCACCAACCAACGTCAAGGGAATTCGAAGTTTCCTTGGCCACGTCGGGTTCTTTCGATGATTCATCAAGGATTTTTCAAAGATCGCAAAACCATTAAGCAATCTCCTCGACAACGATATGTCATTTATTTCTGATAAAGATTATTTAATTACTTTTGAAAGTCTAAAAGAAAAAATAATTACAACACCGGTAATCACTGCACCCGATTGGACACTCAATTTTGAACTCATGTACGATGTAAGTGATTACACGGTCGGGGCTGTTTTAGGACAGAGAAAAACCAAAGTTTTCATACTATACATTATGCAAGAAAAGTATTAAATGATGCACAAGTTAACTATGCAACCACAAAAAAAGAATTGCTTGTTATAAGGTAGTCATTAGAAAAATTACGGTTGTATCTCATAGGTTCCAAGATTATTTGTTATATTGACCATGCAACCATCAAGTACTTGATCAATAAAGCGGATTCAAAACCATGAATAATCCGATGGATGCTCCTACTACAAGAATTTGATTTAGAGATCCGTGACAGAAAGGCATCGAAAATATGATCGCGGATCATCTATCAAGATTGGTGAATCCCAAGATTACAAAAGAAGAAAGAGAGGTACTTGAAGAATTTCCAGATGAAAAATTGCTCATGATTGAGGAAAGACCTTGGTTTACGGATTGCAAATTATAAGGCTTCCGGTCCCATCCCCAAAGATCTCAATTGGCAACAAAAGAAGAAATTCTTGCTTGATGTCACTCATTATGTATAGGACGATCTGTATTTATTCAAAATTGAATCTGATGGGTTGTTATGAAGATGTGTTACTAGAGAGGAAGCTAGAAGAATCACAAGGCATTTCCATAATTCACCATATGCAGGCCATTATAGTGGAGAACGGACATCATCCAAAGTCCTACGTAGGATTCTATTGACCTTCTCTATTCAAAGATGCATATGAACATGCCAAGAAGTGTGATGATTGTCAAAAGGCAGGTGGAATTTCCAAGCGAAATGAAATGCCATTACAAAGTATGCTGGAAGTAGAGGTATTTGATTGTTGGGGGATTAATTTTGTCGAGCCTTTTCCGTCGTCTTTCAACAATGAATACATCTTAGTGGAAGTCGATTACATATCCAAATGGGTAAAGGCTATTGCGTCACCTAAAGCAGACAGCAAAATAGTGGTGAAATTCTTGAAAAAAACATCTTCACAAGGTTTGGTACACCAAGAGTGTTGATTAGTGATGGAGGCTCTCATTTCTCCAACACACAACTTGCAAGAGCTATTGAACATTATGGAGTAAAACACAATGCCGCATCACCATATCACCCACAAACAAATGTACAAGTGGGAGTATCTAATCGCGAAATAAAGAGAATATTAGAAAAGACAGCTTCAACTTTACGAAAAGATTGGTTGTTAAAGCTTGATGAAGCTCTTTGGGCATATCGTATCGCTTACAAAGCACCAATAAGTCTTACTCCATTTCAAATGGTATACGGTAAAGCTTTCCATTTGCCTGTTGAATTAGAACACAAGGCTTTTTGGGATTTAAAGTCTCTCAATTTTGATTCACAACTAGTCAGTGCAAAAAGGAAACTACAAATGCATGAGCTTGATGAACTAAGACTGCAAGCATATGAATCTTAAAGATTATACAAGGAAAGGGTGAAAAGATATCATGACAGTAGGATTCTGCCCAAGGATTTCAAAGTAGGACAAATGGTTCTACTCTTCAACTCGCGGTTGAGATTATTTCCCAAAAAACTTAAATCAAAGTGGTTCGAACCTTTCCAAATAAAGGACATCAAGCCATATGGAGCAATTGAACTAGAAGATCCAACCACTAATGCAACTTGGACAGTTAACGGCCAATGATTAAAGTTATATGTAGGTGGTTAGATTGATCGAGTCACCACCTCAATTTCGTTGAGCGAACCATAAAAGCAATAATGTGTCAAGCTAAATGACGATAAACGAGCGCTTCTCGGGAGGTAACCCGACTCTGTAAGTACTTTTGTTTTATTAGAAAACCTTAAAAGTCTACAAAGGGACTGAGAAAGAATATATATATATATATATATATATATATATAATTGTCAAAGGTGCAAAATTCTGAACTACTGCAAAATTTGCTAAGCGACCTAATTTTGCTAAGCGAATGTTGAAACCATGAAAGTTCGCTAAGTGAATAAATTTTGCTACGCGAATGAGCGGTGGTCAAACCTGCATTTATGATATTTAAAAGACCCCACCTACTCACCTACCAACCTTTATGTCTCGTTTTAGCCCTATTTTTTCACATTTTTTCACCTTTTTCTCTCACTAAACCCTAGAAACTCTTCACTTTTTTCACTTTTACCATTCTTACTTTCACTTCTTCACTTTATTCACTTTTTCATTGTTATTATCTCTTCTCCATCTTCAAAGTTGCAGCAACCTCAAATATGCAAGCTCTAACCATCATTCTCTTTTACTTTTCGTTATTTTAGATCTTATAGGATTTGTGCATTCATGGTTGAAATTAGGTGTTATAGTTCATACTTTATATGTTTATAATATGCACCTAATATGCAATATATTGAATGCACAAATCTCTGATATCAATGTTTTGGATGAACAAAAAGGAAGAACCAGGGAACATAACTGTTTTCCAGAAATCGCAAAGTTCGCTAAGCAAACTTGAGTTCGCTAAGCGAACTTGGCCTGAAACAAAAAAATTTATTTGTTTATAAAACAATTTTCTGGTGTTTGTTTGTTGCAGATATGGATCCAAAGAGAGATGTGACCAAAAAAAACATAAAACCACAAGGGTTGGAACTTCAAGGGGGCAAGAATCTTTTGATCAGACAAAATTTCTCAGGCCAGAGCAACATGATAGACATCAGGAACTAATCCGGAGATCCATCTAGTATGAAAGGATTTTTGAGATTAACCCTGAAGGATCCTATAGGTCTTTAAATGTATTGTGGGCCAGCCGCAAATACGATAAGCTTTTGAACCCTCACCGCAAAATCAATACTGAAGTGCTCTGGGAATTCTATGCTAATGCCTTTTCCTCAGCAGGATTTGCCTTCTCCTTCTCGACCGAGGTTGGGGGAAGAACGATTCACTTTCATATAGATGTTATTAATAATTTTTTTGGAAATCCGTTAGTCTTGCGGGAAGGGTAGATGTGCAGGTATCAAGAATCCATCAATAAGGTGCCGAATGTGGAGGAAATTTCAAAGAAATTTTTTTTTGGATGGAAGATAAGTGGAAAAAAATCCTTCTAGTGTAGCAATTAGGTATCAAAGAGAGGATATAATCCCGGAAGCTCAAGTTTTTCTCCTATTCATTTTACATAACATTATACCAAGAAGCCACACTAGCACTTTCACAATTGATACGACTCATCTTCTTTATCTGATCATGTCAGGTAAGCGAATTGATGTGGCTCAAATCATTACTAATGAAATGAGAAATGTTATAGAAAGTGGTAAGGGGTTTGGAACATGAACCAGAAGCACCTGTCCTCTTGTTTTTCTCGGTCTCATCATGGGACTACTCATTGCGTCCTGAGTGTGAATTCCAAGTGTGATGCCCTTTGAAATCAAAACCAAGGTTAATGACAGATATGTGGATAGGTTCTACTTGGAGAAGAAAAAGAAGAGGCAGCACGCAAAGCAAACGGGGCAGACTTCATCCAACACTCTGAACTATGGAGATTGGGATCCAAGACTTCACTAAGATTTCACATATACTTGGGATCAAAATGATTCCAATCAAAGGGTTGTTATTTCTTTGCATGACTCCTTTTACAGGTTGCACATTCAGCCAGGAGGGCAGCCCGATGCAGGTCACCATTTTATGACTCTGGAGGAATTCCAAATTCACATTGTGTGGCTTGGGGACATGTTATTTTATCAGGGAGATGCAGTTGTCCACAAAAATGAGAATGATGAAGAAGATGTTGAAATGGAAGATGAAGAAGGAACTTCAGGAGGTTCCAAAACAACATCCGATGACGATGAAGAGATGAGAGGAGAATAAAGAGAAGTATAAGTCTGAAAGCTCGCCATAAAATGAGTGATATTTTAAAAATCTTCTAGTCCTTTCAATTCCAAGTTTCAATTTTAGTACTCTATTTATTTCAGTTCATCAGTTTTACATTATAATCATTTGAATCTTTTTTACGTTAGTTCATACCGTAAACTCACTTGGCACTCTTTTAAACGGATGACATACCGTAAGTTTATGTTGAAATTTGTTGTTACGTTCTTGTCATCCTCATCAAGAGTTCAAATAAAAATTATGTTTTCAATAAAATTCAACAAACGTGAGTGGTAATGATAAAACTCGAACAAAATGCACAAGGCAAAGGTACATGTTTTTAAAGGCTTTGTAGAATGATAACATGATTGTGAAATATGTGATTCTTGCAAAATCATTTCATGCTTCAATTTTATAAATCACATATCTTCTTGCTTGAATCATATAGCCGAAAAACCAGAAAAAGGTGAGGAGCTTTCCATTATGCACAAATAAGAAGCCATTACTAATAATCCTTGATTGAAACTCGATCGACTCATGTGGAACCTAACAGTTATTTTTGAAACTTTTGTGGAGCATAAAAAGAATCAAGGCCAAGTCGTATGTTTGAGGAAAACCACTCAACCAAAAAGCCTTAACATAACCTGGTGAATTGAGTGAACTTTTGAAAAACCAATCTAAACCAAGAGTATCAGTTGAAACAAAAGAAAACCAGCTTTGGGATTTCAAGAATGAACCAAATAAAACTTGAAATATCAAAGAAAATAAGGCTATTGAAGAACCAAAACCAATTCATGAAAAGTTGGTTGCAAGCAAAAGAAAAAGAAAAAGAAAAATCTGGAAAAAGAAGAAAGAAAAAGATAAAGTTAGTGAGAGACTATACATCATGATAAAAAAGAAAATGGAAAACAAAAACATGGTCTTTCCAAATACTTGCAACCAAAGAAAGAGGAAGAATTCAAAAGAGAAATCAACCAATAAAAGTGTCATATTTTGTCTTTAGGAAACAAATTCCAAAACCAGGCCAAAATACAAACACATCAAAAAGCCTTGAGAATTATGCTCACACAATGTTTCAAAAAGAAACTGTCAAGGTGGAAATATGAGTTGATCAAGATGTTGACAAGGTTACTAATGAGAGTTCAATTTACCACAAAAACAACTTCAAAGAAATGTTCATCATTTTTATGAAGATGAGAGATATGACGATTCAAAGAAAGAGATATGGTTTGGTTTAGTCGATTGCATAAAATGATCTTTTGCATAGAAGCACATCATTGCATAATCACGCTTTGATCCTATCAAGGTGGAAAAGGAACAAAGACCATTTGCAACAAGCAGATTCCATTTGAACCATATCATCTCAGAAAAAGATTGAAAACAGAACTATATCAATGATGATCTTGATTGAGGATAAACAAGAATTCAAGTTTGGGAGAATTTGATAAATGCCCAAAAATGGATAAAATTCACTTATGAAAAATAGAATTTATCGAATTACGGAAACACTTATTCATGAAATAATACACATTTTGTCAAGAAAATGATGTTTCTAATGATGTGTGGTTAAATATTGCAGGAATAGATCAAAGGAAGGAAAAAGCAAAGCAAAAAGCATGTCATGTTTCGCTACGCGAGATTTGGTTCACTTTGCGAAACCAAGACAAAAGTAAAACATCCATATTCGCTAGCAGTGAAGAAACATCGAAGGCCCAATTTGCTAAGCGAGCTCTGGTTCACTTAGCGAAATCAAGTCGGAAGCAAAACATCCCAGTTCGCTAGCAGTGAGGCGCATTAAAGAGGCAGCGAAAGCCCGATTCGCTAAGCGAGCTCTGGTTCACTTAGCGAAACCAAGTCAGTAGCAAAACATCCTAGTTTACTAGCAGCGAAGAGCAACGAAGGAAGTTCGCTTAGCAAACTATACTTCGCTTAGCAAAGTTTGGCGGCTCCTGGAAGCTGGTTTGACAACTCAAAACTTAATGAAGAAGAAAGGAAGCTCGCTTAGCGAAGTTTGGCGGTTCTTGAAGGCGGTTTGACAACTCAAAACTTAGTGGAAAAGAAATTATAGTTTGCTAAGTAAAACTTAATCTCACTAAGCAAACTCAGGAGGCCAAAACCATTATAAAAGAGACCAAGAGCAATGCAGAAGGAATATCTAGTTTTAATTGATAATAGTTTGTAATATTTAGTGTATTATGTAAAAAAGAGTTGTAATAGAGACTTAGGGGAGGGAATCAAAGAATCGAGCTGGATACGCATCAAGGATCGAGGAATCATCATTGATGCCCATTCATCTCTAATTCTTCCTTTTTGTACAAGCTACCATGAAAATGGATAGCTAATTTCCTCCTCTTGCTGGGATTGGAAGAATCTATCGTAATCGTATGTATATTTACCAATTGTATTCTTAATATAAACATGTTGTCATGATTATTGATTCTATCTTGATTTTATCGTCAAATTTTATGAATTCGATCTGTTAATGAAAATTGATTTCGAGTTCATGAACCAAAGATAATGAATCAGTTAAACTCTAATTGCTAGACATATAATTAGTTTTAATATCCATCTTTAAATACTCGATCTTCATGCAATCATATTATTTAGTCGGTTGAGACATCATCGATTCAATAAACTGATTGGAATCTTGAAACTTTCATGTAGACATACATGTGAAGGAGAATTGCGACCCAAAGCGCAGCGGAAATTAAAAATTTTCTCCTTTAGAGATCCTTACGAATGGTCATGATCAGTGATAGAATATTTACCTCTTGTGACGACTGAAACCTTTGGTGTAGATCTCTTGTGACGATCAAAACCTTTGATGCAGATCCACGAAGCGATCACGAACGTTGAACGATGACAACGTCTCTACTCAGTCCACACGAACGGGTTCCTTCAATCTCAGTGCTAGCTGGTACGAATGAAGGCTTTGAGTGAGAGAGAGAGAGTGATAGAAAACGAAAATAATGCAACCGCAAATTTTTGCTTCTGCACAAGGGTTCTATTTATAGAACCACTTGTGTGGGCTTCAAGCTAAAAAGCCCACTTAAGTGTATTTTGGCCCATATCTTATAATATGCCCAAAATCACTTAAGCCCATGGTACCTTACCATATTTCGTATTCTACTCAAGTACACCGTACCTTACGATGTTCTATAATTCACTTAAGGGTACCGTACCTTACGATATTCCTTAGTTACTCTATCTCTCATCAATCCGTCCTTTGTGTGTGGCCCTGTAGGTTTTCGCGGCGTTGGCAATTATATTAAATCATGTATTTAACATAATAAACAGTGAGCGGTATCTAGCAACACATCACTGCTACCCAAGACACGAAAATGTCATGTGATCTGACAATTCCTTCTGTGATAATAATTATGTGTATAATTACCCTTTTGCCCTTATGTCTATATTGAACACAAGGTATAGACCGTGTCATCCTTGTCCAGTTCAATATTGGGCCCATAGACATTTATCCTGTTACGCAGGATGGGCAAATTCCATCTAGGACACTCATGTCCCTCAGCATGCTTTGTGGAGTACCCATCAACTGTCTTTATGGTTATCCAGTTACGGACAACGTTTGATCAACAATAAAGCACTCGACTCTACATCTAGGATCCATAGTGGTTTCAGGTCGAAGAGTGGAATACACTATTATCACCATGAGAATAACTTATGACACCTTGCATAACTTTCTATATAGTATTCTCATAGCGGGTCAATCCGGTATAAATATTACTCCTAATATTCATACCTATGTTTAAGACTTGATAACTCTTTATCCATGATCCATGAGATGTGATCATCAGTCTACAAACATAATAGTCTTAATGCTTTAATGTTATCCCACTTCACACTAAAGCTCGACTACGGATACTTTAAGAATAATGTCCTTATGTTTAATGTGTTCTCATGATTAAGTCACACTTAATACATTAAACGGACTATCTATTCCAGGGACTTTACTAAACAAACGTAATAAAGAAAAAGCCTTTTATTATTAATAAATAATTCGATACAAGTACCAAAAGTATTGGCCTCTAGGGCTTACACCAACAATCTCCCACTTGCACTAGAGCCAATCAGGCATACCCTTAATACCCATAGATCTAGTATGGCCATCATGCTTCTGCTGCGCAAGAGGCTTTGTCAGTGGGTCAGCAATATTGTCAAGTGTAGGTACTCTGCATATTTTCACATCTCCTCTATCTATTATCTCTCGAATGAGATGATAACGCCTAAGTATGTGTTTGGATCGTTGGTGAGATCTAGGCTCCTTGGCTTGTGCGATAGCACCATTGTTATCACAGTAGAGACCAATGGGATCCACAATGCTAGGAACTATGTCAAGTTCACTAATGAACTTTTTGATCCAAACAGCTTCCTTTGCTGCACTTGAGGCAGCAATATACTCGGCCTCGGTTGTAGAATCAGCAACTGTATCTTGCTTTGAACTTTTCCAGCTCACAGCGCCACCGTTTAAGCAAAACACATAACCAGATTGCGATCTAAAGTCATCCTTATCTGTCTGGAAGCTAGCATCGGTGTATCCAATTACAACCAACTCTTCCTGACCTCCATATATCAAGAATGAGTCCTTAGTCCTTCTTAAATACTTAAGGATATTCTTGACAGCTACCCAGTGAGCATCACCAGGATCAGATTGGTACCTACTCGTTGCACTTAAAGCATACGAGACATCTGGTCGAGTACATAACATGGCATACATGATAGATCCTATTGCAGATGCATATGGAATCTTATTCATGCGATCCCTTTCTTCCTTAGTTAAAGGGGATTGTGTTTTTGATAGACACAGGCCATGTTGCATAGGTATGAATCCTTTCTTGGAATCATGCATATTAAAGCGTCTCAACACTTTGTCTATGTATGTACTCTGACTTAGGCCAAGCAGTTTTTGTGATCTATCTCTATAGATTCTGATTCCTAATATATAGGATGCTTCACCTAGGTCCTTCATAGAAAAACATTTCCCCAACCAAGACTTTACTTGTTGTAGGGTAGGGATATCGTTTCCAATGAGTAATATGTCATCTACATATAATACCAGGAAAACGATCATGCTCCCACTAACCTTCTTGTAGACACAAGGCTCATCTTCGTTCTTGATGAATCCATATTGTTTTACTGTTTCATCAAAACGAAGATTCCAGCTTCTGGAAGCTTGCTTCAATCCATAGATTGATCTTTGTAACTTACATATCTTTTGGGCTTCCTCTGGTATGTCAAATCCTTCAGGTTGTGTCATGTACACATCCTCAAGAAGATTCCCATTAAGGAAAGCAGTTTTGACATCCATCTGCCATATTTCATAATCATGATATGCAGCGATAGCAAGTAAAATCCGAACAGATTTAAGCATTGCAACTGGTGAAAAGGTTTCATCATAGTCAATCCCATGAATTTGTTTATATCCTTTTGCAACCAGTCTTGCCTTATAGGTATGTACCTTACCATCCATGTCAGTCTTCTTTTTGAAGACCCACTTGCATCCTATAGGGTTAACTCCTACAGGAGGCTCTACCAAGGTCCAAACTTGGTTTGTGTACATGGAATCCATTTCAGATTTCATGGCTTCTAGCCACTTCTCAGATTCGGGACCAGTTATGGCCTCTTGGTAGGTCACAGGCTCATCTTGATCCATGAGTAATACATCACCTTGATCAGTTATGAGATATCCATATCTCTCAGGTAGTTGACGTATCCTGCTTAACCTACGCTGGTTTTGTTCTACTTGAGCAGGTTGCTCTTCCACAACTTCTTGTGTTTCCTGCTCTAATTCCTCCATAGGTGTATCTATGCTTTGTGATTCTTGAATTTCTTCAAGGTCTACTTTCCTCCCACTGGTTCCTTTGGAAATAAAATCCTTTTCTAGGAAAACTCCAGTTCGAGCGACAAACACTTTGCCCTCAGAAGGATTGTAGAAGTAATACCCTCTTGTTTCTTTAGGATACCCCACAAATAAGCATTTGTCAGATTTGGGCTCAAGCTTAGTTGAAATTTGTCGTTTCACATAAACCTCGCAACCCCAAATCTTCATGTAAGACATATGTGGTTTCTTACCACTCCATATCTCATATGGTGTCTTCTCAACCTTTTTGGATGGAACACGGTTAAGTGTGTAAGCTGCTGTCAATAGTGCATGTCCCCAAAAGGAGTTTGGAAGATCGGCGTGACTCATCATGGATCGGACCATGTCTAACAGGGTTCGATTTCTTCTCTCAGATACACCATTCCATTGGGGTGTTCCAGGAGGAGTGAGTTGGGATAGGATCCCACACTCTTTCAGATGGTCATCAAACTCTAGGCTTAAATACTCACCACCTCGATCTGATCGAAGAGTTTTAATATTCTTACCTAGTTGGTTTTGTACTTCATTCTTGAATTCCTTGAACTTTTCAAAGGACTCTGATTTGTGTTTCATTAAATACACATAACCATATCTACTGAAATCATCAGTGAATGTGATGAAGTACTGAAAACCTCCTCTGGCTGGTATGTTCAGTGGTCCACATACATCAGTATGTATGAGGGCCAAAAGATCATTAGCTCTTTCACCTTTTCCTGTGAATGGAGACTTTATCATCTTTCCAATTAAACAAGATCTGCATGTCTCATATGATTCATAATCAAAAGAGTCCAAGAGTCCATCTTTATGGAGTTTGGAAATGCGTTTCTCATTTATGTGGCCTAATCGACAATGCCAAAGGTAAGTTGGATTTAACTCGTTAGGTTTCATCCTTTTAGTATTAATGTTATATATAGGCATTTCGAGATCAATGACATATAGTCCATTGTTCATTTGTGCAGTAGCATAGAATATATCATTCAAATAAATTGAACAACAATTGTTCTTTATTACGAATGAAAAACCGAACTTGTCCAAACAAGAAACGGAAATAATATTCCTGCTAATTGCTGGTACATAATAACAGTTCTCTAACTGAATTATTAAACCACTAGGTAAAGTTAATTCATAAGTTCCTACGGCTAAGGCAGCAACCTTTGCTCCATTACCAACTCGTAGGTCGACTTCACCTTTTGCCAATTTTCTACTCCCTTTTAGTTCTTGCACATTTGTACAAATGTGAGAACCGCATCCAGTATCTAATACCCATGATGCAGAAGTAGATAAATTAATTTCAATAACAAAAATACCTGAAGTTGGAGTCTCTACTCCATTCTTCCTATCTTCCAGGTACTTTGGGCAGTTCCTCTTCCAGTGTGCGGTCTTACCGCAATGGAAGCAGGTGCCTTCTTTTTCTACGCTTCCACTAGGCTTCAAAGTAGCAATAGTGGGTTTGGGTTTGGCAACTTCCTTGCCTTTCCCTTTATCATGTTTGAGGACAATCCTCATGTTTCGGTACCAATCTAGAAAATTTGTCCCAGACAATTTTTCTTTCTCAAGGATTGATCGTAATATGTTGTTAGAGGTGTTTGTTGTCATGGTTATCTACATAAGGATTAAGAAAATATAAGTATCATTGACATATTTAATTAGGCCTTTAATCAAATATGCTCCCACTATTTTACTCAAAACAAATGACCCTCATCATTTGATTCGGAAAATCCCGTTGGAAGATTTTCTAGTGGGTCGAGATCCATATTTCACTTCGTTCTAAGTCCGCGTAGGCGGATTACACAAAACTAGGTTATTTAGGTAGGAACTCCTTCCAGTTGTATCTCATACAACTCTCGAAAATTTCAGCTGGGTGAATAACTCCTTATTCCAATCCATCATATGGATTATTCCCAACTCTTGCTTCTAAACATATATATAATCTTATTATAATTTGTTTAGTTAAGTTTGACCCATTGTTTTAACAGTTGGATATTACAATTATCCCATCGCACCTTACTAATATATATATCATGCACCTCGCGTAGGCGAAACCTACATTATCCATTACTAGTCTTGATGAGTGTTAAAACTTGGAAAGCATAAACTTAATATTTTAGTTTGAGGGAATTGCAATTGTTATGATCTCACCGGCTTATTTATCATATAAATCGTCTCTCACATGCATCAACATACATTCACATGCATCAACATACATACACAATGAAACAGTTATGGCCCCTAGCGCAATTGTTCTCCCAAGCCAATGAGAGAACCTAAGCTAACCTAATAACGATCTAAGCTTCTCCAAGCAAGATCTTCAAGGTTGTCCTCCTTTAGTATTGAATTCTTCTCTAAGCTTCTCCAAGCAAGATCTTCAAGGTTGTCCTCCTTTGATCTTGAATTCTTCTCTTTCTTCATAACATTGTCTTCTTCTCTTTCTTCACAGTATTACATTCCAGAAGAAACTCGTTTTACATACGAGGGTTTGAGATGAGAAAAGAAGTTACATTAAGAGATCAAAAGGAGAGGCACGACACGCAGGTCGTATTTAAAAAAAACCCAAAACAAAGTAAAGAAAGACTAAGGCCATAACTGATCACCACAAGGCAATAATAATAAACACATTGTTATTATTAAATTTTAATTCCTTTAATTAATTAAAACCAAATTAAATTTCGGCGACCGATCACACTACGCAGAGTTAGCCGGGGGTTCCGCTGCCCGGTCAGCGGACGGTGGTTCCGCTGACCGATCAGCGGACGGGGTCAAGGGGCAGCACCCTTGCGGGGTTGGAAGGGCAGCGCCCCTGTCCAAAATTTTAATGAACAATTCATTTGAAATGGACATTGTTTTTGCATCCACACAACTCTTGCGCAGGCACAAAATAGAAACCCCAAAATTTTGACTCTGGGAGTGTGACGACCGTCACAGGCGTGTGACGACCGTCACAGGCAATGTGAGTGTGACGAGCGTCACAGGGTTGTTACAACCGTCACAGGTCAAAACAGAAATGCCTAAAATTCTGTGAGTCTGTTACGACCGTCACAGGTCAATCTATGGGTCTGTTACGAACGTCACGCGTCTTGTTACGACCGTTACGCATCCAGTTTGTTACGCTTGTTATGCTCGTCACACGAGCTTCACGCGGCCAATTAACAAACTTTGAAACAGTCAACACACGTGTTCCAAAAACCCTAAATTGACAACTCCCTGACGGCACAACCCTTGCGCCGTCACCAACCCTAATGCGCCAATTTCAGACCGTCAAACACACCTCGATTGTTGATTCAGTATGATTGATCAACATGTCATTGCTTCACCATACTAATGTCGGATTCCGAAGTAAATGACCATTGATCGCTCAAAGGAAAACAATCATTTAGTGTTCGAATGAATGAAATAGAAACAGTATATCACATATACTGTACTTTGCATTAGGATTACTTATATCATATATAAGTTGATCGGTCTCAATTGCGTAACCTATGGACGATCGATGTATCGCTGCTTCACCATACTAATGTCGGATTCCGAAGCATAGTCAACATCAATCATCTAACTCGTACACTCATGATGCCAAATTTAATTACCCGTTTAATTAATTGACTCATTCTGTCTTTTAATCATATTAATACAGAAATTAAACACCTATCCGAGTCATGATTTCGTAAGTGGCTCTGATACCACTGAAGGAGAATTGCGACCCAAAGCGCAGCGGAAATTAAAAATTTTCTCCTTTAGAGATCCTTACGAATGGTCATGATCAGTGATAGAATATTTACCTCTTGTGACGACTGAAACCTTTGGTGTAGATCTCTTGTGACGATCAAAACCTTTGATGCAGATCCACGAAGCGATCACGAACGTTGAACGATGACAACGTCTCTACTCAGTCCACACGAACGGGTTCCTTCAATCTCAGTGCTAGCTGGTATGAATGAAGGCTTTGAGTGAGAGAGAGAGAGAGTGATAGAAAACGAAAATAATGCAACCGCAAATTTTTGCTTCTGCACAAGGGTTCTATTTATAGAACCACTTGTGTGGGCTTCAAGCTAAAAAGCCCACTTAAGTGTATTTTGGCCCATATCTTATAATATGCCCAAAATCACTTAAGCCCATGGTACCTTACCATATTTCGTATTCTACTCAAGTACACCGTACCTTACGATGTTCTATAATTCACTTAAGGGTACCGTACCTTACGATATTCCTTAGTTACTCTATCTCTCATCAATCCGTCCTTTGTGTGTGGCCCTGTAGGTTTTCGCGGCGTTGGCAATTATATTAAATCATGTATTTAACATAATAAACAGTGAGCGGTATCTAGCAACACATCACTGCTACCCAAGACACGAAAATGTCATGTGATCTGACAATTCCTTCTGTGATAATAATTATGTGTATAATTACCCTTTTGCCCTTATGTCTATATTGAACACAAGGTATAGACCGTGTCATCCTTGTCCAGTTCAATATTGGGCCCATAGACATTTATCCTGTTACGCAGGATGGGCAAATTCCATCTAGGACACTCATGTCCCTCAGCATGCTTTGTGGAGTACCCATCAACTGTCTTTATGGTTATCCAGTTACGGACAACGTTTGATCAACAATAAAGCACTCGACTCTACATCTAGGATCCATAGTGGTTTCAGGTCGAAGAGTGGAATACACTATTATCACCATGAGAATAACTTATGACACCTTGCATAACTTTCTATATAGTATTCTCATAGCGGGTCAATCCGGTATAAATATTACTCCTAATATTCATACCTATGTTTAAGACTTGATAACTCTTTATCCATGATCCATGAGATGTGATCATCAGTCTACAAACATAATAGTCTTAATGCTTTAATGTTATCCCACTTCACACTAAAGCTCGACTACGGATACTTTAAGAATAATGTCCTTATGTTTAATGTGTTCTCATGATTAAGTCACACTTAATACATTAAACGGACTATCTATTCCAGGGACTTTACTAAACAAACGTAATAAAGAAAAAGCCTTTTATTATTAATAAATAATTCGATACAAGTACCAAAAGTATTGGCCTCTAGGGCTTACACCAACAACATGTTATTTTGAAAAGTATGTGGGAATATGAATGAACACATGATAATGCCAAAATTAATCGGTATAGTGCATACGTAAATGGTAGAGGATATCCAATCCCTGCAAGATAATTTGTCATATTACAATCCCACTTATTTTATTCCATATATCTTACATTTCACAATTACTTTCTATTGAAACTTTAAAACTATCTGAAAAACTTGAACTAAAACTATATCAGTAATCATAAACGTTGGTAATACTGCTCCAGTCTCAATGGATATGATAACAAAATACTTCTTTTGATTTACTCAATATCAACTACTAAAAAAATGGGTTCCTTGTTTAAACTTAGAAGGAATTTGTTTAAAGATGGCAATGGATAATTGGTGTGTGGACCTCAGAACCATGAGTTAGCTCATATATTTGTTGGTCAATCATTCATGGTTGCAAGATTGTATTACTGCATAATGGTGATGAAAACAAGAAAATAAAATTTAATTGGGGAAAGAAAAGGGTTAGGGTTTATCGAGAGAGGGAAGAAGATGAATTGATTCTACAAAGCTGCTCTATGCTCACAAACTGTGATTCTTTATTCCTTTTGCAACTGCAAAATTTAAGTGTCTACAATAATAGGGGTTACTCCCTATTTATCAATTTTGGTCTTGCTTGCTTCTCAAGCAAGACCTAAAACTAACCTAACTAACTCATCTAAACAAACAAATAAAGTTAAGTCTAACATCACTGTCGAGATACTCTTTGACATTTTAACACCTAAGTGATTCGACACTTGCTTGCTTTTGTCGAGCAAGCTGCTTCAACATAAGGAATTATAATTTAACGCACCACCTAATTCATTGTGTATAATCTATCTACATTCATCATAGACCTTAACTTCTTAAACACTTCGACTTGCATTCCTTTCATCATGATATATGCAATTTGATTCTCAGTTCTGCAGTGTTCCAAGTTCAACTTCGCTTCTGCTACCTGTTCTCAAAGATAATAGAACCTCATTTCAATGTGCTTGCTCTGTCCATGCGCTATCGGATTCTTTTCCATATTGATAGCATACATGTTATTGATCTTCATGGTAATCACTTCATGATTCTTCACTGTAATCTCTTCGACCAAATTCACCATCCAAGTTGCTTAACATGCACAAAGATAAGTCTCTATGTACTATGCCTCACACGATGATAGTGCCACTACTGATTCCTTTCTTGAACTCCAAGCAACTGGTGCACCGCCTAGCATAAACATGTAACCAACTGTGGATTCTCTATCCTCATCATCAATACACCAACTTGAGTCAGTGTATCCCACCAGATTGCTTTATTTTCCTTCATTAGGTGTAGAAAACAAAATCCCATAGTCGAGAGTTCCTTTGAGATACCTTAATATCCTCTCTGTTGCTGCTATTTTGAGTATTTCACCTGCATATCTTCTTGGTGTATCATCAAGCCTCTACCACTCTTGTAGAATTTGATGCCAAGAAAATATGAGAGATTTCCCAAGTCTAACATTTTAAACTCTTCACTTAGGTCATGTTTAAAATCTTCGATCTCCTTTTCTTACATTTTCTTACACTTCACAAATTCCTTTTCCCTTATGAAATTATCTATCTTCTTATTCCAAGCTCTTGGAGCTTGCTTAAGTACATACAGGGCTTTATGCAGCCTGTATATATTGCTTTCTTCGTCATGTTTCACAAACCCAACTAGTTGTGCAACATAAACTTCTTCATCCAAGAGGTCGTTCATAAATGCACATTTCAAATTCATCTGGCATGTGTTCCAATTATTCATGTTTGCTAGACCAACAACCAACCTGCTTTTTTTTATCATAGCAACAGGTGCAAAAATTTCATCAAAGTCGATTCCTTCCTTCTGAAGAAATCCTTTTGCCACAAGTTTTTCCTTGTGTCGAGTTACTTCACCTTTGAGATTCAACTTCACCTTGTATACCTATTTTACATCGATTTCCTTCTTGCCTTGAGGCAAATCGATAAGTGACCAGGTGTTGTTGTCTTCGATGGACATCAGTTCCTCATTCATTGTTTTCACCCACTTTGAATCCTTCAATGCCTCAGCTGCATTAACTGGTTCAAAATTTGCATATAAAGCATAATGTACCAACTCACCTTCATCATCGACCATATCATTTGATGTAATAACACATTATTGCAACCTTGTAGGCATGTGTCTTGTTCTTTGAGGTCTACTTGTGCTTGCTTGACCTCTCACTTCTTCATGTCGAACTTCTCTTTCGACTTCACTTGCTGGTTCTTCACATAAGATTTTCACTGAATCCTTCTTTACATTTTTAGTCCAATCCCATTCCTTAAGTTCATTTATGACTATGTCCCTGCTGATCACTACTTGCTTGTTCACTGGGTCGAACAACTCTTAACCTCCAGTCGAATTATATCCTATTAGGATTATCTAACTCGATTTGTCATCAAGTTTTCTTCTTAACTAATTTGGCATATGTCTATGTCCTATAGATCCAAATACCTTCAGATTGCTTAAGCTAGGCTTGACACCAGATCAACATTCTTCTGGCGTAATTCCTTCTAGCTTCTTCGTTGGGCATCTGTTCAAAATATATGTTGTTATTGACATAACTTCTCCCCATAATTCTTTGGGTTAATGCTTTCCTTTTAACATACTTATCACCATATTCATGATGGTTCTATTATTCCTTTCTACAATTTCATTATGTTGTGGAGTGTATGGTGGCACCACCTCATGCACAATCCTTTTTTTCTCACATAATGCTTCGAAGTCTTTCGACACATATTCTCCACCACCATTAGTCCTCAGAATCTTGAGCTTTCGACCACTTTGTCTTTCGACCATAGATTTAAACTTGGCAAATACCTTGATCACTTCACTTTTCTTCTTGATTAGATAAGTCCACATTTTTTGACTGAAACCATCTATGAATGTGATAAAGTATTTGTTACCTCCAATCGAATCCCCCTGGATAGGACCACACACATCAGAGTATATGATTTCAAGAATTGCCTTCGACTTCCTTCCTGAATCCTTATTAAAGTTGTTCTTGTCATGCTTCATCTGCACACATTCTTTACACATTTCATTTGGAATGTCGATTTTTGGTAACCCTAAAACCATATTCCTTCTCTTTAGATCTCTGATGTTTTTGAAATTAAGATGGTCGAGTCTATAATGTCATATTCATTCATCCCTGCTAACTGGAGTTGCAGCGCACATGTGCTCCATCACATTAAGTTCAATCCCGAAGGTTTTATTCTGAGACATATGTGCCTTCAAGATTAACCTTCCACCTGAGTCGAGAACTCTCATCATCTTGTCTTCAATAGACACTCTATAGTTCTTTTCTACCAACTGCCATGTGTTAAGCAATTATTTTTCATGCCTGGTATATACAGTACATTGCAAATTACTGACCTTTTTCCATATTTCCTCATAATCAGAACATCAGGAATACCTTCAGCTACTGAAGTATTGTCATTTGCAAATTTTACCATTTTCTTCATTGAGGGTTTCATGTTGACAAACCAATCTTTCCTACCAGTCATGTGTGATGAGCATCCTGAGTCCAAGTACCATTGGTACTGTAGTTTTTATTCATCTCTTGTTGTAGCCATCAATAATATCTCTTCTTCTTCATGCTTTGCAAACTTTGCATCATTATCTTGATTCTTTTGTTTTTTTGGACAATCACTAGAGTAGTGACCACACATCTGACAGTTGAAACACCGAATGTGAATTTTGTCAAGTTTTCAACCATAACCTCTTCCTCTACCTGCAACACCACCTATTTGGTTGCTTTAGTATGGGATTTTTCTCTGATTCAACCAGCCTCCTTCTTCTTGATTTCAACCAGTTGAATTGTTGTAGCCTCATCTACCTTTATTGTCGAACCAAATCCCTTTACCTTTCTTTTCACTTGTTGGTTGTGCCTGCAAAGCCATATCACTTTTTGAATTGCATGCAACTCTTTAAGTCATTACATGTTCATGATATTCAAGTGTCCCTTGAAGCTCTTCCTTTGTCAATGTTGACAAATTTATTGACTCTTCTATGGCTACTACCATGTGGTCGAAGTTTGGAGTCAATGACCTCAAGATCTTTGAAACAACTGATCTTGATGTCAATATTTCTCCGCATACCTTGATTTGGTTCACCAATTTTGTAACCCTAGTGAAAAAATCAATTATTCTTTCATTGTCTTCCATCTGAAGCAATTCATACGTTTTTCTGTGAGTTTGTAACCTCACCTCTTTCACCTTTTCTCCGCCTCAAAATTATTTTTCAAGAATTTCCCATGCTTCTTTCGCTTATTCAGCATTACTAACCTTTTTGAAAATTTCAGAATCGACACATTAATGAATTATAAAGAGAACTTTATAATCTTCCTTCTTCAATTCTTTGTATGCAGCCTTTTCTTCATCCGTCGCGTTTGTTGCAAGCGGTGTCACTCCATCCTTCACAATATCCAAAATATCTTGATAGTAAAAGACAACTTTTATCTACTTGCACCAACTTTCATAATTCTGATTCTTCAGAATTGCGAGACTCGCTCGAAAATGCCCGCTTGGATGATTCATAACTATCATGTTTTACTTCCCACGAATTGCTTAGTCAGTGCTCTAAATACCAGATGTTGGAATTAAACCCCAAACTTTGAGTAACTCTGAGTCAATCTTGATGAACAAGATTCAATCGCATCGATCAAATTCTCTCTTGTTCTTCACTTTTCACTCGAGTGAATCAATTAACCTTGGTTGCAAGATTGTATTATTGCACAATGGCGATGAAAACAAGAAAATAAAATTGAACTGGGGAAAGAAAAAGGTTAAGGTTTATCGAGAGAGAAAAGAAGATGAATTGATTCTATAGAGTTTCTCTCTGCTCACAAACTGTGATTCTGTATTCCTTTTGCAACTGCAAAATTCAAGTGTCTACAATAATAGGAGTTAATCCTTATTTATAGACTTTGGGCTTGCTTGCTTCTCAAGAAAGGCCCAAAACTAGCCTAACTAACTCAACTAAACAAACAAATAAATTTAAGTCTAACGTCACTGTCAAGATACTCTTCGACATTTTGAGACCTAAGTGATTCGACACTTCCTTGCTTCTGTCGAGCAACCCGCTTCGACACAAGGAATTGCAATTCAACAAAGTTTATAGAAGTTGAGAAATATGCATTTTGGAGTAAAAAATATGAAGAACTTAAATTATTAAGTGACTTATTTTTTGAGAGTATGCATAACATGCTACAGTTGCAAATTAAGAATATAAAAGCATCATTTGAGAAAAGGTTACAATGTTCACCCCTTTCTACCGTCACTAGTTTGGCTCAGTCTTGACGACCTTCCATGATATTCATATGCATTTCTAATTTTTTATTTTCATTGTGTTTGTAACTATTATTTGTGCTTGAGTATTGTTATGGTTTTTATGTATGCTCACACACACACACACACACACACACACACACACACACACACACACACACACACACACATATACATATATATATATATATATATATATATATATATATATATATATATATATATATATATATATATATATATATATATATATATATATAACACCTACACAAAATGAGCATGACATGATATGCTACACAACCATGGTTTCCATCAACAACATATCAAAAAAACTTACATCATTCAAATAATGTATAGTTGTCAAGTTATAAGCCATATAAAAATAATTAGAACAACAAAGTGTTAACCTAGATGATTAATATGTTGCATTTACTAAGTAACTAATAACAATGGTAATACTTGTAATGTAAAAAAGTAGAAGAAGGAAAAGTTTTTAAAATACAAGTCAACTACCTACATATTATTAAAACATGTCTCTATTCTTCCTAAATTACCCTTTTCTACAATTCTAATTTACACTACAAAATATCCTTATTGGTAATCAACTGAATTACCTTGGCTTTGGCCGATTATTCAGCCTTTTCAACCATCTAGCATCATCCCACGAGTCCATCATTTTCCTCTCTTCGTTTAAACCAATTTAACAAACTTTCATTTCCCCCTCTCACATTTCAAACCAAAAACTTTTATCTCCTCTCTCATCTGATAGTTTCAGGGTGTGGAAGAAACTCAGTTATTCTCACTGATTCCAACTTCTTCCCATTTCCTATAAGGTAATCCCTTCTTTCAACCTGTTTTTTTTTCTCGTCGTCATCTTTGATGTTTTCATAATTTCCATCTTTATCATCTTCATTGTCTATTTCTTTTTTTATTTTTTTGTGAAATTTGTTCATACTTTTCTGCTGCAATGCGTTTTTCTGAAACATTAATGGATTATTTTCCTCCATAACTATTTTGCTTTGATAATTCAAGATTAATAGTTTTCTTCACTACTTTTTGTTTATGTTTTCAACTATTAATGTAAGTGTTCATGGTTTGTGAAACATATTTTCATTTTTTAGTTTCCTTTCACTTTTAGTTTTTTAATTATTCAAAACATATTTTCTTCATTTTTCTACTTCATTGGAGTTTCTAAACCATTTGTATACGTCATACTATTTTATGCTTCAAGTATCTACATCTTTGTGTATTTAATGCTTCGAAATCACAATCTGATCCTCTTCATAAAATGCATGTCATACACTTTATCTCCTATTTTCTGCTTAAACAATTATTTTTTAGAGCTTTCTATTCTTTTGTATTCTTAGTTGGTTTTACATTTCCCCCCTCATTTTTTTCAACTTTAAATGTTAGTTATTTTTCTGGTTTAAACCTCTACACTTTTCTGTTTGTTTTTCTAGTTTAAATGTACTTGCTATTTCCTGTTTAAATGTTGTAGTTTTTTCTGGTTAAAAAATCTAAATTTTCCTGTAAGTTTTACTGGTTTAAGTGTGTTGGTTTTATTTTTTTAAAATGTCATGGTTTTTCCTGGTTTAAAGATCTACATATTTATGTATGCACATGCCATATCTTGCTACAATTAAAATGTCATTCAATTGCATGTTTTTTGAACTTTTCTCTTTGAGGGTATTTTTAGAACTTGGAAAAAAGGAGAAATGTGTTTAGTTAAATCTTTTTTCATTCATTTTTTTAATGGTTTTGTGATTAGGTGGTGAGAAAAATGCATTCCATAAACCCACAATCTTGTTCTTTTCTCTGTTTTTTTCTTCTTCCTCATCTTATTTAGCTTCAATCTAAATTCTTTTGTTCTTTTATTTATTTATTTTAGCATATAAGTTTTCTTTTTGTAGTCAAGACGCAACCATGGAGGTTGAGAGTCATATCAGTTAGATTTCCTCCATGAGTTTCCTAAGGTACAATTTCCTTCTTCTAATTTTTGCAATAAATACATTTTAGTGCATTTTGAGTTGTATTTATGGTTTGTTTTGCCTTTTTTATGTGTCATGTTTCTTGATAAATGAAGAGTTTTTTTAAAAGGTTCACCCTCAAAACAATTTTCTTCAAATATCTCTTCCAAATGTTTAGCATGAAACAAATTTGTATGTCAATAACATATTATGATACTTTAATGTTTAGCATGAAACAAACTATTAGAACCATTTTGGATTGTTGAGTTCATTACATAATTGTCTAGGTGTGTATACGTGATAGGAAGACAAAACCAAATACACAATGTAGATACTTAAACCATGTGTCATTTATCATGCTTGGAAGAAGCTTATAGTTATATGAAAAAGACACAAACCTAAATTAGGTAGGTGTGATAAATATGTTTCAATTAGAAGTTGATAAATTCAACTTATACTTGATGTGTGTGACATGTTCAGTTTAGAAGTGATGGGATTTTGACATAATCAAATTTGTAAAACAATGCCTTGCCTCTCGTGTCAATTTTGGTACAGTAGTTTCACCTAATTGTTGTATTGTTCATGTTTTATATATATTTTTATCCATACTAGCCAGCTAAGTACACATCTGATGCCCTTGGCTTTCAAAAAGTAGTTGTCAAAATCAGTTAGTGAGGTTTTGCATATAGTAGCAATGGACCTGTCCTCAATCTACTCAGTTTTTTGAGCCCAGTTTAAAGACATTGTTGTATTGCCTTGGTAATTGTTGTTGTTTATTGTACCAGTTTAGTTGAACTTAAACTTATGGTTAACCATGGTACTTGGGATTAGTTGGACATACTTTAAAAAAAAATAATGTCAAACTTCCTTAAATTATATGTTTTTTTCCTAAGAAATTCATAAAGATCAACATGACATTTATTATAGCAGCAAACATCTGACTAAAGTGATATGTTTTGAATCTCTCTTATTTTTTTACCTTGACATATGTTAAATAGTATATTTTGTGCCTTAAATTGTGTGACGCAAAGTTATAATTTAAAATAATGGCAATCTCACTAGAAAATAATTTTTTTCTTCATGTCTTCTTTATCTTCATGGGGGAAAGTGAACATGGACTCCTTGATGTAAGTGTTTATGTAGTTGAAGTAGAACCAGTATCAAAGACTCAATTACTTAAGATTAAACTGAAAAAAAGAACCTAATGACTTATATGAAGTTCAACTTAACAGGTAAGAGGAACACATTATGCATGTGTCATACCCCAATTTTGTCCGGGTATTTCAAATTTATCTGGTACATGTCCATTTGTTAAGTTTTATATTTTTTAGTCATATGCATTTTTATCATCAAATACAGTCACCATAACCATGCATGTATGCATTATAGTAAAAACAGTCAATATAAAGTCAACATTTTACATGTTAAAGAAATTGACTAAAATTGCATTTTCATTATGCATATTGAAAAAAAAATTCATGATCATTTGATTTATCATCAAAATATCCATTTGAATTTTATCAATCATTTTCATGCATCATAAAATAAAAATCAATGTTTCTAGAATGTCCAAAATATCTCTAATTTATTATATCATTATTCAATGCATATTTTACATTATTATTCCATGCATATATTATATCATTATTCACTATTTAATTAAATAGGTTTCTAGAAGACACTCACACTCTTTGCATAATTCCTAAACTATCGTTCCTAGAATCTGTAAATAAACCTCATTCCATTCACAAATGACACCACCAATCATTCACAAAAGCTAAGCCAAAACTCTCTTCATTTTCTTTCTAGTCATTTCTTTCTTTTTATTGAATAGATAGACTTTTATACTTGTTCTTTATTTAATTCTATTGTATTTTTACTATTATTTTATTTATTTAGTATCTTAATCATCACAATTTTGCATAGAAACTCAATTGATTTTAAATTAAGAGTTGAAAAGTGTTCTTGAACCTCCATAAGCAAAAGCGATTTGTTGTTGTTTAAATAACTCTTGTGTTTGTTCTTTATATAAAATGATCATTAAAAATAAGCTTTTAAAAATACTAAGATAAAATGTATTTTATCAACATCAAGTACATTTTTTAAAATCCCACTAAGCTTTTTTCTTTAATAAGCACCTCATATCATTTCAAACCATTTCACAAACCATTTTCACTAGTGCGATAAACTGTCAATCAACATCGAGTTTCTTTTCCGCTTACTTGAAGTGATTAAATCTTTTTGTTAATTAAACTTCAGATGAAAAGGATAATGAGAGGCATTCGCTTCACTATCTCTCGAATATTTGAATGATTGGCGCTCGTCATATTGCTCAAATTTTCGTCTTCCGATTAAAATACTCTAAGTAAACTTGGATAAAGGAATAGGTGGCGTACACCTCATTATTCTCTGAGTAAGGAAGTGGGAGACACTCGCCTCACTACCGTCCGTATTCAATCTCCATAAACAAATTTCAATAATAATTTGACTGGAAAGGGAATAGGAGGCGTTCGCCTTATTATTCCTCGAATAATTGAATGATTGGTGTGCACTATATTGCTCAATTTTTTGTCGTTATTATAAAAAATACCAAATACATTAAACTTAATTTCTCGCCCTTGTACGATCAACAACTTAACTCTTTTCAGAAATAACATTGCTTAATCCTTTCTAATGCATATACAAACTAGCGCTTAAGTCTCCTTGCGAGCATGCAAGCCAATGTTTAACCATTAGAATGCGATCTAAGCACTTATTTATTAAAACACAATCAACCTATCAAACCTTTTTCCTCGCCCCCGTGCGATGGAAACTCTTTTAAAAATAATATTGTTTAATCGCTTCTAACGCGCATAATAAACTAGTGTTTAAGCCTCCGTCGAGAGTTCATCAAAAAGACACCAACGAATTATAGTCCCCGAACTATGAATGTTTTGATTTTCTTATTGCACCATAAGGATACGTAGGCACGAAATTGAGAGATCTTGGCGAGCACACTAATAAAAAACCTCCCATTTCCCCCCTTTATGAGGTTCCCATTCACTTCTCTTTTCAATCTCTTTATCACTTGAAGAAAAAAAATAATATTAGCTAACATTCAAATAGCAAATTAGACTAAAAGGTTCCCGTTGAGTACAACGGAGGTGAGTGATGCTAATACCTTCCCCTTGCGTAATCGACTTCCGAACCCGAATATGGTTGCGACGACCATTATTCTATTTTTAAAAAGGTTTTATCTATATTTTCCTATTCCTTCATTGGAGTAAATAAAGTTCGGTGGCGATTCTGTTCGAACTATTTTTCCGCAACCATCGCGAGGGATTGTATTTTTCAAGATCCGCCAACATGCCCTAAAAGTAAAAAACAAATAAGCTTTTAGTCAGTTTATGTTATTGGTTTGGAGGTTTGGAACCCCTTCTTTTCAAATGGTCTAAATTGCTAAAACGACAATTAAAACATTATGCATTTTTATTACTGATTATTAGTCATGTTTGTAAGACCCCAATTTTGACCCTAAGATCCCTCATGCTATCTCATCATATACATTGGAATTAGGATCACATATTGACATTCTCCTTACCCCTCATTCATTGGGTTTGTATTGGGAGAGATCACCAAGCACCGTGTGATTGTATCATACTTGTTATTTTATCATTTACTAACCAAAATACCAAAAATATGTCTTTGCATTTGTCTAAATCTTTTGTAGGTGGGGCACTTGATCACCTTTGATCTATCAAGTTCACATCTAGGGTTTAAGACCCTCATTGCTAAGAATTCAACCAAGTAATGATCCACAATGGCTTTAGGCATCATATATGAGTCCCCATGATATTTACATATTATTTTGATCAAGATTTCTTCAAGAGTTTGTAGTTGGTTTGCCTTGGAAACCCTAGTTCGTTTGGGTATCTTGAGTAACTTCTTCAACAAGCTTCTTCACAAATTGATCAAATACTTCAAGGGACACTTCAAATTTCGTCATCTTATGCATATATGATCTTCCATGAGTCCCAAAAGTCAAGAGAATTGCAAGTTAGCAAGTTGGTTGATGGTGGTTGACCAGAGGAATTCATCTGATCAAAACTGGGGTTCCCTAGACCCTATCTCCTACAATTTTCATCATATGAAAATTATTCCAAGAGAAAAGTTACTCTAAGTGACATTCCAAACAACTTTCATGTTTAGGTCTAGATCTAGTTTTGCTTGGAAAATCATTTTTTATGTTAAAAGATTATAGGTCATTTTGTCTAAACCCTAATTAAAAAGTTAACTTCCCAAGGCCATAACTTGCTCAATTTTTATGAGATGGAAGATTTCCAAGTTGCACAATTAAATTAAAGGTGTCTACTTCAACTTTGATGTTTGGAGTAAGAGCTAAATCAACTATTATGAGCATGTGATATGAGGATAAATTATAGGTCATTTTGGACGAATACCATTGAACAAGTGATTTTCCTCAACTTCAAAAATGCATAACTCATTCATCCCAAATCTAAATAAGGTCAAATTTGTTACCATTTTAAAGGTTTTTGAAATATCTAAAACTTTTATGAAGACACGTTTCTCATTTGAAGCTCACATAAAAAGTTAGCCAAGGTGGAATAATTGAACATATGGCTTGACACTTAGAATTTTTTTTAACATGTTGAAGTTCCCAAACTTCCACCTTAAAATTCATCATGATACAAGCTCCAAATGGAAAATTGTTCAACATAAGAGTTGTTCCTATTGATCTAACCTTTCCAAAGAGTCCACATTCATTCATTTTGGACAAGGTTTGAGGGGTTTGCACATGGTCTGAACATGCATGCATCAATTGGCAAGGATCAAACTTCAAATATCAATACACTTTTGCTTTGCATCACAATCCACATTCAGACTGAATCTCACTTGCATTTGGACTTAATTGAGTTGCTTCATGGACCTGTGCACGCCCATGCAAGCATGCACTTCACTTTGCCAAATTTGGAAGTATTTTGAAAGGTGAAAATATCACTTGCATTTTCTATAAATAGAGGTCCATTGTATCAGAATGGAGGATCCTTGTGCGCCAGCTTTGCCTCCCACATTTGAAACCCTCACAATTGAAAGGAAAACTTGAGAAGTTTCACTTGAAATTTGAGTTTGAATCTTACTGTTTGGAGATTTAAAAACTCCAGGATCCAAAGCCTTGTACCAATCCTAAGCCACTTCTGCAAGCTTCTTGAGCAAGATCAAACACGAATTGAAGCAAGAGAGATCAAGTTCTACACAACATTGAAGGTATTTTTCCAGATTTTTCTTCTCTTTGATTCTCTCTCAATTCTCATTAATTCTCTTGGATCCTTGGCTGTATGAAGTCCTACCAATGTAGGCAAGAAGATTAAGTTGCTTTGAGGTCAAATCGAAGCAACTCAGATCATACACCTCAAAATTCAACTCCATGTATCTCTCAATATACTTGGAGTCAGTTTGAATTGAGGTCATATTCGTGATCAGTGCCATTTTTTATTTAAGATCATGTCATTCTTTTCCATTTTTGTGATGATGATGAAAGAACCAGTCCGGCCAAGGTCACCTGAGAAGATGACCGGGGATTTGCTCCGACGACGTACTGGACACGTTCTGAGCCATTTGATCATTTCAAATTGTTTTAATCCTGAGCGCTCTTTGTGATTACCATTGGTGTAGCACGCTGACTCGTGTGTTTGGTGGAACGCGCGTTTCAGACTACTTGATCTGCCACCTCAATTAATGAGGGAGATCAAGTGGTCCACGTTTTTTCTGATTATTGATTTTCATTTTATTTCTTTTATTTTTATTAATTCATATTAAATTTAATATTGATCCAAAAAATATGAGAGTTTCACCAATTCTTTTTTATAAATAAAATCCTCTTTCATTTTCTGAATTAAAATTATTTTTTGGATCATTATTAATATTTTTCATGATTTAATTGATTTTGTGAATATTTTTAATTATTTAAAAATACTTTTAAGTTTCCAAAAATTCTGAAATTTTTTCTCGAAGGTCCTTTGACCTTGTTTGGACTATGATAAATCTCATGACCATTTCTTTGGTGTTTTGATGAGGTTTTAGGAAATTGACCAACCATAATTTAATTTAATGCATATTTTTATTAATTTTAATTGTTTAAATGCCAAATTAATTGTGTAGAGCCATTTTATTTGACTTTGTGAGTTTGACTTGTGTTGTTGGGTCTTGGTAAATGTTGATTTGACTTTGCTAGGTTAAGATCATTGGATTTAGGGGATTGATTGAATGTACATTCCATCTCCCGAAATGAATGAATGATCTTAATTTGGTAAAAGTCCTTCTTTGACCAATTTGTGTTTGATCTATTCACCCTCCCTCTTCATCTTATTCCCCTTCTTTATCCATTCATGTCATGGACCTATGATATCTCTATATCTTAAGGCTAGTTGATTGCAAAATCAACATAAGTATGGATGAGATTAGGTCCCCCACTTTGCATATTCTTTTTGTGTGTGGTATGTTTCATGAGCATAGTCCATTATACTATGTCTCTAACATGCATTAACACCCAAATTCTATTGCCCGGCCTCAAATAGTTGTGACTTCTACATAAGTCCAATTACAATTGCTTAACATAATGCTAAATTTTGACACAAAGGCATAACATTCTAAAATTTGAAATTATGTATTGTTTGTTTCTTGATTCTAAAGTCCAAGGAAAAATTGAGTTTCTATATGACATTCTTGTCTATTGGATTGCAGCCCATTGGTCAGATCTTTTCAATAACTTTTAAATTTGTGCTTATGATTAGCCTCTTCATCTCCTCCCCACTTCTTTAATTTCAAAATCTCTCCCTCCTTTTAAAAAATCTTCTTTGCTTATGTTTGTTTTCTAAACTTCGACCATATTGCAAATTAGAAACTTTGGCCTTATGCCATTGCATTTTCAAACTTTTTCTTAATCAAACTTGTAAATAAATTTAACTATACTTGACTTAAAATTTCAAAAGCTAAAAAGAACTAACACTCATTCAAACCATTTTTAGGCTCTTATGCCTTTTAAACTTAAAATTTTGTTAAAAGCAATGCACTCACTTTGAAATTGATACCACGAACTACGAGGTTTTGATCCCTCATTCTTATGTTGGTACGTAGGCACAAGTCTGAAGGTCTTGTCAAACACAAAAATATAATTAATGAATTCTTTTCTCATCCCTTCATTCTATTTATTGCAAACATCATTTTGTACAAAAATACATATGCACAAAAAAAAAGATTCCATAGGAGTACCTAAGACACTTTGGGTGCTAACACCTTCCCTCTGTGTAACCAACCCACTTACATGTAATCTTTGACATTTTATTAGTTTTTATTTGAAAACTTCTTATCTTTGGATTTTGTTCGTACTTTTCTCATTTCCCTTGGAAACAATAAAAGTGCAGTGACGACTCTTGTTTTATTGACGTCTAGCTTATCCATAGCTTGATGATCATGAATTTACCGTTACAATGTTTCAGTTTTTAATTGACCAACTAATATAGGAAAGCCAATTCTATAATTAGCCATGAGCATTCTTAAATACAATTTGAACCAAACCAGCACTTGCTAATCCACTCACCAACTCATCGTAACTAATGATGTTATTGATTACCATTCATTATTTAGGTTTAAATTGGTCAAACTATAGACATGTTGTGTTGCTTACATCAATTACCTTATATGAAATGTTATTTATATTCATATTTATTTTATATGAAACATTATTAGAAATAAGTTGTTATTATGTGTAATTCTAAGTCCAAACCAAAAATCCTACATTGCCATGTCATCGATAAAGGAAAAGTTCACTTATGATGGAACTCTTTAAGGAGAACAATTACAAGTGTCATTCATAGTATGTAAAATCATATTGTATTACTATGACACACAAAAAATTGATAACGGGAACCTATGGAATTTTGCCATTATCCAACTCTTTTTTCAAAGTCACGTATAGTCCATATGTCCGACATTCACAATGGACTTTTCTTTATGGAAAGTTATATCAATTTGTATATCAAGAGAGTCAGCAGTTTGAAGTAATTAGTTGATAATGTTTATAAATAACCGTCTATTAAATAATGTTTATATATTTGAACATAGTATGGACACTATAATATCCTAATTTTCACCCCTAAGATCCCTTATCATTTGTATCATTTGCATAACATCAAGGTCATAAAATATTTTTGTGTATATCCTTATGCTTTGCTAACCCTACAAAAATACAAAAATATATGTCTTGTTTTGCTTTGTTTGCAAGTTAGGATTTTGGCATCAAGAAGTTCAAGGGATGGATAAATCAAGGCTTAGTGTGATCATAAATATCTCAAGGTGATAAAGATTCTCCCTCCATCAACAATCAAAGTTTGTACTCACCTCAATTCAAGTTCATCAAGCCACAGTTCATCTGGCACTCCAAATTAGGGTTTTTTTAGTCAAAGTCAGCTTAATGTTGACTCATTGACCAAATCATGATCATATGGCTTGAGGCATGATCCAAGGTACTTAAATGTGTCCTCATAACCCACTCATATAATTCAAATATCTCAAGAAGTTAGGTTCATGAGAAGATGAAAGTTTTGAACACAACTGATGAAAAGTCAACAGATGCCTAAAGTCAAAGTTTGACTTTTAAGATTTTTGGTAAACTATGGACTTTTCAAATCAAGGATCATAAAAATATGATCAATTAAGTCATTTGATCAAGTTTAATCAAGAAAATCAATATTACTTGCAAAAGGGGCAAAGATGGAGAATTTGGAATTTTTACTGTCCCTAAAAATCATGTCCAACATCCAATTTTCCAAGGCCATAACTTGTGATCCAAGACACCATTTTCTTTGATTCAATGATCAAATTAAAGGCCTGGCTTCATACTTTAACTTTGTCCTAGGTGATGAAACCCCAAAAAATGCATGGATGAGGAGATATGGGGCCATGAAGTGGAGGATTTATTTGCTTTTAAAGTGATAAAACACTTGGTGAATTTTTCAGCATGCTAACCTAGTCAAATGACTAGCTTTATGCCAATAACTCATGATCTCATTTTATTCAAGCAAAATGCTCAACATGAAAGTTGTAGATCATGATTTCATGTTTTTAAAATGTCCAAGAGCAAGAATTTCCCATGCTTGAGTTAAGAGAATCAAATTTGGGAAGATAGCATCATGAAGTGGTTCAAAAGTCAAGTTACAAGCCAAAGTTACATTGCAAACTCAAGCAAATATGCAAGATCTCTAAGTACATGTCCTTCTTGCTTCTAAACCTCACTCTAATCAGAAGATTACACAAAATTTTGAGCCATTATCCAAACAATTAAGTCATTACACATTGAATCATTCCATTTTTGACATAAAGGTCACACTTCCACTTATGTAAAGTGACTTTAATCCAACAATTAGTATCATTGAGCTCCCAAATGGTTTTTATTCTTATACACACCAACTATAAACTTCAAGTCAACCCCTATACTTCAGAAAAAGCAATACAAAACACTTCATGCACTTCGTACTTTGCCATGCTTCACACTTGGTGTTTTGTGTAAAATCCAACAAAGCAAGCAAGCCAACAAAGTACACGATTATTTTATGATATGTGAGACTTCTTAAACCCTCAAGGATAACTATAAATAGATGGCAAGGCCTTATTTATTCACACACCAAGTTTTCCAAGAAAAGCTTATTTCTTGAGAGCTTTTCAATCTTAACCTTCATTCTCTCATTTTGCTCGTGCATTTTACAAACTAAGGGTTCCAATCATCTCCTGGGAACTCATAAGCATTAGGAGAAACATCAAATAGTAGATAGAAGTAATGTTGAAGGGGCATTGGACCTTGCTCCAATAGGTAATGATTCTTGCACTTTGAAACTCATCATACACACATCATTCATTTTTATTTTTGAAGCAAACATGTAGCATTTATTGTGTTAAGAATGATCATTAGCCTACATGTCATTTATCTTGTTGTTTATGTGAGTTTATGTTGCACGAAACCTAGGGTTTCAGGTCTGGTTTTGGCCTTCGTGTGTCCCCATCTTTGAGTGTTAACTGAAACCAATTGTATCATTGTGTTCCTTGCATTTTTCTGAGCAACTTTGATCTTTATTTCATGAAAAATATTTGAGAAATGAGAGAGATATGATTGATAGAAAATCTGGAAAAAATGAAAGAAGAAGAATAAGAGAGAGAGAGGCGCGAGGTTAATGGTGATGCTGAGGTGGCGTTGAAAATTCAAAGTAAAACACGTTTTATAATATATTTCATAGTTTGCATTTTAATTCATGGATGTATCACCATCCCGGTGGTAGAAGTGCGTGCCATTGTATCACTTGCAACCAAAGGGCCCGAGGTTCGAATCCCCTCGCCTTAGCCTTTTTTGTATTTTTATTCACGAGGAAATGCATGGCCTAGTGGCTTGTGTTTTTTGGCTGGAACCCCAAGGGCGTGGGTTCAAACCTGGCCAAGACAATGTGTATTTTTTTTATCACTTGTTAACTTTCATTTTCTTAACAACTTAAAAAAACCATAACTTTATGATCCCTTAATATTTTTGACCCCTTCCTTTTGTCATATATTCATGAGAATGTCTATTTTATGATGATACAGAAAAATACCAAAAATAATATTTATTCCATGTATTTTTAGTAGGTTAAAAAGTGGTCATTTTTAAGTGTTTTATGCATTTCAAATGACTTTCTTTTGATGTTTTCCTTAACCTAATGGACCTTAAATGTTTGTATAACTTTGTTGTGTTGTGTTTAGGCCTTGTTCTATGTTTATAACATGTTGTCTTGACTTGTTGCCTTCCATACCATGATTAAAATGACTTAAACTTGAAAAGTATGTCGATTAAATAATCTTGAGATTAAGATTTTGGTCAAGAACTTTGCAAGAACACCTTGATGCATGACTAGAGCTTCCACTTAAGTTTATTCCTCTTCATGTCTTTGAATTAATCAATGGCCTGTTTGTTTATTTCTTGATTATTCAAGCATTCATAGTTGCCTAAATGTAAACATGTTTATACTTTGGTAGGACTTAGGACTTAACTTGTCTCCCACATGTCTTTGCTTCACAATGATGCTTCTTCATTTAGGGTTTTGCTTTGTACATGTCGTATACACTTTACTCACAAGTCACCTTGAATATACACTTGTTTAATCATGTCTTGTGATACCCCACTTGTATTCTATCTCAATTTGTGATGTTATATCCATGTCTTGTAATTGTTTATCATTTCATTCAAGTATTTCCTTCATAAACTTCCATAATGTTGAACATGTATCTCATACCTGTTCATGTACTATCTCTTGTGGTGTTATGTAAACCTTTGACATGTCTTGTTTATGTTCATTGTGCCTCAAAAACATGTAAGTAGCTTGTTCATGTCTTACCAATTTATGTATCCTTATGTATCTAAATCCAAGGGAAAGGATCTAATGTTGACTTCCTAGTCATGTACTGTTTGTTTGTTTGTTATCTTTGTTTGTCCATTCATCCATTTACCATAAACCAAACCCTACCCCTTTTTCAAGCTAAAACACCCACACAAACCTTGACTTACTTTTAGCCAATGGACTTTCAATTACACTTTCAAAAATGCTTTAGTACACATGAGGCATTTCAAACACAAACCTTGACTTACTTTTAGTCAATGGATTTTTCAATTACACTTTTAAATGCTTTAGTACACATGAAACATCTCAAACTCAAACTTTGACTTATCTTTAGTCAAGTAACATTTTCCAAAATATTTTTTACCCCTTTTATTGCCCCATTCAAAAATGCAAACAACTTTTAAAACAAAACATAGATAAATTCAAAAGGTTCCTTTAGAGTACTACATATGCTTAGGGTGTTAATACCTCCCATTTGCATACACTACGCCAAACAAGACCTTAGACAGCGCTTTTTTTAGCCTTAGACAGCGCTTTAAAGCGCTGTCTAAACCTCCGCTGCTAAAGGTTTAGACAGCGCTTTTTGAAATCTTAAAAGCGCTGTCTAAGCCCCCCCCTTAGACAGTGCTTTGGCCTAAAGCGCTTTCTAAGACCCTCCTATTTTAATTTTTTTAGGTATACCTTAGACAGCGCTTTTGGCAAAAGCGCTGTCTAAGGTATACCTAAAAAAATTAAAATAGGGGGGCTTAGACAGCGCTTTTTGAAAAGCGCTGTCTAAGCCCCCCTATTTTAATTTTTTTAGGTATACCTTAGACAGCGCTTTAGGCAAAAGCGCTGTCTAAGGGGGGGCTTAGACAGCGCTTTTCAAAAAGCGCTGTCTAAGCCCCCCCCTTAGACAGCGCTTTTGCCTAAAGCGCTTTCTAAGCCCCCCCTTAGACAGCGCTTTTTCCAAAAGCGCTGTCTAATGTATACGAAAATTTTTGTAGCTTTTGTTTTAAACCACATTTTTTCCAGGTTTATAAACCAGAATTTCTACCTGTTTTCAACCAGATTTTGACAGACAGAATCACATTTTATACATGCCATTTTGGCCTTTTTTCTACCAATTTTTGGCTAACAAATATATATATACCAATTCAAACCAATTTTGCCTTAAATGTATCAAAATATATACAAATTTATGTACACATTTACAAGTCATTACCTATACTCGAAATTTATGTACACATTTACAAGTCATTACATATATTACAAATATACTACAAAATTACACAAATTTATGAAAAAACTTTGAGCTCTATCATGAATTGACACCACTCCTCTTTGATTTCGTCCACTTGATCCTTTGTATAAAATGCACACTTGAATTCCTCAAAGTACTACATATGAAGCAAAAAATATTTTGAATTAATTCCAACTATTTAATTATATGAGATATGTGTAAATATAAAATTAACTCATAAGTTAGTAATACATACATCGGTGGGAATCACTAATCGGCCCAAAGCAAGAGTATCCCGCATAAACCTCAACACGAAATACCCGCAATCTATTTGATTACGTTGTTGAGGACACTACATGAAAAAAAAATATGGATTATAAATCCTAAGTTTTATCAAGTGTCATCACTAATATAATAAAAAATGTGGTAATTAAAAATATACCGCCACTTTAATCCATGTAATGCGGTTGGCGCCCCTCCTTGAGGTTTGGATATCTCGTTGGGCCCGAAAAGCTTGTAGGATGCTAATAAAATAAAAATGAAGCAATTAGAACAATTAACATAAACTAAGAAAAATTTTGAACATTCTCACTTACGTGTCAATTAGGCGCTTCATATCCGGGTATGTTGTCCAATCATTTCCTAACGAGTCAAGATAATACACAATTTCTCGGATAGGATTGATTGCGAGCAACAACCAATGTCCACTGTAATGATTAGGCAAATGTTAGATGGTAACTTGGAAAATAATTATAAAATATGAATTTAGAATGAAATGCTAACCCGGTATTAAACGGTATAAAAAACAACTTCTCCGCATTTTTATTGTCATTGAGGATCCGAAGAACGTACTCCGTCACGGAATCCGGGTTATTTAAGATTGCACCTAAGTTGATGCTCGCTGGTGCTAAGAATCCGAATGACTGGTCCAAATCATTGGGGCGCATCATTTTGTCATACAAAAACCTAATATAAAAACATCATTAACACCTCTTTTGAAACATAAAGTAAACCGGATTAACATAAAGTAAACCGAATTAATAAAACAAAGTAGACCGGATTTACCTAATATATGTATTGACAACGTTGACGCCGATTTCTTCATGACCAAATACTTGCATGAAGTCTTCATTACCAATCATTTGGTCGTGAGCAAAGCCGAAAATCCCTTCCTCCATATGTATAGTCCGAACACCTCCGGTCGGTATATCGGTCATCTCTATAAATGTCCTGAGGCACGACCTATACTTGGTGGTAGGTTTTTTCCTAGCTACGGTCTTCTTAGCACCAGAACTTTTTACCCGTGCGGAGGCGTTCTTAACCTCCTTTATTTGTTGTGCGGAGGCATTGCTAACCTCATTTTCTTGAACCTACATGTCATATAAATAGTTAGATCAAATTAAGAATGTAACAACTTCCATGAATATATGTCATATAATTGTATATTACCTCTTTTCTTGATTTGGATTTTGTGGGAGTCTATTTAACATAATCAAGGAAAATATGTAAGTAAAATTTTAAGCATAAATTTTAAACTTTGAATATACACATTAAAGTTAACATAAGTTTTAAGCATACCTCATATCCTACGCATATGAGGTTTGTCGGCCATGCAACAAACGAACCTACTGCTTCGTGCACCGTTGTTGCATCCGAATCATCGCTAGGATATGGTAATAATGCATTCGGGTCAACTGCAATATCAACTGATACCTTCAAACATCCAGCAGGGAGCTCTCTAGTGTGGAGTAATACTCCGCTAACGTTATGCACTTTTCCCTTGCCAACCATCCGATAGTGTGGTGACGACAAATACAGCTGACAATGGGAAATGCCCTAAAACCAATAATAACAAGAAATCGTTAATGTGTATATATGTCAAATACATAATTTAAGCAAACAGTTCAATTTAAGACAATTATATGTAATTACCTCTGGAATGTTCGGCTGAAAGGTACAGTTGATACTGTTTTTGTCCGAAGCATCTCTGTATACCGTTGAGGCGCTAGCCTCTCTTTCTCTCCTCAGTGCATCAAGCTCAGCTTGCATGGCTTCCAATCTTGCATGAAGCTCCCGATTACTAGGAGCCTTTCCTTTTCTAACACTGAGGGAGGTCGGAGTGACTCCAAATCCCTTACCCCTCACCCGACCAGAATACTCAGGGACATCTAATGCCCGACTAAGTATGTTCTTAGTATCATCGGGAGATAGAGTCTGAGATAGCTCCTCCTGAAAAATCAGATGAATACCGTATACTTGTCAAATATTTGTGTATAAAAATGTTATTCAATTAATGAAAAAATGTTATACTTACACATTTCTGGTATACGTTTAAAACGTCTTCTTGAGGAACTCCGGATTTGCCCACACGGGCTTCCTTCCACAAAACATGTGCAGGAAGAGATGTTTCTGAACTTTCCTCCTTCTGCAGCTACACATTAAGTCATACAATTTGATCAGATAAAACTAATATATGATGAACAAATTTGTTTTCGCAATTTATAAATACTTACCATGGATTGTTCTAAGCGTCCATATCCGACACGTCCTTTTCGGTACGGATATGCGGGACTCGATGCTCTTTCCCGATTCGTAGCACTTATTCTTTGAAAAGTCGGATCTTGTCTTTTGGATTTGAAAGCTTCCCATTCTTCAGCCGATATCAAACTTTCATATTTTCTAGGAAGCTCCGCATCCACAAAATTACCATCCGCATCCTTAAGGAACTTGGATGATAAAAATGTCCGAAACCCTCTAAGAAGCTTTCCGGCCAATTTCATGCAAAACCCTCTTCTTTCTTCTTCGATGTTAAAACATCGCTAAGAAAAACATACAGATTGATAGTTAGTATCGGTAATTGAAAAAAATATAATTGATACGGTATAATTAAGGGCCAAATGATTGTACCTTTATCTCACTCCAAATTTTTTCTTTGGACTCTTTCAACTCTTTATTTCTCCAATCATCACACGTAATGGGAATTTCATTCCTTACTAGTGCACCGATGAAACTAGTTAAGGTATGCCCATTAGGTTCTATAAGTTGTCCCTGGTTGTTCCAAGAGACATCTAGTATGATGCCTCGAGATCTTCCTTGGACCACCCTTCGCATTACTGTGATGCCTCTTCGGATTTCTTCTTCCGCGGATACTTTACTAACTTCCTCATGTTGGTCATCAGCCATGTCTAACCTGTAATAAACCAAGGAAACCATCAAATATCAAATATAACTTATAATCAAAACAATTGAAAACAAAAAAATAAAGAAATCATGCATTATCAGATATAACTTATAATCAAAGCAATTGAATACAAAAATATAATGAAATCATGCATTACCACATATAACTTATAATCAAAACAAATGAAAAAAAAACATAAAGAAACCATGGATAATTTACCTAAGTCACTAACATCTCTTTCTTTTCTTTGTTGGAATATTAATCACTTGTTTCTTAGCAATGCGTACGGATGAATTGATCCAAATTCCCTCATTATGATCGTTTCTTATATATGACTCATCCGGTATAAGATCCTCAACTTCATCATTTCTATTCAACTCATTCCGTCTAATGCATGACTCATTCTCAACATCAATATCACATTGATCGACACCGCTATCATCAGTCACTTTGTTAGAGAAAAGCACTATAGACCATTTTGTACTCTTCGGGTCATTCACATAGAACACTTGTTTAGCTTGAGATGCTAGAATAAAAGGTTCATCTTTGTACCCCACCCTAGTAAAATCAACTTGCAAAAATCCAGACTTATCCATTTGTATGCCACTACTACTCACCCACTTGCAACCAAAGATGGGAATCTGAAACTTCTCGTAATCAAACACCCAAATATGCTCTATAACTCCAAAATATGACAAATTTGCATATTTGGGGTTTAAGTCCTTCATACTTGATATATGCATTGCTTTAGCTAGCACGGTGACACCACTATTTTGCATAGTACTCTTATCATCTTGTTCTTTGGTATAAAATGTGTATCCATTAATTGAATATGCGCTATGAGAAAACACATGCAAACTTGGACCATACGCCAAACATCTCAACCTTTCTGTTACCGAAGAAGGATCTGAAGAGCGCTTCAAATAAATATGATCCTTCAACCATTGTATGAAACTTTGATTGTGCTCTATAACTATCCAATTTTCATTTCTGTTCGGATTTAACATTCGGAGTACATCCTTGTGCATTTCAACATATGGCTCAACCTCATTATTATTGTGCAGAACATACAAATGAACTTGATCCCGTTCATCCCTTGATATTGTCACAATTTTATTCCCAATTAATTTTTTACCTTCCATTTTGTCGAAAATCTGAGCTCTGGGGAGTCCAATCGATTGAACGTTAGACAAATATTCAGTACAAAACTCAACAGCTTCTTCAACAATGTATCGTTCAACAATACAACCCTCTGGTCGACTTCGGGATTTCACGTACCCTTTTAATATTTTCATGTACCGTTCAGCAGGGTACATCCATCTCATATATGCTGGTCCACACAACTGTGTCTCTTTCACAAGATGAACAACTAAATGAACCATTATGTCAAAAAAAGACGGAGGAAAATACATTTCAAGCTCACACAAGGTAATTACAATCTCTTTTTGTAGTGTTGGTAAGATCTCGGGATCGATCACCTTACTACAAATTGACCTAAAGAAAAAACACAATTTAGTTATGGCACTTCTTACTTTTTCTGGCAAAATAGAACGTATACCTATCGGTAGAAAATGTTCCATTATAACATGGCAATCATGTGTCTTCAAATTCTTCAACTTGAGGTCTTTCATAGAAACAAGTCTTCTGATATCAGATGAGTATCCTTCTGGAACCTTAACTTCACTCAGAGACTTACACAAAATTTTTTTCTCCTTTCTAGATAAAGTAAAAGCAGCAGGTGGTAGATATGTTCGTCTTCCTTTCTTCACGGGTGCTAATTCAGTTCTCATTCCCATTTTTAACATGTCCTCCCTTGCTTTAAGGCCATCCTTAGACTTGCCTTTTATATTGAGTAATGTACCGATAACACTTTCAAATACGTTTTTTTCAATATGCATAACATCGAGAAAATGTCTCACGTACAAAGACTTCCAATATGGCAATTCAAAAAATATCGACCTTTTCTTCCACCCACCTTTCACAATCTTATGTGCAAAAGGCTTGCCAAACTCAGTACGCACATCTTTCACCTTTTCAAAAACTTGTTCACCTGACAATGCGGGTGGAGCTCTACGATGTTCGGTGTCTCCATTGAATGCTTTTCTCCACCCACGGTAGTGATGTTTAGAATGTAAGAATCTACGATGACCGAGAAACACATTCTTCTGGCAAAGTTCCAATCGAATCGTATCGGTTCCGTCTTCACAAACAGGACACGCACGTTGACCTTTAATGCTATACCCAGATAGATTCCCGTATGCTGGAAAATCATTAATTGTGCCAAACAACATCGCCCTCAAATTGAAACTTTCTTTCCTATATCCATCATAAACCTCCACACCGTTCTCCCACAAAATCTTTAAATCTTCGATCAGAGGTGTCAAGTATACGTCAATGTCATTCCCTGGTTGTTTAGGCCCAGAGATTAACATAGATAACATCATGTACTTACGCTTCATACATAGCCACGGAGGTAGGTTATAAATCATAAGAATCATAGGCCATGTGGTATGTGAGATACTTTGAAGACCATGTGGGTTCATTCCATCAGTAGATAATGCCAATCGAAGGTTTCTTGCTTCTGATCCAAACTCAGGATAATCATTATCAATCTTCGACCACTGTGGTGAATCAGCCGGATGCCGATACATTCCATCAATAATTCTTTCATCTGCATGCCAAGTAAGATGTCTTGCATCGGTTTCACTACGAAACATGCGCCTAAATCTCGGAATTATCGGAAAATACCATAAGACTTTTGCGGGAGATAATCTTTTCTTATATCGAGACAAACCGCATTTAGGGCACTCATTTAACATTGCGTATTCGTTACGAAACAAAATGCAATCGTTAGGACAAGCATGTATCTTATCATAGCTCATGCCAATAGAGCACAACATTTTTTTTGCCTCATAGGTTCGATTAGGAAGAACATTATCATCCGGTAGCATTTCTCTCATAAGGGCCAACAACTCTGTGAAACTTTTATCCGACCATCCATTGCCCGCCTTTAAGTTGTACAACTTTAATACCGCAGAAAGTCTTGAGAATTTAGTGCAACCTTTGTACAACGGTTTCTCTGCATCGCTTACCATCCTCTCAAACATTTCAGGACAATCATGAAGATCTTCTTCCAGTGCTTCTACAATCTCTTCAACTCGATCACAATCGTATGTTTCCGTGTCTTTGTCGTATGAAGCATAGGTCGTACTACTTTTTCCACTCGATTCAACATTCTCGTTAATTTTCTCACCATGAAATATCCAACACTGATAACTTTGATCAATTCCATGCCTCAGCAAATGCGATTTCAATCCATGTGCGTCAACCTTACCAATATAACAACAACGCAAGCAAGGACAATGCATTCGTCTGGGGTTTTCAGCGTGTTGAACAGCATACTTAACGAATTCCAAAACCCCACTCTCGTACTCTTTGGTCATTCGATCGGCACAGATCCATGTTTTATCCATGGTTTTCCTACTTATTAAAGTAAACAATTAATCCAGACGAAAATACATAACTAAAGTAAACACTTTCAAGGTTTGATAGCTAGGATGTTTGTTATAAAGAGCATGGTATGGTGAATCAAACTTAGTGAGTATGGATGATGGTAACCTATTGATCAAATAAACTGCAGTGGAAAAACTATGATCCCAATAGGTTACAGGAATGGATGAATGAGCAAGTAGGGTGAGGCTCATTTCAACTATGTGAATGTGTTTTCTTTCTACATATCCACTTTGGTGAGATGTATGTGAGCAGGTAAGCCTGTGACTTATGCTTAGGTCTACTAAGAACTTGGAGAAAGATCTAAGTTTACCTCCATAGTCAGATTGGACTGACTTGATAGTTGTCTTAAATTGAGTTTGAATAAACACATGAAATAGCTTAAAGGATTGTAGAGCTTCTGACTTTTGTTTCAGAAAGTATAACCAAGTATACCTAGTGTGACCATCTACAAAGGCAATGTAATATCTATAGCCAGGACTAGACGGATTAGGAGAGGGACCCCACAAGTCAGAATAAATAATATCAAAGGCATTATCATAGACAGTAGTTGAAGTAGGGTCATGTAATCTATGAGCTTTGCCTAGATTGCAAGATTTACACAACAAAGAATCATGTTTATTAGGTAGAGAAACATTACACTTTCTGAGAATTTGTTTGACAGAATTGAAATTGGCATGACCTAATCTATGATGCCATACAGCCAAAGAATTACAAGAGGAAACCTCATCTAAACTAGGTTTGACAACAGTGTAGCCTTGAGCATCAAGCTGTGTAGGCAAGGATTTATTTAAGCAATTGAACCCTGAGAGCTTCAATGAGAGCTTGGGAAGGCAGTGCAAGCCATTATTATCAAGGAATCCCTCAATAAGAACTTGTTTAGAAACCTGACATTTCACACAATTTGTCAACCCTAAACTCAAAAACAACATTGTTATCAACAGAAAATTTGGAGACAGATATCAGGTTCCTAGTGATAGAGGGCACATGAAGAACATTGTCAAGCACTAACTTATGGTGAGATACTACCTTAGTCACCACAACTCCAATCAAAATTGTATATGAACTAGTACAACAATCAGCTACTTAAAAGCTAAAGCTTCACAATGATGCATAAGGGAATGACGCTGCAGAATGTATGAAGTGGTGGGTACTGTACTTGAAAAACCAGTTGTAATAACATGAACAATAGAAATGAAGAAAGATTGAAGAACATACCGCAAGTGTATTCGTGTTCGCTGGTGTTCGCCGTTAGGGTTGTCGCCGCTGGTTTTCGCCGTTAGGGTTGTCGCCGCTGGTTGAAGCTTGAAAACAAAAGAACAGAGAACGAAAATAGAAATGAAGTCTGAAATTTTATTTTAATTACACCTTAGACAGCGCTTTTGTGGAAAGCGCTTTCTAAGGTATGCCTTAGACAGCGCTTTCCAAAAGCGCTTTCTAAACCCCCCCTTAGACAGCGCTTTTGGTTTTAATTTTTTTTTAAAACTTAAAGACCTTAGACAGCGCTTTATCAAAAGCGCTGTCTAAGGTCTATATTTAAAAGCGCTTTCTAAAAGCGCTGTCTAAGGGGGGGTCTTAGACAGCGCTTTTTAAAAGCGCTGTCTAAGACCCCCCCTTAGACAGCGCTTTCATTATTTTCTTGGAACATTTTCAGCGCGCTATTTTAATTTTACCCTTAGACAGCGCTTTCTTTTAAAAGCGCTGTCTAAGATGCGCTGTTAAAAGTCATTTTTGCCATAGTGATAATCAACCCCCGTACCTTTGATCTCTACTTGCTTTGCTTCTAGTTTTATTATTTGCTATGCATGTTTATTTTTGGATTTATTTTGAATCTTTTCCCCTTCCCTTGGAAAAATAAAAGTTCAGTGGTAATATCAATGTTTTGCGAGTCAAGTTAATCCAATAATTTGGTCTCCGATTCTCACCGCGACAGACACAGTTTGTGCACAATTGTAGATTTATGTTCTTATTTTCACCTAACTAAATTTTTCCACTAAGTGTTCACTTACTTAATGCTTCATGTCTTTTTTTATTAGTTCTTGATGTTTATTTTGCATAAGTTCTTAAAGTTTTCTTTTGTGTACGTTAAAGTTCTCGCCTAAACTTAGCTAACTTTAATGTTCTCCATAAATTGAATCAATTTGACAGATTTCCAAGTTATGTGAGTTCTTTTTAAGGTTGAAGAGTTTCATTTCTGATATTCAAAATTTGTGATGAATTTTCTGCAAAAATATCTTTTATAAGAGAAATGATATTTACAAATGTACTCAATGCCATGTTTCTACATGTGATTGAGATTCTGACAACTTTTTCGAAAAAAAAGTGTTTTCAATTATATTCATGTGTTGCTATGAAATATTTGACTGAAAAGGGAATTGAGTGGCCATCCAATGGTGATGAGCTGAGAATATTTTTATGGAAACACAATTTCAGAAAAATGGTGGGAACGTACAAAATATTTTAAAGGGTTATTAAAAAAAAATGGTGGGAATGTACACAATACTGTGATGCATGTTAGTAGACGGATGTTACTTAATGATGTTATATATTGTTAGGACTTTACTATTCAAATAACTAGTTTAATTTGAGTATAAATTACTTTGCTTGAAATGAACTTTGTAAGTAGCAGGAGCTAAAAAAATATGCAATTCTTAATTTATGTACAATACATATTTTGTAGAAGAAATCAATGAATATATGTGAACTCAATTCTTTAGAAGAAGTCAATGAACATATGTGAGCTCAATTATTTTACTATGTTTTTTTAATTATTATTGAACATATCATCTAACATTGAATTAATACATACATATTTATTATTGTATAAATCATGGATGAAATATATTTTATTTATGAAAAAATAAATTAAAAAATAAATTTATAGATTTAATTATTGGTTTTAAAATTCAAATAAATTTTAAAAAAATGTATTCTCCTCACAGAATAAAATAATTTCTTAAAAATAAAGTTATATAGTTATAAGTTGACTCCAATATATTTCACTATTATATATATTTGTCCACCTTGGTATTTTCTAGGCTGCCTACAATGTGTCTTATTACTGACATTTGGATTTCTATAATATTTATTAATTGTGGTAAGTATGTATATTATTGCAAATATTTTGGTTGTTAACAAAGATAGGCAATATCATCTGTAAATAATTTTTGTGGATGAAAAGGTACTTTGTCATTTTTCTCAAATTTCATTTCTAAATTTCATTGAGTTCATATTTGCTATCTTTTTAAATTAATTATTAATGCAATAGAATAACATAAAGTAAGATTTGCAAAAAAAAATCTTGCTAAGTACATGATATTTCTAATTTATTTTATGTTTAAGTATAGTGATACAACCTGCTGCACAAATTGTATACCAGAAAGCACTCTTTGAGTGAGTGTGTACTCCTTAGAGAGAGAAAAGAAAAAAAAAGAGAGAGAAGAAGTTTCTATTCATTCCACACACCATTCTGTTTCAGTACACAAAGTTATATAGCTATTACATCATAACCACTTGCGAAAAATACGGAAGGGTAAAAAAACAGAATTGCAACACAATTAAACCACTAATGCCTTTCACCAAGGACTCTCCTCTAACAAACAAAGTCTTCCATCCAAGCTGGCTTTTTGGTCAACCTTTTTCCAAGCTTTGGGCTTTCTACTTTGGTCTCCCTCTCACTATTGGGCCTATTATCTTGCTGTTGTGGGTTCTCACAAACAGGGCCCGTATCACTCCCCTCCCCTTCCGAAATCACCTTGTCCTCAAGGTGGAAAGTAGGATAAGTAGATGTGAATGTGGCAAGATCCTCCCAAGATGCCTCTTCCACTGGAGATCCTTTCCACTGAACTAGAACTTGAGATGTTGGTAAACCATGTATGAGTACAGTGCGTGTGTCCACTATTGCATCCGGCTGTTCTAGGGGCTGGTTGTTGAAGCTGTCACTTGGCAGGTCCTGTGGAGGCGGAATATCAGTGGCGCGGAATGGTTTTAGGACTGAAATGTGGAACACAGGATGAATACGACTATCCGGTGGCAGCTGCAGCTTGTAGGCAACAGGACCAATACGCTCAATAACCGGATACGGTCCATAATATTTCTTAGACAGCTTGTGATAGCGGTGTTCACGTGCCGTCGTTTGACGATATGGGCGAAGACGAACAAGGACCAAGTCTCCGACAGCAAACGAAAGGTCGCGGCGGTGGGCATTGGCTTTTTGAGTCATACGATGTTGAGCAGCTAGCAAATTCTCCTTAAGTGTGCGTAATAATTCATCACGAGTAAGGAGAGCATCTTCCAATGCTTGAATAGAAGTTGATCCTCTGGTGTACACCGGAATGGAAGGAGGTTTTCTACCAAACAGAGCTTCAAATGGTGACATTTTGAGGCTGCTGTGATAACTAGTATTGTAGTGGAATTCGGCCCATGGAAGAAAAGAAACCCAAGTAGAAGGTTTGTGTTGAGTAAATGCCCGTAAGTACTGCTCCAAGCCTCTGTTAACCACCTCGGACTGCCCATCTGTTTGCGGATGGTAGGCACTACTCATAGATAACTTCGTGCCACTCAACTCAAAAAGTTTGCGCCAAAAGTTACTCATAAAGATCGGGTCACGATCAGACACAATTGAGCGGGGAAAACCATGGTGGCGAACAACCATGGAAACAAACAATTCAGCCACTTTGGAAGCAGTAAAGGATGCCATGAGAGCACCAAAATGAGCAGATTTGGATAAGCGGTCAACCACCACTAAGATCACCGTATAACCATGAGCTGAAGGTAGTCCTGTAACAAAGTCCATAGTGATGTCTTCCCACACCACCTCTGGCACAGGCAAGGGTTGTAACAGCCCGGCAGGAACTTGAGTGGAGTATTTAATTTGTTGACAAAGAAGGCACGAAGCTACAAAACGTTCCACAGCTTGGCGCATACCCTGCCAAAAGAAATTGGCTGCAACACGAACGAGGGTACGTTTAACACCTGCATGCCCGCCACTAGGGGTGTCATGAAATTCACTAATAATAGTAGTGCAAAGCGGCGACGAGGGATTAAGAACATAGCGCCCATGACGTAAAACCAGCCCATTGCTGATGGAATAAGGAAACATCAAGGTAGCTTGTGCAAATTTCTCATGAAAAGCCAACAAAAAAGAATCCGAGGCATTTTCCTTTCGGAGCTGCTGTATAATTCCGAAAGTAGGGGAAGAGACTAAAGCCAAAAGTGCAGAAGAATCAGGTGAATCCCAATCGGGCCATGCTGCCGGTACGCGGGACAGAGCATCTGCAACTTTATTTGAGGCACCGGGTTTATACTCTATGCGAAATTGAAAACCCAATAACTTTCGCACGTATGCCTGTTGATCGGGAGTCTGAATAACCTGCTGTAATAATTCCCGGATGCTTTTATGATCAGTCCGAATGATAAAAAAATGACCCAAAAGATATTGTCTCCATTTGAGGACTGCGTCGGTGATGGCATGCAGTTCTTTTATGTACACAGATGCAGCCTGTAATTTTGGGCCAAGTTTCTTACTAAAAAAAGCAATGGGATGACCATCTTGCATTAGGACAGCCCCAATACCGAAGTTAGAAGCATCAGTCTCTATGACAAACTCTTTAGAGAAATCTGGTAATCGGAGAACTGGAGCTGCCATCATAGCCTGTTTAAGAGCAGAGAATGCAGCAGTGGCGGCTGTAGTCCAGCTAAAAGAATCATGGCGTAAGAGATCTGTCAACGGTGCTGCAATCGTGGCATAATTTGCAATAAAACGGCGGTAATAACCAGTCAAGCCTAAGAATCCCCGAAGTTGTTTAACATTGGAAGGCGGCGGCCATTTCATCATGGCATCCAACTTGGTGGGATCAGCATGAACACCCTTGGAAGACACTATGTGGCCCAAATAATCAATGGATTCCTGACAAAACAAACATTTGGACAGCTTGACAAAAAATGAATTAGTTAACAGGCACTGTAAAACCAAATCCAGGTGATTTAAGTGGTCCTTAATAGAAGAACTGTACACTAAAATGTCGTCAAAAAAAACAATCACAAACCTCCGGAGGAACGGAGAAAACAGTTGATTCATGGTCGCCTGAAAAGTTGAAGGCGCGTTAGTAAGGCCGAAAGGCATGACCAAAAACTCAAAGTGGCCCTCATGTGTGCGAAATGCCGTTTTGTACGTGTCGCGAGAATGCACTCGAATCTGATGATACCCTGCGCGAAGGTCCAGTTTGCTAAACACAGTTGCCCCACCAAGCTCGTCCAAAAGTTCATCGATGGTGGGGATAGGAAATTTATCCTTAACCGTCGCTGCATTCAAAGCACGATAATCGACACAAAACCTCCAAGAGCCGTCTTTCTTTCGGACCAACAATACAGGCGAGGAGAAAGGACTATGGCTGGGAATGATGATCCCTTGATCAAGCATTTCGCGGATTAATTTCTCCATTTCTGTTTTCTGAAATTGTGGGTAACGGTATGGTCGCACATTTACAGGTTTTGTTCCTTCAATCAAATGAATGCGGTGATCGACGGAACGACAGGGAGGGAGGCCCATAGGGGTGGTGAAGATGTGATTGTAACTCTGTAAAAGGTCGCGAAATGGTGAGGTGAGGTGTTTGGGAAAGGAATGGGTGGAGTCAGGTTCTTTATGTGACTCCGGGAGGGACTTTGTGATAGTGAAAATACCCGCAATATCATCACTGTGTACAAGGGCTTGGAGTTGATGCAAGGAAACAGAGTGTGGTGCCAAGGAGGAGTCTCCCACCAAGGTGACCGGAGTACCTTTCCAACAAAACTCCATGGTGAGAGCAGAATAATCATGGGAGACCTTTCCCAATGATTGAAGCCACGGAAAACCCAACACAACCTCCGGGCCCTCAATTGCTAAGACAAACAGATCAACGGAAAAGGTAATACCTTGTAAGGTAATTGGAGCATTCTTACAGCACAAGGTACAAACCAAGAAGGTGCCACATCCGGTTGCCACCCGGAAACGAGAACACGGAGTCACAGCTAGACCCAAACGCTCTGCCAGTGTTGGTTTAATGAAATTGTGGGTACTTCCGCTGTCAATAAGAATCGGAAAATTGTGGTGCTGATACACCCCTGTAACGCGCAGCGAACGATTCTGTAATTGACTAGATAACGCGTGTAAGCTAGAGATGTCACCTGAAATTTCATCCGGCGGGTGGTCCTCAGGTTCTAGGTCTGGTTCCTCGTCTTCATCACCTAAGAGGATGAGAACCTTGCTACTGCAACGATGGGATGGATTCCATTTTTCATCGCATCGGAAACATAACCCCTTGGCACGGCGATCCCGGAGTTCCGCCGGAGGTATGTGACGGACAGCAACATTGGTTTTAGGTGTGGGTAGTAATGGGGGTAGGGTATTCGGTTTAAGGGTGGGAGAAGTATTATGGGCGAAGGGAGTGTTTTGGGGATTGGTCGTAGAAGTTGCAATAGATGATATGTTTGGGTTTGTATTGTGAGCTGGGCCTTTGGACCAAAATTTTCCCTGGGTTGGAGTGTCATCCAAACGGGCTTCATAAGCCCTTGCCATAGCAAAAGCTTCCATAAGTGTTAAGGGTCGGTGGAATTGCAATTCCCGGCGGAGATTTCGTCGCAAACCAGTAATAAAGAAACTGATAAGTAAGGATTCAGAAATACCAGTAACTTTGTTCATGAGATCTTCAAATTGGGCCTGAAAATCCGCTACTGAACCGATTTGAGAGAGTTTAGATAAATCACCTTCTACGTCTTCGTATGGAGTTGGGCCAAAGCGGTTGCGAACAGCTTCCATGAAGACGGTCCACGACGGAAGCAAGTGGTTGCGCATCGCCCACTGGAACCATGCGGCGGCGCGACCTTCCATGTGAAATGACACGATCTGAAGACGTGCGTTTTCTGGTGTCTGGTGAAAATCAAAAAAAGCTGTGATCTGAAATAGCCAATCGATTGGATTAGAACCATCGAAACGAGGAACACTGAGTTTAAGCGAACGTGATGCCGTTTCCGGAGACCCGTGCGGTGGATGTTGATACGTGGAACGGAGGTTAGCAACCTTGGCATCAACCTCCAGTAAATGACTATGGAGAGTGGAATGAATGGTGTCAGAATGTAAGGCAAGTGATGATTTCAGAAGATCACGTAACTCAGCCGATTGGGCGTCCATTTTGGATTGAAGGGCGTTCATAAGCTCAGAAGGGTTCATGATGAAAGCACCAGTGATACAACCTGCTGCACAAATTGTATACCAGAAAGCACTCTTTGAGTGAGTGTGTACTCCTTAGAGAGAGAAAAGAAAAAAAAAAAGAGAGAAGAAGTTTCTATTCATTCCACACACCATTCTGTTTCAGTACACAAAGTTATATAGCTATTACATCATAACCACTTGCGAAAAATACGGAAGGGTAAAAAAACAGAATTGCAACACAATTAAACCACTAATGCCTTTCACCAAGGACTCTCCTCTAACAAACAAAGTCTTCCATCCAAGCTGGCTTTTTGGTCAACCTTTTTCCAAGCTTTGGGCTTTCTACTTTGGTCTCCCTCTCACTATTGGGCCTATTATCTTGCTGTTGTGGGTTCTCACAAACAGGGCCCGTATCATATAGTTTAGCTAAATGGAAAATAATTTGTAGTGTAATGTTTTCATATATTTGCAATTATTAACATTTTATATGATTAATTTTATCTCAACTCTTGGTATACTTGAATCCATTTCAAAACCATTGAATATATTTTGTGGTAATAGTACTACTGTCTTCGTTACCAAAAATAATAAAACGACTTATACTTCTAAGCACATAAGGATTAAATTCTTGGTTGTCTAGGAAATGGTGGAGAAAAATGAAATTGAGATTAGACGTATATCCACTAAAGAAATGACTACTAATTAAGAGGCTTAGGCCTATTATATATTACAATGTTGAAAATATGAGAATGGTAAAAGTCTTTTGATATATTTAATTTGTGGGAGCGGACATTAAATGTGTGTATATTCATTTGTTGAATTAATAAAGTTGATCTCATTTTCTTTTTAATTATTACTTTTAATTTTTATTTGAGATTTTTTTATTACCCTTGTAGAAATGATGTTTCATCTTAATCATACGATCAATTGTGTTGCAAATATTTTGAAAGAGGCAAATAGCATGCATGTTATGTAGTAACATGAAGGGTTCATCAATACATATATGAAATTTGCACATTTTCAGGCTACAATTACATACATATAAACATGTGGACACTTTGTGAGTAATGTGACGAAGTAGAAAAATAAATATTTAAAAGATGTGTTAATACTCATTTTAGCGAATTTTATTTCTTTGAAAGGTGAAATACTAAAATAAATTTAAAAAATAAGAGTCTGGAATACACACTATAAATTGAAAGACAAAATTAAAAGGCATAAGAGATGTCAAAATAAAAGAAGGCAATGAGTCAAAAGATAAAAAGGAAAAGAATAGGACAATAGTAAAACAACAAACAAACAGAGAGCAACCACCAAAAGAGAAAGTTTCAGAAAAAGCACACACTCATCGAAGCACCACCTAGCAGAAAAATCGATTAGAGCTCGGACGACTAACATCAACAAGGAACAAGGGAAACCTCTAGGCAAACCAAAACCATTGAACACCCGTTGAAGCAGATCTGAATTCTTGACATATTATTGGTCTAGAAACATGATAGAATTCTGAAGCCAATCAAAAAAGGAGTTTGAGTTTAATGAAAACCTATTAAAAAACCACATTCAAGTCAAAACAATACCCTTCTCTTCCCACTCTTTCACATTTATTATTGATGAACCAATAAACAACTTATCATTACATGTTGATCAAATAGTCTAAGCAACATGCCAAATCATAACAAAATCTCACCTACTTTTAACCTTAGAGCCTAAAGATATTAAAAACTCAAACAAAATCCTAAGCTCCCAAAAAAATGACTATCAGAAAACCTAACCACTTAGTTATCCTATTCCACACTGTAGAAGCTTAGCTACAAGTAGTAAACAAATGAGAGGAAGGCTCAAGACAATCCCTCCACAACACACATAAAGATCATCCGAGCCAACAATAACCTTATACTTGAATATATTCTTTCTAAAGGAGAACCTATTCAACAAAAATTGTCCTCACAAGACCACAACCTTAGATTCAAAGTCTAACGATGGGGTATTCCTCACAAAGTTGAAATGAGATAGAGGTATCCATTTGATCCAAGTCTAAAATTAGATTCCAAAAAAACACACTGATCAGCTTTGAGACATGTCACAAAGTCTATTTTTAAACTTGAACTAAATATGCAAAATGAAAATTAACACATCTGAAACATTGGTTCATAAACTCTCTTAAATATCTATAGCTCTATATGCTTGTTCTTGTTTTCCCTTTGTTATGCCAAATAACAAATTGGGAGAACAAAGAAATATCAAAATAAATTACTAAATTAACAAACTATAGTCTATAGCTAGTTATGGATCCTTAGTCTTTGTGATCTTGATTTACGTACATCAGCAATAAGCGCATCACGAGCAGTAACAATCAATGCATGAGGAACAGATATTAATGCATTAAACGTTGTGTAATCAACCCATTCCTTCAGCTTCGGTTCCTTCTCCCAGTTTTCTGGTACCTTAACCTCTCCCTTCACCTCTTCTCTATGCCTCTTCAACCTCTCACGCCCCGTAATTTCCTCAACCCTAGTACCATTCTCATTATTCTCTTTCTCTTCGCCCTCATCATCCTCATCACTGCTTGTTTTATTTGAAGAGTTGCACTTGAGCCTGTGATCATTTTGTTGAAGGGACAATGAAGCTTGAATATGGCAGGTGGGTTTTCTTGTCTTCCATGTTGAGGTGTTGTGGATCAATTGGTTTTCTTGATCCATACTCAAACAAAAGAAAAAAAAGGAATGTTTAGTTGTTTATCTGGAAGAAGAGCTAGAACTAATATTTAAAAGACACGAAGTGCAAGGAGATGAGTGTATTGAGTGGGGGATTTAAGGTACACGTTGTACAAATGATGTTGTATGGCATGTAATGTTACTACGTATATGGAAGGGTCTTCAAGAAAAAGATTGTGTGGTTTAGTTCTTATGTACGTAAGCAAGAAAAAAGAGATTTTATGTTTAGGTAGGGAGTGGTTTGTAACCTTAGGGTTTTGTGAGGTGGAAGTGCAATATGGAAATGTATGTGAAATTATTAGTTTTTTGACCAATTTTAGTTGTCTTGGTTTTCATTGGCATGGATTTAATGAGACAGACATTGTATAGGTATCCGGAACTAACTAGATATTTCTCATATTTGTCCTCTAGTCGGTCAAGCAAAATAACCTGCCGAACAAGTTATTTAAATTAGGACAAAAAGTTTAGTGAAAAAAAGGTAAAATTTCTCTCTAATTTTTCACTAAACTTGTGTATTTCACAAGAGTTGATAGGGTGTTTATGATAATTTTTAGTTAATGGTGAAATTAATAGTGTTAAAATTCATCACAAATAAATGTTTAATTAGTATGAATAAAATTTTGACAAGTTGGTTGGAAATTTTAGAAATTTAGAGGATGTTTGGATTGATGGTATGTCATAAAATAAAACAACGGAGAGGAAGTAGAAGTCTCTGCAATCATCTTGGGATCGTTTTAGATGTGATCGGCTCCGTTGAGTGAGACGATCAATAAAAAATGTGAGATAGCTAATTTTAGATAACTCTTTAGACTTTGTGGTCATCTAAGAGACTAAGATTGATGAGGTTTTTTAATCTCTTAGGTATTTCTTATGGGGTATTTTTTTGTGACTGGAATTTTAGACATTCGGTGGGTGGTGATAGTGACCTTGTTTTTATTCAATGTAGCTCGAAGGGCCGATCTTTGTTCTCATTTTCGGATCTAGGTTTTCTTGGTGTTTGTCTAAAGTGGAGAGTTTCTAAGACAATTTGTTTTGTTGTAAATGTTTACTCTATGAGATGTTATGTGATATGATCTCTATCTTCGTAAATATAGTCTTTGAGGAGATATCTAGTGTGTTTTGGGAGATTTCAACCCTGTTTTCTCCTAGGGGAAAGGTTAGGGGAAGAAGTTCTTTAAACTCTTACGGGATTAATGATTGTTTAGCCTTTTCCAAATTTATTTTCCAGTTGAATGGTTTTCCTCTTTAAGACGGTAAATTCACTTGGCTTAAGCACAACATAGGTGTTGCATGTAGGCATGATATGATTCTAATTTCTAATGGGCGGTGGGACCATTAGGGATTATGTCTCAACGGGCTCTCCCAAGGATGTGTCTGACGACTGCCCTATCACCCTTAAGTACTCTAATTAGTCGTGGGATCCTACGCCTTTTCGTTTTAATAATTACTGGTTATCCCATGGTAGATTTTCCCAGTTAGTCATATCTTTCTAGTGTGATACTCTAATCTAAGGATGAAAGGCTTTTGTTTTGTTGGATAAGTTTAAAATCATCAAAACGGTCCTTGAAGTTTGGAATAAACAAGTGTTTATATACTTATATTTCTAGATTGAAACTTTAAGAGAGTCGGTTAAGAATATGGACTCTCTGACAAATCAGAGAGCTTTATGTGAGGAGGAGATTGGGGTTAGATTTGACTCTATTGTAAAGATTTTGTCTTTATTAAGAATTAAAGATTATCAAATATTATAGATATCCAAATCTAGATGACTTAAGGAAAGAGATACTAACTCTGGTTTCTTCCATGCTTATGTCAAGATTAGGAGTAGAATAAACATTATTTTAGCCTTGAAGGTTTGTGAAAGTTGGATTGAAGGGGCGTTTGAGATTAGAGAAGTTTTAAACTATTTTTATGATATCTTCGAAGAGCCAAATGTTGATAGACCTTGCTTTGTTGAAGTAATCTTTCACACTTTTTATGATGAGGATAATATTGCTATGATAACTCTTTTTACTCTCCAAGAGTTATATGCTTGGTGATATGGCCTAGTGTGATGGTAATAAGAGTATTAACCCTGATGGTTTTTCTTTCTCCTTTATGAGAATATTCTGGAATTTGTTTAGGTAAGACTTAGAGATTATGTTTGAGCAATTTTACCCTTTTGCTTTGTTACCTCTTAACTTTGCATCTTATTTTGTAACTTCGATCCCTAAAGTGAAATATCTTGGGAAACTAAGTGATTTTAGGCCTATTTCTTTAGTTGAATCTCTTTATAAGTTGGTGACTAAGGTGTTTGCTATTAGACTTAGGAGGGTGATGGATAAGCTTGTTGCTCCAAACAAATAAACTTTTCTTAAAGGTAGATTGTTGGTGACTGATGTTGTAAATAATGTGGTATACTTAGGTAAGAGATCTAGAAATTATTACCTTATTTATAAAGTAGATTTTGAGAAAGCGTAATATTTAGTTAGTTGGGAGTTTCTGGATTACATGTTTGTCATATTCGGGTTTAATGAAAAGTGGAGATCTTGGGTGAGAGCTTTTGTGTTTGAAGGGAACCTAGTTGTGTTAGTTAATGGATACCTAACCCAAAAAATTATAATTTAAAGGATTTTAAAATAAGGTGATCCTCTCATCCCCTTTCTCTTCCTTCTAGGGGTTGAAGGTCTAAGTGGTTTGCTCAACAAGGTAATAAGGTTGGATTTCATCTCGGGTTTTAGGGTAGGAACCTCTAATTTTGTGGTTCTCATCTTCAGTATGTGGATGATACTCTTATCTTATATGATCCGTCAATTGAGAATATTTGGAATATTAAGGCTACTCTTAGGGGTTTAGAGCTAGCTTCGGGCATTCAAATGAATTTTTCTAAGAGTAGCCTGATAGGGGTTAACGCAAGTCCTATTTTTTAGATTCAACGAGAGACTTTCTTCACTGTAAGCTTGAATTCCTCTTGTTTAAATACTTGAGGTTATTTATAGGGGTTATTTTTTATACAAGAGGTAACTTGTTAGCCTATTATTAATCTGATATCTAAAAGACTTAATTATTGGAAACACATGTATGTTAGCTTAGGGGAACAAATTATTTTCCTTAATTTTGTGCTTAATACTATCCTTGTCTTCTTCCTGTCTTTTTGAAATTACCACTGACAGTTTGGAGGAAGATTGTTAGGATCCAAAGAAGGTTTCTATAGGGATGTGTGAAGGGAGAAACCAAAATCTCATGGGTAAAATGAGCATATATTTGTAAACCTAAGAGAAAAGGTAGTTTAGGAGTTAAGGATCTCTGACTTATTAACCAAACTCTTTTGGTTAAATGGAGGTAGAAGCTCATATCAAGAGCCTCCGGGCTTTGGCCGAATATCCTTGTTGCTAGACATGGTGATCTAATTATCTCCTCTTTTAAGGAGGGGTAGAGTTTCAAGCTTTAAAAATGCTTCCTTCTGGTGGAAATGAGTTTCCTTCCTTGGCTCAGAATAAGATAAATCCCTCTAACATATTTGTGGATGGCATTTCCAAGAAAAAGGATAAGGGGTTCCAAACTTATTTTTTTTAAGATCCTTGGTTTTGTAGTATCCCTCTTAAACGTAGGTTTCTTCGGTTGCTTACAATTTGCGATTATCTTAAAGGGAGTGTTGAAGAGATAAGTTGGTGGGTATATGAGATCCTTACTTGGGATTTCAGTTGGAGAAAGTCATTCTTCATTCATAAGGAACCGACTATTACAAACTTCCTTGTTTTTATTCAAGGTTATATTTTTTCCTTGGATAATGATCGATGGATTTGGAAGTTTTCAAAGGACAACCTTTTTTGGTGTCCTCTGCATATCATACTTTGTTGGATATTTCTAATTCTCCCGACCTATCTTTCTATTCTTCCAACCTGATCCTTCCCCTTATTTGGGGTAGTTGGGCCCATTTAAGTGTTTGTTACATTGGAAACTTTTACTTGACAATTTCGCTTCAAGCGATTTTTTTTATTACACGTGATTGGTAAAAATTGCAGGCAACATGTTAAGAAATATGTTCTAACATTATACGAGACATTGTGTCTCGAGATGATTACTTGGCGTGAAAGCTTTAATGGATTGAATCTCGCACTTTAAAGATTTTATTTCCTTTTATATTGAATCAGAGATCTGATTTAAAGTGTGTTCTAGTTTGAAAATATTTATTATGAATTCTTTCTTGCAATATTGGAATTCCTATTCATGCCAAATTCATATTTAATTATATTTGTTTTAATAGAGTTTCATAATCATCATTATGAAGATTGATTTCTTGTGCGTTTTTTGGAACCATCCCGTTCACGCCAAACGCCTACTGGGTGTCGCAGCTGGATAAATTTGAGATTAAGCTATTGATTAACTTAACTCAGAAAAGCAAGAGTCGCCACCAAACTTTATTGTTTCCAAAGGGAATGATAAAAAGGTCGAACAAAACCCACACAAAGGTAAAACAAAAGAGAGATCTGAATATGGGGGTTGCTTATGAAAGGGGAATATATTAGCACCCCTCACATCTATAGTACTCCATAGGAACTAATTGCAACTCTGTGTCTATATAAAAAAAACGTTGGGTTGTTTATTGACTGATTTTAATTTAAAAAGACATTTTGTCGTATTCAAGTGGAAAACTCAACTTACTACCCACAAGTATGAGGAAATGAGAATTTGCATCATCTTGATATGAAGAACTTTTACTTAGACTTTCTCACAAGCACGTCTCAACATTCAAGTGGAAAATGTCAATCATTTCTCAACATATTGTAGAAGTATAGTGGTTTGCATCACTATAAGAATAGACTAATATCCAATCTTTTCAAAAAAAGGCTCTTAATGAAAAGTGCACAAAGGCACAAAACGAAGTTTGATGAGGTTTGTCTTTTTTAGAAGTTTGAAAAAAAGAGTTTAATTATTTTAGCATTTATTGAGAAAAATATTTTCTAGATCACTTGACGAAGTTAAGGTTTATTAAGAAAATGTGTGAAGTTTGAAAACAAGAGGTTTTTGAAATAGGGATAAGTTTTGAAAATTGAAGAAGTGGGAAGGAGATGAAGAGAATATCCTAAAGCATAAAGTAAATGACATGAAATAAAAGGTGTCATTGTAAGACAACCCAAGAGAAAGCCTTTGTGTGTGTAACTGTACTAACCACAAGATGGAGCAAGCATTTGACATTGGTCAAAACAAGCATTATTTTCCCTTTGGATTGAGCCATAAGATGAAAAAAGCACATAAGAAGATGAATATCAAAAGATCCAGATGAACAACAAAGCCATAAAGAAACATCCAAGTCTTGAATTGAAGATCAAAAGGGTCCATAGGGATCACAAGGTCTCAGATACCACTCCAAGCAAGGAAAATCACTAGTCCTAAGGTCCAAAGTCCAAAATACCATAGTAACATAAAGTCCATAAGATCAGATTAAAGTTTTTAGGTTTTTAGTCATTTTATAATATTTTTGGTCTTTTGAAATAAGAAAGCAAAAAAAAAGTAAAAGGTAAAAATGCAAATGACATGAATGTAAATGACATAAATGTAAATGACATAAATGTAAAGACATAAAAGTAAATATTAGATGTTAGCATGATTAATATGTCAATGTTAGTGTTAATGAGGATTCAACCGAGTCGAGAAAATTTAGCACTTTGTTAAGCAATTGTAAGTGGACTTATGTAGAAGTCACACATATCTGAGGCCGATCAATAACAGTTTATGTGTCATACATGTTAGAGAAATGATACAAAAATCATTCTCCTAAAACAACGTAACACAATAGTTAAAATAAAAGAAGAGAGATGGAGAAGAAGAGAAGGTTGGGGCATCATGTAGAGATCATCTATCAATAAGCCAAAATCTCAAGGTATGATCCAATTAGGGATAACCTATCTCTGATGCAAAGTGTTAACAATGATCAGATGATCACTTATAAGCATGTTTGAATCAGAGAAGGTTGAATCAACCAAAGCACCAATTCTCAAGGGTTTGAAAAGTGGAGAACATGATCAACCAAACAATCATCAAGAACTAAAATCAAGTCAACAAAAATTTGAATAAAAATAAAACAAAAATGATTTCATATTTGATTAAAAAAATGGAAATTAAATGAAATATCCAAAAGAAAGATCAAAATATAAAAGAAATGGTTGATAAAATTATAAGAAGTCAAGAAAAATATGAATAATTGGATTCAAAAGTTGGATGCAAAAATGTTTGAAAATGATCACGAAAAATTAAAATTAAATGAAAAATAAGAGAAAATCTCAAATAAATGCAAAAATGATTTTAAAAATTATGCAAAAAATATATATGATGCAAAATATTTTTAAAGATTTTGTGTAAAAAATTTGAGTCAAAAAGCATTAAAAATCATTTAAAATTAAATTATATAAAAAAAAGAAAATAAGATGAAAAATAAAATAAAAGGAAAAAAGCAAAAAGACACCAACGACTAGAAAATTTGAAAAAAATCGTTGGCACGCTGCTATTAGAGGAGGGATTTGAATTTTCCACAAACACGCGTGAACTGACTTCGTCTTCAACCTTCATTCAATTTCTGCAACATCATGAACTCGTGTTTTTAACATGAATCAAGCATGAATTCAGATTCCAAACACTTCATGGTTCATGTCTCTTTGCATCAGAGTCATTGATTGGCTCTGAGCAAATAGAATTTGCTCAAGAACACGAAGAACCCTAGTTCTTCAAAGTAAAATTAAATGACTAATACGCAAAATAAATTCAAGGTATTTGAGAGCTTTTGATCAGCGAATCAAGACAAACACACTAGTAACTTGTTTGCTCAGAAATGTTACTTATAACTACCTTTTCAGTTGAAGCTTCAAAGGTCAATAATGGTGGAAATAGTGAGCTTGATTCAAGAAACTTCAGAGCATGACAATGATTCAGTCAACTTCAGATGATGCCGATGAGTGATTATGGGCGAAGAAATGAATCTAAAAGAACTTCAATCAAAGAAATGATTAACTGGTTTTTTGAGGTATCAGGTTCAAACGATTTCAGAGTTTCTTTGGCTATCAAAGCTTGGAAATCAAGGCAAAAGCTTCGTTTATTTATAAGAAATGAAGTGAGGTCATGGTACTTGTGAAATAGAGGCAAGTTCGTGTGAATTAGGGTTGAGTTTTGGTGTTTTGCAATCCCTATGAAATGAAACATGAAATGATTGAGTTTGTGACGAAACCTAGTCATTTTTCACTTGTCCATATGTGTTTCAACATGACAAACAAGTTTGCACATGTGCTTGTGGTGCCAAGTAAAGATTTGGATGATTACAAGTTACAGGTCATACGTGAAATGCAGAGCTCATGGCACCATGTTTGAGATTAGGCCAAATGAGATTCACTCGTGCATTTTGAAACGTTCCTTGTGCCAATGATCTCCTCATGGTGAAGAATCAGATGCAAAAAGAATCACATCAAAAGGATGCTTGAGTTGAAAATGGCAAGGATGAAAGTTCAGGCCATGACCGGAAATTCTAGGCCAGGAATTAGATTGACCAGGTCTTTGGCCTACTTTTGTGCATACATAGGCATCTTAGAAAATTCCAAAATTGACGGGCTTAGGTAGAAAATTGATGTTTGACCCTTGAAGAAAAGTTGTAGAGGAGTTCAAATGTGACATTTGGCTCAAAGTAGATTCCAAAAATGTTGAGAAATGAGATAGTTATGGTATTTGGACCAAGTGACATATCATACTTAATTTTAGGTCAACTAAATATGTATCAACTTGTGATTTCTTACCATTTCTTGCATCCAAAGGCCCAATGATGAACACTTGAATACCAAATGAAAGTGTCATACCCAAATTTTGTGCCTCATTCAATAAATAGATACATGCATCATGATACTTGCATCATGTGCATAGCATGACATGCATTTCATTTTACATAATGCCTAAAATATCAATCGGAATAATTTTTTGGATCTACAGACAGACTAGTCGAACTGGTTCTTAAACGCACTTAAAATTAGCAGGCGGAAAATTTCAAATCAAGCTTACAGACATCAATTTTATTAATATACGGTTCACGTAGTTTAACTTGGCGTGCTCGTTTTATTTTTCGCACTCATGAGGCACGTGTTAGTTTTTTTTCTTTTTGTCAAATTTAGAAATTTTTGGATATCTGTTTTGTTGTTTATTAGATTTAATTATTTGTTTGCTTTTTGATTATGAGATTTTTTTTATTATTTGATTTTCATTTGCTTAGTCGATTTAATTAGATTATCTCTATCCATGCTCATATCCTCGTCCGGATAAATAATTTTCTTCTGCTTTGTTTTTTTAGTTAGTAGGAATTATTGTAGTATTTTGTTTTTCTTTCCATTGCGTTGCAATTTCGGAGCTTAAATTCAATTTAGCTTTCGAACATCGTTTGGACACATAGGTTTTATTGGGCCCCATTCTTATCGAGTAAGTTGAGCCCCACTTTAAGATAGCTTAGCGCTAAATTCATTACTTTCTTCGGTTTATCTCGGTCTCCTGGCTTACTCTCGGGCCTTCTTACAATAAGCTCCATTTATTTGTTTAGTAGGTTCGCATTTTACTCGCTTTATTATCCCCCATTCGAAAAAATTTACCCTCATCCATTTGATTATAATTTGTATTTATTTGTTTTTATTTTCTTGCCATTAGTTATACAAATTAACCATTTAAATAACAAAAAAGAATAAAATCAACCATTTTCAAAATGAACAAAAAATAATAAGCGCTCAATCCAACGTCGAGCCATTTTTCTCAAGTTAAACCATCAACCACTCCCCCACCATTTCCATCCAATTTCAATAACTTCAAACCATTTGATAAATGACTTCCCACTAACGCAAATCAAACATCGATTAACATCGAGTGATTTTCTCAAATACTTAATATCAATTTCTTTTTCTTAAACAAACGCAAAAGGAGAGGATCGTTGGAGACTAGCGTTTCAGTGGAACCCTCGAATGACCGGTCTCGAGGCACACATTTTGGGTTAGCCATTCATTCTTTCTTTCGCTCCTAAAACACTTAATAAACTTGGACTAAAAAGGACCATTGAAGTCTAACATTCCAGTGGGACCCCTAACCAATTGATTACAAGGCATGCATCTTGTTCTTATCAAGCATATGTAGTCTATCAAACAATCTTTTTAATTACTTTGAATGAAAAAGGACCGTTGGAATCTAGCATTCCGATGGAATCCTGAGTGATTGATCTAGAGGCTCATGTCTCGTTCTCATTGAGCGTTTGTCATTCACATATAGACACTCAACCAATCAAACTAGTTTTCTCGCTGTTGTGCAATATTCAAAACCCTTTTTCAAAATGGAATATATTTTGTCTCGAGACGATGCCAGACAACGCTTCATCCACAATTGTGTGAGTTGAGATAAGTGACAATTTCCCGTGAATGTTAATTTGTAAATTCATTCAATGTGATGCAAACGTCCGCTCCTCACTTGTTTTGGGTAAGTAACGTTTTTCGTCGATTGATACAAAATAACTTTCGCTAAAATCGGCCAACAAACAAATATTTTCTACTCAAAACTATGTAAGCCTTGAACTCTCTATTGCACCTAGAGATACGTAGGAGCAGGATTGCGAAATCTTGTCATGCTTATTAATAAAAAAAATTAGGTTTAGTTCCTTTCTTATTTGCCTCATAATAATAAAAACCTTTTTAGGTCCTATCTCATTGATAAAAATTCAAAAATATTTCCATTCTCTCTCTTTTTCTATCCCAAATAAGTAGAAAATCGCAAACTAACATAAGCTAACATTTAAATCGTAACTAACTAAACGATTCCCGTTGAGTATAACGAACGTGTGGGATGCTAGTACATTTCCCTTGCGTAACCGACTCCCGAACCCTGATATTGGTTGCAATGACCATATCTTATCCTTTCTTTTTTTGGGTTTTATCGATATTTTCCCTTTCCCTCTTTGGAAATAAATAAAATTCGATGGAGACTTTGTTCAGTCCATCCTACGAGCGTGCGATTATGCTTCGCAAGCATCGTGTTCTCATTTTTCGAGGTGCGACATAAGGAAACTTGTTTTTCCCTTGAATAATCTTGATAATTGCTTGAAAAATGGATGAAGATGACATGGAAATAAACACATGAACCATACTTGAATCAACTTTGAAATTAGGAACCAAACTTGAACTTCTCTTGATCAAATGATGTTGAATGAAACTTGACATGAATGCGACCTAATATTATAGGTCATGCCTTGAAGTAAAAGCTCTTGTGGACTACTTGTTGACCAAACTTTTACCTTGGGAATCAAAAACCCTAATTTAGAAACCAAACTTGATCCTTTAATTGCAAGTCCCTACCTTGTACAATAAGAAAAAGGAAACAACACATATTTTTATATTTTGAATAAGGTTAGCAAAGTTAAAGTGCAAGCAAGCAAAAAGGTAAAAAGAAAACACAAAGGATGCTTGATGATCTCCTACAAAGGCAAACCCAAAGAGGTGAAGGTTAGGAGGACACCATGTCTGTGATCTTGGTTGAAATGCAAATGATATGATATGTGAAATCTTAGGGATAAAACTAGGGTATGACATTGGGCTTTTAGGATGGGCAATTTTTACTATTTAAGAAGGCATTCTCTGTATGTTAAGACTCAAACCTTGTATTGTGAAGCTTGGGGCTTTTGGTTGTTATTGAGTCTTTGTGTTTGGGTTGTAATACTCTATTATTGGGATGTCTTTCTAAGTTAGGAGAATAGAATATTTATGGTGTAATTGTGATTAATCACTTCATATATACTTTTATAATTGTACAAACACTTGGGATAATGTTTAAGTGAAAGTGAGGGGGGTCTCAGATTCATGGGGATCATGGATTGAAGTTCACAAGTAGTATTAGGAAAAATGCATTGAACTGGAAGAGTTCATACGAGACTGTTGTGTACTATTGAATACTAAGAGTGAATTTCCTTTCATTGGATTAAAGCCTCCAGACGTAGGTGACTTTGAACTGAACTGAGGTAACAATTACTTGTGTTATTTATTTTACGCATTTATTTCCTTGTTATGGAATATTGTTGTCACATACTTTGTTCCAAAATTGTGTCTGACATCTTTTCGTATTTCTCAACATATTCGTATAAAGGATTACATATGTAAAATTAATAATGTTACATCAAACATTAACTTTCCTTTGGAAAATTATGTATCATTATAAAATATAAGTAATTATCATCAAGCTTTTCTCATCAATATCATTGAAAATAAAGAACCAAAATCTTATTCTCAAGTCATACAATCAACTGAATGGCGTGAACTTATGGCTAAAGAAATTCAAGCCCTTTAATCAAACAACATTTGGGTTTTATGTCCACTTTTTGAAGGTAAATTGGCAATTTGTTGTAAGTGGGTTTAAAAATCAAATATCATTATGATGGTTCCATTGAGAGATATAATGCTCATTTAGTTGCTAAAGACTACACTCAAGTTCAAGGCATCAACTATCATGATACCTTTGAACATGTTTCCGAACTAGTAACAGTTCAAATTCTTCTCTCCATCGCTGCCATTAAAAATTGGTCATTACATCAACTTGATATTAATAATGTGTTTCTTCAAGGAGATCTCAATGAAGAAGTTTATATGAAATTACCACCTGGACTCTCTCATAAAGAGAAACCGTGTGTCTGCAAATTAAACAAATCAATTTATAGTCTTAAACAGGCTTCTTGCCAATGGCTCTCAAAATTCTCCACACTCTTATTCAAAAAGGTTTTGTCAATCAATTTATGATTATAATTTGTTCACTTACAATTGTAATCTAACGACCATATTTGTCCTTGTTTATGTTGATGACATCATCATCACCGACAACAATGAAGATACCATCTTAGATATAAAGTAATTCCTTGCCCAGTCTTTCTCCACCAAAGACCTTGGTAATCTATGCTATTTTTTAGTATTGGAATATCTTATTCTAAAAAGGGAATATTTTTATTTCAAATAAAATATACGCTTGACATTCTATCTGACTCTAGTATGACTGGTTGTCGACCATCAAATTTTTCTATGGAGTAACACCTTCGTCTACGGCCAAATGATAGAAGTCTTTTTTCTTATCTGACAATTTATCGTCACCTCATTGATCATCTCTTATATCTAACAGTGACACAACCTGATATTCAATATGTTGTTAAAACTCTTAGTCAATTCATGCAATCTCCATATTCCTCTCATCTTAATGCAGACACATGTGTTCTTCAATATCTTAAAGGGAGTGTCGGCAAAGGCTTATTTCTTTCAGCATCTAGCTATATTATTTTAGTTGATTATGCAGACTCTGATTGGGCCGATTATCCTATAACTCGTCGATCCACTATCGATTATTTTACCATGTTGGGTTCTAATCTCATTTCATGGAAAACCAAGAAGCAACCAACCATTTCACGTTCTTCTTGTGAAGTAGAATATCACTCATTTGCAACTTTATCTTCTGAGTTGCAATGATTAAAATATCTTCTCTCTGATATCGATATTGACCATCCTCAGTCGATCATAATTTATTGTGACAATTAAGCTGCCATTCACATTGCCGAAAATCCAATTTTTCACTAAGACATCAACCAGATTGAAATTGATTGTCATTTTGTTCGTTAGAAGATTAAATCAGGTCTTATCACTCTTTCATATCTCCGACCTTTTGATCAACTAACTGATATATTTACTAAACTACTTGGAGGTAATGCTTATAAATGAATACTCGACAAGTTGCGTGTTCTTGATATTACAACCCCACCTTCAATTTGAGGGGGTGTTAGGAATATATTATATAATTAATGAAGATATCATATTATTTAAATATGTTTAATTATATTTAAATATTATATTTAATTATATTTAATTATATTAATTGCATTTAAATAGATTTAATTGTATTTAAAGATGTTTTTCATTTTAGGCAAATTGTAGGATATGCTTTTAATGCCGAGATTCTTTATATATTTATATATAGAGTAAATTACATAAATAAAAATATTTCTATCAATTCCTTTATTTTATATATATATATATATATATATATATATATATATATATATATATATATATATATATATATATATATATATATATATATATATATTGAAAAAACATATATTTAAGCTGCATTTTCCAAACTTATCCTAGTTGTTAATAAAGAAGAATGTTAGCAACACTCTTTTTTTTCAACATTGTTTTTAACACTTACTTTTTTTTTATTTTGTGAAATATATGTGGATCATACTATTTTACGTGGGATCCATTTTTAAAGTGATTGACCCATATATATTCCAATAAAAGAACCAATATTAGACCGAATGTTTAAAAGAGAGTGATTCTAACTACTATGTTAATAAGACTAACCGATGCTGTAACAAAAAACACTACTTGGTCACGTTAATGCGATTTTAATGATTAATATTTGAGTTGAAAGCATGGAACTAGCTCATGAATAAACAATGCATGTTACGTACTATATATGATATGATATCATAAACTTAATTTGAATTATCTAGAATAAAATTGTATCAATATTATACAGGAGCTATCTCCTTCATAATATAATGGTTGATTACAAATTCATCACTGTTCTAAATTTGTTACATCAACTTATTATCATTTGGCTAAAATTCACTCTCTATCCCTTCGATCTCATCTCAGTTCCAACTGAACCTATTCAAATCAAGTTGCTTACAGCTTGTAGCACCTTCATTGTTATCTCCACGACTGTTTAAATCCAATCTTGAAGCTGAAAAGTAATTAGAAGGTTGTTGAATCTTGTTATTATCATCCACTGATTTCATTGTTTCTGTTCTTGCAGTGTTTCTGTGTTGAAACTCACCAACATCTGAGTGATTTTGTTCAACTCCAATGTTCATAGACAAGTTTCCATGATTTCTTTCTAAAGGGGTGAGAAAAGTACTGTTCTTTTTCACTTCATCAACACACCATTTTAATACTTCAGTGTTTCTAAGGTTTTGCATAGAAGCCGCTGCTTCTGTTAATTGTTGTTCTTTTCTTTCCATGAACACATGATTGTTATTGTTGTTGTTGAAGTGTCTTAAACCAAACCCTCCATTTTGAATGATCTCTTGTTCCTTCTGTGATCGTTCGCTCGATGTTAAGCAACTACTGTCCATCGAGCCGTCGTTTGGTTGGTTCGTGATTTGTATTGTTTGAGGACAAAAACCTTGTAACTCCTTCATTTCTGAAAATGTTGAATTTAGACACTGTGAGGATACTTTTGATACAAGCTCCGAAAGTTGAACTTTAGCAGCTTCAAGTCCTACTATTCCTAAGTTCTGTCTACCAAGTGTTTCTTGAGCTTTCTCAAGCACCGATTGAAGGTATTTTCCTTGTGCCTCTATCCTAAGCTGCAAATGTCTTTGTACCTGAACAAGGTTTACAAGTTGTTTCTTACAATTCAAGAAACAAAAATTGAACAGCCATTGGATTCTCTAAAAACAAAAATTAATGTGTTTGGATCTTCTGCATGACTATAGAGCTATTAGATACTAAGATCTAACAGTTCTATAGCCGCGGCACAGAATGGATTCTCTGCAGCGGTTGAAGAACTGTTAGATCTTAAATATAAAATAAAAGATCAACAGTTTTGCGGACATGCATATATTAGTTAAGTTGCAAAGACTTACCTCAAGTTGTTCATTGAGTCTTCTCTGAACCTCAATCTGCATTTGCAGCGCCTCGCTTATGTGTAAATCTCTACCAAAAGGGCTACAAAAGTTAGCATAAAATCTTAAGCAAGATATCATGAAGAGTGTAATTAAAAAGAGTTTTGTTTTTCTCACTTGTTGTTGTTATTAGGCTGCGGTCCAAGTGTTAATTTATTGATGTGAGTTCCATTGGTTTGATCAGAAAGTCTCTCATCCGTTCCCGAAGCCGAATGTGTGTCTGATGAATATAAAAACGCATATGTTGTCATAAAATAGCTCTTTGATTAGTTAACTTTAGATTTGAAGAAATGAAAAATATTGTTCTCTTACTTATTTTGTGTGTCACGTTATTATTGTGGCTTTGTCCATGCAGATTCTTGCTCAATCTATACTTCTGCTGACGAAAACGATAACATGATCAGTAATTGCACCATACAAACTATGGTAAAACATGATTTATAGTTTGTGGCTTTATTTATGAGAACCTGTCTGACACAGACACCAGACACGTATCGACACTAACAACATATCATTAAATGGTTTTGATATGATAAATATCATTGATGTTAATTCTTACCTGAAGATGGCTCTTTAGATGATATAAGGTAAGCCCCGGAATTCCCATGAGTTTCATCACTGTTTTTGGAGTAGCTTCTGTAATAGAAAGAAGGTAATTAAATTCTTCGAGATTTGTTGATCCACACCGTATATATAGATATATATGTATGTATACTTACTGTCAGCTCCACCTAACTGGTTGACAGCTTCTATAAACCTTGCATGAAGATCAGGTGTCCATTTTAATCTAGGCTTAGCATCAGTTGAGAGAACAAGTCCAGAATCACTAGATCCATTTCCTGTTTGAAGAAACATGTGTCTTTCAGATGGTATTGACATTCTTGAAGAAGAGTGAATATTTTTTGCTTGGTGATGATGATGATACATCCTGTATGGTAGGTAGATAGAGAGCCTTGTTTTTGAAGTGTTTTTTGTGGTTGATAGTATCCAATATAAGAGAACTTTTGAATGTTTGTTTTGAGCTTGCTTGGTTCTTCTTTTCAGCAGAAGTCATGCTGAGACTTGTATTTATATACACAAGAGAGGTTGAGCCATGGAATCTTGAATAGAACCAATTGAAAATTTAAAGTTAATCCTTCTCTAAGGAGTGACCTTATGAATAGATACTATTCCTTCCTACTTTTGTTCACTTGTGGGGGCCATTTCTCAACTTACACTTTCCATTCTTAGATAGTGCTCTCCATTTTAGCTTCAACAATTTCTCTCTCAAGTGCGAGCGAATTCATCCATTCGTTAGATTAATTGTTTTAAGTTTTCGAAGGTCCTGTGTAAGATTAACCACAGTTTAATCGTGGAAAATCAAAAAGAGGACCTTATTTTGTCATGGTTTAACTGTGAAAATATTTTGTGAAGTTCTTTTTAACCAAAGTTTAAACGTGTCAAATTTGAATCTGGTACGGTAATCCGCCTTACATGTCATGAAAGACGGCCCTGTTCGTTATGTATACACTTATGTATACACTTATAAAGTGGAATCTCTTTCATCAACACAAACTTCCAACACAATTGAGTCAGATAAATCAACAAATAAGGTTGTCTGACTACCTTGTTTTTAGAACAACTTCCTACACAAAAATCTAGTGATTTTTGGTCGAACTATTGACTTTGATACCACATTTGGATGACAAGAGAAGCCTAAAACTATAAGGAACAATCAAATTGGGCTAAGAGCAACCGCCCAAGTGGTCGGAAAACCCGAAAGGTGAGCGCGTCTTCGTTGAACCGCTCCATTTTCAAATTTTTAGCATAGTATAAGGCTTGAATAAGGCCTAATTGTCAAATTATAAGAGAAATCATTTTTTTTCCTTAGACAACCTTTATCCATACATATTATGGGTTTCAGGTGCATGAAATGTACATGAACAAAAATATTAATAATATAAAGAAAAGAAAGTTATATGCAAACATCAATTTTCCAAACTGCATTAGGTTCCAGAATTGATCCTTGAAATTTTAACCCAATATGCATTCTTATTCTTTTGCCAGATAAAAGTGAGAATCATATGCTCAAATTTTGAAAGTGAGTATATATTTTTTTTCTTCTTTTTCATATTATATAACTTGGTTCTAAAGAATCTGATATCCTCTCTACTTGGAACAGCCAAAACCCATCCTTTATTTTTGTTCTAGAGAGGAAGATTCTAAGAACTTATAAGCCTACATATTTTGTTATTAATCTTGCTGTCAGTTTTACAAGTCCTGCATAATGTTATGATCTATATAGTAAAGTCTTGAGAAAAAGACATAATATATAAATTGGATTCTATTGACTAAACCACCATAACATGCAAGATTGGATATTAACAAAAGAAAAAAAATGCAAAGATGCTTCCTATATTGGAGTGTTTGGAGGTAAAAGAATAGAATAAGAACACATTCTTTTTTGTCTCCTTCAATAAGTTTGGTACTTATTCAGCTTGCACCATTTAAAATATAAGTAAGATGGACCCTAAACTTTTAATTCTTTCTTTGGCACAAAAACACAGTCCCTATCCTTTGGAATCCTAAGCAGCCAGGACTTAATAAAAAAAGGAAACATAGAATTGTACTTGCTTTTATACTTTCATCATTTTCTTAAATACAGTAGTACTAGTTCATGCATTTATAGGACCACTTATAACCTTGCATTTGACTTTAATGCAAGAATAAGTACATTTGTCATTCCTTATTATGTTATGTTATGTAAACTATATACTTATAATTATAATTTTTTTTGTATATATATATTTGTTCTTATCCTTAGACAAGTTCCACTAAATGGCATATACCATGCTAAACCACACTATGAAAACAATTAAAAAAAATGTATTAGAATCTGATTCAGTTTTGTTTAAAACCATGCATTCTATAAGCATTGCATGTGTCAATTGCATGCAAATCTTGATTATTCAATTTGAAAGATGTTATGTTATTACACTGTTGATTAAAAATTTTCTTCCAATAATCTCTCATGAGACACAACATATAGAAGTAGAGGGCTATTAACAAAACCATATCTGAATAAACATATTATATAGGTACAAAACATTTATAATAAAAAAATACATGTAGCAAAGATTCCTTGAACAGTATCTTGATATCACTTCTTCTTGTTGTTCTTGTTCTTGATTCTGATATTAGAGAATATTTAATGCTGCCAAAGAGAATCATGAGAGACTTTAGGCAAAGTTAAAGGTAAGTTCCTAAGTAGTTTTCTTGCATGTGGATTGGAATAATATGGGCAAGAGGATTGATTAATTTAGTACCTTTTTTTTCTTCGAATTTTGTCCTTAAATGGACTTGCTACAACCACTTGTCAAGAGCATTAAATCATAAATATTCATACATAACAAGGTAGTTATTAGTTATTAGAAGAGAATAAAGAAAACTAATTAACCTTTGTGGTAAAGTAATTAAAGTCCTAGTTTTAGCTTTGTCTGTTTAATTTTATATATCATTGTTGACCATACAATTAGAGGTTTATTTTTGGGTGTGTTAATGACAACTATTTAGTATTTTTTTTATCTAATCAAAATTAACAATACATACCCTGGTCTGATTCTGTTTGGATTTATAACAAAAAGTTTTGAAAACAAAAACCATAAATGGAAGAAATTTGTTAGTGCAAGTTTGATACATAAATATATAATGTTGATGCTTTTAAAGAACAAAATTTCCCATATTAGTAGTCATCTTTTACTTTATGCTAGCAAACTGTCCTTCTACTTTCAAATCTTTAGCATCTTTAAAAGAGTGTGTGTTTGTACAGAATAGAGGGTTACTTATTTCTTTCTAGGAGAGTATCCAATTTGGCTTTACCTTCCAATATAGTGGATGTCCCACCCTCTTATATGGGATATAAATTTTTATTCTTATTACTATCTACTTTTTCTATTATATACTTTGTTTTGTTGTATGTATTTTTAAAAATTATTATATATATAATTTCAGGTTCAATCTTTATGGTGTATTTTTTAAATTTAATTTTGAATTCGAGAAATCTTTTTCGGTCTTAAAATATATCAACATAATTATATTAAGAAAGCGACTATTTGGTTTGATAAAGAGTTGCGAATGGCGATAGATATTGTAGTTGATGAAGGTTTTGTTTCGTGGATTTTCAATGGAGAGTGAATTAGTTGGGGGATTGAGTTTGTACTTAGCAGTAGAGACTAACTCATACACGTTTGTGGCTCCTAGGGCCCAATGTTGGGTGTTATAATATCATATATTGAGAGACATTGAGATATATGGCATGGACCTTGATTTCGACAAAGGCTTGGATGGTCTTAGTTCTACAATTTCAAATTTTGACCTTAACAGTTTTACTAGTAAGAACATTGTCCCTCCTAAAGCACAACATGTTTTTTGCGAGTGCACTTTTTAGCAAAATGTTCAAGACATAGATAAGTTTGACATGATCACAAGACAAAAAACATTTTTAGTTGTTTGCAAGCAGCACATGCTCAAGATTTTCTCCTTGCTATCCATATTGATGATATATGTCAACATATCTTTCAGAGTAGCGTACTATCCTTAAATACTGGCTTATGATTCCCTTATTTTCTATTGATCAGGTTTTCCATATTTACTACAAGGCGTGCTTATATACATTTGGGAAACACATTTTTCATTGTAAAGTGCTTCCAGAATTCAAACACTAATATGACTTTGTTATGAATGTCTTATTTGATATATTTCAACATGTCAGGGTATCTATGAAGAAAGAGGCACATGTAAATTTCTTGATTGATCCACAAGAGAGGAGATTGACACTTAAGTTAGCAGAAGTTCTAGTGAACGGGTGGGTATGAAGAAAACATGCATGTGCAAATTTAGCATGAGTATCCCCACTAGTGGGACTGAGGACACGAGGTTTTATCATGGGACAAATAACTCTCAAAGCCACTTTAAGTAAAGTGGTCAAGTATGAGAAAATGTGTTTCGACAATCAACATGCTTTCATTAAATTTGTCTTTGATATTTTTGGTTTTCTAGCATCAGAAAGAATAAATCTTTTACAAAGAATACAAAGACTCTTGCGTAGCAGTTATATGGTTCATAGGACAATGGATATAATTTTAAGGGGATTGATTTTTCTATCTAAAAAAAATAACAACACATTTTATTACTCGTTTACTTATTATTTTTGTATAATTTTTATTATATATTTAATTACTTTCATATTTACTTAAAAGAAATTATAGAAAGAATAGTATTAAGATCAATTTTTGAATTAGAGAAAAAACGGTGTATATTCATTATAGTGTAAATTTAAGTTCTGAAATAGTTGATTGTTATGATAATTTGTCAAGAAAAATGTAGACTAAAAAACCTGAAAAACTTTACCCTGTACCCCTACAATTGTATCCACACCCCTACATTTAAATTTTTTTGACCAAAATACCCTCATATAAATAGGGTATATTTTCCATTTCTAATTTTTTTTACCATTTTCGTTCAAGAGTTCCGGAGAAGAGAAATTTTTGGCTTTTTTGCATTGTAAACCGGAACACTCAGAGTAAGTCTTCCGGTTCATGAAATGTATACCGGAACACTTCTCTAAAGAGTTCCGGTTTGTTGCCTTTAGGGGCACTGAACCGGAAGTCTTTTAGAAAGTCTTCCGGTTTGGATTGTTGTATACCGGAAGTCTTTCTTAAAGACTTCCGGTTTGGATGATGTATACCGGAACTCCTTAAGAAAGTGTTCCGGAAGTCATGTTGTTTTTTACTAACCGGAACTCTTCTTTGAAGTGTTCCGGTACGTAATACTTTTTTTTAATTTTAATTATTTTTTTAAACTTTTTTTTTTGCAGTGGTTCGAAGACGAGGTGCAGATGGTAGGATTCCAGTCCGCACGTTAGACCGAGGTGCATCTTCATCTGCAGCTGAGCCGGCTGGATATCCAGGAGGGCCGTACGATACGTCTCTTTTGGTGAAGTACGAGCATCATGTTGCTCGACATTTATGGTTCTGTGAGGTAAGTAAACGGGTTATATTTGAAAATGAATAATAGTTGAATATTTTATATTTTGTTTTCTAATATGTGTTTTAATTGTTTTTAGGAAAGAGGTCCAAAGAAAGAGTTGAAGGTTGCTGGACATGGACTGAAGTTGACTTCTAGGGTTCCATTGGCTCTTCCACCACAGATGGAGAGTTGGGTATCTAGATCCGGTTTATCTTCACTGCAGAGAACCAGTCTGAACAAGATAGACACAAATCTTGTCTCTGCATTTGTGGAAAGATGACATCTAGAGACATCTTCATTTCACACGCCGTTTGGTGAAATGAGCATTACTTTAAATGATGTCGCATGTCTACTTCACTTGCCCATCAGGGGTATCTTCTGGAGTCCTCAGGATGTGACTGAAGAGGTAGCTGTTGAACTTGCTGTTGACTACCTAGGAGTGTCACAGGGTCAGGCACAGTCACATGTTCGTAGCTGCAGGGAGTCGACCTGATTTTAAATGGGCATCCACATTTCTTGGACGCACTTTGGGTACCACTATCACTAATCTTGTGTTTCCCACCTTTATCACAACCAAATATTATTTTGTTACTTCTCCCTCTCTTCCCCGTTTCAGTATCTGAACGACTGATAATAACAGTTACTTTATTATCGATTCCAACCTCTTTAATCCATCTGATAACCTCTTCTCGTGTACCAAATCTTTCCGTCGTCATAAACGCATCAGTAGTATCTACACATATTTGGGGAAGATTTTCCATTCCTGCAAAATAAAAAAAAAATTTAAAAAATTTAAAAAAATAAAATAAAATAAAAGTGAACCCGAACACTTCTTGAAAGAGTTCCGGAACACATATAATACAAACCGGAACACTTCTCCAAAGAGTTCCGGTATGTATAAATTTGTTCACCGGAACTCTTTCAAGAAGTGTTCCGGTTTTGTAAATTTTTTCTGATTGAACCGGAACTCTTTCATGAAGTGTTCCGGTTCATTGATTTGTGTGTTCCGGAAGTCATTCTTGAAGTCTTCCGGTTTGGGAAAAATACATACCGGAAGTCTTTTTGCAGGAGTTCCGGTGCGAGGGGTGTGAAAGTGTAATTTCTGAAATTTTCAACTGAATGGTAAAAATGAAATGGTAAATTGGTTAAAACCAATTAAGGGTAGAATGAGAATTTTTAAAATTTTGTAGGGGTATGAGGCTAACTGTAGGGGTACGAGGTAAAATTTTCAAAAACTTGTTGATTGGAGTAAAATGTGGTTAATGAAATCTACTTAAGAATGAATAGTTCCAAAAAACCCAATTAAAACTTCGGATAGAAAATTGGACTTTCTTAATTTCAGTAGCTAACCTCCATATCAAATGATAAGAAATTATCGCATAAAAACACACATATATTAATATTTTTATAAACAACCACTGACATGTTAATATTTTAAATCAAAATATTAAATTTATTTAATTTTTATAGAAATTATGGGGTAGTGATAATATCGAAGGGGAGAGAAAAAATGTTAAAATTGTTGAATTATAAGTTTTTGTGTCGATGTTGGTAGTGCTCGACAAAAATAAGGATGTGTCAAAATTTGTAGTATGGATCGAGTTGTATTAGATGTCGAAGTGTCAAAGCAGGTTGTTTGACATATGATTTTGACTTAGACTAAAATAAGTATTTTGAGTCTTTGTAATTTTTGGGATTTAACTTAAGAAGCAAGCTAGTTCAATTATAAATAGAGGGAGTAACCCCTATTTTCATAACAATCTTGTAATCACTTGCAGTTGCAAAATTAACGAGATTTTTCACAGGCTCTGGATAGAGGGACTCTTCCGAAATCATCTTCTTCCCAAATTTTCGTCAAACCCTAATCTTCTTTCTTATTCATTTTTCTTTTCTTATTTTCATCATCATTGTGAAGCGATACAATCTTGCAACCAAGGTTGATTGATTCACTCGAGTGAAGAGTGAAGAACAATTGGAAAATTTGATTGGTTGATTGAATCTTGTTCATCAAGATTGACTCGGAATTACTCATAGTTTTGGATTTAATTCCAACATCTGGTATCTAGAGCACTGGTTGAGTGATTCGTGGGAAGCAAAATACGATGGTGATGAATCATCTGAACGAGCATTTTCTGGCGAGTCTCCCAATTCTAAAGAATCAAAATCACGAGAATTGGTGCAAGCAAATAAATGTTGTCTTTTGTTATCAAGACCTTTGGGTCTTGTGAAGGAGGGAGTGACACCGCTTGCAGCAAACGCGACGGATGAAGAAAAAGTTGCACAGAAAGAATTGAAGAAGAAAGAATATAATACTCTCTTTATAATCCATCAATGTGTTGATTCTGATAATTTTGAAAAGGTTAGTGATGTTGAATCAGCGAAAGAAGCATGAGAAATTCTTGAAAAATCGTTTGGAGACGGAGAGAAGGTGAAAGATGTGAGGTTACAAATTCATAAAAAAACACATGAATTGCTTCAGATGGATGACAATGAAAGCATAACTAATTTTTCAATAAGGTTACAAAACTAGTGAATCAAATCAAGGTATGTGGAGAAGTGTTGACATCAAGATCAGTTGTTTCAAAGATCTTGAGGTCATTGGCTCTGAAGTTCGACCACATGGTAGTAGTCATAGAAGAGTCGAAAGATTTTTCAGCATTGACAAATGAAGAGCTTCAAGAGACACTTGAATATCATGAACAAGGAATGGATGAAAGAGTTGCGGGAATGTCAAAGAGTGGTGTGGCTTTGCAGGCGCAATTAGCAAGAGAAAAGAAAGGCAAAGGGAAGTGGATCGACAATAAAGGTAGAGGAGGCTACAACAATTCGACTAGTCGAAATCAACAAGAAGTAGGTTGGTCGAACCAGATAAGACCCTCATACTAAATCAACCAAAGAGGTGGTGGTACAGGTAGAGGAAGAGGTGGTGGTAAAAAACCTGACAAAAGTCACATTTAGTGTTTGAATTGTCAGAAGTATGGTCACTACTCAAGTAATTATCCTGAAAAATAGAAGAATTAGGAAACTGATGCAAAGTTTGCAAAGCATGAAGAAGAAGAGATGTTGTTGATGGTCACAATAAGAGATGAAGAAAGATTCCTAGACCAATGGTACTTGGACTCAAGATGCTCATCACACATGACTGATAGGAAATATTGGTTTGTCAACATGAAACCCTCAATGAAGAACATGGTAAAATTTGCAAATGAAACTACTCTAGCAGTTAAAGGTATTGGTGATGTTTTGATTATGAGGAAAGATGGAAAAAGGTCAGTAATTTCCAATGTATTGTGCATATCAGGCATGAAAAGTAATTTGCTTAGCATAGGGAAGTTGGTCTAAAAGAACTACAAAGTTTCGATCAAAGACAAGATGATGAGAGTTCTCGACTCATGTGGAAGGTTAATCTTGAAGGCACCTATGTCTCATAATAGAACCTTTAGGATTGAACTTAATATGATGGAGCATAAATGTATTGCAACTACAGCTAGCAGGGATGAACATATATGACACTATAGACTTGGACATCTCAATTTCAAAGACATTAGAGATCTGAAAAGAAGAAATATGGTTTCAGGGTTACCAGAAATCGACATTCCAAATGAAGTGTGTGAAGAATGTGTGCAAACAAGCAACACAAGAAAAACTTCAGCAAGGATGCAGGAAGCAAGTCGAAGGCAATCCTTGAAGTCATATACTCCGATGTGTGTGGTCCTATCCAGGTGGATTCGATTGGAGGTAATAGATACTTTGTCACATTCATAGATGATTTCAGTCAAAAGCAGTGGGCTTACCTGATCAAGAAGAAAAGTGAAGTGATCGAGGTATTTGCCAAGTTTAAATCTATGGTCGAAAGGCAAAGTGGTAAAAAACTTAAGATTCTAAGGACTGATGGTGATGGAGAGTATGTTTCGAAAGACTTTAACAAACTATGTGAGAAAAAAGTGATTGTGCATGAGGTGGTGCCACCCTACACTCCATAGAAGAATGGAACGATAGAAAGGAAGAATAGAACCATCATGAACATGGTGAGAAGTATGTTAAAAGGCAAGCATCTACCCAAATAATTATGGGGATAAGCTATGTCGACTGCAACATACATATTGAACAGATGTCCGATGAAGAAGCTAGAAAGAGTTACACCAGAAGAATGTTGGTCTGGTGTCAAGCCTAGTTTGAGTCATCTAAAAGTATTTGGATCTATAGCACATAGACATGTGTCAGAGCAGTTGAGAAGAAAACTTGATGACAAGTCGAGTCAGATAATCCTAATAGGATATCATTCAATTTGAGGTTACAAGTTGTTTGACCCAGTGAACAAGCAAGTAATGATCAGCATGGATGTGATCATATATGAGCTTAAGGAATGGGATTAGACTGAAAATGTCAAGAAGAATTTAGTGAAAATCTTATGTGAAGAACCAACAATTAAAGTCGAAAGAGAAGTTCGACAGGAAGAAGCTGGAGGTCAAGCAAGCACAAGTTAACCTCAAAGAACAAGACACATGCCTGCAAGGTTGCAACAATGTGTGATTACATCAAATGACGTGGTCGATGATGAAGGTGAGCTGGTACACCAGGCTTTCTATGCAGATGTCGAACCAGTCAATGCAGTTGAGGCATTGAAGGATTTGAAGTGGGTGAAAGTAATGAATGAGGAACTGGAGTCCATTGAAAACAACAACACATGGTCACTTGTTGAATTTCCTCAAGGAAAGAAGGCAATCAATGTGAAGTTGGTATACAAGGTGAAGTTGAATCCTAAAGGTGAAGTAACTTGACACAAGGCAAGAATTATGGCGAAATGATTTCTTCAAAAGGAAGGAGTCGACTTCAATGAATTTTTTGCACTTGTTTCTAGGATCGAAACAATGAGGTTGGTTGTTGATCTAGCAAACATGAACAACTGGCACACATGTCAGATGGATGTGAATGTGAATTCCTGAATGGCCTCTTAGATGAAGAAGTGTATGTTGCACAACCAGTTGGATTTATGAAACATGGCAAAGAAAGCAAGGTATACAGGCTGCATAAAGCCCTGTATGGACTTAAGCAATCTCCAAGAGCTTGGAACAAGAAGATAGATAGCATTCTAAGGGAAATGAATTTTTGAAGTGCACAACTGAGCATGGAGTATACTTAATAAGAAGCAATAGTGAATTGCTTATACTATGTCTCTATGTCGATGACCTGTTAATAACAGGAAGTTGCAAGAAGGAGATCAAAGATTTCAAGCATGACCTAAGTGAGGAGTTGGAAATGTCAGACTTGGGAAATATCTCATATTTCCTTGGCATTGAATTCTAGAAGAGTGGTAGAGGTTTGATGATGCACCAAAGAAGATATGTAGGTGAAATACTCGAGAGATTTGAGATGTAAGATTGCAACCCAACTTTGACTCCAGGTGAGCCCAAATTACAATTGTCGAAAGACACAGACAAAGATGATATCGATCCAACGTAGTACATAAGACATATTGAATCACTTTGATACCTTTGTCACACAAGGTCTGACCTAGCATACATTGTAGGTACGGCGAGTAGATTCATGTATAAGCCAAAAGTATCACACCTAGCAGCAACGAAAAGGATACTAAGGCATCTCAAAGGAACTTTCGACTATGGAATTTTGTTTCCTGCAACTGATGAAGGAAAGGAATGCAAACTAGTGGATACACCGACTCAAGTTGGTGTAGTGATGCTGAGGATAGAAAATCCACAGTTGGATACATGTTTATGCTAGGTGGTGCACCAGTTGCTTGGAGTTCGAGAAAGGAACTAGTAGTATCATTATCGTCGTGTAAAGAAGAGTACCTAACTACTTATCTTGGTGCATGTCAAGCAACGTGGATGGTGAATCTGGTCGAAGAGATTACATGGAAGAATCATGGAGCAATTACCATGAAGATCGAAATCATGTCTGCTATTAACCTAGTGAAGAATTCTATAGCACATGAACGAAGCAAGAACATTGAAATAAGGTTCCACTATCTTTTAGAGCAGATAGCAGAAGTGAAGCTAAACTTAGAACACTGCAGAACTGAAAATCAAATTGCAGATATCGTGACGAATGGAGTGCAGGTTGAAGTGTTTAAGAAGTTGATGTATATAGCTTAGACACAATGAATTAGGTGGTGTGTTGAATTATAATTCCTTGTGTCGAAGTAGGTAGTGCTCGACAGAAACAAGGATATGTCGAAACATATAGTGTGCGTCGAGTTGTATTAGATGTCGAAGTGTCGAAGCGGTTTCTTGACACAAGATTTCGACTTAGACAAAAATAGATATTTTTGGCCTTTGTAATTTTTGGGCTTTAGCTTAGGGAGCAAGCTAGCTCAATTATAAATAGAGGGAGTAACCCCTATGTTCATAACAATCTTGTAATCACTTGCAGTTGCAAAATTAACGAGATTTTCTATAGGCTGTGGGCAGGGAGAGACTCTGCAGAAATCATTTTCTTCCCCAATTTCCTTCAAACCCTAATCTTCTTTCTTATTTTCATCGTTATTGGACAGCGATACAATCTTGCAAACAAGGTTGGTTGATTCACTCGAGTGAAGAGTGAAGAATAAGTGGGAATTTGATCGGTTGATTGAATCTTGTTCATCAAGATTGACTCGAATTACTCAAAGTTTTTGATTTAATTCCAACAAAAATGCTTTATGCTATTATTTTTTAATTATAGAAATGTTATATTATTTTATTTTTTAATTAACAAAAAGAATGAAATAAGTTATTTGTAAAAGCTTATGTGTTATCTTAGCTACTATCTAAGAATTTTTCTCAAATGATAACCATTATATCTATGTGTTGGGGAGTCTTTGGAAAATTGGGAGCGCCAATGAACATTCAATATTGCATATTCATAAAAGAGAAAGATATCACATATTCATCCAAAATCTTAATATCTTAGATATATGAGTTATCTCTTTTATAAATCTAATATTTCATTTATTTTTAAGCAATTTGAGACTTAATCATTCACATTGCACCCGACACTACACTCATACATTCTTTCTAATAGTTATGGTTTTCGGTGCTAAACATGAGAGTATATTGTAAGTATTTTTAGAATTCGAATTTTTAGGTGGTTAAACCTTGATAAAAGACCAAGATCTAATATAACTTAGGCATAATTAGTCATCAGGTCCCTTAACTTAATTTAAAGTTCCGATTTAGTGCCTTAACAAAAAAATGTTATACTTTGGTCCCTTAAAATTAGTCCCGTTTGCATTATTGGTCAATTCCGTTAATTTTTCTGAAAAAACATTAAGGGTTGCCAACGTGGCGTGACAACTAGGTAATTAGTAAAATAATGACTCAACAAAAGGAGTTAAAAATGCGTTTAAGAGTTTCACTTGTATTAAAACTACTTCTTCTTTCATTCATCTTTTCAAAACGTGTTTCCAGAAGTTGTTGTTGTCTCTTTTATTCAAGCTGGTTCTTCTTTCATTCATCTTTTTTTCTGGATTTTTTGTTTCTTGTGTTTGCATATGCATTTTAATCAAACTGTGTTTCAAGTTTCATTCCATTTAAATCATATGAATAAGGGTTGCAATTTCTTCAAGTGGTTAGATGAGAAATTATTGTTAAAAAGGATTTGAAGATTCAAAGGTAAAAGAAGAAAATTTATAAAATGTAGAATGAGGCTCTTCACACTAGATGGTGATTGAAAATGTCCATTGTGGTTTGGATTTTGAGCTTAGTGTTTAATATTGTTTCTATAACAATGTATTTTTAGTTTGGGATTTTATCTATCATGAGTATGAGTGTATTATATTTGTCATGAGTTTATGAGTTAAACCAACATTGTTATGAGTTTATGTATTTTGTGTGTCATGAGTTTATAAATGTACTTTTGTGTCATGAGTTTATGAGTGTATTGTATCTGTCATGATGTTATGAGTGCAATAAACAGTGTCATGAGTTAATGTATTTTGTGCGCAATGCGTTTATAAATGTACTTTTGTTGGTTTATGATAAGAAATTTATAATTTTGTAATATATCATAACATAAATGCATATAATTTGGAATTGTGTAACATAACCATTCCATATCATTTCAATAATCATCAACAAAATTACGTAATTTAATTCAAAATGGAATTATAACTCATATGATACACAAAGTGTCATTATAAGTCATAAGCTACGAAAGTGGCATTATAAGCCATATGATACACAAAAGTGGCATTATAAGAATAAGTTACACAAAGTGGCATTATAAGTCATAAGCTACAAATGTGGCATTATAAGCCATATGATACACAAAAGTGGAATTATAAGCCATAAGCTACAAAGTGGGATTATAAGTCATTACATCAAAATAATAAAACATAATTATTATGGTTGCCTCATAATAGGTTTTAGGCCTTTTTGAAGTCTCCTTTTCTTTTTGGATCCTTGTTAAGTTGTAGTTGCAGATGGTGCTGGCTGACTAGCAGGTGCAGATGGTACTGGCTGACTAGCAGGTGCATAGTCACCTTGTGTTGGCTGAGTGTCTGGAGAAGGAATCTTGCATGTGGCCTTGTTGTAACCATCCTTGTGGCACCAAGTGTATTTAATACCAAATTTTGCTCGTTTCAACTATGGCTCATGTCTCACTTGTTCTCCAGCCTCCTTATTCCTTTTCTTCTTGGGTATACTAGGTTGCCTTTTTATGGGTGGTGGTTGTAGATCAACAAGATATGTTTTTTCCATATAGATTACTATTAATTCTATATAGCACTGGTGCATAGCAATCCTTTTGTAACAATCATGCACAAAATCATCAACTTTTAAGTGTTGATCTTTCATGCATAAAAGTGCATGACAGCATGGTAGTCCTGTCAGCATCCACCTTCTACATGAACATTCATGATTTGAAAGATTAACAATAAATTTGTCTCCATTTAATGATATATGCTTAACCTCGTAGTCAAATTCACATGCACGCCTGTAACAGATGCAGAAAACACAAGGCACAATTTTTACATAACAATCCACCAGTAAACAACAAAGCATAACCTATAATAACCCATCAATACACAAAGCACAATTTACCTAACAATCCAATGTTTTGTTCTTTTTGCTTGAATGCCTCATGATTTCAAGCATGACTTTTCCCAAGCATTTGCATGAGTATCAGTAACAACCTTCCACATCAGTTCCTTCAGTTTAAGACCTAGAAACTTCTTTCTGAAAATGTTGTATAAATTCCTACACAAATATGCTTCAAAAAGACTTATACAAATATCACAAATTCTGACACAAATGCTCATCAAATATCACATGTAAAATACATATCAGTATTACTAATATCGGTACACAAATGCTCCAAAAAGTGTCTTATACAAATATCAGATGCTGACACAAATATTCATCAAATATCACTTGTAAAATACAGATAAACATTACTAATAATAGTACACATATGCTCATAAAATATCACATGTAAAATACAGATCAATATTACTAATATCAATACCTAACACAAAACCTTTGGTCAACCTCTGGTAGCAACTCATCAAGTGTTCGCAAAAAACCTTGCATTACAGTTAAAACAGACCTGTCATAAATGTATAAGTCTGAAACTGCTAAATGTGTAAGAAATAATCAAAACAAATCAATTATATGCACCTTTTGTTGATAAATTATAAATGTATACGTCTTGCATAATTAGACACCTCCCAAATCAGATATCAATAGCTCTAAAAACCAACTTCGTGAAACTTTTGTTTCACCCTTAACAACAACGAATGCTATTGGCATCATTTGGTCATTTGGATGCCTCCCAATGGTTGTAAGTATATGTCCACCATAATAGCCCTTTAAGAAACACTCATCCAATCTTATAATAGACATGTACTTGAAAAAACTATCTTTGCAAGCTTTGAAGCATATATATAAATCCTCTAGAAGTTTGCATTCAAAGACCTCTCAGGATGTTCACTACTTTCCTTTCCACCTTGAGTTTGTTAACTTTTAATTTTCATAGTTGATCTAAGGTTTGCCCTTAATAGCTTATGACCATAATCATGGATTCTTGTATATTTCTCCCTAAATGAACCATCAACAATGTCAACATCAAGTGACTTTGCTATGTATGAAAGTGTCTTATTGATTCCTACATTCCACTTTTGTTTTGTTTTGTCTTCTCCATTATATCAGTCAACTTCAAATTAGGATTATCTCTTACATTACTTTAAATCTTTTTGTTCAACAACTTGGAATTAAGGAATCTAACCTTATAATCCCTACTGCATGTGCGCTTGCCCACTATTTTTGTCAACTGCTAAGTCTTTTCATCATGCATTTTTTCACGGTATGACTCTCATGGACAATATTTATTGCATATAACTCTCATCCTCTTGTTATCATTTTTCTTAAATTTCAGGTTTCTACCAGAATAAATATCATATGTTCTAATTTCCTCTTTAAAGTCATCCTTACTAGCAAAATATGTCTCTAATTCGCACTTGTAATCCTCCATTCTTTTTGGAAGCTTGAATGTTTGAAAATAATATTTTAAAATCTCTTCATATTCACTATCATACTCTTGTGGTAACTCATCACTATCATATTTCTCAATGTTACTCAATCCCCTAAAGCTTTCCTTTAGAACCTCACATTCATTCACATCATCAATTGAACCACTACCTTCAACTGATTCTTCCGCCCCCTTTGTTTCCTTGGTCTCCCAACCATGGATTTTCCCTTTCCTTTACCTTTTGTTTTTCCCTTTCCTTTTCCTTTACCTTTTGCTTTGCCATCCTCATTATCAATTGGAATCTCTTCACTGATTCCTATATCATCATCATTTAAATCTTCAAATTTCACATTCAAAGCACCGTCTTCACCATCACCATCTTTTTGGTTACATTCTGATAAGTGGTTCTTGCACCTTCTTTTACCATTAATTTCATTTAAGATTTTCACTATTTTTTATCAATTTGTTTCCATTTTCCGTATGTTATGCTTTAGTTGTGTTTCTTTACTGTGTTCAGGTTCAAATAAATATTCAAGAAGGATTTCGGTAAAAACTATGAAGAATCGAAAAGTATAGCCCAAGGAATAGTGGTGTCTACGACCACCCGTAATGCATGTTATGGGTCGTAGCAGAGGTGCAGATGGAACCCCAGTTTCAGAGGAAAAAGTCACATAAACGATGGTCTACTACAACCACCCGCAACACTTGCTACGAGCCATAGTAAACAGAGCTCTCATCCATCTTTGCCAAGCCAGAACCAGTGGTCTGCTACGGCCACCCGTAGCACCGGCTACGGGGGGTAGCAGTCATGCGTGTGATTTTTGGAAACTTTCCTTTTTCGGTCAGAATTGGAAATTATTGGTGATTTGGATTTTTCAGACCTGATTTTATTGTCCAATTAAATCTGATTTATTACGGAAATATCTAAAAAGGGAGATCTTTTCTATTTAAGCTAGTTTTCTATCACATTTTGAGGGACTTCTTAGACAACAAAAATACAGAGAGAAATATTGGAGAACACAAAAGCTTTGGTGAAAGGAGGATTTTTATGAACGGAAGAGATTGAAGATTCAATTTCATCTTAGTACCTGTAATGTTTAAACTTTGTATTTTGTTTTCATTGAATTTTATGAGTAGCTAACCCCCCCAATGCTAGGGGTGTCCCTAATTTGGATATATAATGACTATGATTCTCTATTTGCAATAACAATGTGTTTTTCATAATTAAATTATTCTCTTGATGTTTGTAATGTTTTCTCTTTCGGAAAAACTGAGATTGATGTATGATTAGCAACTAGGCTGGACCGTCGTTGGTAATGCTTTCATGAGAATATGTTATGGTAGATATCTCCTAGGACTATGGTTACCCTGTAATAACCAGGTAATTCTTGATATAATAATGCTTAATTTCATCAGTAATTATCTATGGACATAGTAATTAGGGATGAATGATTAAAGATTTTCTCACTGAGGATTTATGAGAATACAACTTTAGGAACTGGTGTTGATTATGTAAAATATGTTGTTGCAATGATGATTCATAATTGTTACAAGAAATAATCATACACCCTCCCTAGCATGATGCTCATATTTGTCAAAATCGTTTAAATCATCTCTTAATTTTATTCGCAATTATTTTTATAAATTCATAAAACAAATCTCAACTTTAGTTTTTGTTTGATTGAACGACAATTAAAACTTATTATTGATACGCAGTCCTTGAGATCGACATTCGGAGAAATCTCCTCATTATTACTACAAAGGCTAAAATAGTACACTTGCTATTTTACTGATCACATTCCAGTCCCTCATCTTCTTCTTGGTTATAAATTAGTCCCTAAACTACTAAATCTTTTTGAACACGTATCAAATAGGGTATGCCATCCAATACATCAGCTTCTTTATCACATACCATATAATCAGTGGCCCTCTCAAAGTAATATCCACTATTGAATCCTCACACTCAATGGTCCCCTCTAAAGTAACATCCTCACATGAATCTTATTGGTCAATGCCCTCAGTGGTCCTCTCCAAATTAACATTATCACATGAATCTTCTTGGTCAACTGCATCTTCTATACCAGTGGTCCCTCCTTCATCAAATTTGTCACTTAGATTATTCAAATCTTCAAAAGTGTCAAAATCTTCAAAAGTACATTTTACACCATTATTCAAATCCTCCAAACTGTCCTTATCTCGTACCTCACATTCTTCATCATTTTCATTGGGTTCTACATTATTTTCTAGATGGAGTATTGTCTCTTCAATATAATCTGGTTGTGAGAGTGGATGAATGACATATAAATGCACATTCCCATTAATCACTGTTATGATTTTCATTCTATTTGTTCATTCATCATCTTTCAACAAAACTAGGTCATTAATATCCATCGCATCATAATACCATAAACTTTCCACTTTTGGGTACCTTAAATCCTTTAAACCACTCAGAACCTCAAAATAACTCCAGAAATTAGGGTCTACTTCCCAAACCTCCTCTAACCCCTTGTATCCTAATTTCTTAAACTCACCAAACACACCTCATGATGGATAACACACCGAAACCTATTAGTCATGATCTAATCGGACAAAATAATAAATAAATCAATCTTTGAAGAAGGTGAAAATGTAAAAACTTTTCTTTTTAAAATAGTAAACAGATAGTCGTACCTTAGAAGAAAACTGTAAATGAACAATGGTGAAAATATTTATGTATTTCTCTTCTTTCGTCGCTCCAAGTATCAAACGTAATAGTTTTCTTCGCCACTAAAAGTTTCAGAGTGTGAGAAGAGTAGAAGAGTGAGCTAGGGTTCATAAGTGAAGAGTTTCAGAGAGAAAACTGTGCTTGTGTTAGTAGGTGAAGAGTTGAAAATTAATATTTCTAAAGTTGGAAATGATTTTCATAATTTTAATTAAAATATCTAGATTAATAAAATTAGAAAAATCAAACAAATATTCTATGTTAGATTTTAAAGATACATTACAACAGCCACGTAGATGATATTTAACGTTTTTTCTAGAAAATTTAATATAAGGGACTTGTTAGGCTATCGAAAGGCTTTAAGGGACTAGAGTGTAATATTTTTTAAATTAAGAGAATAAATCGAAACAATAAATTAAGTTAAGAGATAAAAAAATGAATTAAGCCTATCACTTACTATTATGGATAGTTAACTTATTTTTTTGGTTAAATAGTCTAGTAGCTGAAATTCACCCTTTATAAGATAAACAAATAAAATGTCGCGGGTACGAACTTATGCTCCTACATCTATTACCCTTAACTGGTCTATGAATAGTTAACTTTGAATTTTGTTTTATTTTAATTATTTTATAATTAATTACCAAAGTTTTATCTTTTAAAAATAAATAAATGAAATGATGTGGATTCCAACCTCCACCTCTTAATTAATGTCTCCGCACACAACTATTGATTTAACGGTATATTTTAATATTTTCTTTATATATGAAGATATAGATCATTATTTACATGTTACATTAAGGTAACACATGTGCACTTTGAAATGAGAAGAAGACGACACAATGAGAATCAAGTTGTAGAGTAAGTGATTAATCATGAGCAAAAACCATTTGGTATTGTGATATTTGGTTGAGCACACATGATGGCATTGGTTGAAAAGAAAAGCAAGAAATGACCACGGAATGCTATTCCTCACGGGGAAAAGGTGAAAAAAAATAAAAATTAAAATAAAGGGAAAGTTTCAAAGATTCTATAGAATGAGAATATGAGAATTTTAACTTACATTAAAGCCCTATATATCATATTCTCAAGTAAAGAATTTAGTTATTCTTCTTCTTTTGAAACCACAAAAAATGGATTCTCAATTCCCCACCTATCTTTTTTTCTCTATTTGCAATCAGATGCTTTTTCATTATTCATTATAATTATCAAGTACTAAATATTATTAACATCAATTCTTAGAGAATTGCTATGTTTAAATGCTGTTTATGATCTAATAATTATTTCCTTTTAACTTTTATTCCATCTGAGAAAGTGACTTGGTTGGTTGATATTTGGACTTTACTAGCTCATTGGTGTTTAGTTGTTTGTTCCCACTTGGATAATTCCACTACCTTTTCTGATGGCTAAGTCTTCAATTTGATTATCAATAAGTGCATAATATTTAGTTTCATCATCTAATTCTATTTTTATCTTCTTAACATTGCAATCCATCATTGTTATATAGTCTATCACTATGTTAGATTTGATTTGACTAGCTACTAATTTAATTGACAGTGCATGGTTTAAAAATGTCATGATATATCTTTTAAGACTAGAATATGATTCTATGAAAGGGTTACTTAGAGTGACAACAAGCAGCATTTTTAAACCAATTGTCATGAGTAACTATCAAGGGTATATAGTTGAGGAGTCCATTTTTCAACCAAAAAAAAAAAATCGTTACTATTGTGAGATATTTACAAAGACATATAGAAGGAAAGGGGATTTAGAATGGTTATGGTGGGATGATTTGTGGGGAAGGGTTGGTATGATATAGGAAAATTTCATGAAAGAAATTATGTTAGTTAGGAATTACCAATACTCAGCAAAAACTCGTTCTATTTTGATTTGATTATTTTTGTATATTTTATAAACTTTAATCTCTTCTTAATAAAAAATATAATATTATTATCGTCTAAAAAATAATATTTTATTATATTTGTTCAAGTTTGTGTAGATGCTCGTCTCATTGTTCAGGTTCGTGTTGATGCTTGTCTCACGAAGGCCCAACGTGGAAAATGATATAGGTAATGAGAGTCCAAATGTCTTGTGAAGCGATCTGAAATGTCATATTGAGACTTGTTAAGATCTAAGAACATTTGTCTCTTGAAACAGGTGTCTTCAAAATAAAATGTTTTAGGTCTCTGAGAACCCTAGTATAAAAATGAAGACTCCATATTCAAATGCAAATTATTCTAACCCTAAATATCTCTTACTTTCGGACGTCATTGACTTGGGCAAACGTAAAATTAGTTACCAAAGGGTGTCATCAGATCTTGGTTCATTGCTTCACTTGTAAACTAGGTAGCTATTTTCCATACTAATTTATGTTGTTTGTGAGAAACGATCTTCGGCGTTTTCACTCTCTTTCAATTTGATGGAGAACTTTAAAAAATTCTCAACAAGAGGTTCACCCTATATAAGAAGAAAAACGAGTCTATTAGAGAACTCCTCAAGGAGCACCCTGAGTCGAACGAGGCCTCGTCATGACCAAGTTAACCATACTAAAGAAATGGAGCGGAAGAGAAGGACATGAAAATACCTGCCTTCGTGGATTCCATTCTCTGAAGATATTTTTAACCCTTGGGACAATATCTACACTATAGCCTGCGTCACGGGACAATATCTACATTGTAGTCTGCGTCGCGAGATAATTTTTGCATCTTTTGGTAGGAGCTACATATAAACGATCCAGCTAGAAATAAAGAAGAAAGCGAGACCGAATCATTTTTCGTTTCTTGAGGGACTTCCCCATCCAGAAATAGAAACATGTTATTCCCTTAAAGGGGAACGTGAAGGAGATATTGTTGCAGTCACGACGTCAGGTAATTTTTAGAGAGAGTGGGACCTCCCTTATCTTTATATGATGAATAGTTGATTAAAGATGTATCAAACCACCATATACTACAACTAGTTAAGGCGATAATGGTAAGTTTAACATTCGTTGCGTGTTGGTGGACCAAGGGAGCTCATGTCACTACCACGAAAAACACATTTGACAATGGTTGTGAAAAATATATAATGACAGTTGTATGTCCGTTGTTAGGTGGCGTGTGATTGTAAGTATGCTATTTACAACCACAGTCTATTATCCGTTGTAGTAAACTGGAAAGCGCCCAACCTATAATCACGGTTGTATTGAACAATCATGGTGAAATATTTATAGGTTCTGAGTTCGATACCCAACAATGCCATTTTTGATGTTTATTATTCTGGATAACGCTCTACCTATAACAACGATGGTATTAAACAATAGTTGTGAAATTATTTGTTTTTTTTAATATATTTTTTTCCTATTTTATAAATTTCTCAATTTTGTAACTGATTTTTTCTGAATTATACCAGAAACAACAACATGCCCATTTTTGAATCGTGTCAGACCAAATATTGTATTATATCAAAGACAAAATTGCATTAAGAAACAAAAATTCTATATTACATTAAAACCAAAATGACACAAAATAGCCTACAATCTACACATCATTACATCAAATAATAGTATTTTTGCGTCTTGGTGTCTTGTCTTTTGGTGTTTTGACTTTAAACACCTATAATTTCATATAATAATATTTGTTAGTAAATAACCTTAAAAATTATAACTTACAATAAATTATGAATAAAGAATAAAAAATACTTATTTGTTAATTTTCTCATATGTCTTCTTCATGATCGTTACAAATAGCATGCACATCATCTTTATCAACTTCTTCATATGAAATAGGTCATTGTATTGCTTAAGAAGGAGTGGAAGGAATATTAAAATTTCATCACTATGAGGAATGTATTTTCCTTGGAGAACAATTGACAATCTCCTCGATAAGTCTGAATGGTCTATCACATAAAAAAACTTGTTTTTACTTTAGTAGTCATGATGAATGGTTTGGTCATATAAGTTGCCTTGTCAAGGTCAACTTGTGTGAATCCTAACACATCAGTTTGTACACCATTGTTATTGGGAATCCACTTGCATCTAAATAAATGTGTATTATCTCAAAAAACACGACCTCACGAGTAATCGTGCATTCGTAGAATGATTGAACAAAGTCGTCATAGAACTTTATTTATTCCAAAGAATGAAAGGGAAAATATTGATAAAAACCTTAAAAGAAAGAGAAAATGGTCGTCGCAACCAAATTCAGATTCGGGGATCGATTATGCAAGGGGAAAATATTAGCACCTCTTATGTCCATTGTACTCAACGGAAACCATTTAGGTAAATTTGCGATTGAATGTTAGCTTATGTTATTTGTTTTCTTCGAGTGATAAAGATTAAAAAGAGAAAAGAAAAGGGATCGCAAATTTTTTTTTATTAGGATGTTTGATGAGATTATGAGAAAAGAGTAATAAAGATTGAATGTTAGCTTAATTTTAATTTTAATAATTTATTAAAAAAATCATAATTTAATTTTAATAAATTATTAATAATATATAAAACAATAAGAATTACTAAATTTAATAACCTAAAACCCATTTACATATTGGGTAATGAAATGATTAATTTAGCCATCTTTCACGTAAATATTTAATATATAATTAAATATATTAATTAAAATTTATATAATGCAAATAATAATATAATTACAAATAAAAACTATTTTATTTATTTTAATTCAATTATTCATTTTAGATTTTTTACAAATTAAAAAGTTATTCTATAATAGATAATCCAATTTTAAAATATGTACTCCATTTTCTTCCTATAAACCTCCATAATCTTTTTCACATATTTAAAAAAAATCAATAAGTTTAATAGTTTTATTATATTTATTAATCTTTCTATAATATCATATGTATATGAATACGTGTAATTTTTAATTTATATATTAAAATGTCTTATAGTCATAATTAAAACCCGCTAAATAATTGTTTAATTGAATTGGTTCGGATATAATAATAATAATAATAATAATAATAATAATAATAATAATAATAATAATAATAATAATCAAAATGTTTATATTATCAATTCATATTCTCACACATATCTTATTTTTCTTCATAATAACAACAATAAAAAAATTGTAAAATATAAAGGTAGGATGGGTACCATTATTAAGGGAAACAAAATTATTAAAATAAATTAACATAATAAAATCAAATGTCTCAAAGATTTAAAATAAAAATTAATTAACAATTAGCTCATCAAAAATAAAGATCCTAATTGTAATTGTCCCGAAAAAACCTAAAAACAAAGAACAATCGAGATAAGAGAAAAATGAAAATTATTAATGAAGGAAACATGATCATAGTATATCAATGGGTTACAATGAATTTAGATTTCCCAATTTTTGAAATATAGAAAGTCGGTCGGGTGTTGTAATTGATGTATTAGATTAGAAACATTAATGCATTATATTTTAAACATAAATTCAAAAAGACAGGCGCAACATCATTCCTTCACTAACCTATAACCTGTATTTTAAACTTAACATAAATCAAATGAAAATAAAGTCTAACTCACACATCAAGATTGTAAATATAAGCAATAGTCAGTGCTACTACAATCCTGTATCAGAGCAGTATAGTCATTTTGTTCAGAAAATCAGCTGTCATGAAAAAATAGTTCATAAAACTAAAAAATAGTATAAATACTATGATCCAATGGACCATAATTTGTATAAATAGTATAAATACAATATTCATATTCAGCTCAAATCATCTCTTTTATCAGTAGGGAAGTTCCAAATCATAATTAAAAACTGACTTTTAATTATATCAATGTTAATCATAATTGTAATGGGATAATGATACGAAAATGATCATTTATGACATGAAATTATCCCTTACAATTGTTTTGAATTGGTTAAAAATGTAATAACGGTATATATTGATATTGATAGTAGAAGAAGATTATTCTTAGTATTAATAATTGAATTCTTTTGTGAAGAATTAACCCTTTGATTAGACTTAGATAACTTACTGCCTTAAATATATTCTTTTGATTAGTCTTAGATAATTTCCTGTCTTAATTAGATTTATTGGTTGTCTTATTGTACAACTATATATTGCTTATAATTGTACACTTAATAGTAATTCAATTGAATAGAAACTGTCATTCTAATATCACAGTAGAGCACAATTCCAATTTTGAGCATAAAATTGAGAAGAAAGTGGAGAAGAAATTCAGGGCCCGGCCCAAGCCCAAGCCCAATGAGACAAGGGTCTTAAGATTTCATCTTTGATAATTTCTTAATGCATTACATATATTTATTTCTTATGTATCACGCTGCGAAATTTTAAAAATGTCTTTAGTTTCTGGAGATGCATCTTCGAACGCACCAAAATGTCAGTTAATGTTAAAATATTTCGAAGATGCATCTCCGGAATATTTTTGAAGTTAAGTCGCATCAGACTCTTCTCCTTTCTCATTTTACATTACTCAAACTCAACTCAACTTCAACCTCTCAAATTTCATTCAACAAGGCTCAAGGGAACTCAGTGGAACATCAATCTTCATCTGTAACATCATTCATCTTCATCAAAGACATCAATTTCTTGTATGTTTTTTCGAATTTTCGATAAATATTTGAGTTTTGGTGTAAATGAGTAGATATAAATGATTAGGATTAAAAATGAGTAGAAATCACATTTAAGATAGTTTAGCCATAGTGTATTAGTTTTTTCGAGCTTGCAAGTGGTATTACGCCATTGTCGCGACTTCTGAATTATAGAAAATTTCGGAGATGCATCTCCGGAATTTTTCAGTGGTTTAGTTTCCTAGTAACCGGAGATGCATCTCTGGAATTTTTCATCGGATTATTTTCCCAGTAATCGGAGATGCATCTCCGAAAATTTCTCCGTCTTTTTTTTTTATTTTCTTACTTATGTTATTTGTTTGAACTAATGGTCTGCCTTAATTTAACTTACCGGCATAATGATGGATAGACATGATAGATTGAGGCATGGCAGAGTTGTTCAACACGCATCTGTTCGACTAGAGAAGAATCAGCAGGTTCTAGAGGCTCCTGGTCCCTCTGGTCATGCAGAGCCTTATATTTTTGGGGCTCGTGCTTCTCCTCATGCCACTTCATCTTCTTCTTCTCGTAGGAGACAAGATTCACCATCTAACGCATCACTCCTCCATCCTCCTGCCGGCGTCATATTTTACCATCTTCTTCAGAAGTTTGTGTGTTCGGAGATGCATCTCCGAAAATTAGAGACATTTAAATAATTTTATAAATTTCTGTTAGTTTGTGCATGTGTGGCACTCCAGCTGAACGTTTATTAGATGACATGAAATTATTATACTTACATTTCGATTTTAGTTTGTAAAATAAAAAAAAAATGTAATCTTAAACGTTTCATGTTTTTATTTTCACTTCACCCATTTGAATTTCAGTATCTCTCATCAGAAACCCTAGAAACACATTTAAGAAAATCGGCGAAGTTCCTGATACTACCTCTACTGATAACGCTGGATGGGTTGAAGAATGACCCTCAAAGGTACCGTAAGATGAAGGAGAGACTTGTTGGTGCTTCAGAAGAGATTACAACTAATGTTAAGAGGCTTTATCAGATGCAAGCCAGTGGAACACTTTTCCCTGCTATTAATGTCAATGAATTGGATATCAAGAACATGGCAGTTTCTTTACTAAAATCTATTTTTTTATATATATTAATTTGGATCTTGGATTCGGATTTGGTTTAAGTTGCGTAGGTTAGTAATGAATTTTAATTATCATAACTTGTTGATGCTCTGTTATCCGTTTTTATGTGCTTAGTTTGTGTGCTTGAATTGGTTTTCAGTTATAGAACTTAAGTTTGTGTATTGAACTTTCTAGTTTAGGATTGTGTTACTATGAGAATTAGTTGTTTTGCCTTGAGCAGGTTGATTCTAGATTGTTGAGGGCTGTGACGTCCCTTAGAGAGTTATAATTCAATCATAAGAAGAAAAAAGAGCTACATCACCACTTGCTAAATTAATTTGAAAAACATTTAGATCATAATATAATGGAGCAACTTCAACTTCTATTTAAGATAGCCGCAGGGAATCTACATGGTGAAAATTCAGCATACTTTGATGAATGGAAAGCTTGCTTCTGATAATTCTCATAAAAACATAATAATTATGCAAATACATATACATACAGGCTGTGGCTAAATTCATGGAAAGAACAAGTGGGAATAAATGCAGAATTCCAAGACACTTTTCAAGATTTTATATTTCAAGAGGTAAAAATAAAAAATTTAAAAATAAATGCGGAATTATATATATTTCAAGATTTTGCAATCTCAAATTTGTCACTGCAGAAATTCATATTGCATTGAAATATGATATTGAAAACTTGCCGAATGTTTAATCTCTTAGGAAAAAAAAGTAATTAGATGACACATAAGTTATGATGCATAGTTTATATCATGTTCAAAAGGAAGGTATAATGTGATAATTTATAAAATCAGAAAAGTTGTTTCATGTGAAGAATCATATCTCTTCAACAGCTACAAATTTGTTAAACCTAAAAAAGTTATTTTCACAAATGACAATTCAAATTCTAAGAAAAATAAACTCTTGTAATTATGTATATGTACACCTTAATTTATTTTGGTTTAATGTCTTACTTTGAATAAATAATATATCACATTTTGGTTTAATTCATTATATTCAAGATTTTATTAATATAAAAAAAAATGTGTACTTTAATTATATAGAATGCTTCAATTTAATTGTTGATTCATTTATCATGATGTCATATCACATGTGTACTGGTTAATATTTTTTCATAAAATTTAATAGAAATGATCAATTTAATTAATGGAATATTTTTTAAATGATTAAAATATAATACTTATTAAATAAAGGACTAAACTAAAATTAATTTAAACAACTTCTATACTAATTAAGCCTAATCAATATCAAGGATCTATTAAAAACACTTCTCTCATCTTTTTGCACCTTAAAATAGGCCTCGAATGTTTAAAAAAGTAGGCCTCAAATTACATTAAATCAACATACTTTTCAAAGCAGATTACAACAAATGGAATGGGTCAAACGGTAAAGATTTGTTTAATTAAGGTAGTATTGTACTTGAGTTTGATTCTTTCTATCTCAATTTTTCCATTTTAAAAATATTTTCAGCAGCTCAATAACTAATGGCATTGATTTTAAATTCTCTAGTTATATACACACACGTCAAAATTAACAAAAATGATGCTAAAAAAGTTATAAAAAATATTTGTTTAAAAAGTTTATTTAATTTTAAACTAAATACTCCTTCCATCTTATATTATAAACAAATTTCACATTTTTAAATTTATTAAATAATTAATATATCTAATCTATATATAGATTAGATATATTAGTTATGGATTTAATTGAAATACACTGATAGTGAATTCCAAAAAGATGAGAAAAAATGGTGCAGGGGCGTGTGTTACATGGTTTGCGTGTGATGCATCATAACTCTTTTGATGTTGAAACAAATTTGACTTTTATTTTAAAAATCTATAAAATAATGCAAACGGAGGATGATAATGAATCGGTTGTGTAAAACTTTTTACACTGTCAATGCATAGGAATTAATCTCATTAGTTATTTAATGAATCTAAAAAGGTGAAATTTGCTTATAATATAGAACAGAGAGAATATTATTTTTACAAATATTTTAAATCAAATTATGCCTTTAAACCTCAAAAGACATTAGGCCAACCTGGAGAAGAATGGTGCTTCCACTGAAATAAGAATGTCTTCCGCTACCACAAACACATCACCCTATTATCTCAGTCCCTTGAACAATCTAGAAACATCACTCGTGGTTGCGATGCTCAAAGGCGGAAACTACTGCAACTGGGCATGTTTGATGAGGACGACACTTCACACAAAAAGCAAGTTGGGTTTCATCAATGCAACAATAAAAAAAATTGCAAGCACAAATCCATATTTCTACAATTCGGAGAAAATTGATTCAATGCTCATGGCATGTATAATTAATATTGTAGATCTAGGTTTATATGGAAGCATCTTGCATGCATCTACTACGAGAGATATATGGGAGGTTTGAGAAGAGAGATTTTCTAAAACTAATGACCTAATAATCCACTAGTTATGCTGAATGTTGTGTTTACTGGAGCATGAGCCCTACATGACTATGTCAGAGTATTACATCAAGTTCAAAAGCCTTCTTGATGAACTAGAAGGATTCTATGCTCCAAATCAAAATAGGCTAAAAGAAAGAGATAGATAGAACTCAAAATGTGATCGATGTGGCAAGATTTGTCACAATAAGGCATATTTGTTTGAGATTGTGGCTTACCAAAAAAATTAGGGCACACAAAGGACGCAACGTTATCCTGGAGGTAGTGGAGGGACAACCCAGAGCTCATCACACACATGTTAGTGAAGTCCAAAAAGATGAGAGAGAAAATGGTGCAGGGGCGTGTTTTACATGGTTTGCGTGCGATGCATCATAACTCTTTTGATGTTGGTAATGGTTTGTTGTGCAAACATAAAAAAAAATGAATCTTAGATAGTGGTGCATCACACTAATGAATCATCTCTTATCCTTAGTGAGATGGATAACCAAGATTGAGAAACCCTTTTACATCACTACAAGGAATAAAATGTTATTAGAAAGAATGTGGATCATTGATCTTAGCAAAGACATGGCTTTGCAAAATGTTTTATTTATGCTTGAGTTTGATTATAATTCTATTTAAATCTGTCAATTGACTATGATTTAAATTGCTTTAAAACGTGTCATCCTAATCATTGTTTGACATAGGGCCTTGTCCCAAAGAAGACAGTTGGTTTAAGTAGGGGTGTTCGTGGGTCAGTTTGGTTTAGTTTTGGGAGAATCTGATGCTCAAACCGATAAACAACGGGTTGGTTTGGGTTGGATTGATCGGATATATTAAAAACAAATGTGCAAAAATATTTTCATAAAATATCTAATTTACATCGATTAATTTTTTAAGATAATATAAAAATTCTTAATTTTATTGTTACTCCATATTAGTTGTGCATATCACAAATGACGTTTCATTTTTATTTTGAATTTAAATACATTATTCTAGTTTCCATGATAATAATGATATATATTATACTAATTAATTATGATTGGTTCGGGTAGACGGGCTCGTGGGTAGAATTTTAGAAATATGTTGCCCGAACCAATTTACATTGGGTTTCATTGGTTATATTCGGTTTTTGCCCGAACTAAAAAAATGTCTGAACCAAACATCATGGTTTGATTTGGATTCTGATTTGGTTCGGATTTGCCCAAACCAATGAACACACCTGGATTTAGGTGATGTAAATGGTAAGGGCTTGTTGATGCAATAAGTTCAAAGGTCAACTTTGAAGGCTCATAATGAAGATGAAACTGCTATATGGCATGCATGCATGAGGCATCCCTCTCCTCAAGGCATGCAATGCATATCTAAGCTAGTCGTTTTTAATTTCAAATATAATATAGTCCATTTTTGTGACATATAGATCAAAACAATGTAGTTTTCCCTTTCATATTAGTTATGATAAAGTTGAGAATCCTTTTGATCATATACATTGTGACTTATGAGGGAGATATAACATTAGCTCTCATAATGGCTATCACTATTTTTTGTGGTTGATTTTCAAAACCGTGAAACAACAATTTTAAGATGTTTCTAAAATTGTCATGGCTACCAAAGAAATTATTGGTATGCGGTCGCTGTCTCTAACAAACCATTCAAGTTTGGGGGTCTTCACTTCAAACGTTGGCAAGCTAAAGTGAACTATTTTCTAACTTTAAAGAAGATTATCAACGTTCTGACTGAGGATATTATCGTTGCTCCTTCTGGATCAACCGAACAAACTAATGGAAAGAACTTTGTGGATTCATATGGAAATACTAAAATTGATGAATCTGTTGCGAGTGATTTACAATTCATGAAAGAAATCGCCTATGGTATAAGAATCACTACATATGCAAAAAAAACATTATGAACGGTCTTGCTGATGATCTGTACGATTATTACAGCAACTGCAAGACTGCTAAACAGGTATGGGAAGCTCTGCAAAGAAGTATGACACCGAGGGAGTTGGAACAAAGGAGTATGTTGTAAGCCGCTATTTAAAGTATCAGATGGTAGATGAAAGGTCTGTGGAAGCACAATGACACAGACTTCATAAAATTTCTCGTGAAATAATTACATAAGGTATGCCCCTCGATGAACAATTTCAAATTGTTGTTATCATTGACAAACTGCCCCTGTTGGAAATATTTCAAAAACTTGCTTCGACATAAAACAAAAGAGTTTTCAATCGAGAGCCTGATCACTCGCCTCATAATTGAAGAGGATGCTTGGTGACAAGATTAGAAAGATGAAGTCTTAGTTATTTCTAACAACAAAAAGAAATTCGGTGTGGTTCTGAAGCATATGGGAAAACCATTAAAGAATCAAAATGACAATATTGTGAACTGGATTAAGAATGGGAATCGCTACAGGGCCCCATCTGCTCCGATTGTTAGGCATCAACCACCATCTTATAGAAATGACATTATGGTTTTCACTTGCTTTAGTTGTGGAAAACCGAGTCATATGGCTAAGAGATGTAAGAGCAGGCATAAACCTGTTGTTGGCTCTAATGCACAGGTTAACCTGACTGATGAGAAATTCGTTGTTATGATCACTGAAATCAACATGGTTGGTGGAAGTGATGGTTAGTGGATAGACATTGATGCCTCTTGTCATGTCTGTTATGATCGTGTTATGTTCAAGACATACACAAATGCTGAAGATAAGTGTTATTGGGAGATGCTCACACCACTAATTTTGGTGGAATTGGAGGCATTGAGCTGAATTTTACCTTAGGAAAGACTTTAATCTTGAAGGACGTCATGCATGCTCCTGAAATTAGGAAGAGTCTAGTTTCTGGTTTTCTTTTAAATAAGGCAGGGTTTAGTCAGTCTATTGGGGCAGATTTGCACACCATCACTAAGAATGGTATTTTTGTTGGGAAAGGGTATGCCACTGATGGAATGTTTAAGTTGAATGTTTATTTGAATAAAATTTCTCCTTTTGTTTACTCTTTCTTTGATTTTAATATTTGGCATGCTAGACTTTGTCACGTTAACAACGAATTATTTCTAATTTAAGCAACTTAGGTCTAATCCCAAAATTGAATGTCAATAATTTAGAAAAATGTGAATATTGTAGTCAAGTTAAAATAACTAAGACTTCATATAAATCAGTAATTAAAGAATTTGATCCCCTAGATCTTATACACTTTAATATATACGAATTAGACGGGTCTTTAACTAGAAATAGTAAACGTTATTTTATCACTTTTATTGACGATTGTTCTGATAATACTTATGTATACTTAATGAAGAATAAAAGTGAAGTGCTTGACATGTTTAAGATGTATGTAAATGAATGTACTATACTCTCCTGAAGTGAATGGTAAATCAGAAAGAAACAATAGAACTCTTACTAAACTTGTTGTTGCAATTATGTTGAATTTTGGTGTTGCTTCTCACGGGTGGGGGGGATTTTTTTGACTGTTTGCTATGTCCTGAATAGAGTTCTGAAGTCCAAAAGTAAGATCTCTCCTTATGAGATATTAAAGAAAAGACAACCAAACTTGTCTTATTTAAGAACTTGGGGTTGTTTGGCTTATGTCAGAATTCTGGATCTGAAGCGAGTCAAACTCGCTAGTAGAGCCTATGAATGTGTATTCATTGGGTATGCAACAAACAGTAAGGAATATAGGTGTTGTGAGCTAAATGCTAAAGTAATCATAGAATAGAATGATGTTGAATTATATGAAGACAAATTTCCTTTCAAATCGAGAAATAGTGGGGACACTGAATCAAATCACATTCCTGTGATAAGAAGCACTGAAAGCAACAACGAATTAGAAACATAACTTCGACGAAGTAAACGAGTAAGAGTTTATAAAGACTATATGCTCGATTGTGCAGCCTATACAGTAGAGGGAGATCCCGTAAAACTTCAAGAAGCCTTGTCATCTATGGATGCATATTTATGGCAAGAAGCTATTAACGATGGGATAGATTCTCTATAATCTAATATGACCTAGCACTTAGTGGACTCGTCTCCTGGTTGCAAACCAATCTGTGTTAAATGAGTTTCGAAAAAGAAACTAAAAACCCGATGGAACTATTGATAAATACAAGGCTCACCTTGTAGTTAAAGGTTTTAGGTAAAGAGAAAATATAAATTTCTTTGACACTTTTTCTCCAGTCACTAAAATTACATCCATTAGGGTACTAATTTTAATTGTTGCTATTTATAACTTAATAGTACACCAAATGGATGTCTATACAACTTTTTAAAATGGTGACTTGGAAGAAGAAATCTATATGGACCAATCGGAAGGGTTTGATTCACGGGCAAGAAAATAAGGTTTGTAAGTTAGATAAGTCTATGTATGGTCTAAAGCAAGCTCCTAAGAAATGGCATGAAAAGTTTGATAACTTAATGATATCGAATGGGTACAAAGTGAATGAAAGTGACAAATGTGTTTATTACAAATCTTAGAACCGCATTTGAACTATCAGATATCTCTATGTATATGATCTAGTCATATTTGGGTCAAACATTCAGGTCGTTAATAATGTGAAATCATTGTTGAGCAACAAATTTGATACGAAAGACCTCGGAGAAGTAAGTGTGATTCTTGGAATCAAGATCACTATATCCAAAAAAGGAATTTCTTTGTCAATCTCATTATATATATAAGATCTTAAAGAAATATAACTACTTTGACTATAAACCCGCTTGTACACCATACAATCCAACTGAAAAATTGTTTAAGAACATTGGTGATAGTTTTATACAAACGGAATATGCGAGCATCATTGGTAGTCTAAAGTATGCCACTGATTGTATTAGACCCTACATTGCATATGTCATAGGATTGTTGTGCAGGTTTACTAGTAGACTAAGTAATGAGCATTGGCAAGCTATTGAGCGGGCATGCAATACCTTAAAAGGACCATGACTCTCGGTTTGCATTATTCGAGATTTCCTGATGTACTTGAAGGATACGATGATGCAGATTGGAATACCTTATCAGATGAGTCCAAAGCAACTAGTGGTTATATATTTATAGCATGAGGAGTTGTATCTTGAAAGTCAAAGAAACATACTATCTTGGTTCAGTCTACGATGGAGTCTAAGATGATAGAATTAGCAAATGCTAGTATAGAAGCAAGTTGGTTAAGATCATTGCTAGCTGAGATCCCTTTATGGGAAAAACCTATACCAGATGTGTTGATCCACTGTGATAGTACCGCAACTATTGCAAAAATTGAGAACCGTTATTATAATGGTAAAAGACGTCAAATTATAATAAATCACAACACTGTTAGAGATTATATCTCTAAAGGAGTTATAAGAGTGGATCATGTAAGTGAAGTTAGCGGAAATATACCCGAACGTATCGCACGCTCGAACATACAACAGAGTCGCCATCGAACTTTATTTATCCCCAAAGGGAAGGGAAAATATCGATAAAACTCGGGGAAAGAGATATACTGGGTAAGGAAGTCGGTTATGCAAGGGAAAGGTATTAGCACCCCAAACATCCATGGTACTCAATGGGAACCTTTTTGATTGTTCTCGCTTGAATAGGTGTTATCTACAGATTACTCGCAAAGAATGGGGAAAGGAAAGGAAATAGATAAAGTTCTCGGTGAGGATTAGGGCCCTCATGCCTACGTATCCTCATAGTGCAATGAGGAATTCAGAGCTCCGTAGTTTGAAGAACTAATGGTGGGAGATGAAAAGAAGTGTGATCAAGGTATGGTTTGAACCAAAGAATTGAGTGTTTTGAACTCCAACAAGGGTGAAAAGATGTGAACCCAAGAGTAAACAGGTATGAACCAATAAGTGAGGACCTACAACGTTGTATCACAATATCGGAACAACCAAAAAAGAGAGGAATTAGGTGTTTGGGTTACGGGCCAAACAACTCTTGGTTCACAAAGAGGTACAAGATGAAGCACAAAGGTATAATGTGTTTGGTTCAAAGATAACGGGTATATCACATGGAGTGAAAGAAGGTAGATTATGAATGTATCATGGAGATGGATGGAAGAATGCCCTAGGGCAGGAGTGATAAATAAGTATGCTCGCGGAGGATTCGAACCCTCGTGCCTACGTATTCTCATCGTGCAATGAGAAAATCAGAGCAATCGTAGTTCAACCCACTAGGGCTGAAAAGAAAGAGAAATTCGATAGGATTGCCCATAGGCGGGGTAGATTGCTTAACAAGCAAGGATGTGGTACTAACCGGTGATGGTAATCAACCACAAGGACAAATGAAATATTGTCAGAGTCTGAACTCCATAGGGCAAGATAGATGAGTGCCATAGTCTGAAATAAATACAAGGCCAGGAATGGATTCCCAGAGTCTGAACTCAAAGGGGGCAACAGAGATATAATGTCAAGGTTTGAACTTGGAGTCAATGTCAAAGGTTGCTAGAGTCTGAACTCCATGGGCAAGATGGATAAGCATGCCATAGTCTGAACTATATAAGGCAAATGAACTGATTTGAAGGCCGGAGTCTGAACTCCATCTAAGAGGAAGAGTATCATTCCAAAGTATGAACTGTATGTGCAACGCAAAAGGTAGCCAGAGTCTGAACTCCAATGGCTGGATAAATGAATTCCAATGTCTGAACTGTAAGGCAGGGTAGTATGTTAAAGTCTGAAATGTATAGCCAAAATCAAGATAGCCAGAGTCTGAACTCAATAGAGCGGGGATGCCAAGATCTGTATCTTATGGGCAAAGAATAAAGCCAGAGTCTGAACTCCATGGGCTAAAGAAGCTTACCAAGGTCTGCACCTTGAGGGTAAGAAGAAAAGCCAGAGTCTGAACTCCATGGGCTAAAAGAAGTCGCCAAGGTCTGTACCTTGGGGCAAATGATAAAGCCAGAGTTTGAACTCCATGGGCTAAAGGAAGTTGCCAAGGTCTGCACCTTGAGGGCAAAGGATAAAGCCAGAGTTTGAACTCCATGGACTAAAGGAATTTGCCAAGGTCTTCACCTTAAGGGCAAAGGATAAATCTAGAGTTTGAACTCCATGGGCTAAAGGAAGTTGCCAAGGTCTGCACCTTGAGGGCAAAGGATAAAGCCAGAGTTTGAACTCCATGGGCTAAAGGAAGTTGCCAAGGTCTGCACCTTGAGGGCAAGAAGCAAAGCCAGAGTCTGAACTCCATGGGCGAAAGGAAGTCGCCAAGGTCTGTACCTTGGGGAAAAGGATAAAGCCAGAGTTTGAACTCCATGGGCTAAAGAAGCTTACCAAGGTCTGCACCTTGAGGGCAAGCAGCAAAGTAAGCCATAGTCTGAACTGATAGGCAATGCATGAAGCTATTGATTGAGAAATGGGTATGTGACCCTTGCATGAACTGAATGAGGATTGAATGATTGATCGTTATATAGAATAGATTGATAAATAAGATAGGAATAAGTAAGATAGATTGATAAATAAGGTAGCTCGCGAAGAATCTGAATTCTCTTGCCTACGTATCCTTATAGTGCAATAAGGAAATCAGAGCTTTCGTAGTTCAGCCCACTAGGGCTGAAAAGAACTTGATTGGAGGCAAGAGGAAATGGATGATTGAGATTTAAATGATTTGAATGGAATGATTGAGAATTGAATAGAATGAAGAATGGATAGACTTGATAGTTACTGGATGATGAGAATCACACTAACTTTCAAGTGGAGAGAGAAGAGTCTTTGTAGTTGTTTCTTGCATGGAATATGAAGACTTTATCAATCGTTAGATTCAAATTGCACTAAAGTCTATGAACGAAGGTGAATACGATGAGCGTTGGGTCATACGTCCCATACCCAAAGATACTCAGAATGGGGGTAGGAATACTCTAGTCCCACTCCTTCTCCATTACTTAAGGCTCGTATCGTACAACTTGATTCATGATTGATAAGTTGTTGACGCAGTCCTTGCTTTGTTGTTTTTGCTTTTGGTAGTAAGAGAGAGACTTGTCGATCGTATGGTTAGAATTGTGCTAAAGTCTATAAATAGAGGTGAATATGATGAGCGTTGGGTCATACGTCTCATACCCAAAGATACTCAGAATGGGGGTAGGAATACTCCAGTCTCATTCCTTCTCTATTGCTTAAGACTCGTGCCACACACTTTGAATTACAATCAACAAGTGTTGATACCTTTGCAATGCTTGAGAAGTAGTCCACTTTGCTAGCTATGCTCGATTGATGTTGACTTGAAGTCTTGATCTTGCATTTGAACCTTGAGGTTGTGAGCTTCAGAGATTCAGCATATCTACAATAGCTTGAGCGCAATGAACTTGCCATATCGAGTGACCAAGGGCCTTTTGGTCAGTTGAATTAGGCTTGGGGTTTACAACATGATTACAAAGGATTTGGTTGACCAAAGTGTCCTTTGGTCAACACTAATCGACGGGATTAAAATAATAGTTGAATTATATATAATAATAAATACTACTAAATTAATCACTAAATGATATTAGGCAATTCTAATTAAAATCCTAAACTAGGGGGGCACGCATAAAATCAGAAATGTCTAATTAAAAGCCCTAAGCTAAGGGAGCATGTACAAAAATCAAGATTTTCTAATTAAAAGTCCTAAGCTAGGGGGGCATGTACAAAAATTAAGATTTTAGGCCCCAAGGACAAAATGATCATTATGCTAAAATGAATTAATTAGGAAAATAGTTTTCTAAAACAATTTCTAATCAAAATTAATTAATCCTAATCAAAATCTAAGTTTTAACATGTATTAATGTGTATATTTTTTTTATAAGTAAGCTAATGCATTCATTCTAACTAAAACTAAAATATTAAATTCTAAGCTAAGACAAATGTATAATTTCTAAAACTAATGACTATTGTATATATTTGTTACTACATGATTAAAAGTATTAATTTCTCACTAAAATCTACTGGATTACTTCTAACTAAATGAATAAAGTATTAATTTTCTAAATAAAATCTACTGATGGTCTCTAAACCAAAGCTACTAATTATATACTTAACTAAGATACCAATGTGTACTAAAGTTAATATATATAATCCTAACTAAGCTACTGTATTATATATTTAACTAAGATTAAGTGTCATAAAAATCAACATGAACTAGTTGCAGAGTTGATTTAAAAAAAGAAAAAAAACTGAAGCAGTTGTGATGTATGTTGAGATGTACGAATGTGCCATAGTGAAAATAGGATTGGACACCAAAGTATGCCACTCAAAAGATCAAAATCAATTCCTGCATCATCATTAATTAATGGGTCACTTTATTTTAGCTTTAAAAAAATGGATTTTTTTTTTATATTTTTGAAAATGGATTCTACAAAAATATTTTTCAAAATATTATAAGTTTTTCTAAATTTATTTTTTATAAATTAAAAGATTGAATTGTTCATTCTATAACATAAATATACATTATTAAAGATCAAAACATAGTCAAAATCACAATTTTTTCAAAAAGTTGTATCTTAAAAATAATTTTTATGAAAAGCTATTTGAAATAGCTTCAAAATTAAGTGATTTTTTTAAAATTTGATATTCAAAAAAAGTTTCTATAAAATGATGAAATATCTAAAATAACATTTTAAGAATAAATATTCAAACCAAATTTTCATTTGAAGCTTTTATGAAAAGTTTCTTTGTAAATTTTTTTTATACTAAAATATATAACACTATAAAAATCATTTTTAAAAAAAGTCAAAACAAACGGGTCCCATATATGATTCAATGAATTAAAAGTACCATAGTAATAACATAACATGTTGCAGTAGAAAAAAAAAGAAAAAAAAATCAATTTGAATTCACATCTAGTAAACGGTCAATGGAACCAAATTCGACGAGGTCAATGGAACCAAATTCGACGAGTTAATATATTATTGGATTTGAAATTTTACAAAGAAATCGAATATATATTGCAAATAGTGAAACAAACTATGAATTATGCCGAAAAAGTAGCAAAAGCGTACGAAAAATTCGGTTGACGAATGCGTCGGTTCGATTAAAATATGCATCGGAACGAAAAGTTAATCATATATTCATGATCGGCGTGAAAAATAGATTCAAATGGTATATTCACATGTTATTAATAGTTAAGAATTAAAAAATCACTATTTTCAAGTTTGTGTGTCTTATGCAAAAATAAGTGATTATCCAATAAGCAATTCCAAAACAGTAGCTTAAGATAAATCAACCAACAAATATCCAATAATTCATGGCAAGGGTGTGGAAGAGATATAGGATTACTGGCGGAGCGGAGATTTGCTCCGGTTAGTGTTGAAAAATGTAGCGTCGAAAAGAAACCCGGAAAACTTCAAGAATAAGCTCCATTAATCCAATTAACTTCCAAGCTTTGATAATTATTCGTGATGATGAATGAATGTAGAAGATGAATCATAAATGTAGAATATTGATGAATAAGTTTGAATTGATGAATCTTGGATGATGATTGTTGATGAATGATTTTTTATGATAATCCTTGAATTGTTGATCGATAATTATTGATGATAATATAGAAATTGTTGATGGCTAAGTTCCACCATTTTAGAACTTCAATGTGAAATTCTAAATGGTGATGAAGATGAACTTTAATGAGGGTGAGGGGGAAGATGATTATTGAGAGAAAAATTGAGAAGAAAAAGTAGTGGAAAAATAATGATTAATTGTGAATTTTCCAAGTTAGGTTAGTTAACCTTCCAAAATATGAAAAATAACATGTTTATATAGAATTGGTAGGTGATTGATCACCCTTGGATTATGATCCAAGTAATTGGTTTATCAACGGTTAGGAGTTAATTTAATCCTTAGTTGCGGACCACAAATTTCAACCATAGGATTAAATGTTAAGAGTGGCTAGGATTGAGTGAAAAAAATGGAAGTTGAGATTTGTGTTTGTTTGGAAGTTTTGTGTTAGTTTGGAAGTTATGGTAGCTAAGGGTAATTAGGTAAATTGATGACTTGTGGAGAAATAGGTAGTTAAAGACCAATGGTGTTGGAGTCTAGCAAAAGTATCAAGTTAGGATGTAAGGCAAAAAGTCACTAGTAATTAACTTGAATTTTCATGCATTTGCCTTGATTTTTCTACCACTTTTGACTTGAATTTTGAGTGGCTTAACCCATGACTTTTAGTACTTTTGAGAAGTGATATTTTCCAATAAATGAATGAAAACTTTCTTTTATTCCAACTTTGCCATTTTCTTTGAATCCAAGCAAACCTCTGAAATAACCATAAATCTCAAATAAAGAGATGATCCCCACCACAAGTAATACGGGAAATAAACCCGAATAATTACCAAGTAATATTCATCTCGAAAATATACTTAAACTGATTAAATATAGTATCATCGAACCTTTGGTATAAATTTGTTACCATATACAAATATCGGTGAATGCATGATCAAATAGAAGCAAAGTATGCAAATGAACAAAACCATGAGCCAGGCGAATTAAAAAAGGGTATGGCAAATTTTGGGGTACGACAGCTGCCCTTATTTAATCAGCTTAAACCTGAATGATCGAATTGCAAGAGCTTTTCGGATATTCAAGGTGTGAGTGGATTAAATATTTCAGTATCCGAAAATTTGCCCGTTGAGAACGGCCGTATGGGATATAAGGAATGACAATTTTATTTTTTACAGGTTCATCTGTTGGATTTTATTGATGTACTGTGGGGATGGTAAATGAGGATCATGATATGCATGTTATACGTATCTTCGTTTTATGAAACTTGAGGTTGTATGCTAATCAGAGAGCCCATAAATTTGAAATATGAAAGTTCCAAAATACCCTTGTAGACAAGAGGTTTCAAAAATGAATCATCAGTTCAAAACTGGAAACAAAGTCAACCATTGAGGTTTGAAAAAGAAAGGTCATCATCCTTATAGGTTTGGAAAAAGTTCGTCAGTCACATAGATTGAAAAAGGTTCATTAACCACGAGGGTTGGAAAAAGAGGTTATCAACCCTGAAGGTCGAAAAAAGGATTCCACAACCGCGAAGGTTGGAAACAAAGGTCATCAACCCTAAAGGTCGGAAAAAGGATTCGACAACCGTGAAGGGTTGGAACAAAAATCACCAATCCTAAAGATTGGAAAAAGGTTATCAATCCTAAAGGTTGAAAAGGTTCCTCAGCCCTGAGGGTTAGAAAAGGGATCATCAACCCTAAAGATTTGAAAAAGATACCAAGCAAACTGGGCTTTAAACGCTGCCAAGCCAGTTGGATTTTGGAAGAATCGTCAAACTAGCTGGTTTTAAAAGGTATCGGGAAAGTTTGGAATTAGAAGATGCCAACAAAGTATTGGGCTTTGATTCTTCTGATTTCCACACACGACTTCATGATATGCTAGATGAATGGTATGCATGAGTGAAGCGACGTGATTTATATATGATGATGATTTATGCAATGGTTAAGCCAGATGCTCATATAGAGGGCGGTGGGAATTTTGGGCTAGGATAAGATCGTCCAAACGTGATTCTCCGACACCTACTTCAAGCTAAACAACTGTTGTAACCTCTTTGGCTCATGTCTGAAATATGGAGAGAGCTTGTACTTGCGTAACCTGCCTCTGCCCTAATATACTGAATGTTTGCACCAACTGCCCTAATTACAAGTTGTGGAGTAATCTCGATATCTGAGTGCATCAAACAGGTTTTCCCCAGTGTCTTGAAACTGTATCTTCTTGATTAACCATTTTTTAGAGAGTGATTGACTTCTCATGCTCTTGAGGTAGCTTGCCCCAATGTGAGCTTTGAAGTAACTTTGCCCATATCTGGCTGATTCAGAGAGATTTGTAGAATATCGACGTGGTTATCCCAGATTGAAGGTCTTTTGAAGAGATCCGAGCTATGGGATATCAGGAATTTGATCAACGCTCCCAATATGTAATCTTCCTTGATGTCAAATGATTGTTCGCATGTAAAATGCTCATTTTGAAAATGATAATTGTAATGTCATGCTCATGCAAGTTTTGAAAACTCAAGTGTGTTCACTAAAATTATGACATCTGGTGAAGGAATCATTGATTAAAATGCCATATCAGTACCAATATAGATGACAAGCAAATCTTTAGGAGTCAGCTTAACGCGATCTTACCATAGTATGCTTTTGAAATAAACCATGCTTCAGTTAGGTCTTTCGAGGGTTGTAACGTGGCCTGGTTCAAGGTTTTAGAAGGAAAGGATATAAGGCTCAAGACCTAATCTAACCCGCCCATTCTTCGTGATGTTCTCCAATCCTATGTCCACTTTAGCTTACAACAAGTGTTCATCTTTCAGAAAATGATTTTGAATATCAACAGTGATGGTTAAGGAACCCTATGAGAGTTTAGAGCGATAGCCACTCACCTTCTGTTTTGATTTGCAGTCACAGAGATTTTCTCTTGCTGAGGATTTTGACATTGATACTCTGATTCTCTTGTTTCGTTTACCCTTATTTTTGCTTGGGCTGGTCCTTTGGGTCTGCAGCCCACCGGGATACCCTAACTTTTGCCTAAGTCAATCTTGTTTTCAAGTTCTTGACTTAGCGGGCTTTTCATCTACTTTTGGTTTTTTCATTTTCTTTTTGTACTAGAGCAAATTATGTGATACTCTGCTTGTTTGATTTGTTGCACAGGTTCGTGACTATCTCACTTCTTTTGATGGGTAAGGGATAACCATTTGAATTTATGATTCTATTCTCTTGAGAGGGATATGATATGATTGATCACTTGATGAGATGTTCTCTTTCTGAATCTTGAACGCGAGCCTAAACTAAACTGAATACTACCCTGCCCCTGGTTAAACATGAGGGTTTTATGTGTTAAAGAAAGAAACTCCTACTTCAAGGCCCAAAGGGGTTGACTAGGGATTAACTTCCTTATATCTCTGGTGTTTAGGGATTGAACAATGCCTTACATCATCAGCACAGTCTTATTCAAAAGCATACAAGCAACGATCTTGTGTATTTTAATTGCATCATTCTCTTTTGATTTTATTTTGACAAACGGTTTGATACTGATAAATAAAATATGAGTGAACACGAATGGATTTAAGCAAAACATGCACGTTTATTTCATTATTATTATCATCTGAAAACCAGACAAGTTTTACAAATGAATATCAATCAACAAACAAAGGAAAATTACAAATGAGATATGATTGAATCAATATGATACTGCTAGCCTAGATACTCCCCTGAAGAAGCAGCTGAATCTGAGCAATCTTCGTCGTTAATCGCATTCACAATCTGTCCATAGTGGCCTGGCAACGAGTTGGTTATGACATTAGGTTCCGCCTCAGAGAATGACAACGCCTTCTGATCAATAAGCTCTTGTACTCTAGTCTTGAATAACCCACAATCTTCGGTTGAATGCCTTATATAGCCTGAGTGAAACGCACAAGAAGCGTTGGGATTATACTTCGGGCCATAGGGATGAACAATTGGTGGTATTTCTTTTGGCACGATTGCCCCTTGCTGGACAAGATAAGGTAGCAACTGAGTATATGTCATAGGGATCTGATCATGTTGAGGACGCTTTCTATCAAACCGCCCGGTCTGCTCTTTCCTTTGATGGTCACCTGGCACAGTTTGTTGACTTTTCAGAATTTGAGTCTGCGGAGGCTGCTGATACTGAGACGTAACACCATGTGGATATGAGTAGCGTGGAATAGGCATCCAAGGAACTTGAAAGGGAGCACGAATATGAGGAATAACCATTGGATGGAACATTTGAGCAGGTTGCACCAAGCCAGGATTGACTATCTGATGAGAAGTCTGGCCATAATGAACTCCAAATGGGGTACATGGTGCCCCAACATGGGTGTATTGAGGTGCAACAGTAGCAGAAGATGATGCTCCAAGATAGGCCAACAATATTCCCGGATGGTATCCTTGATTCGGATACTGCATAGCAGGTTGAACTACAGGTGGAGTAACTTGCACATGAATCGGAGGACCCTTGTATTCAAACCTTTTCTCAACAGGCACTTCAGCACGACAAATTTTGGTCGATGAGTTCTTGAACTTTGATCTTGAGAACATGACAAGCTTCTGTAGAGTGCCCCACATATCCAGCATGATATCCACACGTGGCATGAGGGTCATGCTTATGGCTGTAAGGAAATCTAGCAGGCTCAATTTATTTAGGCACAATTGCCCCAACTTCAACCAATATAGGTAGCAGATGTGCATAACTCACAGGAATTGGATCATAGCGAGGACGTGTCCCTTCTTGATCTTTGTTTCCTTTGCTGATTTGCTTCTGCTTCAGTTTCTAGTGGCTTTGAGAAGGCCTCTGATGTGGAAGTACACGATGTTCTTAAGGAAGAAGCGGCGGGAATCCTGCAACAATATTTTGTCAGTTATCTTCCTTCAGAATGTCTTCAACTTGCTCATCAATCACAACCTGGTTTGGGAAGTTTGTTGTCATGCTATCCAAGAATAGCCTCAAAACCATGTCAGCTCTGTCAACGCTCTTGGTATCTTCCATGATCCTTGAATGACTAGTGTCAGCGAATCATTGTCTTTCTGACAGAGGAATGGATAGGGTGAGTTTTCTGGTTAACATGCATGAAATGCAAATGAATGAATGCACATGTTAGGGATGAAATTCAAATAATTATGCAACATCCATAGATTCAAGGCCTTGGTGGTATAGAAACCCAAGTTCCAAGCTCCAACACATGTACAACAATGCAATAACATAGGTTAACAACACCAATAATCCGGATGATCTGCGTATACTACCTGATGCAGGATCAAAAGTTTGACGTCTATGAGAATAAAGGTATGTAGAGTCTATGATTTCCTGCAATAAAAACCCATATCCCCCTCATAGGTGTGGACTATGCTCCAAGTTAGTCCCTAGAAGGTCTCCCAGAGTCATCGACTCGAAATGGAAATACCCTGTTGTAGTGAATACTCACAGGACAAAAGTACTTCCAAGTGAATCTAGTCTGGGTGTGGTTCTCGTGACACCCAACGTGTGAAACGCAGGTGTACATGACTATCCACGAGTCTAAACTATGTGTATACTAAGCTCGGGTACAGAGCTTTCCTCTCATGTAGTCTATCCCAACCCAACAGGGAGTGTAGCACCTCGAATTTGCACCCCCCCATTTGTACATTCATTTCATTTTTAGGTCATTGACATTGCATTAACATTGCATAGTACCTTGCATTTCATCAGTCAAGACTGGCACCAGGAGAAGTCATATGTGCAAGAGAGCAAGGGTTTTTCCATGAGATAAAGGCCCTATGGTTGTTCTAGAGGGTTTGCATGAATCAAGGATCATTTTGATGCAATTTGGCTAAGTGTTGAAGGCTCAAAGTCCACAGTGCAGTTCCAGGTCATCTGGGGCCCATAAAAGTCAACTGCAAGTCAACTGAGGGCTATGAGATGGAGAAATGGTTTGAGACACTTCATTCATGTCCCAAAGAAGGTTATTCAACATGTCAAACATCTACCTTGAAGATTTTGAAGCCAGATCAAAAGTTTCCAAAAATGGAAAATGACCTGTAACTTCAAGTTTCCAAAAATGGCAAGTTTTTGGACCAACTTCAACTCAACTTTCCAACATCAAAGAAGCTTCAAATGAAATTTTGTCCAACATGAAAGTTTAAGATCTTTCTCTCCCATTTCCAAAAAGTCCAAGATCATGAATTTATGATGAATGGTTAAGGAGTTATGATCAAATCATGGCAAAGTGTGCTTGAAACTTCAAATGGCCATATCTTTTGAACCAAGACTCCAAATTTGGTGGTTCTTTTTGCAAAATGTTTCTCATGTCATGAAGTTTCTAAATCAATCATCATATTGCATGAATTTCCAACACATGAGCATTTGCACATCCAAGTCATTTTTGGAGGGAAAATTGGAAATTTAAAATTGGTGCATTGTATGGACTTTCTACCATTGCCATTGGGTTTGAAATGTAATTTTGAGTGGATTTGGGCCAGCTTGTGCACTGTTCACGTGTGCATCTCATGCATGAGGTGAAAATGCAAATTTGTGCATGCACCTTATTTCTTTCTAATCCCAATTAAACATGGCTTAAGCTTAATTTCAGAATGATTAAGAGGACATATATAAGCTTAATCACAACTGTTTCATTCACAACACACAAGTTCAGATCTAGAATTGGAGAATTGATCAAAATTTTCTCTCAAAAAGATTTTCAAAATTCCTCACATAAACCTCATTTCTCTTGGTGAATTCATGATTATGGAGTGTTTTTAAGTAAGATTGAACGTGCATCTTGTGGATTTCTGCTCAAAATCTTGCATACTTGAAGCTTGAAGGTTTAATGGCAAATTCAAATTCAGCTGGATTCACACGTGTTTGAGCTTCCAATTCTTCATCAATCATCTCCACAAGTATTATAGAGGAGCTTTGAATCATTTAGAGCCTTGGAACGTGCAAAACAAGAACCTGCTCTTCAAGAGGTATGATTTTCGATCTTCATAATTCTTCAATCCATGAGTATATTCGTGTAGATCTTTGTTTATTGAGAATTCTGAGCTAAAAATCGTGTGAAATGGAGCATTATTGACTGAGTTATGTGCATTTGAAGTTTGGCATCCAAAAATGTTCATGCTCGATTCTCACTTGTTATGATGTTTTAGAATGAATCGTTAGTTGATCTATGATGTACATGGAATGAGGATTCGTTTGGTATGCTTTTGGTTGAAATCTGGACATTTCTGGATTTTCTGGAAAATTGATGCATGAAGTTCATCGTGTTCATCTTCTTCCTCATGAAGAAGATGAAGATTCATGCGCTCTGGAGAATAGCGACGGTTTCTGGAGAATAGCGTCAGTTTGAACCGTCCAAATCTGGGCGAGCTTAGGGTTTATGCAAAACGGTGACGTTTCAGGCTTAGCGCGCATTTCGTTTGAATCCAAACACGGAACGAATCCCAGCGAGCGCAGTTTTCAAATTTTCATTCCATTTTACCATTTTCCCTCCTCTTTTGCCATGTTTGATCATTTTTTAATTTCATTTTTTATGCTAACTTCTAAAAATCATAATAAATTGAAAAATACTCCAAATCATTCCAAATGTTTTGCAAAATGATCCTTGAGATGTCTAGTTTTTTATGATGATGAGTTTGAAAGTTGTGCATGGCTGGAATTTTATTTGCTCTAGGTTGATTGAACACATGTGCATTTGTGACATTGCCTTACTCTTTCTATCATGAAGTGCTTGTTTTTAATCCATTCGACATGAAATTTTACATGGTGATTCTAGACACATTTATGGACCTGTGAGGCTTGGTCTGGTATTTTTCTCATGTGCCAATTCTGTTTTATGCTTGTGTTTGCATGGTGTGACAATTTGTGTCACACCTTTGGATGTTTAATTTGTGCAATTTGATTTCCATGCCAAATGACTTCTAATGCTTCTGATTTTTTGCATGATGGATGTTTTGGATATGTTGAATACTCATGAATTTTTCCAGAATTATTTGAATCATTTCTGTTTTGATTGGGAATTTTCTTTCTTAATGTTCAAATGTGTGCCTTGAATTGGTCATTGACTTCTCTTGCCTATTACATGAACTTGCATGATGGTTTTGGTTTGGTCCTTTTTAGGACTTGCTCTTGATTGATTAAATATGATCCATGTTGAATATCAAGTTCTGTTTTGGCTTTTTGATCCACTTTTGACCCTAGGCTTTGACCTAGTGGTTGGTTACTCACATTTGAGTTGTGACTTTCAGGTTCAAGAATGCATCTCCATGATTGATGTTGCTCCTTCATTTGAGTTTGATTATTTGTCATTGTTGGATAACATTGGTTTGTTTTGTAGGCTTTGAGGACAATTTACTTGTGTTTATGGATCATGTGTTGCATATTGGGTTGTCTGTTGACATTGACTGTTGACTGTTTGTCTGGATTGTGTACTGATTGGTTTAGCTGTTTCCACAGGTACCTAAGTTGCTTTAAGTTCATTTGAACTTTGCTTTGCTCGCTTGTGGTTGGCATACCACTGAGGTATAATTCCTTGATCTTCATGTAGTCTGGAAGACCTGTCATGTTACTTTGGCAGGCACCTGTCTGAAGCCCTCCTTAAGAGGCAATGTTTGTGGTTGGTTAATTTTTGTGCCAAGCAGGTAAAGACCTCTTAAGAGGAAATTGGCAGATAAAAGGGATGTGTAATCCATCCCCTGCTATTCAGTTGTGTCATTCACTTTGCTCACACCATGTGTTGATGCATTGTGAATAAGAACCCAAAATCTTGTTGTGTCAGTCATGTGGAGAAGAGTTCCTTCATTCTGAACTCCCACACTTTCTATTTTGATTCAAGCTCTCCCAGGCCAGGGATAAGAGCTATGAGGCACAACCCTCATCTCCATTTCATCTGCTTCACCCTAACTCTCAATGTTAGGGTTAAGAGCTAAAAATACCTCATTCCAGTTGGCTTGTTTCTACAGCCTAGCCTTGTATGAGCCAATTGTTTGCATATAGTGTGTGTGCTTGCTTTATTGTGCTTGTATTTGCTTGATTGTGCTGTTTAGGATAGCTTGCTTCCTGTGCAAGTTAGGATAGAGACCTTAACATAGGGATCGTATGCATGACAACTTCTAGGCTCGAGTCGTAGTCTCCCTAGTACCTTGTTATCCCCCTTTGTCTCTGGTTAGGTTAGAAGTTCTTTCCCTGTTTAGGGGAACTACGTCGCCCTGATCCTCATACCAGATGAGGTACGTAGGCAGGAGATGAGCTGATCTCTCCGGGCGGCCTTTTTCTTTTTCAACCTTTGTGTGCGTTTGGAGTCTAACGTAAGTCCAGCGATTAGCAGTTGGTTTCCTGTGCCTTGGTGTGTGTTTAGAGTCTGACGTAAGCCCAGCGATTGGCCGTTGGTTTCCTGTGTCTTGTTTGCTTGTTGGAGTCTGACGTAAGTCCAGCGATTGGCAGTCGGTTTCCTATGTGTGTGTTTGTTGGTTCGGAGTCTGATGTAAGTCCAGCGATTGGCATTCGGTTTCCATGTTTGCCTGTTTGTGCGGAGTCTGACGTAAGTCCAGCGAGTGGCAGTCGGTTTCCTTTTTGTGTTTGGTTTGGCGTGCGTTAGCCGAGCTACGAGTGCTCTGATTCTTCTCTGGTTAGAGAAGATACGTATGCATAGGATGCGACATCCTAGCGAGCACGTTTCCCCTGTCCCCGAACTACGTCGACTCTGATGTCTGTGTCTGACAGACTACGTAGGCCCAGGATGCGATATCCTGCCGAGTCCCTTTCCGTTTTTCATCTGTGTTTCATTCCAGCTTGTGCAGTGTTTGAGCAGTCTTTTTAGCAACCTTTCTTCTATTCTTTCTGAGCGTGGATCCCGTCGAGTACGACGGATGCGTAGGGGTGCTAATACCTTCCCTTCGCATAACCGACTCCCGATCCTATCGATCTCTGGTCGCGAGACCATTCCTTTCCAGGTTTACTTCGAGCGTTTCCTTTCCCTCCTTTGGGATAAATAACGCACAGTGGCGGCTCTGTTGTTTCTTTTTCCCGCCGATTTTTCGCGTGATGCGATAGTTGGCGACTCCGCTGGGGATATATCAGAAGTTGACCTCTTGCTGGTCCATCTTCCCTAAGCGAGTCACTCCTAGCGCTCTGTAGGATAGGGTTTGGTTGCTTTTACTGCTTTATTTATTGCATTTATGATTATGCTGTGATTGTATATGTTTGCATTTATGTTTGCATTTATGTTTGCATGCATCATACTTTCATTGTGCTGGTTGTGTCTCTGTTTCTCTGTGGGGTGGGAATCACAAGAGGTAAAAGACCCAATACCCAGGCTATGAGTGAACCTTAGGACACCTAGGAATAGAGTGATTCATGGGAAGCGGGTGGTATCGCGCCACTTAGCGGAACATGGTATCACGAGCAGTTCAGATCCTGATGGGGTATTATCGTTGCATACATCTGGTGTGTATATGATGATATTCTTGAAATGGTTGTTTATCCTGCGTTTCTCTTGACCTTACCCTGGCCTAGATGACACCCGTGAGTGGGGAGGGAATGAATCATTACAGGTACAGTTGGTGACTTGATTTGTTGGTGACTTGATCTGTTGGTGACCGTATCCTGTTGGTGACTCTTGGTTCCTGTTGGTGACTTGGTTCAGAAATATGGGTTCCAGATGACTTTGGGTTCCAGATGACTTTGGGTTTCAGATGACTCTGATTGGTTCCGATGCCGAAGCTCTGATCCTGTGCCTTGTGATGCACAGCCAGCCAGCATAGTTGCATCATTTGCATCATAGCATGTTTATTTTCAAAAAAAGTAATGCATGAAAAAATAATGCATAAAGAAAAAGTTAACCCGCATATGCATATCCTTTTTCAGGATCATTCATGATGAACAGCATACGCATCATACGCATATCATGCACATATCATTCTTGCATTGCAGACATGTTTGGGGACAAGACTTCTCACTCTGGCTCCTGACTGAGGCAGGATTGCTGATCAACGTCCGCACCGCTACGCTACCAGATTGAATCAACAGAGGAATATGGATCAAGTGCAAGCTAAGTTGGCTGAGATGAGGGCTAACATGGCCCAATTCATGACCATGATGCAAGGGGTCGTTCAAGGGCAAGAGGAGCTGCGAGCCTTAGCCCCGAGACAGGAAGTTGTGATTCCACCGGTCAACCGCGCCTCGCCAGAGGGGGTTCCTGTTAATGACAATACTGCTGCTGCTACTATTCCCGTCAATGATTATGCTGTGGGTGATGAATTGAGGGGTATCAGGATCAATGGTCAACCTATTGCTGCTGAGGCTGTTAATGTCAGAGCAACCGGTGCTCCGGTTCGCCATCCTGCTCCGCTGGTTGACAGACAGGAGGACATGTTTACTCTCCTCAGTGAGGATGATGAAGTTGTAAGAACTGAAGAGAGGGATAGGAAAGTTGATGCCCTTGCTGAGAAAATCTGTGCCATGGAGTGTCAGAACTCTTTGGGATTTGATGTAACCGATATGGGTTTGGTCGATGGATTGAGAATTCCTTATAAATTCAAGGCGCCGTCCTTTGACAAATATAATGGCACTTCTTGTCCTCGCACCCATGTGCAGGCCTATTACAGAAAAATCTCAGCATATACAGATGATGAGAAGATATGGATATACTTCTTCCAGGACACCTTGTCTGGAGCATCCTTGGATTGGTACATGGACCTGAAAAGAGAGTCTGTGAGAAGCTGGAGAGATTTGGGTGAAGCCTTTCTGAGGCAGTACAAGCACAATATGGATATGGCTCCGAGCAGAACCCAACTGCAGAGTTTGTTCCAAAAATCTGGTGAAAGCTTCAAAGAGTACGCCCAGAGGTGGCGTGAACTAGCCGCAAGAGTGCAACCTCTGATGTTGGAGAGAGAGCTGACTGACATGTTTATTGGAACACTGCAGGGTGTGTTCATGGACCGTATGGGAAGTTGCCCGTTTGGTAGCTTTTCTGATGTTGTTGTCTGTGGGGAGAGGACTGAGAGTCTCATTAAAGCAGGAAAGATACAAGATCCTGGCTCTTCAAGTTCTTCGGGTTCTAAAAAGCCATCCTCTGGGGCACCCAGAAGGGGAGAGGGTGAAACAAATGTTGTGCACCGTCGGAGGAATGTGAACAGAGGACAATATCATCAGGCTACTGCTGTGACTATTCCAGCAACTCAACAACAGCAAAGAAGACCAACTCAGCAATATCAACATCAACAACATCGTCCTCAACAGCAGGCTTACCAGCCTCACAATGGTAATCATGCTAGTACGAGTAATGAGAGGAAGAAGATCATTTTTGATCTGATCCCTATGTCATACGCAGAACTGTATCCCTCTTTGATAGAGCGGAACTTGATTACTCCCAGAGACCCGCCGGCTATACCCGTCAACCCTCGGTGGTGGTATAAGCCTGATCAGCATTGTGTGTATCATTCGGGTGCTCCTGGTCATGATGTGGATAGTTGCTTTCAGCTGAAGAATAAGGTTCAAGACCTTATGAGATCAGGTATTCTGAACTTTGAGGACTTAGGTCCCAATGGTAATCAAGCTTGAAGGCAACAAGTCCCGGGCTGGCGTTGGCTTTTCTTCTGAGGTTTTCAACGAAAAGGTTTGTTCAAGAGTGGAGGTTTTATCCACGTCAATCAGAGTGGGGAAGCTGCTGATGCAGAGGATACTGACATTTGTCATCCCTGGTGGGATCTGTCACAATTGGGTCGCTGTGGGTGTTCCTACAGTCATTCATAAGTCAGAGTAATAATCACTTTGTTTAAAAACCCTTCTCCCATGCCAAAAGGAGAAGTGATGACATTGCTGGCAACATTTGTGCAATGATATTTTCATTCAAATAAATTCGTGTTAAAACATTTGTTTTTCCATTTGTTTTCCCTTTTCGCTTTTTGCATGAAATTGGTGATCACAAAAAACCCTAAAAACAAGAATAAAAGCAATCTTTTCATCTGCATAATGATTGTCTTGTTTGATTTCCAAAAAGCTTTTCATATCAAAATCATTATGCAGGTTGATTCTTAAACCCATTGAACATAATGATCCAACGCCATCTCCCAATTTTGAATTCCCTGTATTCGAAGCAGAGGAAGATGATGTTGAAAGGATTCCTGACGAGATTTCCCGACTTCTTGAGCAAGAAAAGAAGATCACTCAGCTGCATCTCGAGAATCAGCAAAACAGTCCAACTGGGGCATTACAAAAAAAAAACAAAAAAAAAGAGGAGGGTGAAAAATCAAATCAAAATCAAAAGAAAGGAAAAAAGAAAGAAAGAAACAAAAGAATAATAGCACCCTTAAGTCCCAAGTTGACTGATGCTGAATGGATTCAGAGTCGTTACGACCAAGTGAATCTGATCGAAAAGAAGAGATTAACTGCCATGTGTCATGGTCAGTTATATCAGCAGAGGATGAAGAAAGCATTCGATAAGAAGGTCAAGCCTCGTGTGTTCCGAGAAGGTGACCTCGTGCTCAAGAAAGTCTTGTCTTTCGCGCCCGATTCCAGGGGCAAGTGGACTCCAAACTATGAAAGTCCATATGTTGTCAAGAGAGCCTTTTCAGGCGGTGCTTTGATGCTTACAATAATGGATGGAGATTTCACTCGTCCTGTGAATTCCGATGCAGTCAAGAAATACTTCGCCTACAAAAAAAAAAACAGCTCGCTAAGTTGAACACCCCAAAGGGCGACTTAGGCAAAAAGGAGCGTCTCGGTGGATTGAAAACCCGAAAGGGCGATCTAGGCAAAAGTTAGAGACATTGAAAAAAAGAATTTGCATCCCGCTAGATTGAGTACCTCACACTGGGGCAATTTAGGCAAAAATTAGGGATTTGGCAAGTAACTGCATCCTGACAAGACTGTGTTCTACATCTGTCATCCGTCAGGAAATTCTTGATTCATCGTCGACTGAAGTTTCGAATACATCGAAATTCGGAATTGGTAGAGAAATGGTCATTATGTTCAATGTAGCCCTCTTCCAATATATATCACCGGTTTCAAACTTGTACAGATCTATGGAGTCTTGCCATTCGCAGACTACCATTCCATCACATCAATTTGAGCTTTTATCCAATTATTTGCACTCTTATTTGTTTCAATTCAACAAATGTTTTGCATGTTTTAATTGATAAAGTATCATTGTTTTCAAAATAAACAAATTTTTCACAAAATTGTTCTTAAACAAAGTGAACATTCACGATGATGGAAGGATACTTAGGAGATCTGCAGTGCTCTCCCGAGGGTGGTATGATTCCCAACAGGGTAAGACTTTTGTTCATATCTCTGGCATAATTGTATCTTTTTCCTGTAGAACCTTTCATGGTTTCTCCTCAGCGAAGGTGCTCAGTGCAGTGTTGTTTGAAGTTGTTCATTTCCCTGGCAGTGCAACATTCTTCCTCCAAGTTAGCCTCTATTATGGTACATCCCCAGTAGAGTGTTGTTTGAGCCCTATTGTGGTACATCCCCAGTAGAGTGCTGTTTGAGCCCTATTGTGGTACATCCCCAGTAACGCGCTGTTTGAGCCCTATTGTGGGGCATCCCCAGTAGGTTGCTGTTTGAACACTTTTGTGGGCCAGTTCCCAAGCAGATTGTTTGTTGAAGACTTCAACTTTCTTCTCTCTAGCAGAGCAGTCTTCTCCTCTTCCCAGCATGGGTGATTTTCTGTGAAGATTCGGTATTTGGTGGATTGACATCCCAGTACTCCATCATTTCCTCAGATAGATCCCCCAGCGGAGTTGTTGGCATGATGATCTTTACCAATGCCTATCTATCCCCACCAGAGATCTGGTTGCTTCTTGGTATCTTGGACCCCCAACATGAGTTGCTGTTGTGGCAGTGTCTGCCTGTGCTATGAACTCTTTTCTCCGGTTGTGACTGACGATCCCTCCGGAAGCCTCTTGTGGCCTTTTTCCCTTGCAGGATGGTGTTGTCCCCTGATATCCTAGTCTCCGGCAGATTTCTTTTGCTCTCGGGTGATCTTTTGGCTTTCCCTCTGGAAGGGTAGTACTGGGTGGTTGATTCTTGAACCTATGTGTGTTAGACATGTCTGTTTGTCAGCATTCATCATGCATAATGCATATACGCATAATCATAGCATTCAGGTATTCATGTTGCATCTCGTGCCGTATATCTGCGGATTGTTGTCTCCTGCTAATTGGTGATACAGATCTCCCTAGTAGATCTCCCCAAGCAGATGTGGGTGTGTCTGATCTCTCCATATAGAGTCAGCCCCTTAAGCAGAAAGTGTCTACCATTTCCTTCTGCATTCCCCACTGAGTTATATCCTCATGGATGACGGTTGTTTCCGTTCCCTCCCTACACACATAACGGGATGGGTTTTCCCTATTGAGTTCTTTCCTCATTAGGATGAGTCTTGATTCAGTTTGCCTTTTTGGATCGATCCTAAATTGGCTTCCTATTGGCCGTCTCTTGTGCCTCCCTGTGGTATAAATGAACAGTTGCTCACTAACCGGCACTCATTCATCTTATCCTCAGCGGAATTTGTTGGCTTCTACCTACGAACCGGTAGTTGTAAGTCCTATCTTTGCGGTCTTCTACTTACTACCTGGTAGATGTAAACCCTCTTTTCTCCCCTTTGTGGAGTCAACCCTTGTGCTCATCCTAGTCGATGACGGTTACTTTTCCGTGGTTTTCTACCTACTAACCGGTAGATGTAATCCCCTCTTTGCGGTTATCATTATCCAGTTTTCGGTATTGATATTCCTTTCCCCTTTTGGATATTTGCTCTAATTAAGCAACTTTATCCCCAACAGGTCTTCCCCTTCCTTGTGGATAATTGCTCTGAGTAAGCAATTTTATCCTCAGCGGGTCCTCTTTCATTCACCGTTTGCCGGTAATGTTTGTTGTTTCCCCTTTTGATTGATCATCTTTACATACTTAGTCCGGTATCCGATGCCTTTCTTTTCGGTCGATCTATCCTTTGACAACTTACAACCCGATTATGGATAATCTTCCATGCGAGTATATTATCTATGTTTTGACGACTATAAATAATATATCTCATGCACTCTTTGGTCGAAGTTTTGTCCTTCCCAGTGGAGTAAGATTCGTATTCCTTGTGGAATCGAATGTCCATCCTTTAACAAGTTTGCTTTCGCTCTCTTCAGGATGATGAGTGTTTTGGAACACACACCAATTCACGATTTCGGTTGATTTATCCTTTGTCAACCTACAACCCGGTTATGGATAATCTTCCATGCGAGTATATTATCTACGTTTTGACGGCTATAGATAATATATCTCATGCACTCTTTGGTCGAAGTTTTGTCCTTCCTAGTGGAGTAAGATTCGTATTCCTTGTGGAATCGAATGTCCATCCTTTAACAAGTTTGCTTTCGCTCTCTTCAGGATGATGAGTGTTTTGGAACACACACCAATTCACGATTTCGGTCGATTTATCCTTTAACAACCTACAACCCGGTTATGGATAACCTTCTATGCGAGAGTATTATCTACGTTTTGACGGCTATAGATAATATATTTCATGCGCTCTTCGGTCGGTCTTGTCCTTCCCAGTCGAGTAAGATTCGTATTCCTTGTGGAATCGAATGTCCATCCTTTAACAAGTTTGTTTTCGCTCTCTTCAGGATGATGAGTGTTTTGGAACACACACCAATTCACGATTTCGGTCGATCTATCCTTTGTCAACCTACAACCCGGTTATGGATAATCTTCCATGCGAGTATATTATCTACGTTTTGACGGCTATAGATAATATATCTCATGCGCTCTTTGGTTGAACCCTTTGTTTGTTTCCCCAACTGAGTAAGATTCGTATTCCTTTGGAACACAAACCAATTCACGCTTTGGTCGGTCACCTGTTTCATGCCTACAACCCGGTATCCTTGGTGTTCCTTCCTTCCTGCTCCCTTTTGCGACCTTGGTCCCCTGTGGAGTCAGATTTTCCTGAGTCGAAATATGCCTCTTCCGGTTTTCCTCAGATGTTTTGGTTGATTGATATATCTCACCCGTACACCGGTCTTTGATATTCATTCTTCCCGAGCTTGTTACCTACTAACCGGTAACACCTCACCCCTTTCCTTCTCCCGTTCGTCCGTTGACGTCTGGTCGAGTCTTCCCAGGTCATCCGTTGATGTCTGGTCACCTCTCTGTTGGTGTCGATAAACGTCGAGTTTTTCCCGTTCATCCGTTGATGTTTGGTTGAGTCTTCCCAGGTCATCCGTTGATGTCTGGTCACCTCTCCGTTGGTGTCGATAAACGTCGAGCTTCTCCCGTTCATCCGTTGATGTTTGGTTGAGTCTTCCCAGTTCATCCGTTGATGTCTGGTCACCTCTCCGTTGGTGTCGATAAACGTCGAGTTCCTCCCTGTCATCCGTTGATGTTTGGTTGAGTCTTCCCAGGTCATCCGTTGATGTCTGGTCACCTCTCCGTTGGTGTCGATAAACGTCGAGCTTCTCCCGTTCATCCGTTGATGTCTGGTCGAGTCTTCCCAGGTCATCCGTTGATGTCTGGTCACCTCTCCGTTGGTGTCGATAAATGTCGAGTTTTTCCCATTTCGTCCGTTGACGTATGGTTGTATCTCTTTCCCCAGTTCATCCGTGGATGTCTGGTCACCTCTCCGTTGGTGTCGATAAACGTCGAGCTTCTCCCATTCATCCGTTGATGTCTGGTCACCTCTCCGTTGGTGTCGGTAAACGTTGAGTTTTTCCCATTCGTCCATTGACGTATGGTTGTATCCTTTCCCAGTCATTCATTGATGTCTGGTCACCTCTCCGTTGGTGTCGGTAAACTTCGAGTTTTTCCTAGTCGTCCGTTAGCGTCTAGCTGTGATTTCTCATCCCATTCATCATCTTTCGATGTCTGATCGTGGTTCCTTTTTCTGAAAAACAATCAAAATCCCCAGTGAAGTCGTCGGTAAACGTCTTGTCTGGTCCGATGATAAATGTCAGATCCCAGTGGAAGTTGCTATTGGCAGTCTGTTCTGGGATCCCCGCAGAGTGCAAATTTCTACGGTTCTTTGGTATTCAATCCCTGATTACCTTGAAGGTCTGATAGCCGTTGCTCTCATCCATTCAGGTTCCCAGTTGATTGAATAGGGGCAGCTGTAGCACCTCGAATTTGCACCCCCCATTTGTACATTCATTTCATTTTTAGGTCATTGACATTGCATTAACATTGCATAGTATTTTGCATTTCATCAGTCAAGACTGGCACCAGGAGAAGTCATCTGTGCAAGAGAGCAAGGGTTTTTCCATGAGATAAAGGCCCTATGGTTGTTCTAGAGGGTTTGCATGAATCAAGGATCATTTTGATGCAATTTGGCTAAGTGTTGAAGGCTCAAAGTCCACAGTGCAGTTCCAGGTCATCTGGGGCCCATAAAAGTCAACTGCAAGTCAACTGAGGGCTAGGAGATGGAGAAATGGTTTGAGACACTTCATTCATGTCCCAAAGAAGGTTATTCAACATGTCAAACATCTACCTTGAAGATTTTGAAGCCAGATCAAAAGTTTCCAAAAATGGAAAATGACCTGTAACTTCAAGTTTCCAAAAATGGCAAGTTTTTGGACCAACTTCAACTCAACTTTCCAACATCAAAGAAGCTTCAAATGAAATTTTGTCCAACATGAAAGTTTAAGATCTTTCTCTCCCATTTCCAAAAAGTCCAAGATCATGAATTTATGATGAATGGTTAAGGAGTTATGATCAAATCATGGCAAAGTGTGCTTGAAACTTCAAATGGCCATATCTTTTGAACCAAGACTCCAAATTTGGTGGTTCTTTTTGCAAAATGTTTCTCATGTCATGAAGTTTCTAAATCAACCATCATATTGCATGAATTTCCAACACATGAGCATTTGCACATCCAAGTCATTTTTGGAGGGAAAATTGGAAATTTAAAATTGGTGCATTGTATGGACTTTCTACCATTGCCATTGGGTTTGAAATGTAATTTTGAGTGGATTTGGGCCAGCTTGTGCACTGTTCACGTGTGCATCTCATGCATGAGGTGAAAATGCAAATTTGTGCATGCACCTTATTTCTTTCTAATCCCAATTAAACATGGCTTAAGCTTAATTTCAGAATGATTAAGAGGACATATATAAGCTTAATCACAACTGTTTCATTCACAACACACAAGTTCAGATCTAGAATTGGAGAATTGATCACAATTTTCTCTCAAAAAGATTTTCAAAATTCCTCACATAAACCTCATTTCTCTTGGTGAATTCATGATTATGGAGTGTTTTTAAGTAAGATTGAACGTGCATCTTGTGGATTTCTGCTCAAAATCTTGCATACTTGAAGCTTGAAGGTTTAATGGCAAATTCAAATTCAGCTAGATTCACACGTGTTTGAGCTTCCAATTCTTCATCAATCATCTCCACAAGTATTATAGAGGAGCTTTGGATCATTTAGAGCCTTGGAACGTGCAAAACAAGAACCTGCTCTTCAAGAGGTATGATTTTCGATCTTCATAATTCTTCAATCCATGAGTATATTCGTGTGGATCTTTGTTTATTGAGAATTCTGAGCTAAAAATCGTGTGAAATGGAGCATTATTGACTGAGTTATGTGCATTTGAAGTTTTGCATCCAAAAATGTTCATGCTCGATTCTCACTTGTTATAATGTTTTAGAATGAATTGTTAGTTGATCTATGATGTACATGGAATGAGGATTCGTTTGGTATGCTTTTAGTTGAAATCTGGACATTTATGGATTTTCTGGAAAATTGATGCATGAAGTTCATCGTGTTCATCTTCTTCCTCATGAAGAAGATGAAGATTCATGCGCTCTGGAGAATAGCGACGGTTTCTGGAGAATAGCGTCAGTTTGAACCGTCCAAATCTGGGCGAGCTTAGGGTTTATGCAAAACGGTGACGTTTCAGGCTTAGCGCGCATTTCGTTTGAATCCAAACACGGATCGAATCCCAGCGAGCGCAGTTTTCAAATTTTCATTCCATTTTACCATTTTCCCTCCTCTTTTGCCATGTTTGATCATTTTTGAATTTCATTTTTTATGCTAACTTCTAAAAATCATAATAAATTGAAAAATGCTCCAAATCATTCCCAATTTTTTGCAAAATGATCCTTGAGATGTCTAGTTTTTTATGATGATGAGTTTGAAAGTTGTGCATGGCTGGAATTTTATTTGTTCTAGGTTGATTGAACACATGTTCATTTGTGACATTGCCTTACTCTTTCTATCATGAAGTGCTTGTATTTAATCCAATGGACATGAAATTTTACATGGTGATTCTAGACACATTGATGGACCTGTGAGGCTTGGTCTGGTATTTTTCTCATGTGCCAATTCTGTTTTATGCTTGTGTTTGCATGGTGTGACAATTTGTGTCACACCTTTGGATGTTTAATTTGTGCAATTTGATTTCCATGCCAAATGACTTCTAATGCTTCTGATTTTTTGCATGATGGATGTTTTGGATATGTTGAATACTCATGAAATTTTCCAGAATTATTTGAATCATTTCTGTTTTGATTGGGAATTTTCTTTCTTAATGTTCAAATGTGTGCCTTGAATTGGTCATTGACTTCTCTTGCCTATTACATAAACTTGCATGATGGTTTTGGTTTGGTCCTTTTTAGGACTTGCTCTTGATTGATTAAATCTGATCCATGTTGAATATCAAGTTCTGTTTTGGCTTTTTGATCCACTTTTGACCCTAGGCTTTGACCTAGTGGTTGGTTACTCACATTTGAGTTGTGACTTTCAGGTTCAAGAATGCATCTCCATGATTAATGTTGCTCCTTCATTTGAGTTTGATCATTTGTCATTGTTGGCTAACATTGGTTTGTTTTATAGGCTTTGAGGACAATTTACTTGTGTTTATGGATCATGTGTTGCATATTGGGTTGTCTGTTGACATTGACTGTTGACTGTTTGTCTGGATTGTGTACTGATTGGTTTAGCTGTTTCCACAGGTACCTAAGTTGCTTTAAGTTCATTTGAACTTTGCTTTGCTCGCTTGTGGTTGGCATACCACTGAGGTATAATTCCTTGATCTTCATGTAGTCTGGAAGACCTGTCATGTTACTTTGGCAGGCACCTGTCTGAAGCCCTCCTTAAGAGGCAATGTTTGTGGTTGTTTAATTTTTGTGCCAAGCAGGTAAAGACCTCTTAAGAGGCAATTGGCAGATAAAAGGGATGTGTAATCCATCCCCTGCTATTTAGTTGTGTCATTCACTTTGCTCACACCATGTGTTGATGCATTGTGAATAAGAACCCAAAATCTTGTTGTGTCAGTCATGTGGAGAAGAGTTCCTTCATTCTGAACTCCCACACTTTCTATTTTGATTCAAGCTCTCCCAGGCCAGGGATAAGAGCTATGAGGCACAACCCTCATCTCCATTTCATCTACTTCACCCTAACTCTCAATGTTAGGGTTAAGAGCTAAAAATACCCCATTCCAGTTTGCTTGTTTCTACAGCCTAGCCTTGTATGAGCCAATTGTTTGCATATAGTGTGTGTGCTTGCTTTATTGTGCTTGTATTTGCTTGATTGTGCTGTTTAGGATAGCTTGCTTTCTGTGCAAGTTAGGATAGAGACCTTAACATAGGGATTGTATGCATGACAACTTCTAGGCTCGAGTCGTAGTCTCCCTAGTAGCTTGTTATCCCCCTTTGTCTCTGGTTAGGTTAGAAGTTCTTTCCCTGTTTAGGGGAACTACGTCGCCCTGATCCTCATACCAGATGAGGTACGTAGGTGTAACACCTCAAAATTTGCCCTCCTCTCTTGGGACTAGCTTAGCATATTGAATTTCTTTTTTTAGGGCATTAGGCATTTGCATATTGCATATCATGTGAGAATAAACAAGTCATCCTCTAAAGGTCTTTCTCAGAAGATAGAGAGGTTAAGAGATTCATGCCTGAGGGTCTCATAAATTGATCACCAGCCATCTGAGGGTTTGTGCTTCAATTAGGGTTTTCTTGGTTCTTCAAGGAGGTTGAGCATTATCTTGATTGCAAGGGTACATCATCATCATTATGGCTATGTCATCCTCAAAGGTTTCAGAATTCATGCTCAGATTCTTTGGGATTAGGGTTTTGACCTCTCGTCAACCCTAATCAATGGCATTCTCCCAACCAGGGATTCTCAAGAAGATGAGGTATTTATTGAGATGGAGATCCTCATATTGATTTTATTGAGCTTGTACAAACTAGGGTTCATTTTGGTGCCATTTCATCAAGTGGTTGAGGCTCAAAATCATTTGTGCATGTTCAAGTCATTTGTCAACCATAAAAGTCAACTGTGCAAGAACTGAGGGCTAGGAGGTGGAGAAATGAGTTTCAACATCTCATTCATGTCCAAACAATGCTTATTCATCATGCCAAAGATCAAGGTTGAAGAATTTGAGGTCAAGTCAAAAGTTTCCAAAAGTGGAAGGTGACCTATAATTTCAACTTTCCAAAAGTGGAAAGTTTTTTGTTCAAATTCAACTTGATCTTACATCATCAAAAAGCTTCAAATGAAATTTTGTCCAACATGAAAGTTGAAGATCTCTTTCTCTCATTTCCAAAAAGTCCAAGATCATGAATTTATGATGAATGGTTGAAGAGATATGGTCAAATCATTGCCAAGTATACATGGAACTTCAAATGAGCATAACTTTTGATCCAAAGCTTCAAATTGAGTGGTTCTTTTTGCAATATTCTTCTCTTGACCTCTAATTTCCAAATCATGCATCACATTACATAAAATCTCATCACATAATCACTTGCATATCCATGCCTTTTTTGGAGGGAAATTGCAAAATTCAAAAATGGTGCATTGTATGGACTTTCTACCATTGCCATTGAGTTTAAAAAAGGATTTTAAGTGAAAATGATCAAGCCAAGGGTATTGTTCACGTGTAATTGGTACATGCACCATGCAAATTTTGATTTTTTGCAAAACACCTTATTTTCATTAGCCAAGTTAATTATGGATTAGCAAGGTGATTAGTAGAGCATATATATACTCTAATCATAACAGAATTGGGGGAGGTTAATCACAATTCACATTTCTAGATCCAAAATTCTCTCTCCCTCCAAAATTTTCTCTCATTCATAATTCAAATTTCTTCCAAATAGCATTGCAATTTTATGTCATATTCTTGTTCCCTGGTATGAATTAAGTGCAGATCAAGTGTTGAAGTGGTGAATTCGAGCAAGAATGGTGCAGTTGAAGCTCATGAAGTTGAAAATGGAAATTCAAGATTAAGCCAGATCTACACGTGTTCAAGCTTCCTTTTCTTCATCAAACATCCTTGCAAGCATTGTGGAGTGGATTGGGATCATTTGGAGCTGAGGATCGTGCAGTTTCAAGATTATGTTCTTCAAGAGGTCAATTTTCGATCCTCTTAGTTTTGAAATTCATTGCTATATTCTTGTAGATCCTATGTTCCTGGTGATTCTGATGCAAAAATCGTATGAATTGGTGCATTATTGAGCAAGTTATGTGTGTTTAAAGTTTTGCACTCAAAAATGTTTCTCATCGATTCTCTCTTGTTATGATGAATTAGGATTAAATGTTTGTGGATCTATGATCTCCATTGAAAATGCTTTGAAATGATATGCTTGTTTTTGATTTCTGAGAAAAATTCTGGAAAACGCATGAAGCTCATACACTGTTCATCATCTTCATCATGAAGAAGATGAAGATGCATGCATTTCTGGATTTTCTGGAAAAATTGCGTTAGTTTTCTGGAAATTGCGACGGTTTGAACCGTCCAAATTTACGCAGCTTAGGGTTTCAGGCAAAACGATGCCGTTTTGGTGCGCGCGCTCCATTTTGAATATTCACCGGCTTCGATTCCCAGCGCTGCCATTTTTTCAAATGCTCTTCATATTTTTGCTTTCCCTCCACTTTTGTATGCTACATGCTTCATTTGTTTTTTTCATTTATCATCAACTTGTAAAATTCATATTAAATTGAAAAATGCTCCAATTCACTCCCAATTTTTTTGCAAAATGATCCTGGTTTTGTCTAGTTTTTAATGATGATGAGTTTGCAAGTTGTCCTTGGCTGGAATTTTATTTGCTCTAGGATGATTGAACACATGTGCATTTGTGACATTGCCTTACTCTTTCTATCATGAAATGCTTGTTTTTAATCCAATGGACTTGAAATTTTACATGCTGATTCTAGACACATTGATGGATGTTTTAGGCTTAGTTTGGTATTTTTATCATTTACCATTTCTGTTTTATGCTTGTGTTAACATGGTGTGACAATTTGTGTCACACCTTTGGTTGTTCAACTTGCATCATTTAATTTCCATGCCAAATGACCTCTAATGCTTCTGATTTTTTGTATGATGATCATGTTAGATGTGTTGAATACTCATGAATTTTTCCAAAATTGTTTGAATCATTTCTGTTTTGATTTGGAATTTTCATTCATGATGATCATATATGAGCTTTGAAATTGCCTTTGACTTCTTTTGATCATGAAATGCATTTGATGATTGATTTTGATGTGAGCCTTTTTAGGACTTGTTAATATGTGTTTGAAGTTCCATTGTGTTGAATTTCAGCTCCTGTTTTGAATTTTTTTCTTCATCTTTGACCCTAGGCTTTGACCTAGTGGTTTGTTGCTTACATGTGAGCTTTGAATTTCAGGTTCAAGTATACATCTCCATGGTTGATGTTGCTCCTTCATTTGAGCTTGATCATTTGTTGTTGTTGGCTAACATTTTCTTGTTTTGTAGGCTTTGAGAACAATTCACTTGTGTTTATGGCTCATGTGTTGCATATTGGGTTGTCTGTTGGATATTGACTGTTGTCCGATTGTCTGGATTTTATACTGATTGGTTTAGCTGTTTCCACAGGTACCTAAGTTGATTTAAGTTCATTTGAACTTTGCTTTGCTTGCTTGTGGTTGGCATACCACTGAGGTATAATTCCTTGATCTTCATGTAGTCTGGAAGACCTGTCATGTTATGTTGGCAGGCACCTGTCTGAAGCCCTCCTTAAGAGGCAATGCTTGTGGTTGTTTAATTTTGTGCCAAGCAGGTAAAGACCTCTTAAGAGGCAATTGGCAGATAGAAGGGATGTGTAATCCATCCCCTGCTATTCAGTTGTGTCATTCACTTTGCTCACACCATGTGTTGATGCATTGTGAATAAGAACCCAAGATCTTATAGAGTCCATCATTTGTGGAGAAGAGTTCCTACATTCTGAACTCCCACACTTTCTATTTGATTGAAGCTCTCCCAGGCCAGGGATAAGAGCTATGAGGCATAACCCTCATCTCCATATCATCTGCTTCACCCTAACTCTCAATGTTAGGGTTAAGAGCTCAAAACACCCCATTCCAGTTGGCTTGTTTCTACAGCCTAGCCTTGTATGAGCCATTTGTTTGCATATAGTGTGTGTGCTTGTTTTATTGTGCTTGTATTTGCTTGATTGTGCTGTTTAGGCTAGCTTGCTTCCTGTGCAAGTTAGGATAGAGACTTCAACATAGGGATCGTATGCATGACAACTTCTAGGCTCGAGTCGTAGTCTCCCTAGTAGCTTGTTATCTCCCTTGTCTCTGGTTAGGTTAGAAGTTCTTTCCCTGTTAAGGGGAACTACGTCGCCCTGATCCTCATACCAGATGAGGTACGTAGGCAGGAGATCATGCGAGATCTCTCCAGGCGCCCTTTTTCTTTTTGTGTGTGTTTTGCTTGACAACTTTTAGGTCCGAGTTCCCGACTCCCTTTTAGTCTGTGTGTTCAACTTCTTCTGACGTCTCAGCGTCTTCTTGGTGTTTGCTTTACAGCTAGTAGACTCGAGTGCCAGACTCTCTATTAGCCTGTTTGTTTAACCTCTTGTGTGTGAGTGAGGAGTCTGACGTAAGTCCAGCGATTGGCAGTCGGTTTCCATGTTTGTTTCTTTGTTTGGAGTCTGACATAAGTCCAGCGATTGGCAGTTGGTTTCCGGTGTGGGTGTGTGTTTGTTGGTTTGGAGTCTGATGTAAGTCCAGCGATTGGCATTCGGTTTCCATGTTTGCCTATTTGTGTGGAGTCTGACGTAAGTTCAGCGATTGGCAGTCGGTTTCCTGTTTGTGTTTTGTTTGGCGTGCGTTAGCCGAACTACGGTAGCTCTGATTCTCATTCCAGATGAGATACGTAGGCATAGGATGCGATATCCTAGCGAGCCCGTTCCCCCTTCTTCCATCTGTGTTTTATTACAGTGTGCGTGCATTCTTTTGAGCAGTTATTCAGCAACCTTATTCTATTCTTCTGAGCATGGATCCCGTCGAGTACGACGGATGTGAGGGGGTGCTAATACCTTCCCCTTGCGTAACCGACTCCCGATCCTTGCAATCTCCGGTCGTAAGACCATTTCCTTTCCAGGTTTACTTCGAGCGTTTCCTTTCCCCCTTTTGGGATAAATAACGCACGGTGGCGGCTCTGTTTGTTTGTTTTTCCCGCCGGTTGTTTTTCGCGGATGCGACAACTGGCGACTCTACTGGGGACTTAGAAGTTGACCTCTTGCTGGTCCATCTTCCTTAAGCGAGTCTCTCCTAGCGCTCTCTAGGATAGTTTAGGTTGCTTGTACTGCTCTATTTATTGCATTTACGATCATTATATTTTGTATATATTTGCATATATGTTCGCATGCATCATATTATCATTGTGTTGTCTTCTGTACAGGTGGTTTCTCTGATTTGGGGTGGGTGTTCTGAGTGGGGCTAAAACCCAGGCCCGAATATACACCTAGGATTAGTGTGGTCTCACGTTTCCTCACATGTTGGATCAACATGTTATTGCGACGTGACATACCACAAGCCGGACGAGGTTCTTCTGAGTGAGCTCTTCCTTAGTGGGGTATTCCACTTTGGTTGGGTTATCTCTTTAGGACTGTTGACTTCGGTGACCGTGCTTTCCCGGATCTTTGGTTTAGACGATCTTAAGAGAGCTGCAACGGCACACCCGAAAGGGCAAACCCGCTGAGTATCTTTGCCCGATTGTCGAGACCATTATCCGCCTTAGGATGACCTGATTAGAATTCACCTGTGAGGGGAGGGTTGATTCTTACAGATGCATGTTCTGATGGTGACTTTGATGGTGACTAATGATTCAGCCGTTGGTCAGAGTCTTATTTATAAGTCGGATTTATGGATATTTATTTTTGAGACGCCGGAATGCTGTCCGCGGTATTTATCAGTGGGGATCCGTTTATTTCAGGATTCCCTGGGCTGGTTCAGAGGATCTGGTCGTTATCTATTCAGAGGACTTTCTGGTGATGATGGTGATGTATTCTCCGGTTCCGTTTATTTCGGAACTCCCGAGTTGGATTTATGGTTGCTCAGTACCTCAGATGGTTGAGATCAATTCAGAAACCGGAATCCAGTATAGGGGTTGTTCAGATGACTTGGAGGATGGCACAGTGCATTGCATTCATGCATCAGCATCATTCACATTTTGCATTTATCTGCATCTAACTCATGTTTATCCATATGTAGAGGACATTCTTGATCGAGATCCTGGTTGAGAGACTTCTTTGTTCCAGACATGAGGCCCGACTTGAAAGATGACGTCGTCTACAGTTTCTTCAATCCAAAGATTGATGTGTTGAGGGATATGATAGCATTGATTACACCTGACCATGTGGGGTTGTTCCGTGAGTATTATGGTGGTATTCTGAAGGTGGTTTTCAGGCTTATTGATACAGATAAGAGTGTCGTCCACACTTTTCTCCAGTTTTATGACCCGGGTTTGAGATGCTTCGTTTTCCCGGATTACTTGTTGGGACCTTTGATGGAGGACTACGCCAGCATCCTGGGTCTCCCGATCAGGGACCAGATTCCGTTCTACGTCACTAAGGAGGAACCTGATGTTGCCGAGATTTCTCGTGCTCTTTATTTGAGCCTAGAGGTGACCAAGGGGGGTTTGAAGGAGAAGGGGAAGTTGCCCGGTTTTCATCTGAGTTTCTTAGAGACTAAAGCCAAGGATCATGCTGTTGTGGGTAATTGGAGGGTCGTTTGTGCTTTGATTGCTGTGAGCATCTATGGGATCATCCTATTTCCTAATCAGAAGAACTTTGTGGACATTAATGCCATCCGGGTGTTTATGCAGAGGAATCCTATTCCTACCTTGGTTGGGGATGTTTATTACTCGGTCCATAATCGGAACGAGAAGCGGCGTGGGGGGTTGATCAGATGTTGTGCTCAACTGTTGCACAAGTGGTTTATGGGGTATCTGCCTTCCAGAGGTGCTTTTGTTTCTCTTGATCCTACAGTTAATTGGGCGACCAGGTTGATGGGTTTGCGGGCCAAGGACATAGCTTGGACTCACAATGGTATGGCTGGACGAAACTTCATTTATAGTTGTGGGAGCTTTCCCAATGTGCCTCTTATAGGAGTTCAGGGTTGCATTAATTACAACCCGACGCTTCTTAGGAGACAAATGGGGTTTGCTATGGAGGTTCCTCCTCTCGAGTGTGAGATTCAGGAGTCTTTCTACTTCCCAGCTGAGGGTAATCTGTCCCAGTTGAGGCAAGTGTCCGGGGCATGGTGTAACATTCAGAGGAAGGGCAAGGTTCCTTTTGGTAAGGTTAATAGCAGGTCTCTTCCTCCATTTGATGATTGGCTTAGGAAGAGGATTGAGCTCACACATCTACCATTTCCTGGAGGTGATCCTTGGTGTCCATTGATTGAGGGGCCACGTTCTTCTGTCAACATGGAAGAGTTCCTTGAGATGAAGAAAGCCAGAGATCAACTGCAAGCAGAGAAGACTGAGTTGGAGATGAGTGTTGCTAGGATTCAGATGACTAATTAGGAAATCAAAGGGAGAATAGAAGACCAGGATAAGAGACATGCCATGGAGGTGAAGCGCTTTGAGATAGATACTGCCTATTACCGCAAGATCAGCCAAGCGTTGGAGTCGTCTACAAAGGAGCATGACCTTACCAAGGAGAAACTAGCTAGGGCCTTGAGGGATATTGAAGATGAGAAGAGGAGACAAATCCTTGTGAAGAATCAGAGAGATGCCAGAGCTAAAGTCCTTTCCACAGAATGGGAAACTGAGAAAGCGAAGATTATTGCTGAGAGAGATCATTATCTTGCTGAGAGGGATCATTATTTCCGACAGATGAAGATTCACCAGAAGGAGATAGGAAGATTGCAGTAGGAGAACACCGAGCTTAGGTTCGCCGTGAAGTTTACCATGATGGTTGATAATGCAGAGCCCTCTGGGGGACCTCCTTCAGTGTAGCCTTTTGTTATCATTTGTGTGGATTACTGTCAGGCCTGTTGACGGAATTCACTTGCTTGTATTTCCTTTCTGTTTCTGGAGAATTGTAATTTGATTTGTATCAGACTTGATGTATGGCTCTTGCACATATTGTGCACTTTTGGTATACAGTGGTTATTTTCATTCAGTGATCAATCTTCAAGCTTTATTTGCTTTGCCATGCTTCACTCACACAACACACACATGGTCGGGTGATATCTTTGCTAAATCATAATTCTCTGCATTGTATGTCAAAATCAAATGATGAATGTCAGAATGTGGCTGTCAAATTATTATCTGTCTCGATGAAACCAGGATCGAAAGACAGAGTGTTCCTCATATGGATAGACATTGCATTCATGCATGAATCATAATAACTTGTCTTCTATTTTGCAGGTGTCAGTTTCTAACGTGCTTGATTGTTTCAGGAATCATTGCTCGCGCACGTAGAATCATTCCTTTGCACGCAGCACGTCCGCACAGATATCCTACTAGACGCAACACATCCAGGCTGATGGATATACCCAACGCAGATTTTCTCGAGCTGAAGGAGAAAATGAACGAACTGATTAATGTCATGCAAGGATTTGCCGTGGGGCAAAAAGCACTTGCTGATAAAGTGGAGAAGCTTGAGCGGGCTTCAGCTGCTAACAGTGGTGTCAATTTAGAGGGTGTCTCCAATCATGGCCTTGGTGGTTCCAGGGATGGAGGAGATCTCGGAAAGAAGGCAACTGCTGGTGTGGTGACAAATAATGGGGGTGGTTTTGGTGTTGCCACAAGCGGTAGACCAGGTCCGATGGGAAACAACCTGAAGGACAGTCTGTTTCCTCCTTTCTTTGGGGCTGAGGAGGATAGAGAGGAAGACAGAGAAGCAGATCAGTTCTCCATGTTGAATGAACAGTTCGGGCAATACGGTGTCCAACCACCAAATAGAGAGATTCAGGTGCTGGCAGAGAAAATCAGGGCTCTTGAAAGTCATGCTACTCCGGGGGTTGTTAACATGTCAAATATGGGGCTTGTTGAGGGGATTGTGATCCCGCAAAAGTTTAAAGCGCCTGCGTTAGACAAGTATAATGGGAGTTCTTGCCCGGAAACTCACCTCCAGGCTTTTGTCCGTAAGATTTCTGCTTATACAATGGACCAGAAGCTTTGGATGTACTTCTTCCAAGACAGTCTGTTTGGGGGGTCTTTGGAATGGTACACCAAGCTAAGGTCGTCTGATATCAAGAGCTGGCAGGATCTTGGAGATGCATTCTTTAAATAATACCAATTTAATGTTGATATGGCTCCTAGTCGTACCCAGCTGCAGGGTATGTCTTAGAAGCCTAATGAGGGGTTTAAAGAATATGCGCAGAGATGGAGGGAGATGGCTGCCCGAGTCCAACCTCCGTTGGTGGATAGAGAAATGTCAAATCTGTTCATGGGTACCCTTCAGGGGACATTTGCAGAGAGGATGGTTGGATGCCCGGTTACCAACTTTGCTGATATTGTGGTGGCCGGAGAAAGAATTGAGAGTTGGTTAAAGTTGGGAAAATCCAGGGTAGTGCTTCGTCGTCTGGATCGAAGAAGCCCTTTGGGAATGGTCAAAGAAAGAAGGAGGGTGATACCAGTGCTGTGTACGCCCAGAGGGTACATAGTAGGGATCGTTACTACCAGCACACTGCTGCGGTAACAATTCCTGCTGACAATCAACCTGCACAACAACAACAACCACAACAGCAACGACAGCCATTTCAACAGAGACCGCAGAGGGCCGGGTATCAAGTGAGAGGGCGAATGAATGATCGTCAATTTGATAGGCCACCTGTGACGTACTCATTCTTATTGAAAAAGTTAAAGGACTTGGGGTTGGTTCAGTTGAGGACTTTGGCTCCTTTGAGACCTGATCAGAGGCCTCCTAACTACGATGAGAACGCCAAGTGCGAATTCCACTCTGGTGCCCCTGGACACAATGTAGAAAATTGTAAAGCTTTTAAGCATGTGGTCCAGGATTTGGTGGATTCTAAGGCAATCAATTTTGCTCCATCTCCAAATGTGAATGCTAATCCCATGCCCGAGCATGGTCAAATGGGGGTGAATGCAATTTCAGAGGGTGGAAGAACAATCGGGCTGATGAATATAGACCAGTTGAAGACTCCATTGGCTGAGGTCAAGAGGCAACTGTTGAAGAATGGGGTCTTTCCGGGCTGCGATGATTGTTGTGCTGCGTGCACCATTGTTCCCAATGGGTGCGTATTGTTGAGGGAGGCTATCCAAAGGCTGATGGATGAAGGAAGCCTCAGGTTTGAGAAGGTTGATTCGGAGAAGGAGGATGTCTCTACCATAACCATTTATTTCGACCCGGTTGATTTGTCAACGCTGGCAGATACGGCTCCAGTTACCATTACGGTACCTGGGCCTATTCCTTATGACAAAGATGACGCCGTGCCGTGGCATTATGGTGGAGAGGTTTACTGTAATGGGGAGAAACTGGAAGATCAAACTGCAGGTGAAACCACCGTTTCAAAGGTGGATAATACCGGACCCAGTGGTTTCACTCGCAGTGGAAGGCTATTTGCACCGGACACTTTGAGGAGTAGGGAAGGAGAAAAAGAAAAGAAAGAAAAGGCCGAGGCTTTAGCCAGGGCGAGAGGGAAGCAGGTGGTGAATGAGGGTACTCCTGTGGTGACACCGGCGCCTGGTGGGTCGGAAAGAGAACTTGGTGATGAAGCTGAAGAATTTTTTAGAATCATCAAGAAGTCAGAGTACAAGCTTGTTGACCATCTGCAGCAGACGCCATCCAAGATTTCAATCTTGTCCTTGTTGTTGAGCTCCGAGGGGCATAGGGAGGCTTTGCTGAGAATACTGAAAAGAGCCTATGTTCCCCAGGAGATAACAATCAATCAGTTGGAGACGGTGGTGTCAAACGTCAATGCCAGCCATGGGCTGGGTTTCACTGTTTTGGATCTGACAGTGGATGGGCGCAATCATAATAGGGCATTACACATTGCAATGGAGTGTAAAGGAGCCGTGCTTTCGCACGTGTTGGTGGATACCGGCTCGTCGCTCAATGTGCTGCCAAAGAAAGCCCTGGCGAAGCTGGACTGTGAAGGGTTAATCTTGACGCCCACTGACCTGATAGTGAGAGCTTTTGACGGTTTGAAGCGGGCTGTGTTCGGGGAAGTGGAGCTCCCGGTGAAGATCGGGCCCGAGGTGTTCAAGTCGGTATTTTATGTCATGGATATTCAGCCGGTATACAGTTGCCTGTTGGGTCGCCCATGGATCCATGCTGCTGGAGCAGTAACTTCGACTTTGCACCAGAAACTGAAGTACATCTGGGATGGGCAGGTCGTCACAGTTTGTAGGGAGGAGGATATCTTCGTCAGCCACTTGTCATCGTTCAAATACGTGGAAATGGACGGTGAAATTGTTGAAACGCCGAGTCAAGCATTCGAAACCGTCAAGGTGGAGAATGCTCTTTTTGCCAAAGAAGAGGAGAAGCCGTCCATTTCTTCGTACAAGCAGGCTGCCGAGGTGGTGAAGAATGGAGAAGCTCCAGGATGGGGAAAGATGATCGACATCGCCGCCAAGAAAGACAGATTTGGAGTGGGTTATCAGCCGGGCCGAGGCTCGTCTGGACAGGGCAGAGGACGTCGTACGTCATTCACGTTCGCCAGTGCTGGAATACTGGATCCAGATCACATCTGTATGGTGGGTGAAGAAGTTGACAGTGACTGCGAGATGGATCAGTGGATAAAACCGTGCGTACCAGGGATGGAAGTCCAGAACTGGAAGGCCGAAAAGATCATCACTGTCACTCTACTCGAAGAGTAATATTTTCCGTTTTTCAATTTTGTCTGCATGAAAGCCATGCGTTTTGCCCGAAACGTAATGGTTCATTGTAAGGGCCACCTCATGTCTCATTTTGCAATATTTGCATCATAAATAAAAGGATGTTTTTCAATTAAAAGCGGTGTTCCCTGTTTTTCATTTATTTTTGCAGTTTAAAACAAAAATAAAAATGGCAATGTTTTCATTTTCCTTTTTCAATTTGTTTCGCTCCGGTTCTAAAGCAATGCATGAATCAACATTCATGCAGATGCGATCTTTCTCCGGATCTCATTGATAACAATCCTGTTACACCCTCATATGACTTCGACAATCCGATCTATCATGTCGAAGACGAAGGCGAAGAAGATTGTGAACTGCCGGAGGAATTAGCCAGGTTGTTAAAACAAGAGGAGAAGGTGATTCAGCCGCACGAGGAGCAAGTTGAGGTTGTGAATTTGGGTACCGACGAAGTCAGAAAGGAAGTGAAAGTTGGGGCTGCTTTGGAGGAAAATGTCAAGAGCAGAATGGTAGCCTTGTTGAAAGAGTATGTCGACATCTTTGCCTGGTCTTATCAAGATATTCCAGGGTTGGATACCGATATCGTTGTGCATAAGCTACCGTTGAGAGCAGATTGTCCTCCAGTGAAGCAGAAGTTGCGCAGAACTCGACCTGAGATGGCCATGAAAATCAAAGAGGAAGTGCAGAAGCAGTTGGATGCTGGTTTCCTCGCTGTCACTAATTATCCGCCTTGGGTCGCGAATATTGTGCCGGTCCCGAAGAAGGATGGGAAGGTGAGAATGTGTGTGGACTACCGGGATTTGAACAGAGTTAGCCCGAAGGATGATTTCCCGCTACCTCACATTGATGTGTTGGTAGATAATACAGCTCAATTCTCGGTGTTTTCCTTCATGGATGGCTTTTCTGGCTATAATCAAATCAAAATGTCGCCAGATGATATGGAGAAAACAACGTTCATCACACCGTGGGGCACTTTCTGCTATAAGGTGATGCCATTTGGTCTCAAGAACGCCGGTGCTACTTATCAGAGGGCCATGGTGACTTTGTTTCATGATATGATTCATCATGAAATTGAATGCTATGTTGATGACATGATAGCAAAGTCCCAAACAGAAGAGGGGCATTTGGTGGATCTGGCCAAGTTGTTTGACCGGTTGAGACAATTCAGACTGAGGTTGAATCCGAATAAGTGCACTTTCGGAGTGCGGTCCGGTAAATTGATGGGGTTTATAGTAAGCGAAAGAGGAATCGAGGTTGATCCTGCTAAAGTAAAAGCAATAAGAGAAATGCCTGAACCGAGAACAGAGAAAGAGGTTTGTGGTTTCTTAGGTAGATTGAACTACATTTCATGGTTCATATCTCATCTAACAGCCACGTGTGAACCTATATTCAAGTTATTGAGAAAAGATCAAACGGTCAGGTGGAATAATGATTGCCAAGCGGCATTTGAAAAAATAAAAGAGTATTTGCAGGAGCCTCCGATTCTGATGCCTCCTGTGGAGGGACGACCGTTAATCCTGTACTTGACGGTCCTCGAGGGGTCTATGGGGTGTGTATTGGGGCAGCATGACGAGTCTGGTCGAAAAGAGCATGCCATATACTACCTTAGCAAAAAGTTTACCGACTGTGAAACAAGATATTCACTGCTCAAGAAAACTTGCTGTGCTTTGGTATGGGCTGCTCGCCGACTGAGGCAGTATATGCTGGTTCATACCACTTTGTTGATTTCCAAGATGGATCCAATCAAGTATATTTTTGAGAAGCCAACATTGACCAGACGGGTTGCGAGATGGCAAATGATTTTGACCGAATATGATATACAGTATACCTCTCAGAAAGCAATCAAGGGGAGTGTATTGTCTGATTACCTCGCCCAGCAACCCATTGAGGATTATCAATCGATGAAGTTTGAATTCCCTGATGAGGACATCATGTTTCTCAAATCAAAAGATTGTGAGGAACCAATCCTGGAGGAGGGGCTTGATCCTGAATCCGAATGGATTCTGATGTTTGATGGGGCCGTTAACGTGAATGGTAGCGGTGTTGGTGTTGTTTTGGTTACGCCGAAAGGATCCCACATTCCTTTTGCTGCCCGGCTAACATTTGAGTGCACCAACAACGTGGTTGAATACGAAGCTTGTATCTTGGGGATTGAAGAGGCGATTGATTTGAGGATCAAGAACCTTGTCATATATGGAGATTCAGCTTTGGTTGTGAATCAGGTTAACGGGAAATGGTATACGCATCAATCTCATTTAATTCCATACCGGGATTATACGAGGAGATTGTTGACGTTTTTCACCAAGGTAGTGTTGTATCATGTGCCTAGAGAAGAGAATCCTTTGGCAGATGCGTTGGCTACTCTGGCCGCCTTGATTAAGGTGCAGTGGTGGAATCAGTTCCCCAATGTTGAGGTGGAACGTCTGGATAGACCGACTTATATGTTTGCTGTTGACACAGCGCCTGATGATGAGAAGCCGTGGTATTACGATATCAAGCGCTATTTGGAAACCCAAGAGTATCCTGAGGGAGCATCCAAGAAGGACCGAAAGACTCTGCGGAGGTTGGCTATGGTGTTCTACTTGAATAAGGATGGGGTTTTGTACAAGAGAAATTTCGATTGGGTTTTGCTCAGATGTGTTGATGATAAAGAAGCAAGCCAGTTGATGAAAGAGGTTCACGAGGGGTCGTTCGGTACCCATGCTAGTGGGAATGCAATGGTGAAAAAGTTGTTACGGGCTGGATATTATTGGATGACCATGGAAGCCCAGTGTTTTAATTTCGTGCGGAAGTGTCATAAGTGCCAGATTTATGCTGATAAGGTGCACGTGCCTCCAAATCCGTTGAGTTTGATGTCGTCTCCGTGGCCGTTTGCTATGTGGGGCATTGATATGATTGGGAAGATTGAGCCTACGGCTTCGAATGGGCACCGGTTCATATTAGTGGCTATCGATTACTTCACCAAGTGGGTGGAAGCAGCCTCTTATGCGAATGTGACGAAACAGGTCGTTGCCAGGTTCCTGAAGAGAGACATCATTTGCAGATATGGGGTTCCCGAGAGAATCATTACTGATAATGGTTCTAATTTGAACAATAAGATGATGGCAGAGCTGTGCCGGGAATTCAAGATTGAGCATCACAATTCTTCTCCTTATCGTCCGAAGATGAATGGGGCGGTTGAGGCAGCTAATAAGAATATTAAGAAGATTGTGCAGAAGATGGTCGTGACCTATAAGGATTGGCACGAGATGTTGTCGTTTGCATTGCATGGGTATCGAACTTCAGTGCGCACATCTACTGGGGCAACGCCTTTCTCGTTGGTATATGGAATGGAAGCCGTGCTACCGGTTGAGGTTCAAATTCCTTCTTTGAGAGTCCTGATGGACGTAAAATTGCAAGAGGCTGAATGGGTAAGGACTCGGTACGAAGAATTGAGCCTGATTGAGGAAAAGAGGTTGGCGGCCATCTGTCATGGGCAGTTGTACCAGCAGAGAAAGCGCGCTTTTGACCGAAAGGTGCGACCTCGGGTATATCACGTGGGAGACATGGTGTTGAAAAGGATCCTTCCTCCTCAAAACGATCGAAGGGGCAAGTGGACACCCAACTATGAAGGTCCATTCGTGGTCAAGAAGGTTTTCTCTGGAGGAGCCTTGTTGTTGACGACCATGGATGGCGAGGATTTTCCATCCCCTGTGAATGCGGACGCAGTTAAAAAATACTTCGTATAAGAGACCCGCTGGATGAAAAGAATAAAATAGTCCAGGCAAAAATGGGCATCCCGACGAACCAAGAAAAAATGATGAAAAGGTTCGGGCAAAAATTAGGGATAAAAAGAAAAAAACTGTACACCCGGCAAGTCGAAAACCTGAAAAGGCGGCTTGGGCAAAAAAGGGTATCCCGGTGGACTGAAAACCCGAAAGGGCGGTCCAGGCAAAAGAGGGATTGAAACGAACAACTGTGTCTAGCATGATCGTTTGTGCTTGGGTTAAGACACATGGATAATCCCCGGCAGGGATCAGTCGGAACCGTCTTGTTTAGAAGGCAGAAAGCACGGAAAGTCTGAGGACATATGGGGTGTAACCGAGTTGGAACTCGATGAGATCGCGGTTTCCCATTGCCATTAGGATAGATTTTTCCTTTTGTGTGCAATTACCTCTTTTCAGGAATTGCTTCCCTTGTATTGCTCAATTTTGAGCCACACTTTTTTCAATCAATAAAATGCATATTCAGTCAAATAATTTTGTTTTTGTTTTCATTTCCTCTTTGATTGCAAAAACATCTGTTTATTGTGATAAAGAATCTTTATATTTTGATACATGGAGGTCCCTTCCAATGTGTCGCATTACGCGAAAAACCGGCGGGAAAAGAAACAACAGAGCCGCCACCGTGCGTTATTTATCCCAAAGCGGGAAAGGAAACGCTCGAAGTAAACCTGGAAAGAACATGGTCTCGCGACCAGAGAAAGATGGGATCGGGAGTCGGTTATGCGAAGGGAAGGTATTAGCACCCCTACGCATCCGTCGTACTCGACGGGATCCACGCTCAAAAGAATAGAAGAAAGGTTGCTAAAGACTGCTCACAACACTGCACACACCCTGGAATCAAACACAGATGAAAGACGGAAGAAGCGGGACTCGGCAGGATATCGCATCCTGGGCCTACGTAGTCTGTCAGACACAGACATCAGAGTCGACGTAGTTCGGGGACAGGGGAAACGTGCTCGCTAGGATGTCGCATCCTATGCATACGTATCTTCTCGGACCAGAGAAGAATCAGAGCACTCGTAGCTCGGCTAACGCACGCCAAACAAAACACAAACAGGAAACCGACTGCCAATCGCTGGACATACGTCAGACTCCACTCAAACAGGCAAACATGGAAACCGAATGCCAATCGCTGGACTTACATCAGACTCCGAACCAACAAACACACACACAGGAAACCGACTGCCAATCGCTGGACTTACGTCAGACTCCAACAAGCAAACAAGACACAGGAAACCAACTGCCAATCGCTGGACTTATGTCAGACTCCAAACACACACAAAGGGGGTTGAAAAAGAAAAAGGGCGCCCGGAGAGATCAGCTCATCTCCTGCCTACGTACCTCATCTAGTATGAGGATCAGGGTGACGTAGTTCCCCTTAACAGGGAAAGAACTTCTAACCTAACCAGAGACACAGGGAAGATAACAAGCTACTAGGGAGACTACGACTCGAGCCTAGAAGTTGTCATGCATATGATCCCTATGTTAAGGTCTCTATCCTAACTTGCACAGGAAGCAAGCTATCCTAAACAGCACAATCAAACACATACAAGCACAATAAAGCAAGCACACACGCTATATGCGAACAATTGGCTCATACAAGGCTAGGCTGTAGAAACAAGCCAACTGGAATGGGGTGTTTTTAGCTCTTAACCCTAACATTGAGAGTTAGGGTGAAGCAAATGAAATGGAGATGAGGGTAAGACCTCACAGCTCTTATCCCTGGCCTGGGAGAGCTTGAATCAAATAGAAAGTGTGGGAGTTCAGAATGTAGGAACTCTTCTCCACAAATGACTGACACAACAAGATCTTGGGTTCTTATTCACAATGCATCAACACATGGTGTGAGCAAAGTGAATGACACAACTGAATAGCAGGGGATGGATTGCACATCCCTTTTATCTGTCAATTGCCTCTTAAGAGGACTTTACCTACTTGGCACAAAATTAAACAAACACAAGCATTGCCTCTTAAGGAGGGCTTCAGACAGGTGCCTGCCAAAGTAACATGGCAGGTCTTCCAGACTACATGAAGATCAAGCGATTATACCTCAGTGGTATGCCAACCACAAGCAAGCAAAGCAAAGTTCAAATGAACTTAAAGCAACTTAGGTACCTGTGGAAACATCTAAACCAATCAGTACAAAATCCAGACAAACAGTCAACAGTCAATATTAGATAGACAGACAAATCCAATGTGCACAATGAGCAAACACAAGTGAGTTGTTCTCAAAGCCTAAAAAACAAGCAAATGTTAGCCAACAACAACAAATGATCAAGCTCAAATGAAGGAGCAACATCAACCATGGAGATGTATACTTGAACCTGAAATTCACAACTCAAATGTGAGTAACAAACCACTAGGTCAAAGCCTAGGGTCAAAAGTGAATCAAAAATCCAAAACAGAACTTGATATTCAACATGGATCATATTTAATCAATCAAGAACAAGTCCTAAAAAGGACTAAACCAAAATCAACAAGCAAGTTCATGTAATAGGCAAGAGAAGTCAATGACCAATTCAAGGCATGCATTTGAACATTAAGAAAGAAAATTCCCAATCAAAACAGAAATGATTCAAATAATTCTGGAAAATTTCATGAGCAATCAACACATCCAAAACATCCATCATACAAAAAATCAGAAGCATTAGAGGTCATTTGGCATGGAAATTAAATTGCACAAGTTGAACAACCAAAGGTGTGACATAAATTGTCACACCATGCAAACACAAGCATAAAACAGAATTGGTACATGAGAAAAATACCAAACCAAGCCTAAAACATCCAGCAATGTGTCTAGTATTAGCATGTAAAATTTCAAGTCCATTGGATTAAAATCAAGTATTTCATGATAGAAAGAGTAAGGCAAGGTCACAAATGTACATGTGTTCAATCAACCTAGAGCAAATAAAATTCCAGCCAGGCACAACTTTCAAATTCATGATCATAAAAAGCTAGACATTCTAAGGAACATTTTTCAAAAAATTGGAGATGAATTGATGCATTTTTCAATTTGTTATGATTTTTACAAGTTGGAGAAAAAAATAAAAATCAAAATGGACATGTACATGGAAAATAGGAGGGAAATGCATAAAATATGAGGCCATTTGAATAATTGGCAGCGCTGGGAATCGAAGCCGGTTGAATTTCAAATGTGAAGCGCGCCACATGAAACGCACGCGTTTTGCAAAAACCCTAGCCTGCGTAAATTTGGACGGTTCAAACCGTCGCTATTTCCAGAAAACTGACGCAATTCTCCAGAACGCATGAATCTTCATCTTCTTCATGAGGAAGAAGATGAACAGTGGCATGAACATTCATACAAATTTCCAGATTTTTCAGATTCGCCCAGAAATTCACAAAAACTATATCATTAGCAAGATCTATTCATGGTGAACACGAATCAAGCAACAATTAAGCCTAAAACATCAAGATCAAAGAGAATCGAACATGAACATTTTTGGATCTCAAACTTCAAATGCACATAACTCCATGAATAATGCACCAATTCACACGATTTTTCTACCAGAATGCTCAGGGAACAAAGATCTACACGAATATACTCATGAATTTGAGAATAATTGAGATCGAAAATCATACCTCTTGAAGAGCAGGTTGTGGTTTTGCAAGTTCCAAGGCTCCAAATGATCCAAAGCTGTTCCAGAAGACTTATGGAGATGATTGATGAAGAATTGGAAGCTTAAACACGTGTGAATCCAACTGAATTTGAAAACTCCATTGATGCTTCAAGCTTCAAGCATGCACGAAATTGAGCAGAAATCCACAAGATGCACGTTCAATCTTACTTAAAAACACTCCATGATCATGAATTCACCAAGAGAAATGATGTTTATGTGAAGAATTTGGAAAATCTTTTTGAGAGAAAATTTTGACAAATTTCAAGATCTAGATCTGAAAATGTGTATTGTGAATGAAACAGTTGTGATTAAGCTTATATATGTCCTCTTAATCATTCTGAAATTAAGCTTAAACCAAAACTAATTAAGATTAGAGAGAAATAAGGTGCATGCACAAATTTGTATTTTCACCTCATGCATGAAATGCATGCGTGAACAGTAACATGTAGCTCACTATTTTCACTCAAAATCACATTTCAAACCCAATGGTAATGGTAGAAAGTCCATACAATGCACCATTTTTAAATTTCCAATTTTCCCTCCAAAATTGACTTGGATATGCAAATGCTCATGTGTTGGAAATTCATGCAATATGATGGTTGATTTAGAAACTTCATGACATGAGAAACATTTTGCAAAAAGAACCACCAAATTTGGAGTTTTGGTTCAAAAGATAAGGCCATTTGAAGTTTCAAGCACACTTGGCAATGATTTGATCATAACTCCTTAACCATTCATTAGAAATTCATGATCTTGGACTTTTTGGAAATGGGAGAAAAAGATATTCAACTTTCATGTTGGACAAAAATTCATTTGAAGCTTCTTTGATGTTGGAAAGTTGAGTTGAAGTTGGTCCAAAAACTTGCCATTTTTGGAAACTTGAAATTACAGGTCACTTTCCATTTTGGGAAACTTTTGATCTGGCTTTAAAATCTTCAATGTAGACACTTGACATGATAAATGAACCTCTTTGGGACATGAATGAAGTGTCTCAAACCATTTCTCCATCTCCTAGCCCTCAGTTGACTTGCAGTTGACTTTTATGGGCCTCAGATGACTTGGTCATGCACTGTGGACTTTGAGCCTTCAACACTTGGCCAAATTGCATCAAAATGAACCTTGAGTCATGTAAGCTCATTAGAACAACCCTAGGGCCTTTGTCTCATAGAAAAACCCTTGCTCTCTTGCACAGATGGATTCTCCTGATCAGTTTTGACTGATGAAATGCAATGGACTATGCAATGTGAATGCAATGTTAATGACCTAAAAATGAAATGAATGTACAAATGGGAGGTGCAAATTTGAGGTGCTACAGCTGCCCCTATTCAATCAACTGAGAACCTGAACGGCTGAGAGCAACGACTGTCACACTTTCAAGGTAATCAGGTATTGAATACCAAAAGAACCTGGAATTTGCACTCTGCGGGGATCAAGAACAGACTGTTCACCAATGGCAGCCTCCACTGGGATCTAATATTTGGATTTTTATCACTGAACCAGACAAGACGTTTACCAACGACTCCACTGGGGATTTTGTTTTTTATCAATGAAAAGATACAGCCGAACGTCAACGGACGAACGGGAAAAACTCAACGCTTACCGACACCAACGGAGAGGTGACCAGACATCAACGGATGAATGGGAAGACTCGACCAGACGTCAACGGACGAATGGGAGAAGCTCAACGTTTATCGACACCAATGGAGAGGTGACCAGACATCAACGAATGACTGGGAAGAGGCACAACTAGACGTCAACGGACGAATAGGAAAAGCTCGACGTTTATCGACACCAACGGAGAGGTGACCAGACATCAACGGATGAATGGGAAGACTCGACCAGACATCAAAGGATGAATGGAAGGAATTCAACGTTTATCGACACCAATGGAGAGGTGACCAGACATCAACGGATGAATGGGAGAAGCTCGACGTTTACCGACACCAACGGAGAGGTGACCAGACACCAACGGATGACTGGGAAGACTCAACCAAACATCAAAGGATGAATGGGAGGAATTCAACGTTTATCGACACCAACGGAGAGGTGACCAGACATCAACGAATGAATGGGGAAAGGCACAACTAGACGTCAACGAACGAATAGGAAAAGCTCGACGTTTACCGACACCAACGGAGAGGTAACCAGACATCAACGGATGACCTGGGGAAGAATACAACTAGACGTCAACGGACGAATAGGAAAAACTCAACATTTACCGAAACCAACGGAGAGGTAACCAGACATCAACGGATGAATGGGGAAGACTCGACCAGACGCCAACGGACGAACGGGAGAAGCTCGACGTTTACCGACACCAACGGAGAGGTGACCAGACATCAACGGATGACCTGGGGAAGAACTCGAACCATACGTCAACGGACGAACGGAAGAAGCTCGACGTTTACCGACACCAACGGAGAGGTGACCAGACATCAACGGATGACCTGGGGAAGAACTCGAACCATACGTCAACGGACGAACGGGAGAAGCTCGACGTTTATCGACACCAACGGAGAGGTGACCAGACATCAACGGATGAATGGGAGAAAGAAAGGGGTGAGGTGTTACCGGTTAGCAGGTAACAAGCTCGGGAAGAATGTCAAAGACCGGTGTACGGGTGAGATATATCAATCAACCAAAAACATCTGAGGAAAACCTGAAGAGGCATATTTCGACTCAGGAAAATCTGACTCCACAGGGGACCAAGGTCGCAAAAGGGAGCAGGAAGGAAGGAACACCAAGGATACCGGGTTGTAGGCATGAAACAGGTGACCGACCAAGGCGTGAATTGGTTTGTGTTCCAAAACACTCATCATCCTGAAGAGAGCTAGAAAAGCAATCTTGTTAAAGGATGGACATTCGATTCCACAAGGAATACGAATCTTACTCAGTTGGGGAAACAAACAAAGGGTTCAACCAAAGAGCGCATGAGATATATTATCTATAGCCGTCAAAACGTAGATAATACTCTCGCATGGAAGATTATCCATAACCGGGTTGTAGGTTGACAAAGGATAAATCGACCGAAATCGTGAATTGGTGTGTGTTCCAAAACACTCATCATCCTGAAGAGAGCGAAAGCAAACTTGTTAAAGGATGGACATTCGATTCCACAAGGAATACGAATCCTACTCGACTGGGAAGGACAAGACTTCGACCAAGGAGCGCATGAGATATATTATCTATAGCCGTCAAAACGTAGATAATATACTCGCATGGAAGATTATCCATAACCGGGTTGTGGGTTGACAAAGGATAAGTCGACCGAAATCGTGAATTGGTGTGTGTTCCAAAACACTCATCATCCTGAAGAGAGCGAAAGCAAACTTGTTAAAGGATGGACATTCGATCCCACAAGGAATACGAATCTTACTCAACTGGGAAGGACAAGACTTCGACCAAGGAGCGCATGAGATATATTATCTATAGCCGTCAAAACGTAGATAATACTCTCGCATGGAAGATTATCCATAACCGGGTTGTAGGTTGACAAAGGATAAATCGACCGAAAAGAAAGGCGTCGGGATACCAGACTAGGTATGTAAAGATGACCAATCAAAAGGGGAAAGCACAAACATTACCGGCAAACGGTGAATGAAAGAGGACCCACTGAGGATAAAATGGCTTACTCGGAGCAATTATCCAAAAGAAAGGGGAAGACCCGATGGGGATAAGATTGCTTAATCAAAGCAAATATCCAAAAGGGAAAAGGACTATCAATACCGACAACTGGATAATGATAACCGCAAAGAGGGGATTACATCTACCGGTTCGTAGGTAGAAAACCACGGAAAAGTAACCGTCATCGACTAGGATGAGCACAAGGGTTGACTCCACAAAGGGAAGAAAAGAGGGTTCACGTCTACCGGTTAGTAGGTAGAAGACCACAACAATCTGCTGAGGAACAGAATGGGAGAAAATAGGATTTATAACTACCGGGTAGTAGGTAGAAGACCATAAAGATAGGACTTACAACTACCGGTTAGTAGGTAGAAGCCAACAAATTCCGCTGAGGATAAGATGAATGAGTGCCGGTTAGTGAGCAACTATTCATTTATACCATAGGGAGGCACAAGAGACGGCCAATAGGAAGCCAATTTAGGATCGATCCAAAAAGGCAGACTGAATCAAGACTCATCCTAATGAGGAAAGAACTCAATAGGGAAAACTCATCCCGTTATGCGTGTAGGGAGGGAACGGAAACAACCGTCATCCACGAGGATATAATTCAGTGGGGAGTGCAGAAGGAAATGGTAGACACTTTCTGCTTAAGGGGCTGACTCTATATGGAGAGATCAGACACACCAACATCTGCTAGGGGAGGATCTACTAGGGAGATCTGTATCACCAATTAGCAGGAGACCACAATCCGCAGATACACGGCAAGAGATGCAACATGAATATCTGAATGCTATGATTATGCGTATATGCATTATGCATGATGAATGCTGACAAACAGACATGTCTAACACACATAGGTCCAGGAATCAACCACCCGGTACTACCCTTCCAGAGGGAAAGTCAAAAGATCATCCGAGAGCCAAAAGAGATCTGCCGGAGACTGGGATATCAGGGGACAACACCATCCTGTATGGGAGGAAAGGCCACAAGAGGCTTCCGGAGGGATCGTCAGTCACAACCGGAGAAAAGAGTTCATAGCACAGGCAGACACTGCCACAACAGCAACTCATGCTAGGGGTCCAAGATACCAAGAAGCAACCAGATCTCTGGTGGGGATAGATAGGCATTGATAAAGTTCGTCACGCCAACAACTCCGTTGGGGATCTATCCGAGGAAATGATGGGGTACTGGGATGTCAATCCACCAAATACCGAATCTTCACAGAAAAGCACCCATGCTGGGGAGAGGAGAAAACTGCTCTGCTGGAGAGAAGAAAGCTGAAGTCTTCAACAAACACTCTGCTTGGGAACTGGCCCACAAAAGTGTTCAAACAGCAACCTACCGGGGACGACCCACCATAGGACTCAAACAACACGCTACTGGGGATGTACCACAATAGGGCTCAAATATCACTCTATTGGGGATGTACCATAATAGAGGCTAACTTGGAGGAAGAATGCTGCACTGCCGGGGAAATGAACAACTTCAAACAACACTGCACTGAGCACCTTCGCTGAGGAGAAACCATGAAAGGTTCTACAGGAAAAAGATACAGTTATGCCAGAGATATGAACAAAAGTCTTACCCTGTTGAGAATCATACCACCCTCGGGAGAGCACTGCAGATCTCCTAAGTATCCTTCCATCATCGTGAATGTTCACTTTGTTTAAGAACAATTTTGTGAAAAATTTGTTTATTTTGAAAACAATGATATTTTATCAATTAAAAACATGCAAAACATTTGTTGAATTGAAACAAATAAGAGTGCAAATAATTGGATAAAAGCTCAAATTGATGTGATGGAATGGTAGTCTGCAAATGGCAAGACTCCATAGATTTGTACAAGTTTGAAACCGGTGATATATATTGGAAGAGGGCTACATTGAACATAATGACCTTTTCTCTACCAATTCCGAATTTCGATGTATTCGAAGCTTTAGTCGACGACGAATCAAGAATTTCCTGGCGGATGACAGATGTAGAACACAGTCTTGTCAGGATGCAGTTACTTGCCAAATCCCTAATTTTTGCCTAGATTTCCCCAGTGTGAGGTACTCAATCTAGCGGGATGCAAATTCTTTTTTCAATGTCTCTAACTTTTGCCTGGATCGCCCTTTCGGGTTTTCAATCCACCGAGACGCTCCTTTTTGCCTAAGTCGCCCTTTGGGGTTTTCAACTTAGCGAGCTGTTTTGTTTTTTAGGCGAAGTATTTCTTGACTGCATCTGAATTCACAGGACGAGTGACATCCTCCCCGTCCATTGTTGTAAGTGTCAAAGCACTGCCTGAAAAGGCTCTCTTGACAACATATGGACCTTCATAGTTTGGGGTTCACTTGCCCCTGGAATCGGGCACGAAAGACAAGACTTTCTTGAGCACAATGTCACCTTCTCGAAACACACGAGGCTTGACCTTCTTGTCGAATGCTTTCTTCATTCTCTGCTGATATAACCGACCATGACTCATGGCAGTTAATCTCTTCTTTTCGATCAGATTCACTTGGTCGTAACGACTCTGAATCCATTCAGCATCAGTCAACTTGGGACTTGAGGGTGCTATTATTCTTTTGTTCCTTTCTTTCTTTTTCTTTCTTTTGATTTTGATTTTTCACCCTCCTCTTTCTTTTTTTCTTTTTTTTTTATTACATTTGTAATGCTGATTCTCGAGATGCAGCTGAGTGATCTTCTTTTCTTGCTCAAGAAGTCGGGAAATCTCGTCAGGAATCCTTTCATCATCATCTTCCTCTGCTTCGAATACAGGGAATTCAAAATTGGGAGATGGCGTTGGATCATTATGTTCAATGGGTCTAAGAATCAACCTGCATAATGATTTTGATATGAAAAGCTTTTTGGAAATCAAACAAGACAATCGTTATGCAGATGAAAAGATTGCTTTTATTCTTGTTTTTAGGGTTTTTTGTGATCACCAATTTCATGCAAAAAGCGAAAAGGGAAAACAATTGGAAAAATAAATGTTTAACATGCATTTATTTGAATGAAAATATCATTGCACAAATGTTGCCAATAATGTCATCACTTCTCCTTTTGGCATGGGAGAAGGGTTTTCAAACAAAGTGATTATTACTCTGACTTATGAACGACTGTAGGAACACCCACAGCGACCCAATTGTGACAGATCCCGCCAGGGATGACAAATGTCAGAATCCTCTGCTTCAGCAGCTTCCCCACTCTGATTGGTGTGGATAAAACATCCACTCTGAACAACCCTTTTCGTTGAAGACCTCAGAAGACAAGCCAACGCCAGCCCGGGGCTTGTTATCTTCAAGCTCGATTAACATTGGGACCTAAGTCCTCAAAGTTCAGAACACCTGATCTCATAAGGTCTTGAACCTTATTCTTCAACTGAAAGCAGCTTTCCACATCATGACCAGGAGCACCCGAATGATACACACAATGTTGATCAGGCTTATACCACCACCGAGGGTTGACGGGTATAGCCGGCGGGTCTCTGGGAGTAATCAGGTTCCGCTCTATCAAAAAGGGATACAGCTCTGCGTATGACATAGGGATCGGATCAAAAGTGATCTTCTTCCTCTCATTACTCGTACTAGCTTGATTACCATTGTGAGGCTGGTAAGCCTGCTGTTGAGGACGATGTTGTTGATGCTGATATTGCTGAGTTGGTCTTCTTTGCTGTTATTGAGGTTGAGTTGCTGGAATAGTCACAGCAGCAACTTGCGATAATGTCCTCGATTTACATTCCTCCGACGGTGCACAGCATTTGTTTCACCCTCTCCCCTTCTGGGTGCCCCAGAGGATGGCTTTTTAGAACTCGAAGAACTTGAAGAGCCAGGATCTTGTATCTTTCCTGCTTTGATAAGACTCTCCGTTATTTCTCCACAGATTACAACATCTGAAAAGCTACCAAACGGGAAACTTCCCATACGGTCCATGAACACACCCTGCAGTGTTCCAATAAACATGTCAGTCAGCTCTCTCTCCAACATAGGAGGTTGCACCCTTGCGGCTAACTCACGCCACCTCTGGGCATACTCTTTGAAGCTCTCACCAGATTTTTGGAACAAACTCTGCAGTTGGGTTCTGCTCGGAGCCATATCCATGTTGTGTTTATACTGCCTCAGAAAGGCTTCACCCAAGTCTCTCCAGCTTCTCACAGACTCTCTCTTCAGGTCCATGTACCAGTCCAAGGACGCTCCAGACAAGCTGTCCTGGAAGAAGTATATCCATATCTTCTCATCATCTGTATATGCTGAGATTTTTCTGTAGTAAGCCTGCACATGGGTGCGAGGACAAAAAGTGCCATTATATTTGTCAAAAGATGGCGCCTTGAATTTGTAAGGGATCCTCAGCCCATCGATCAAACCCATATCGGTTACATCAAAACCCAAAGAGTTCTGACACTCCATGGCACGGATTTTCTCAGCAAGGGCATCAACTTTTCTGTCCCTCTCTTCAACTCTGACAACTTCGTCTTCATCACTGAGTAGGGTGAACATGTCTTCCTGCCTGTCAACCAACGGAGCAGGATGGCGAACCGGAGCACGGGTTGCTCTGACATTATCGGTCTCTGCAGCAAGAGGTTGTCCATTAATTCTTATACCCCTCAACTCATCACCCACAACATAATCATTGACAGGGACGGTGGCAGCAGCAGCATTATCATTCACAGGAACACCCACTGGTGAAGCACGACTAGCAGGTGGAATCACAGCATCCTGTCTCTGGGCTAAGGCACGCAGCTCCTCTTGCCCTTGAACGACCCCTTGCATCATGGTCATGAATTGGGCCATGTTAGCCCTCATCTCTGCTAACTCAGCTTGCACTTGATCCATATTCCTCTGTTGATTCAACCTCGTAGCGTAGCGGTGCGGACGTTGATCAGCAATCCTGCCTAAAACAGGAACCAGAGTGAGAAGTCTTGTTCAAGAACAGCTGTAATGCAAGAATGATATGTATATGATGCGTATGATGTGTATGCTGTTTATCATGAATGATCCTGAAAAGGATATGCGTATGCGGGTTAACTTTTTCCTTTTTTGCATTTTTCATCATTCATCATTTTTTCTTTTTTTGCATTATTTTCTTTTGAAAATAAACATGCTATGATGCAAATGATGCAACTATGACTGGCTGGCTGTGCATCCCAAGGCACAGGATCAGAGCTCCGGCATGAATTCGGCACCGGAAACCACGAATCAAAATCATCTGGAACCCAAAGTCATCTGAGACCCACACTTCTGAACCAAGTCACCAACGGGAACCAATAGTCACCAACAGAATACGGTCACCAACAGATCAAGTCACCAACGGTACCTGTAATGATTCATTCCCTCCCCACTCACTGGTGTCATCTAGGCCAGGGTAAGGTCAAGAGAAATGCAGGATAAACAACCCTTTTAAGAATATCATCCTGTATACACCCGATGTATGTACCGATAATACCCCATCAGAATCTGAACTGCTCGTGATACCATGTTCCGCTAAGTAGCGCAATACCACCCGCTTCCCATGAATCACTCTAATCCTAGGTGTCCTAGAGTTCAATCATAGCCTGGGTATTGGGCCTTTTACCTCTTGTAACTCCCACCCCAACAGAGAAACAGACAACCAGCACAGTGAAAGTATGATGCATGCAAACATAAATGCAAACATAAATGCAAACATAAACAAATAAATGCAATAAATGAAACAGTAAAAGCAACCAAACCCTATTCTAAAGAGCGCTAGGAGTGACTCGCTTAGGGAAGATGGACCACCAAGAGGTCAACTTCTCGGGATTTCCCCAGCAGAGTCGCCAGCTGTCGCATTACGCGAAAAACCGGCGGGAAAAGAAACAACAGAGCCGCCACCGTGCGTTATTTATCCCAAAGCGGGAAAGGAAACGCTCGAAGTAAACCTGGAAAGGACATGGTCTCGCGACCAGAGAAAGATGGGATCGGGAGTCGGTTATGCGAAGGGAAGGTATTAGCACCCCTACGCATCCGTCGTACTCGACGGGATCCACGCTCAAAAGAATAGAAGAAAGGTTGCTAAAGACTGCTCACAACACTGCACACACGTTGGAATCAAACACAGATGAAAGACGGAAGAAGCGGGACTCGGCAGGATATCGCATCCTGGGCCTACGTAGTCTGTCAGACACAGACATCAGAGTCGACGTAGTTCGGGGACAGGGGAAACGTGCTCGCTAGGATGTCGCATCCTATGCATACGTATCTTCTCGGACCAGAGAAGAATCAGAGCACTCGTAGCTCGGCTAACGCACGCCAAACAAAACACAAACAAGAAACCGACTGCCAATCGCTGGACTTACGTCAGACTCCATTCAAACAGGCAAACATGGAAACCGAATGCCAATCGCTGGAGTTACATCAGACTCCGAACCAACAAACACACACACAGGAAACCGACTGCCAATCGCTGGACTTACGTCAGACTCCAACAAGCAAACAAGACACAGGAAACCAACTGCCAATCGCTGGACTTATGTCAGACTCCAAACACACACAAAGGGGGTTGAAAAAGAAAAAGGGCGCCCGGAGAGATCAGCTCATCTCCTGCCTACGTACCTCATCTGGTATGAGGATCATGGCGATATAGTTCCCCTTAACAGGGAAAGAACTTCTAACCTAACCAGAGACACAGGGAAGATAACAAGCTACTAGGGAGACTACGACTCGAGCCTAGAAGTTGTCATGCCTACGATCCCTATGTTAAGGTTTCTATCCTAACTTGCACAGGAAGCAAGCTATCCTAAACAGCACAATCAAACACATACAAGCACAATAAAGCAAGCACACACGCTATATGCGAACAATTGGCTCATACAAGGCTAGGCTGTAGAAACAAACCAACTGGAATGGGGTGTTTTTAGCTCTTAACCCTAATATTGAGAGTTAGGGTGAAGCAGATGAAATGGAGATGAGGGTAAGACCTCACAGCTCTTATCCCTGGCATGGGAGAGCTTGAATCAAATAGAAAGTGTGGGAGTTCAGAATGTAGGAACTCTTCTCCACAAATGACTGAAACAACAAGATCTTGGGTTCTTATTCACAATGCATCAACACATGGTGTGAGCAAAGTGAATGAAACAACTGAATAGCAGGGGATGGATTACACATCCCTTTTATCTGCCAATTGCCTCTTAAGAGGACTTTACCTGCTTGGCACAAAATTAAACAAACACAAGCATTGCCTCTTAAGGAGGGCTTCAGACAGGTGCCTGCCAAAGTAACATGGCAGGTCTTCCAGACTACATGAAGATCAAGGGATTATACCTCAGTGGTATGCCAACCACAAGCAAGCAAAGCAAAGTTCAAATGAACTTAAAGCAACTTAGGTACCTGTGGAAACATCTAAACCAATCAGTACAAAATCCAGACAAACAGTCAACAGTCAATATTAGACAGACAGACAAATCCAATGTGCACAATGAGCAAACACAAGTGAGTTGTTCTCAAAGCCTACAAAACAAGCAAATGTTAGCCAACAACAACAAATGATCAAGCTCAAATGAAGGAGCAACATCAACCATGGAGATGTATACTTGAACCTGAAATTCACAACTCAAATGTGAGTAACAAACCACTAGGTCAAAGCCTAGGGTCAAAAGTGAATCAAAAATCCAAAACAGAACTTGATATTCAACATGGATCATATTTAATCAATCAAGAACAAGTCCTAAAAAGGACCAAACCAAAATCAACAAGCAAGTTCATGTAATAGGCAAGAGAAGTCAATGACCAATTCAAGGCATGCATTTGAACATTAAGAAAGAAAATTCCCAATCAAAACAGAAATGATTCAAATAATTCTGGAAAATTTCATGAGAAATCAACACATCCAAAACATCCATCATACAAAAAATCAGAAGCATTAGAGGTCATTTGGCATGGAAATTAAATTGCACAAGTTGAACAACCAAAGGTGTGACACAAATTGTCACACCATGCAAACACAAGCATAAAACAGAATTGGTACATGAGAAAAATACCAAACCAAGCCTAAAACATCCAGCAATGTGTCTAGAATTAGCATGTAAAATTTCAAGTCCATTGGATTAAAATCAAGCATTTCATGATAGAAAGAGTAAGGCAAGGTCACAAATGTACATGTGTTCAATCAACCTAGAGCAAATAAAATTCCAGCCAGGCACAACTTTCAAATTCATGATCATTAAAAACTAGACATTCTAAGGAACATTTTACAAAAAATTGGAGATGAATTGATGCATTTTTCAATTTGTTATGATTTTTACAAGTTGGAGAAAAAAATAAAAATCAAAATGGACATGTACATGGAAAATAGGAGGGAAATGCATAAAATATGAGGCCATTTGAATAATTGGCAGCGCTGGGAATCGAAGCCGGTTGAATTTCAAATGTGAAGCGCGCCACATGAAACGCACGCGTTTTGCAAAAACCCTAGCCTGCGTAAATTTGGACGGTTCAAACCGTCGCTATTTCCAGAAAACTGACGCAATTCTCCAGAACGCATGAATCTTCATCTTCTTCATGAGGAAGAAGATGAACAGTGGCATGAACATTCATACAAATTTCCAGATTTTTCAGATTCGCCCAGAAATTCACAAAAACTATATCATTAGCAAGATCTATTCATGGTGAACACGAATCAAGCAACAATTAAGCCTAAAACATCAAGATCAAAGAGAATCGAACATGAACATTTTTGGATCTCAAACTTCAAATGCACATAACTCCATGAATAATGCACCAATTCACACGATTTTTCTACCAGAATGCTCAGGGAACAAAGATCTACACGAATATACTCATGAATTTGAGAATAATTGAGATCGAAAATCATACCTCTTGAAGAGCAGGTTGTGGTTTTGCAAGTTCCAAGGCTCCAAATGATCCAAAGCTGTTCCAGAAGACTTATGGAGATGATTGATGAAGAATTGGAAGCTTAAACACGTGTGAATCCAACTGAATTTGAAAACTCCATTGATGCTTCAAGCTTCAAGCATGCACGAAATTGAGCAGAAATCCACAAGATGCACGTTCAATCTTACTTAAAAACACTCCATGATCATGAATTCACCAAGAGAAATGATGTTTATGTGAAGAATTTGGAAAATCTTTTTGAGAGAAAATTTTGACAAATTTCAAGATCTAGATCTGAAAATGTGTATTGTGAATGAAACAGTTGTGATTAAGCTTATATATGTCCTCTTAATCATTCTGAAATTAAGCTTAAACCAAAACTAATTAAGATTAGAGAGAAATAAGGTGCATGCACAAATTTGTATTTTCACCTCATGCATGAAATGCATGCGTGAACAGTAACATGTAGCTCACTATTTTCACTCAAAATCACATTTCAAACCCAATGGTAATGGTAGAAAGTCCATACAATGCACCATTTTTAAATTTCCAATTTTCCCTCCAAAATTGACTTGGATATGCAAATGCTCATGTGTTGGAAATTCATGCAATATGATGGTTGATTTAGAAACTTCATGACATGAGAAACATTTTGCAAAAAGAACCACCAAATTTGGAGTTTTGGTTCAAAAGATAAGGCCATTTGAAGTTTCAAGCACACTTGGCAATGATTTGATCATAACTCCTTAACCATTCATTAGAAATTCATGATCTTGGACTTTTTGGAAATGGGAGAAAAAGATATTCAACTTTCATGTTGGACAAAAATTCATTTGAAGCTTCTTTGATGTTGGAAAGTTGAGTTGAAGTTGGTCCAAAAACTTGCCATTTTTGGAAACTTGAAATTACAGGTCACTTTCCATTTTGGGAAACTTTTGATCTGGCTTTAAAATCTTCAATGTAGACACTTGACATGATAAATGAACCTCTTTGGGACATGAATGAAGTGTCTCAAACCATTTCTCCATCTCCTAGCCCTCAGTTGACTTGCAGTTGACTTTTATGGGCCTCAGATGACTTGGTCATGCACTGTGGACTTTGAGCCTTCAACACTTGGCCAAATTGCATCAAAATGAACCTTGAGTCATGTAAGCTCATTAGAACAACCCTAGGGCCTTTGTCTCATAGAAAAACCCTTGCTCTCTTGCACAGATGGATTCTCCTGATCAGTTTTGACTGATGAAATGCAATGGACTATGCAATGTGAATGCAATGTTAATGACCTAAAAATGAAATGAATGTACAAATGGGAGGTGCAAATTTGAGGTGCTACACAATGCATGTTTATAAGATTGAAAACTTGAAATCTTATTTGGAAGGTGGAGTGACCCAAGTGTTGAAATTTTGGCACGCCTGGGGCACGTTTTTATCTAACGATCTCTTTTGCAGGTGTTGTTAGATATTTTCACTCACTTGCAGGTTGTGATGTGAAGCCTTTTGACAAGAGATCCCCGTGGAGTCCAGTCAGGGACAAGAGGATTGAAGAATGGTGAAAAGACAACGAAAGACGTGCGGCGATCCTTGAGAATTAATCAAGAAGACTCTTCAAAGTCTGAAGACTGGAAAGTTTGTATGAATCCAGGGAGTGCGATCCCTGTGGAGTACGGAGAAGTCGAGAATACAAGGTGATGAATCAGAAAAGTCCAGACGAGTCTGGGAGCTCTCAAAGGTGGAAAGCTGATACTTGGTTTAGATGTTGAATACCAGGGTTCGACGAGTCGACGGGTGTTCTATGCCAGACTTTCCTTGTTTCCCCAAGCAGAGTTGGGATTATTACCTCCCCAGCAGATTCAAGGTCTGTGATTTCCCTAGCAGGGTCGGGATGGTTATTTCCCCAGCATGTTTGAGATCGGTGTTTCCTCAGCAGCCAGGCCTGAAGGTTGCTATTTCCCCAGCGGAGATGTTCGTTTCTGGCTTTTCCCCAGCATGTCAAAGATTGTTGTTTTCCCCGCAGAATGCGTTGGTGGTTTCTTCCCCAGCGAAGTCCCCAAGTGGATCGGGTTCAGTGGAGGTCATCCCTGGTAAGGGTGGTCCTTTCCCCAGAAGCGGTGCTATTCCCCAGCAGGGTGGAGATTGGAGCGATAGCGAGTTCCTCAGCAGAGTGCCTCGAGCTCCCCAGAAGAGTCCCTTGAGGGGGATACTTTTTATACATTCATCATTTAGATAAGCATGGCATATTGCATACCTAATTGTGTAGCATTTCCATAGTTATGGAGCATTACGCTGAAAAAAAATCATGCATCATCATTGCAAGCATAAGCTAGTCTCAAGCCGTGGTTACCGTTTGAGAAGTGGTTTCGCTGGTTGGAGGATCAGCATAAGCATTGCAAGCATCAGTTACTCAAGCCGTGGTTACCGTTTGAGAATTGATTTCGTTGGAAGTTTGAAGATGTTACTCCGAGGAGTTTAGCATCGTGGTGTTGGGTCAACCATATTCCCCAGTAGTGCAATACTGGAGGAGATTTCTGTCGTGCGAGGTAGAAGTTTGAAGATGTTACTCTGAGAAGTTTAACATCATGACGTTGGAGTAACAATGTTCCCCAGTAGTGCGATATTGGAGGAAATTTTTCTATCGGGCGGAGATGGAAATAAAATCAAAGAACGTTACGCGATCAGCGCGAAAATACATTTCAATTGGAGAAAGGGAAGTGTTGCGGCATTTTCTGGAGAACGGGGTTCAAATAGAGATTGGAGTTGAAGATTATATCCGGGATGAGGTCCTCAGGAGTGTCTTCTGATCATGTGTCACCTTAGACTTTGGCTGAGGCCAACAGAGGTCGTTATGGGTGTCTTTTGAGGAAGAGATGCACATGTTACCTTCCTTTCGTGAAGGTGTACCCTCTGATATGTCGCCATCAGAGTGGTGTTTTGGTGTTATTTCCGACGTTGCCAGCGGAATTATCACAAGAAAATGGAGAAAGGGGTTCAAATGGAGAGGAGGAGATGATGGGCATTTTCTGGAGAGCGGGGTCCAAATGGAGAAAGGGAGACACGGGGTGTTTTCTGGAGAACGGGGTTCACAACGGCGATCCAGAGTTATCGTCAGGCGACTGGGGTTCAATTGGAGAGCGGGGTTCATTGTTTGGCAAACAAGACTACTATGAAGGTGTCAGGGTTCAACTGCGGTGATCCGGGATCATTCGCGCGAAAGAAAATATTTGTTCGGGGTTCAAGAAAAACGAAAAAGAGGAAATCAATCAGAAAGTTCCGGGGTTCAAGAAAAAGCAAAAGTAATAATAATAATCCCCAGCGGATGAGCGGTGTTCAGGCCATGGTTATTCCTGTGTTACCGTTTATTTTGGTAGCCAAGTCAACATTCTGTTTCGGTGTTCAGGCCGACTTTCTCCGTACCAGACGGATTTTTCTTGTGAGATCACTTCTTTGCCGATTCTGACAGGCATGGTTAATTATTTCCCAGCGGAGCGCAAATTGTTCGTCTGTTCTTGGTATTCAATCACTCTTCACCCTGATCATCTGAAAGTCGGGGTTGTTCATATCGACAGGTTCATAGTGGATTGAATAGGGGCAGCTGTAACACCTCAAAATTTGCCCTCCTCTCTTGGGACTAGCTTAGCATATTGCATTTCATTTTTTAGGGCATTAGGCATTTGCATATTGCATATCATGTGAGAATAAACAAGTCATCCTCTAAAAGTCTTTCTCAGAAGATAGAGAGGTTAAGAGATTCATGCCTGAGGGTCTCATAAATTGATCACCAGCCATCTGAGGGTTTGTGCTTCAATTAGGGGTTTCTTGGTTCTTCAAGGAGGTTGAGCATTATCTTGATTGCAAGGGTACATCATCATCATTATGGTTATGTCATCCTCAAAGGTTTCAGAATTCATGCTCAGATTCTTTGGGATTAGGGTTTTGACCTCTGGTCAACCCTAATCAATGGCATTCTCCCAACCAGGGATTCTCAAGGAGATGAGGTCTTTATTGAGATGGAGATCCTCATATTGATTTTATTGAGCTTGTACAAACTAGGGTTCATTTTGGTGCCATTTCATCAAGTGGTTGAGGCTCAAAATCATCTGTGCATGTTCAAGTCATCTGTCAACCATAAAAGTCAACTGTGCAAGAACTAAGGGCTAGGAGGTGGAGAAATGAGTTTCAACATCTCATTCATGTCCAAACAATGCTTATTCATCATGCCAAAGATCAAGGTTGAAGAATTTGAGGTCAAGTCAAAAGTTTCCAAAAGTGGAAGGTGACCTATAATTTCAACTTTCAAAAAGTGGAAAGTTTTTGGTTCAAATTCAACTTGGTCTTACATCATCAAAAAAGCTTCAAATGAAATTTTGTCCAACATGAAAGTTGAAGATCTCTTTCTTCTATTTCCAAAAAGTCTAAGATCATGAATTTATGATGAATGGTTGAAGAGATATGGTCAAATCATTGCCAAGTATACATGGAACTTCAAATGAGCATAACTTTTGATCCAAAGCTTCAAATTGAGTGGTTCTTTTTGCAATATTCTTCTCTTGACCTCTAATTTCCAAATCATGCATCACATTACATAAAATCTCATCACATAATCACTTGCATATCCATGCCTTTTTTGGAGGGAAATTGCAAAATTCAAAAATGGTGCATTGTATGGACTTTCTACCATTGCCATTGAGTTTAAAAAAGGATTTTAAGTGAAAATGATCAAGCCAAGGGTACTGTTCACGTGTAATTGGTACATGCACCATGCAAATTTTGATTTTTTGCAAAACACCTTATTTTCATTAGCCAAGTTAATTATGGATTAGCAAGGTGATTAGTAGAGCATATATATACTCTAATCATAATAGAATTGGAGGAGGTTAATCACAATTCACATTTCTAGATCCAAAATTCTCTCTCCCTCCAAAATTTTCTCTCATTCATAATTCAAATTTCTTCCAAATAGCATTGCAATTTTATGTCATATTCTTGTTCCCTGGTATGAATTAAGTGCAGATCAAGTGTTGAAGTGGTGAATTCGAGCAAGAATGGTGCAGTTGAAGCTCATGAAGTTGAAAATGGAAATTCAAGATTAAGCCAGATCTACACGTGTTCAAGCTTCCTTTTCTTCATCAAACATCCTTGCAAGCATTGTGGAGTGGATTGGGATCATTTGGAGCTGAGGATCATGCAGTTTCAAGATTCTGTTCTTCAAGAGGTCAATTTTCGATCCTCTTAGTTTTGAAATTCATTGCTATATTCTTGTAGATCCTGTGTTCCTGGTGATTCTGATGCAAAAATCGTGTGAATTGGTGCATTATTGAGCAAGTTATGTGTGTTTAAAGTTTTGCACTCAAAAATGTTTCTCATCGATTCTCTCTTGTTATGATGAATTAGGATTAAATGTTTGTGGATCTATGATCTCCATTGAAAATGCTTTGAAATGATATGCTTGTTTTTGATTTCTGAGAAAAATTCTGGAAAACGCATGAAGCTCATACACTGTTCATCATCTTCATCATGAAGAAGATGAAGATGCATGCATTTCTGGATTTTCTGGAAAAATTGCGTTAGTTTTCTGGAAATTGCGACGGCTTGAACCGTCCAAATTTACGCAGCTTAGGGTTTCAGGCAAAACGATGCCGTTTTGGTGCGCGCGCTCCATTTTGAATATTCACCGGCTTCGATTCCCAGCGCTGCCATTTTTTCAAATGCTCTTCATATTTTTGCTTTCCCTCCACTTTTGTATGCTACATGCTTCATTTGTTTTTTTTCATTTTTCATCAACTTGTAAAATTCATATTAAATTGAAAAATGCTCCAATTCACTCCCAATTTTTTGCAAAATGATCCTGGTTTTGTCTAGTTTTTAATGATGATGAGTTTGCAAGTTGTGCCTGGCTGGAAATTTATTTGCTCTAGGATGATTGAACACATGTGCATTTGTGACATTGCCTTACTCTTTCTATCATGAAATGCTTGTTTTGAATCCAATGGACTTGAAATTTTACATGCTGATTCTAGACACATTGATGGATGTTTTAGGCTTGGTTTGGTATTTTTATCATTTACCATTTCTGTTTTATGCTTGTGTTAACATGGTGGGACAATTTGTGTCACACCTTTGGTTGTTCAACTTGCATCATTTAATTTCCATGCCAAATGACCTCTAATGCTTCTGATTTTTTGTATGATGATCATGTTGGATGTGTTGAATGCTCATGAATTTTTCCAGAATTGTTTGAATCATTTCTGTTTTGATTTGGAATTTTCATTCATGATGATCATATATGAGCTTTGAAATTGCCTTTGACTTCTTTTGATCATGAAATGCATTTGATGATTGATTTTGATGTGAGCCTTTTTAGGACTTGTTAATATGTGTTTGAAGTTCCATTGTGTTGAATTTTAGCTCCTGTTTTGAATTTTTTTCTTCATCTTTGACCCTAGGCTTTGACCTAGTGGTTTGTTGCTTACATGTGAGCTTTGAATTTCAGGTTCAAGTATACATCTCCATGGTTGATGTTGCTCCTTCATTTGAGCTTGATCATTTGTTGTTGTTGGCTAACATTTGTTTGTTTTGTAGGCTTTGAGAACAATTCACTTGTGTTTATGGCTCATGTGTTGCATATTGGGTTGTCTGTTGGATATTGACTGTTGTCTGATTGTCTGGATTTTATACTGATTGGTTTAGCTGTTTCCACAGGTACCTAAGTTGATTTAAGTTCATTTGAACTTTGCTTTGCTTGCTTGTGGTTGGCATACCACTGAGGTATAATTCCTTGATCTTCATGTAGTCTGGAAGACCTATCATGTTATGTTGGCAGGCACCTGTCTGAAGCCCTCCTTAAGAGGCAATGCTTGTGGTTGTTTAATTTTGTGCCAAGCAGGTAAAGACCTCTTAAGAGGCAATTGGCAGATAGAAGGGATGTGTAATCCATCCCCTGCTATTCAGTTGTGTCATTCACTTTGCTCACACCATGTGTTGATGCATTGTGAATAAGAACCCAAGATCTTATAGAGTCCATCATTTGTGGAGAAGAGTTCCTACATTCTGAACTCCCACACTTTCTATTTGATTGAAGCTCTCCCAGGCCAGGGATAAGAGCTATGAGGCATAACCCTCATCTCCATTTCATCTGCTTCACCCTAACTCTCAATGTTAGGGTTAAGAGCTCAAAACACCCCATTCCAGTTGGCTTGTTTCTACAGCCTAGCCTTGTATGAGCCATTTGTTTGCATATAGTGTGTGTGCTTGCTTTATTGTGCTTGTATTTGCTTGATTGTGCTGTTTAGGCTAGCTTGCTTCCTGTGCAAGTTAGGATAGAGACTTCAACATAGGGATCGTATGCATGACAACTTCTAGGCTCGAGTCGTAGTCTCCCTAGTAGCTTGTTATCTCCCTTGTCTCTGGTTAGGTTAGAAGTTCTTTCCCTGTTAAGGGGAACTACGTCGCCCTGATCCTCATACCAGATGAGGTACGTAGGCAGGAGATCGTGCGAGATCTCTCCGGGCGCCCTTTTTCTTTTTGTGTGTGTTTTGCTTGACAGCTATTAGGTCCGAGTTCCCGACTCCCTTTTAGTCTGTGTGTTCAACTTCTTCTGACGTCTCAGCGTCTTCTTGGTGTTTGCTTTACAGCTAGTAGACTCGAGTGCCAGACTCTCTATTAGCCTGTTTGTTTAACCTCTTGTGTGTGAGTGAGGAGTCTGACGTAAGCCCAGCGATTGGCAGCCGGTTTCCATGTTTGTTTCTTTGTTTGGAGTTTGACATAAGTCCAGCGATTGGCAGTTGGTTTCCGGTGTGGGTGTGTGTTTGTTGGTTCGGAGTCTGATGTAAGTCCAGCGATTGGCATTCGGTTTCCATGTTTGCCTGTTTGTGTGGAGTCTGACGTAAGTCCAGCGATTGGCAGTCGGTTTCCTGTTTGTGTTTTGTTTGGCGTGCGTTAGCCGAACTACGGTAGCTCTGATTCTCATTCCAGATGAGATACGTAGGCATAGGATGCGATATCCTAGCGAGCCCGTTCCCCCTTCTTCCATCTGTGTTTTATTCCAGTGTGCGTGCATTCTTTTGAGCAGTTATTCAGCAACCTTATTCTATTCTTCTGAGCGTGGATCCCGTCGAGTACGACGGACGTGAGGGGGTGCTAATACCTTCCCCTTGCGTAACCGACTCCCGATCCTTGCAATCTCCGGTCGTAAGACCATTTCCTTTCCAGGTTTACTTCGAGCGTTTCCTTTCCCTCTTTTGGGATAAATAACGCACGGTGGCGGCTCTGTTTGTTTGTTTTTCCCGCCGGTTGTTTTTCGCGGATGCGACAGTAGGCAGGAGATGAGCTGATTTCTCTGGGCGCCCTTTTTCTTTTTCAACCTTTGTGTGCGTTTGAAGTCTAACGTAAGTCCAGCGATTGGCAGTTGGTTTCCTGTGCCTTGGTGTGTGTTTGGAGTCTGACGTAAGCCCAGCGATTGGTCGTTGGTTTCCTGTGTCTTGTTTGCTTGTTGGAGTCTGACGCAAGTCCAGCAATTGGCAGTCGGTTTCCTGTGTGTGTGTTTGTTGGTTCGGAGTCTGATGTAAGTCCAGCGATTGGCATTCGGTTTCCATGTTTGCCTGTTTGTGCGGAGTCTGTCGTAAGTCCAGCGATTGGCAGTCGGTTTCCTGTTTGTGTTTTGTTTGGCGTGCGTTAGCCGAGCTACGAGTGCTCTGATTCTTCTCTGGTCCGAGAAGATACGTATGCATAGGATGCGACATCCTAGCGAGCACGTTTCCCCTGTCCCTGAACTACGTCGACTCTGATGTCTGTGTCTGACAGACTACGTAGGCCCAGGATGCGATATCCTGCCGAGTCCATTTCCGTCTTTCATCTGTGTTTCATTCCAGCTTGTGCAGTGTTTGAGCAGTCTTTTTAGCAACCTTTCTTCTATTCTTTCTGAGCGTGGATCCCGTCGAGTACGACGGATGCGTAGGGGTGCTAATACCTTCCCTTCGCATAACCGACTCCCGATCCTATCGATCTCTGGTCGCGAGACTATTCCTTTCCAGGTTTACTTCGAGCGTTTCCTTTCCCTCCTTTGGGATAAATAACGCACGGTGGCGGCTCTGTTGTTTCTTTTTCCCGCCGGTTTTTCGCGTGATGCGACAGGGAGTATAACAGATAATATCCATAATATATAGAAAATAATGATAAAGCGAGTAAATCTATGAAAGCAAACACCTAAGATAACAAAGAAGCAATCAAAACTAGGCTCGACTCCTACCTGGCGAAGCAAGGACTCCCCAGCAGAGTCCGCCTGCAATGCCTCCCTACAATAACAAGCACAATCAATTATCAGCTTTGAATCCATTGATCAATGTCAGCGTGAATGTGTATGAATGAAGCATGAATATGCACAGATGAATTTCAAGTCGTAGGTCGAATGAAAAATGAAAATGGGGGGGGGGGGGCAAATTTTGGGGTACTACAGTAAGCACTGATGAAAATTTAGTGAATCCTTTGACGAAATGATTAGCTAGAGAGAAAGTCCATAATCCACAATACATCAAAGAAGATGAGACTAATGTCTATAAGAAATGAGTTGCTCATGATGGTAACTTGGCCTAAATGATTGGAGATCTCAAGAATTTGGTTCAATGAGTAATAAAAAGTTGTGAGTAATATGAGATGATCATGCGAATGTGATTTGCCTCTGCAACAACCGAAAAACTTCCCCAATTCAGTCCCAAACATCCCCAAATGCCCATAAAATTATATCATATGTTATAACACCATAAGGACATGTTAAGTCATAGAATTATATCATTTAATTCATTCAATCTCATCAATTCATGTTTACCCTAAAACCTTCAAAACCCTCAAACATGGTGGAAAACATCAATACCTCAAAATAGAAAATAGTACACATATTGACACATGAAATTCATCATTAAAACCGCCAACAACATCAAAACTTCATAGAAAATTCAGAATCAATCACATCCCAATTTCCCTAAAGAGAGTAAGGATCTCTCATCTCTTCCCTTCATGTAATACACCTAGATTGATAGCCCTTTTCTCCCCCTTACCTTAGATTTCCAGCAATTGATGATGAATTGAACAACTTTTATGATTTCCCTCTCTAAATTCCTAGCTTTTGCCATTTCTCTCCTTTTTGCCAATTGATGATGTTTCTAAAAAAACCTAGTTTTTCCCCTACTTTTAGAATATATAGTACCCCCCATCACTTTTGCTTAATTAGTATTTTTTTTCCAAACTCATTACTAGTTCCTCTACTCTTACCAACTATTTTTCCAATTCCCACAAATAGCCCAATTTAATAATTTTACTAGTTTATTTAATTAATTCGAATAAAACACTATTCATTCTAATTATTAATTAAAATTCTAATAACTTTTAAACAACTAAACCAACCTTTTACTCTCTATATGCCTTTATTCCTCACAATCACACAATAATAATTTAAAAACACCAACTAATCAAATAAATTCTAAATAATTAAATTAAATTAATTAATTGGATTTGGGGTGTTACACAGTACACATGATGTGTCCAGAAGGATCTTTAGGTTGGCCATTCCGAAGTGGGGAAAATGTCTCCGAAAAAACATATATTGTTAGATCGATACACACTCTATTATATGCACTTGCTATAAGATAACTCATTTCAGGGAAGCACGCCTACTTTGACTCCGGTAAGGGACCGCTAACACAAGGAATAAGAGCATTGTGAATTTCATCAAAATATTATTTTCCCATATAACGATGTGTAGAATTCCCTATGCGGTCAACTCTTTCAAAAAAAATTGGAGGACAAGAAGGTGATTCTTCTCTCCTCTATCGAGCAAGGAGGATACAACCTGATAACCACAATTACCATCATCCTTAACATTTATAATCTGCTCAATATCTTTATACATAAAAAGCGACATTTCTTTGATGAAGATGATTTTCGATTTCAGTGGGGAATGAGGTGGTTTTCTAATGTGAGCACCCTTGTAGACACTTTTTTGAGATTTCGGTGTTGGAGAATTTGGGAAATGTGAATCAACATGTTCGAAGTACGACGAAGACCACTTTATTGTATTTCCATCTTGTATCATTTTGACCTTTTTAGGGGCACCCTTGGTTTTAACTAGTTCCGAATGAGGTTTCAAATCTATGGTTTCAGGATATGAAATCTCCCTCAGCTGCTCTTTGATATGAAATTTCACGGTGTCATCAGATTTAGAAAATCTAGCTTGGATTATTTCCCACTCGGTCGTGATAGTTATACATGTTTTACCATCCTTCATCACACCATCATCATCAAACTAAAGCCTTAAAAAGTGACTACACATTTCATCCATACGTATCGGGGCATTAAGCTTCATATTTTTTGAAATGAGGCAAGCACATGGAAGGTTGCAAGTCTTACTAAGTGTACATCCACATTATGAACTATCCGAAATTGTCAACTCATCTCTCTTCGCTTCGTGAATAATGAAATTCAATCCCGTCTGAGATACGTTTCCAACCAACTTTAAATAGAGAGTGTTTTCTTTGAATCTGTGTTCTAACACGGTAATTCTCTGACCAAAATTTATTTGTATTTTATTATGTTGGGTTTGGAGCATTTGGTTCACCGAGTCCCACTATCTACAGAAATGACCCTTACTATCACCCAACCATTTCTTTAGTGCCAAATGTGCAGATTCGACTCTGTTAGTTGTTATATTGTTGAGGTGTCTAACTTGATCATTCCAAGCACAAATAATATTCCCTATCACTTGGTCCATAATAGTACTCTCAACATATTTTAAGAAATCTGGATATCTGACACACACACTCCTAAAATGCATTACAGATGCAACATACAAGTATTTTGTGGATGAATTTAATATACCATTCCATGCATCCATTATCTTTTCCAACACCACACTAGGTTTGACCATTTTTTATCTCCACCCTTGATTTGTTTGGTGCCTACCTCCGGTTTGAGCCGACTTCTCGTATTTTTTGTTATATGATATCGATAAAGTGATGCGTAGGATGTAGGAAACACCTTTGTAACCAAATTCATTAGTACATCGTCTCAATCAATGTCAAGATTAATGCAAGTAATGAGGTATGAGATGAATTAACTTTACCTTAAATTGTAGCTTATTTTGGTCCTTTTGATGTGATAAAACACAACAATTATGATTTGGAGTCGAAAAGTTGATTTAAAATGAATTTGTTTTAAGAGTTTTATGTTATGGAGAAGATATGTGTTGGGAGATTTTTTCACTAAGGAGCATTGAACATTGTGGGACTTTATTTTCAGAGAAACACCTTTGTGAGAGACACACCACATATTCATCCAAAATCTTAAGGTGATAGGTGAGTGGATTATCTCACTTATAAATGCTTAGGTCTCCATATTTTCAACCAATGTGGGACTAGTATCCATACTACCGACACTTGATACATTCTCAACTCTCCCCCTCGAGTGTGAGTCCACAATGCTCCCTCTCAAGTGGAAGCTCTTCTTACTTCCATAAAATCGTGTACTGCATATAATATTTCTTACTCACCACCCTTGTGACGCTGTTGACACTCTTCAATGGAACATTTCTTACTCACCACCCTTGTGGCGCCGTTGACTTTTGATACAAGTAAGTTGGTCCCTTTCTCGAACCAAAGTCTCATGATACCATGTGTTGGGAGAGTTTTTCACTAGGGAGCATTGAACATCGTGGTACTTTCTTTTTCGAGCAACACTTTTGTGAGAGACACACCACATATTCACCCAAAATCTTAAGGTGATGGGTGGGTGGGTTCTCTCATTTATAAATGCTCAAGTCTCCACATTTTTAACCAATATGGGACTATTACCCACACTACTCACACTTACTATATTCTCAATAATATGGAGTGTGAAAGAGATGATCATGTAAGGTGGTCATATATTTAATTTCCCGCTTGAGATTTTCGGAGATGCATCTCCGAAAACATTATTGAATGGTTAAATGATAAACCATCTTATTGAAAGTGTTGTTTAAATGACTTCATGAGTCTTTTCGGAGATGCATCTGCGAATTCACCCCATAAATCTTCTCATATGTATCTCCGAACTAAATTTTGGCAAAAATAGGTTTCGGTGCATTCAGAGATGCATCTCCAAAAAACCCTGAGGCCATTTTTGGGTTTTCAGAGGTATGACCCACACCATAAGAGTGGGAAAATAAATTTCCATCCTTTTTTCGATGATCAACAATTTTGAACTAAAAAAGATAATCAATCAATCACTAACTGAAATTCTAGTTAACAGACTTCCGATGTCACAAGGGTTGTTATGACATCCAATTCTGCGCAGACAAGAATTATGCAGAACTTAAAATGTAAGTGCAGTAAATAACACAAGTAATTGTTTACCCAGTTCGGTCCAACATGACCTACGTCTGGGGGCTACCAAGCCAGGGAGGAAATCCACTATTAGTAGTATTAATTCAGACCTTAAACCAACTGTTTAACCCTATCACTTAATACCTACCCAATGCAATTTCAATCTTACACTAAGATCAGAGTTCCTACTCACTCCCCCTCAATCACCTCAGTGATTACTACCTTTAATCAATATTAAAGACAATTATGAAGTCACACTTCAAACAACTCTTGATTGTGCTTAACAGCTTTAATCAAGATACACAGCACTCACGCTTAAAAGCTTAGAGTGACACAACACTTACAACTCAATGAACACCCTATACCAATGCAATCATCTACGTGACAATAGCTTGGCTTACAAGATACGTCTAATACAAGACACACAAAAATACAACAGTGAAGTATGATGGACACACTAAATCTTCACGCCTAAAATCCCTAGTTCTGAATGAAGGATTGCCATCCTTTTATATTGCAGCACTTGGGCCTTGTACTTGTATTTTCCTGAAATTAAGGTCACGCGAGTTCCCCTAAATTCCACATCTAGGTTACTAACAAATAGGCTATTTGTTAGGTTCATTAATTGTAGCTTGGTTGTTGGTTTCCTGGATTTTCTCTCAGCTGTTGAATCCCTGAAGAATAGCCTGAGAAAAATGCTGAAACAGAAAAACTAAACAACCTACAATATAGCATACGCTGTCAGGAATGAATGTCACAACATTCAGTTTGACATCCAAATCAAGGACCATATGCTAAGTCTGTTTTTCTTGAAAACAGACAGTACAAATTTGCTGAACTGTACAGGACCAATCTATCCATACCTCAGTATCAGCGTACATTAATAAATGTCAAGACATCCAATTTGACATTTACACAATTAGCCTTATGTCAGGTCTGTTATCCTCCTGAAGAACAGACTGAGATACATACTGAAGTGTAGCAGAAAACCACTCTGCCTATTGTTCAGTATATGCTGTCAATGATGAATGTCATAACATCCAGTTTGACATTCAGACAGTAGGCCTTATGCCAGGTCTGGTATTTCCTTGATAACCAGACTGAAAATAAATACTGAGTTCTAACAGAACACCAACTGTTCTATTCCTCAGTATCTGCTGACAGGGATGAATGTCATAACATCCAGTTTGACATTTAATAAATCCTGTATTAGCTAATCCTGCAGTATACTACTCAAGTATGTCATGACATCAGCCAAGACATCAGAGTACAGCTAGATATTCTAACATACAATGCAGTCAAACAAACACCTCCACAGCATGTCATGACATCAGTCAAGACATTAGAATCCAGCTAGTGTTTTACCATACAATGCAGCCAATTAAACACCTACAAACTCCCCCTTTGGCAAATTTTTGGCTAAAACACTTTGGTCTCACAACAGAGTCCACAGCAGCGGAAAACACACATCTAGCAGGAAATTAACCTAGCTAATACACTCAGAGTAGCAGCACACTCACACAAATGGAAGTTAAATAAAAACTTCACATAACAGCATACATACAGAAGTTAAATAAAAACTTCTAATTGCAGCACACACACAGAAGTTAAATAAAAACTTCACATTGCAACACACATACACATACTCACTCTCATAGAAGTGGAACATCAGCTGCAGAGTAGAGGATCTTGAATCTGTCTTGAATATCTGTTTTAACAAAACAATCTGTTGTCCTGGGGGCATCACAGGTGTTACTCCCCCTTTTTGTCAAAAATGTTGCCAAAGCAACACTTTAAATTACAGAGCAACATAACATAAACAGAATTACACACACAAATGACAGAATTACAGACTTAATTTTACTTCACAGTTTCAATCAAGCATACCCCCTCTTGATCTTGCTTTACAGCTTTGATCAAGACATCATCCACTTGATCTTGCTTCACAGCTTTGATCAAGACATCATCCACTTGATCTTGCTTCACAGCTTTGATCAAGTAGTTACACAATCTTGCTTTACACCCATATCAGATGCCATGACTTTGAGTCTGACATCTTGAACCCCTCCTGCATGAACACTTTCTTGAAGTCCAGCAGACACATAGGCCAACCTATGTTAGGATATCCCCTTAACATCTTGTTACTATACTTGCAGTAAGTAACATAGTTATGAATTATTGTCCAGTCATATCACACTTTCAATTGTTTAATCGGTTGAGATATTAAACAATACATCCCAAACATCATTGGTTGCTATAAGTCCTCAGAGAGGCATATTCCCAGTTTGCCTCTTAGGTTTTCAAACTGAGTAGCATCCAGAGCCTTTGTAAATATGTCAGCCAATTGTAGTTCAGTGGCTACATGTTCCAAGGTAATCACTTTGTCTTCCACCAGATCTCTGATGAAGTGATGTCTAATGTCAATATGTTTGGTCCTGCTGTGTTGGATGGGATTCTTGGAAATATTGATGGCACTGAGATTATCACAGAATAATGTCATGACATTTTGAGAGACATTGTACTCAGTAAGCATCTGTTTCATCCACACCAGTTGGGAACAACTGCTTCCAGCCGCTATGTATTCAGCCTCTGCAGTGGACAGAGATACACAGTTCTGCTTCTTGCTGAACCATGATATGAGATTGTTTCCCAAGAAGAAACATCCTCCTGATGTGCTTTTTCTGTCATCAGCACTCCCAGCCCAATCAGCATCACAATACCCAGATAGGATAGGCTCAGATCCATGAGAGTACAACATACCATAGTCACAAGTCCCATTGACATACTTGAGAATCCTCTTGACTTGATTCAAGTGGCTCACTTTGGGTTCTGCCTGGTATCTAGCACATACTCCAACTGCATAGGAAATATCAGGTCTACTTGCAGTTAGATATAGTAGACTACCTATCATGCTTCTATACAAGCATTGATCAACACTGGGACCTCCATCATCTTTGGTTAACTTTAAATGCGTAGGTGCAGGAGTTCTTTTGTGCCTAGCATTATCCATACCAAACTTCTTAACTATGTTTTTGGCATATTTGCTCTGGGAGAGAAACATAGAATCCTCCATTTGGTTAACTTTCATTCCAAGAAAATAAGTTAGTTCCCCAACTAGACTCATTTCAAACTCAGATTGCATCTGGTGAACAAAATGTTTCACCATTTGCTCTGACATTCCACCAAAGACAATGTCATCCACATAAATTTGGGCAATCATGATTTTGCCATCTGTGTCCTTCACAAACAAGGTCTTATCTATCCCACCCTTTCTGTACCCATGAGAGGTCAGAAATTCAGTCAACCTTTCATACCAAGCTCTAGGTGCTTGCTTTAACCCATACAAGGCTTTCCTCAACTTGTACACATGTTTAGGTTGGTTAGGATCACAGAACCCTTTAGGTTGTTCCACATAGACTTCTTCATTTAAGTAGCCATTCAAAAATGCACTCTTCACATCCATTTGGAACAATTTGAACTTCAGAATGCAGGCCACACCTAACAGCAATCTGATTGACTCAAGTCTAGCAACATGTGCAAACGTCTCATCAAAATCAACCCCTTCAACTTGAGTATATCCTTGAGCCACTAGTCTTGCTTTATTCCTAGTGATTACTCCTTTCTCATCAGACTTGTTCTTGTAAATCCACTTGGTACCAATGATGTTAGTCCCTTTAGGTCGTGGAACTAGCTCCCATACTTCATTCCTTTTAAACTGCTCCAGTTCATCTTGCATGGCATTGATCCAATATTCATCAGTCAGGGCTTCTTTCACATTTTTTGGTTCAACCTTGGATACAAAACAGGAGTTTGAGCTAATTTCCCTTGACCTGGTAGTCACACCACTATTGGGATCCCCTATGATAAGATCCTTAGGGTGGTCTTTCTGAATTCTGATAGATGGCATTTTGGTGGGTGCATCTACCTCACATTCAGGAGGAGTCTCCGGTACTTCTTCAGACTTGACTGATATGTCTGTTGAAGTATCAAGGAATGTTCCAACATCCTCTATGACATCGATTCCCTCCTCTTTATCATCCACAATAACATTTATGGATTCCATCAGGACATTGGTCCTGTAGTTGAACACTTTGTAAGCTCTGCTATTAGTTGAGTATCCTAGGAATACACCTTCATCACTTTTGGGATCCATTTTTCTTCTCTGTTCACGATCTGTGAGAATGTAACATTTACTTCCAAAGATATAAAAGTACTTCACAGTGGGCTTTCTACCTTTCCATATTTCATACAGAGTGGAGGAGGTTCCTTTTCTCAAGGTAACTCTATTGTGAACATAGCAAGTTGTATTCATCGCTTCGGCCCAAAAGTGCATAGGAAGCTTCTTTGCATGAATCATCGCCCTGGCAGATTCTTGAATAGTTCTGTTTTTCCTTTCAACTATCCCATTTTGCTGAGGAGTTATAGGAGAGGAAAACTCATGACTTATCCCTTCAGACGAGCAAAACTCATCAAACCTGGAATTCTTAAACTCCGTCCCATGGTCACTCCTAATTCGGACAACACAACTGTCCTTTTCCCTTTGAAGTCTGATGCACAGTTCTTTGAAGACATCAAATGCATCTGACTTTTCTCTAATGAAGCTTATCCAAGTGTATCTGGAATGGTCATCAACAACCACATAGGCATACTTCTTTCCACCCAAACTCTCAACCTGCATAGGTCCCATTAAGTCCATGTGCAGAAGTTCCAGAGTTTTGGAGGTTGTAGGATGTCCCAGCTTAGGGTGTGACATCTTGGTTTGCTTGCCGACCTGGCATTCCCCACAGACTCTTCCTTCATCAATAAGCAGCTTTGGGATTCCTCTGACTGCTTCCTTGGATATGATCTTCTTCATTCCCCGTAAGTGGAGATGTCCAAGGCGTCTATGCCACAGCTTCACCTCCTGTTCTTCCTTGGCTGAGGAGCAGATTGTGGAGAAGTTTGAGACTTTAGGTTCCCATAGATAACAGTTATCTTTGGATCTGGATCCTCTCATAACTTCCTGGTTGTCTCCATTTGTCACAACACATAGCTCCTTAGTAAACTGAACATAAAACCCTTGATCACACAACTGACTTATGCTGATGAGGTTTGTCGTTAGTCCTTTTACTAACAGCACATTATTCAGTTCTGGAACTCCAGAGCAGTCCAGCTTACCCACACCTTTTATTTTTCCTTTAGCACCATCACCAAAGGTCACATAGCTGGTAGTGTGAGGTTGTATATCCACCAATAAATTCTCCATACCAGTCATATGTCTTGAGCAGCCACTGTCAAAGTACCAGTCTTCTCTGGTAGATGCCCTTAGAGCTGTGTGAGCTAACCTAGCATACCATTGTCGCTTCTTGATGGGGACATTGTGCCTATATGTCTTATGCTTAGGTCTGACATGAGGGGCTTGGTTAAGGTAACCATGAAGCCTGTAGCAGAATGCTTTTATATGGCCAAGCCTACCACAGTGGTGACATCTCCATTTCTGGAATTTCCTCTTCTGATGATTATTCATCCTGGTTCCCTGATGTTGAGACATTGGGTGTGACCTCCGCTTGAATTTCTCAACTTTGCCCTTTGAGCGTTTGAGTTCAGCTGAGGATTTTTTCACAAAGCCTAAACCAGACATGGTTCCAGACTTCTGTCCCACCTTTAGGATCTCTTCCAAGGTGTCAGTTCCTTTATTCAACATTCTGATGGATTTAGTCATTTGATCCAGCTTGGAGGTCAGCAAGGTTATCTCACCATTTAGACCCTCTATGACTGTCAAATGCGTCTGTTTCTCATCTTCCAGCTCCTTGATGAGCTTCTTCTGCTTTTCTCCTTGTACATGCACTTCTGCATTGGTGACACATAGCTTCTTATATGCTGCAGCAAGTTCATCAAATGTCAGTTCATCTGCACTTGAGTCATCATCAGTGGCATAAACACTCGTCAGTGCAGTGACATGTTTAGCAGATTCTCCTTCAGATTCACTCTCAGAATCTCCCTCAGACCATGTGACAGCTAGCCCCTTCTTTTGCATCTTGAGGTAAGTAGGGCATTCAGCTCTAATGTGTCCATAACCTTCACATCCATGACATTGGATTCCCTTGCCTTGGTTGAACTTTTCTTCAGAAGTTGATCTTTTCCTTATGTCAGACGGGATGTTCTTGACATTTTGTCTACCTCTTTGATCAATCTTCTTCACGAACTTGTTGAACTGTCTCCCAAGCATGGTTATGGCTTCTGATATGCTTTCATCACCTCCAGTATATCCAGCTTCTGACTCCTCTTCAGTATTCGATACAAAAGCTATGCTTTTGTTCTTCTTTTCAACATTCTCACACAAGCCCATTTCAAAGGTTTGGAGAGAACCAATGAGCTCATCCACCTTCATCTTGCAGATCTCCTGAGCCTCTTCTATAGCAGTGACCTTCATTGCAAATCTCTTAGGTAAAGACCTGAGAATCTTTCTTACAAGTTTCTCTTCAGCCATTTTCTCACCTAAGCCACCAGAGGTGTTGGCAATTTCAAGAATATTCATGTGAAAGTCATGAATAGTCTCATCCTCTTTCATCCTCAGATTTTCAAACTTGGTGGTCAGCATCTGAAGTTTAGACATTTTCACCTTGGAGGTACCTTCATGAGTTAACTTGAGGGTATCCCACACTTCCTTGGCCAGCTCACAGTGGTGCACCAGTCTGAAGATGTTCTTACTTATTCCATTAAACAATGCATTCAAGGCCTTAGAATTTCCCAGGGCTAATGCCTCTTGCTCCTTGTCCCACTCTTCTTCAGGGATTTGCATACTGACTCCATCGTTACCTGTCTTCGTTGGATGTTCCCATCCTTTGTTGACAGCTCTCCAGACTTTGCTATCTAGAGACCTTAAGAAGGCTATCATACGAGGCTTCCAGTCATCATAGTTAGAACCATCCAGCATGGGTGGTCTATTTGAGTGTCCTACATCCTTGTCCATGGTACTAGAAAGTAACTTCCCTAGATCTCACCCAGAAATTAACAGGCAGGGTGCCTGCTCTGATACCAATTGAAATTCTAGTTAACAGACTTCCGATGTCACAAGGGTTGTTATGACATCCAATTCTGCGCAGACAAGAATTATGCAGAACTTAAAATGTAAGTGCAGTAAATAACACAAGTAATTGTTTACCCAGTTCGGTCCAACATGACCTACGTCTGGGGGCTACCAAGCCAGGGAGGAAATCCACTATTAGTAGTATTAATTCAGACCTTAAACCAACTGTTTAACCCTATCACTTAATACCTACCCAATGCAATTTCAATCTTACACTAAGATCAGAGTTCCTACTCACTCCCCCTCAATCACCTCAGTGATTACTACCTTTAATCAATATTAAAGACAATTATGAAGTCACACTTCAAACAACTCTTGATTGTGCTTAACAGCTTTAATCAAGATACACAGCACTCACGCTTAAAAGCTTAGAGTGACACAACACTTACAACTCAATGAACACCCTATACCAATGCAATCATCTACGTGATAATAGCTTGGCTTACAAGATACGTCTAATACAAGACACACAAAAATAAAACAGTGAAGTATGATGGACACACTAAATCTTCACGCCTAAAATCCCTAGTTCTGAATGAAGGATTGCCATCCTTTTATATTGCAGCACTTGGGCCTTGTACTTGTATTTTCCTGAAATTAAGGTCACGCGAGTTCCCCTAAATTCCACATCTAGGTTACTAACAAATAGGCTATTTGTTAGGTTCATTAATTGTAGCTTGGTTGTTGGTTTCCTGGATTTTCTCTCAGCTGTTGAATCCCTGAAGAATAGCCTGAGAAAAATGCTGAAACAGAAAAACTAAACAACCTACAATATAGCATACGCTGTCAGGAATGAATGTCACAACATTCAGTTTGACATCCAAATCAAGGACCATATGCTAAGTTTGTTTTTCTTGAAAACAGACAGTACAAATTTGCTGAACTGTACAGGACCAATCTGTCCATACCTCAGTATCAGCGTACATTAATAAATGTCAAGATATCCAATTTGACATTTACACAATTAGCCTTATGTCAGGTCTGTTATCCTCCTGAAGAACAGACTGAGATACATACTGAAGTGTAGCAGAAAACCACTCTGCCTATTGTTCAGTATATGCTGTCAATGATGAATGTCATAACATCCAGTTTGACATTCAGACAGTAGGCCTTATGCCAGGTCTGGTATTTCCTTGATAACCAGACTGAAAATAAATACTGAGTTCTAACAGAACACCAACTGTTCTATTCCTCAGTATCTGCTGACAGGGATGAATGTCATAACATCCAGTTTGACATTCAATAAATCCTGTATTAGCTAATCCTGCAGTATACTACTCAAGTATGTCATGACATCAGCCAAGACATCAGAGTACAGCTAGATATTCTAACATACAATGCAGTCAAACAAACACCTCCACAGCATGTCATGACATCAGTCAAGACATTAGAATCCAGCTAATGTTTTACCATACAATGCAGCCAATTAAACACCTACACTAACTCATGACCATTTGAAAGGATTCATCACGTGAAAAAATTTATTTCATCAATTATATTTGCTTTGTTTTTTTTCCATTCATACAAAACCTTAAATGCATAGTTCTTCCTTTAAGTATAAGAAATTGTGTTATGTCACTTGATGAAAGAGCTAAAACAATATCATTTTATAATCTTCAAATTTCAGTATTTAGAAATATCGTGTTTCTTCTAGTTTTTAAACTTGAAAACTTTCAACCTTGAATTCGAAAATAAAATATTAATATTATATTGCCCATTGTTTCATTCACAAACTTTCATATATTATGTTGTGTATGGTTTATATTATCGTAACTATAAATAATTTGTTTGATGGTCAAAATATGATAGACATATGATATGATAAGGGATAAAGTAGGATAAAGATGTGATGATATAGAAAAAATAGGATAAAATTTAAATTTTACAATGTCACATTTGAAAATAAAACATTAAATATGGTATTTTATATTGATCCTCTCACAAACTTTCATATATTATGTTGTATATGATTTATATCATCACAATTATAAAATGTATATTTGGTGGTCAAGATATGATAGAGATATATATGATGCAAAGTAGGATAAATATGTAATATGATATAATCATGAAAAATAGTCTGTTTGATGGTAAGAGAATGATAAAGATACAATATGATATAAAGTAGGATTGAATACATGATATTAGATAACCAAAGAAGAATAAAATTGTAAATTTTCAACGTCTCGTTTGAAAATAACATGAATTATGAAATAAATGACATTAAAGCCTTTTATATGTGCTTGAGGATACTCATCATGTTACGAGTCAATAACATGCAATGAATCAAATCAAGTATCTAAAATAATTGAATTTTTCAAGTTGTGACTTGAGTCATGAATCAAATTATGTGACTTGATTCATAAAATTCCATGGCTCGAGTCACGTTTCCATAATTGAAAATGAAACTAAAATCAATCATGAGTTGATTCATGACCATGATTGATTCAAACATTTCCCATAAGCAAACATGATTTATAAAAACTTTACTTGACTCGATTGAAAAAGGAGCATGACTCGAGTCATGTTTCCAGAAACTAATATTTCTTGAATCATTCATCATGACTCAATTCACACACATCTTGACTCAATTCATGTACACAGAAAGGCTTGAATCAATTCAAAAACATATTGGCTCGATTTAATTTTAGTTGAATTTAGTCAAACTATCATTTTATGTATGAAAATAATTTTAAACCTAGTGTAAGTGTAGGTTTTTCTGCGAGGAACTCAAAATACAAAAAAAATTAAATAATGACTAAGCATCAAAACCTATTTAACTGATAAATTCACCCATGATCAATTTCAATTGTTTTCCTTCGTATTGGATGAAGAGTGTGATGAAGCATTGGAGTTGGATTTCTGGTAGGAGGAAAAATCCCAACGGAAGACGATGAAGTAATGTCACTGAAGACCCACATAAAGTAGGGAGACCAAAACCCATCATCATATCTTTCGTGACCTTTTATATACTGGGGAACTCATCAAATATGAAGGGAAATAATGCACATTCACATCATCAAAATATTCAATCAATATGTTAGAATTTTAAATAAGATAAATGTGTCGAATAAGCTTCCTATCCGGTTGGTTATTTCCTAGTTTGGCCGGTCATTAGGAAAGAAAAAATGGGGTCGTACCTATCATACCCCAAAATTTTCCCTCCCATTTTTACTTTTATCTGACTTTTGGTCTATGGTTCATCTACATACTCATTGGCATCATAAGACATTCATTTACAATTGCATTTCTTGAAGTAAACACCATTGATTCAAAGGTCTTTGATGTTTATGATTGACATGAAACTAGGGTTTCCCTGAGGGTCAAATCTATAGTATCTTTGTGCTATATTGACTAGTGATTACCACTTCTCTTGGACTCAAAGTCGTAGAACCCTAATTTTTTATCTTTGGCACTTGTGGATCATATGGTTTGCATCATGTGATTTGATTTGATTTGATTGTAGATTTCAAGTTTCACTTGGTCAACCATGAAAGATTGACTTTGACTGATTAATATCTTTATGGACTTTTTTAATACACTAGTCCATTAGTTATTTGGTTTGGATGCAAGGCAACATATTATGGTTCACAATTCACACAAGATTCAAGATCCATGTTCAAATGCAAGGGTCAAGAATTCATACAAGTTCAAGGAAAATTTCAAATTCAAATTATGGAGGGAAAAACATTATTACTTAAAGCATAAGTTACATGATTCATTCAAAAGGCCATTTTTCATTACATAAGTATCAAATCACATTATAACAATCCAAATTGCAAGATTACACAAAAAAAACTAAGTTTGCCCTACAATTGACTTTTGGTAAACTGTTGACTTTTGGCCAAATATTGACTTTTGGTAAACTGTTGACTTTCGGTACACTGTTGACTTTTTGGTCAAATAGTTGACCAAAGTCAACTACCTACCCTGACCCTAAACCTAAGTCCACTTCAACTTCACTTTGGTCTTCACTCTTCCATCTTCTTAAATTGCTTCATACCGAAGCTTTCTTCATGGCCAAGTAATCCATGTTATACCATATTTCTTCATGCCATGATGATGTTGTCTTTAAAGCCAATCCATGACCACAATACCAACCATGTAGCAAATGGAAACGAATTAAAACTACGCGCAAAGCCAAGACCAACCATTCAAGTGCATGAGAATCAAGCTATAACAAGTGAGGTTCATTTGATTCATTTAGCAAATAGTTCCAAATAACCAAATGTAACAAAGTGCTAAGCTAACTTTATCAGCATTAATTCATGTTAGCAATATTTACTATAACTAGTTTCAAGCTATCACAAGTTACTAACTATAGTTCAATTTCATGTCAATAACTAACTTCGATATCCTACACAATTATCCAAACCGGTTTCCAATTCTAATACACCTCTAACATAACCTACATCATTACAATGCAACATCAATTCTAGAAGTCAACATGAATCCAATAACCATAACAGTTCATTAATTCAATATAACTTACCTGCAAAACAATAACGGAACTAGTTTCCATGACATTCCTCACATAACTAAATTCAACTTCAAACAATTTCACTAATTCATCCTAACATTCTAACATCCTAACCTCTAACAATTTAACTTCATTGCAATTCAAAAATTAACAACCTAACTGACAACTTCATTCAACTTCATTCAACAGCATAACTCAAACAATGCAAATAACATTCAATATGTCCCCTTCCAAACTAGTTCATCATCAATAGCAGACCTACACTACCAATTCACTCACACAGTTCCAATGGATTCAATAAACTAGCCAAAAGCAATACCGGTTCCATGTTATAACAGTTCCAAATAAATAATCCTCTAATAACTCAAATTCACTTAACTTTACAATTTTCGATTTTAACATAACTCTAGACTAGCTTCCATTTCACTAACCCTTTTCTTTTCTGTTGGTTCTATGTGTTGGCAGCAATTTTGGTAAAACCTAGAGTGTTCACAAGTTGTCACATGTGTTGTCTTGACATAAGATAACATGTACCTGCAGGATATTTAAAATGTGATTATGCAGGATTTTACTGAGATGTCAGACCCGATTTCATGACATCTGTATACAGAACATTCAGTTTGAATGTTATGTATTATGTGATTGCATTTTTAATGATAATCTATGTATGATTGAAGATATGATTTAAACGCACTCTCAATCAGTAATTACAACTAGATTGACTTATTTTCCAAGGAGATATAATCAGCTGTCATGAGAAGATATGAATGGAAAATAGTTTTAGGGTTTTATGATGTCCAAGCCCAGCCAAATGCTTCTATAAAAAGGACATGGAAAACCTGATTTTATACAGAAGAAATAACGAACAAAATATTGAGAGAGAATAAGGGTTTTAGTCTTGTGTGGTCGTGTGAATTGTAAGCCATTCAATTCATCCATAGATGATTGAATTGGTCTGATTTTTGAGTTGTAGTTTGTCACTCTAAGCTTTGAAGCATGAGTGTGTGTTTACTTGATTGAAGCTTTTAAGCATGATCAAGTATGTGTCTTTGAAGAGTGTCTTCTTTTTATTGTAATTCTTATTTTATATCACTGCTGTGATTGAGTGGGAGTGAGTAGGATCTCATATCTAAGAGTTCTTAGGTAGAAGTCACATGGGTAGAGATTAGGTGAAAAGACTGTAACTTGAAGTTGTTTACTGAGAGTCTTTGAACTGATTCTATTTAGTGGATTTCCTTCCTGGCTTGGTAGCCCCCAGACGTAGGTGAGTTTGCACCGAACTGGGTTAACAATTGCTTGTGTCTCTTGCATTACTGTTCTTTATCTTTTGTCCTGTTTGTATTGTTCAGATATTAGTGTCGTGACATTACCTTTGACATCTCATATCTGATACCAGAATTTCAATTGGTATTAGAGCAGGCATCCTGCTCTGGTTTTGGGTGAGATCTAGGGACGTTACTTTCTGGTACTATGGATAGAGACGGAGGATCTGTTCACAGACCACCTATTCTGGATGGATCCAACTATGACTACTGGAAACCTCGAGTGGTAGCCTTCCTAAAATCTCTGGATAATAAGGCTTGGAAGGATGTTTTAACAGGCTGGGAACATCCAGTTATTACTAAGGATGAAGAAGCTACAACTAATAAGAAGGCTGAAGAACAATGGACCAAGGAGGAGGAGGATCTAGCCCTTGGGAACTCTAAAGCATTAAATGCTATATTCAATGGAATAAATAAGAATATCTTCAGATTGGTAAACAACTGTGAGGTAGCTAAAGATGCTTGGGACATTCTCAAAACCACTCATGAAGGCACCTTTAGAGTGAAGATGTCTAGACTGCAGCTGCTCATTACCAAGTTTGAAAATTTAAGGATGAAAGAAGATGAAAATATTCATGAATTTCATATGAATATCCTTGAAATTGCTAATGCCTCAGGAGCCCTGGGTGAGAAGATGTCAGATGAAAAATTGGTGAGGAAAATACTCAGGTCACTCCCTAAGAGTTTGCCATGAAAGTGACAACCATAGAAGAGTCTCAAGACATTTCCAATATGAGAGTTGATAAGCTAATTGGATCCCTCCAAACATTTGAGATGGGAATGTGTGATGGATCTGAAAAGAAAGTCAAAAGCATAGCCTTCATGTCAAACACTGAGGAGAATGAGGAGGAAAGTGGTCAAGATATTGATGAAGATCTGGAAAATGATGTAGCATTGCTGGGAAGACAATTCAACAGACTTCTGAAAAAGATGGATGTAAGGTCTAAGGCTAATGTCAAGAACATCTCATCTGACATCAGTAAATCCAACAATGCTGGAAGAAGAACAAGATCAGATGAAAAGCCCAAAGAAGGAAAAAGGAGTCCAGTGCCATGAATGTGATGGGCATGGACACATTAAAACTGAATGTGGAACCTACCTCAAGAAACAGAAGAAGAGTCTTGCTGCTACTTGGTCTGATGAAAGTGAAACAGAAGAGTCTGCAAATCTTGTGACTGCCTTGACTGGAAGATGGGGTTCTGATGAAGACTCAAGTGATGATGAAGTGACCTTTGATGAGTTAGCCACTACCTACAGAAAGCTGTGTCATAGAAGTGAAGAAGTGTGTTAACAAGTTGAAAGTCAGAAGAAAGTGATAGCACAGCTGGAGAATGAGAAGGCAGAACATTTGGAAACCATCTCTAAGTTAAAAACTGAAGCAGTATTCTTGAATTCTAAACTGGATGAGATGACCAAGTATGTCAAAATGCTAAACAATGGAACTGACACCTTAGACAAAATTCTCCAGACTGGACAAATGGCAGGAGACAAGTCTGGCATTGGGTTCAATGAATCCAAACCTGAGTGCAGTCACACTGGTAGCCAACCTAAATCCAAACCTAAGTGCAGTCACACTGGTAGCAAACCAGAGATGTCACAACATATGTCACAACATCATAAAGGAAGACAACAGAAAGGGAAACATCAAAGATGGAGATGTCATTACTGTGGAGAATGTGTCCATATAAAACCATTCTGCTATAAGTTGTATGGCTATCCTAGTCCTTATCATCATCAACCTAGACCTAAACATCACATACCTAAACAATGGGTTCCTAGGACTGATGTTACAAGCTTGATAGCTCACACTTCCTTCAGAGTTTCAGCCAAAGGAGACTGGTATTTTGACAGTGGGTGTTCCAGACACATGACTAGAAACAAAAACCTGCTAACTGGCCTTCATCCTCATGCCACCAGCTATGTAACCTTTGGTGATGGAGAAAAGGGTGAAATCAAGGGAATTGGTAAGCTTAACTGCCCTGGAGTTCCTAATCTTGACAATGTCCTACTTGTTAAGGGATTGACTGCAAATCTAATAAGCATCAGTCAACTGTGTGACCAAGGTCTAAATGTAAACTTCACTAAAACTGAATGTCTGATTACTAATAAAGAAAATGAAGTGATCATGAAAGGAGTCAGGTCTAAGGACAACTGCTACATATGGAGTTCTTAAGAAACTGGTTATTCATCAAAGTGTACTCTAGCCAAAGAAGAAGAAGTGAAGATATGGCATCAAAGATTGGGCCATCTGCATCTTAAAGGTATGAAGAGGATTATATATGTTGAAGCAGTTAGAGGAATTCCCAACTTGAAGATTGATAAAGGAAGAGTTTGTGGGGAATGTCAGATTGAAAACAGACAAGGATGTCACACCAGAAGCTCAGACATGACACCACTTCCAAAGTGCTGGAACTCCTCCATATGGATTTGATGGGACCCATGCAGGTGGAGAGTCTTGGTGGGAAGAAGTATGCTTATATAGTGGTAGATGACTTCTCTAGATACACCTGGGTCAATTTTATAAGAGAAAAATCTGATGAACAATGGGTGGTTACTAAAAATAAAGCAAGATTAGTAGCACAAGGATATACTCAAGTTGAAGGAGTTGACTTTGATGAAACATTTTCCCCTGTAGCTCGCCTTGAGTCCATTAGACTATTGCTTGGAGTGGCATGTATTCTGAAGTTCAAACTGTTCCAAATGGATGTAAAGAGTGCCTTCTTGAATGGCTATTTAAATGAGGAAGTATATTCTGAACAACCTAAAGGATTCACATATCCAAATCTTCCAAAGCATGTGTACAAGTTGAGGAAAGCCCTCTATGGTTTGAAACAAGCTCTTAGGGCTTGGTATGAGAGACTCACAGTGTTCCTCACTAACAATGGATACAGGAAGGGAGGTACTGACAAGACCCTATTTGTTAAGAATGAAGGAGGAAAACTCATGGTGGATCAAATATATGTGGATGATATTGTGTTTGGTGGGATGTCATATCAGATGGTCGAACATTTTGTTAAACAAATGCAGTCTGAGTTTGAAATGAGCCTTGTTAGAGAGCTGACATATTTTGTTGGGCTACAAGTCAAGCAGATGGAAGAGTCTATCTTTCTATCTCAAAGCAAATATGCCAAAAACATTGTTAAGAAGTTTGGCATGGAGAATGCAAGTCATAAAAGGACACCTGCTCCTACACATCTGAAAGTCTCCAAAGATGAAAATGGTGTTAGTGTAGATCAAAGTCTATACAGAAGCATGATAGGAAGTCTGCTATATCTCACAGCAAGCAGACCTGACATTGCATTTGTTGTAGGTGTTTGTGCTAGATATCAAGCTGAACCAAAAGTCAGTCACATAAACCAAGTAAAGAGGATACTGAAATATGTCAATGGCACCAGTGACTATGGGATGTTATATACTCATGGATCTGGATCTATGCTGACTGGTTACTGTGATGCTGACTGGGCTGGAAGTGTTGATGATAGGAAAAGCACATCAGGAGGATGTTTCTTCTTGGGGAACAACTTAATATCATGGTTGTCGCATCCGCGAAAAACAACCGGCGGGCTAAAACAAAACAAACAGAGCCGCCACCGTGCGTTATTTATCCCAAAGAGGGAAAGGAAACGCTCGAAGTAAACCTGGAAAAGACGTGGTCTCGCGACCAAAGAGAGATGGGATCGGGAGTCGGTTATGCGAAGGGAAGGTATTAGCACCCCTACGCATCCGTCGTACTCGACGGGATCCACGCTCAAAAAGATAGAAGAAAGGTTGCTAAACACTGCTCAAAAGAATACACACACACACACTGGAAACAACACAGGTGGGAGAAGAGAGGAACAGGCTCGCTAGGATATCACATCCTATGCCTACGTATCTCATCTGGAATGAGAATCAGAGCTACCGTAGTTCGGCTCACGCACGCCAAACAAAACACACACCGGAAACCGACTGCCAATCGCTGGACTTATGTCAGACTCCACACAAACAGGCAAACATGGAAACCGAATGCCAATCGCTGGGCTTACATCAGACTCCGAACCAACAAACACACACAGGAAACCAACTGCCAATCGCTGGACTTACGTCGGACTCCGAACCAACAAACACCAATAGGATACGGACAGCCAATCGCTGGTCTTACATCCATATCCTAACACACAAGAGAAGGATAACAAACAAACAAGTTACTAGGGAGTCTGGCACTCGAGCCTAATAACTGTCAAGCAAACACACGCAAAAAGAAAAAGGGTGCCCGGAGAGATCTCGCACGATCTCCTGCCTACGTACCTCATCTGGTATGAGGATCAGGGCAACGTAGTTCCCCTTAACAGGGGAGAAACTTTCTCCTAACCAGAGACTGGGAAATGACAAACTAGAAGGGAGACTGACTCGAGCCTAATAGTTATCATGTAAATCCACCATGGTCCTAGGTTGAGGTTTCTATCTAACTTGCACAGGTAGCAAGCTATCCTAAACAGCACAATCAAACAACACAAGCACAATAAACAATCACACACACTATATGCAATCAATTGGGCTCATACAAGGTTAGGCTGCAAAAGCAAGCCAACTGGAATCGGGTGTAGTTAGCTCTTAACCCTAACATTGAGAGTTAGGGTGAAGCAGATGAAATGGGAAGTGAGGGTAAGACCTCACAGCTCTTATCCCTGGCCTGGGAGAGCTTCAGACAAATGAAAGTGGGAGTACAAAAAGTTGGAACTCTTCTCCACATATGACTGACACAACATGGATCTTGGGTTAATATCCACAATGCATCAACACAAGGTGTGTGAGCAAAGTGGATGACACACTGAATAGCAGGAGATGGACTACACATCTCTTTTATCTGCCAATTGCCTCATAGAGGTCTTTTCCTGCTTGGCACAAAAATAAACAAACACAAGCATTGCCTCTTAAGGAGGGCTTCAGACAGGTGCCTGCCCAAGTAACAGGACAGGTCTTCCAGACTACATGCAGTCAGAGAGTTATACCTCAGTGCTTAGGCAACCAAGCAAAAGCAAAAGCAAGTTCAAAAGAACTTAAGCAACTTATGTACCTGAAAAAAATCTAACTCAATCAGTATACAAGTCAAATAAACAAACAGACAGTCAATCATACAATCAGACAGACAAGCAAGCAATGCAACAGTGAGCAAGGCACAAGCCAATGAGCCCAACACAAGCATCAACCTACAAAACAACTCAAAATTAGTCAACATCAACCAATTAGTCAACTTAAGCAAGTGGATCAATCCCATCATGGCCATGTACCTCTTAACCTGAAATCAAAGCTCAAACATAAGCAACAAACCCCTAGGACAAGGCCTAGGGTCAAAGAGGGAGAAAAAATTCAAAACAGGACATGAAATTCAACATGAATCAACCTCAATCAATTAAGAACACAATCCAAAAGGTCCCATGTCAATAGCATTCACCAAATTCATTTCACAAACCAATCATGGCAAGGTATGCAAGTTGAAAGCACATTGAAGCAACAGAATGAACAAATGCACATTAATTCAAAAATGATTCAATAAATCTCAACAAAATCATGGGTAAACAGAACATACAACATGATCATCACACAAAAAATTAGAGCATTTGGACAACATTAGGCATGGTAATCAAATTGTATAAGGCAAGGCAATCAAAACAAGCTCAAATATGACACCAAATGTTACACCAACTTAGCACAAGCCTAAAACAGAAATGGTAAATGGTAAAAACCTCAAACCAAAGCCAAAACAAACTTCAACATGTCTATAAACAATGTGCAAAATTTCACACCCATTGGATAAAGCACAAGCATTTCACAATCAAATGAAGTTCAAGACACTTCAAAAGCTCCAAAATGACCATCCAGAATGAAAAATCTCAATCAAATCAGAAATGATTCCAAAAATTCCACAACAAATCATGAGCAATAACAACATCCATATCAAGCATCATACAAAAAATAAGAACAATTGGAATTCATTTGATAGGGTAAATTCATCAATAATGTTGAACAAGCAAAGGTGTGACACAAATTGTCACACCTAACTTAGAAAAATCATAACCCAGCAATGGCAATTGATAAAAATGCAAACTAAACACCAAAATGTCCAGCAAGATGTCTAGTTTCTACATGTAAAATTTCATGAGCATTGGATAAGAATTGAGCATTTCACAAATGAAGAAGCAAGACAATGTCAAGAATGCATACATGTACACAAACCCTAGGGCAAAAAATTATACAACCATGAACAATTTGCAAAATAATATTCATAAAAAACTAGAGAGAAAATGTGACACAATGCAAAAAATCCCATATATTTTTGGAGCATTATTTAATTAGTTAGATTTTATGAAGTGAGAAAAAAAATGAAAAGTATGAAGAAGCATGTACATGAACACATGGAGGGAAAAGAAAAATATGTGAAGGCTTTTGAAATTGTGGAACCGCCTGGAATCGAACCAGGCGCGTTTTTGAATTTGGTTTTGGCGCCCAAGCCAAAACGACGACGTTTTGGCGCCCAAACCCTAGGCGCTGCATGGCATGGATTTCGTAGCTAATCTAGAAAATTCCTAGCTAATTTCGTAGCTAATTTCCTAGCAGATTCGTAGCAAATACTGGACAGCAAGGTTGAAGATGAAGATCATCTTCCAAATTTCCAGATTTTCAAAACATCACCAAAACTCAAAATCAAGCACAACATCATGCATTATTTTTCACGTACATCATAAATCCATGAATCAATTACACAAAAACATCATCAAATGCATGGATCGAATGAAATAAAGTTTATCATCAAAACTTCAAATGACCATATCTCACTCGTTTCAACACCAAATCACTCCATTCAAAGCTCGGTTTCATCACCATTAAAAGATCTACATGATAGGCCTAATGAATTAAAGAATTAAAGAGGTCGAAAAACCTACCTCTTGATGAGCAGTCCCTTGATTCACGCGTTTCCAAGGTTCTTGATGCTTTAGATCTTCTCCAATATACTCCTTAAGATGAATGATGATAAATATGAGGCTCAAATGCTCTTGAATCTTGCTCAATCTTCACTTGCCATGGAAGCTTCACCTCTTGAACATGAACTTGAATGCAACAATTTCCTCTGTTTCCACGTGCAATAATGCTCAATAATAGCTCAGGATGATGAATGAATCAAGAAAAAGTGCTAGTGATTGAAGAAATTTGGAGAAAAAAGTGAGAGAGAATTTTGAGATTTTGAGAATTCTAGATCTAGATCTGAAATTATGAGTTGTTAATCTGAAAAACAGTTATGGTTATGCTTATATATGCTCCACTAATCATGTTTAATTAAGCCTTAAACCATTTGCTAATGAAATGAATGAGTTAGGGAGTGTAAGTGCAAAAATGAATTTTCACCCTATGCATGAAAATGCATGGTGAATAGTGCACGAATTTCCACTTAATTTTACTCAAAAATCTGTTTTGGAGCCAATGGTGATGGTCACATGTGCAAATAATTCACCAAATTCAAATTCCATTTTTTCCATCCAAAATGCAAGTGAAATGCAAATATTTTTGTGATGACAATTGATGTAATGCAATGTATGTTTTGGAAACTAGAGATTAAAATGAGAATTTAGCAAAAAGAACCACTTGAATTGGAGTTTTGGTTGAGAAGTTATGCCCATTTGAAGTTCAATGCATCCTTGGCCATGTTTTGATCCATATCTCCTTAACCACACATGAGAAATTGATGATCTTGGACTTTTTGGAAATGGGAGAGAAAGATCTACAACTTTAATTTCATTTGAAGCTTTCTTGATGATGTAATCTTGAGTTGAAAACCTTTCAATTTTTGGCAATTTTGAATTACAGGTCACTTTCTATTTTTGGAAAGTTTTGTCCTGACTTTATTTTCTTCAAAGTTGATGTTTGAAATGTCAAATGAGACTTGTTTGAACATGAATGAAGTATTTCTAATCACTTCCCACCTCCAAATCCAACAGTTGACTTGTGGTTGACTTTTGCAGTTGATAGATGACCTGGTCATGCACAGATGAATTTGAGCCTCAATCTTTTGATGAAATGGCTCCAACATGAAACCCTACCTTATACAAGCTCAACCAAACCATATGATGATCTCCATCTCATTAAAGACCTCATCTCCTTGAAAATCCCTGATTGGCATAAAGCAACTGATTAGGGTTGACCAGAGGTCAAAACCCTAATCCCAAGGAATCTGATCAGGCACAATGAACCTCTTGGTGATGATAAGACCATGATGATGGTGATGTACCATTTCAACCAAGATAATACTCAACCTCCTTGAAGAACCAAGAAACCCTAATTGAAGCACAAACCTCAAATGATTAGTGATCAATTCATGAAATCCTCATGCTTGCATCTCTTAACCTCTCTATCTTTTGATAAAGACCTAGGAGGATGACTTGCTCATTGTTTCCACATGATATGCAAAGATGCAATGCCTAATGTCCTACAAAATGAAATGCAATATGCTAAGCTAGTCCCAAGAGAGGAGGGCAAATTTTGAGGTGTTACAGCTGCCCCTATTCAATCCACTGTGAACCTGTCGATATGAATAGCCTCGGCTTTCAAATGATCAGGGTGAAGAGTGATTGAATACCAAGAACAGACGAACAATTTGCGCTTTGATGGGAAATAATTAACAATGCCTGTCAGAATCGGCAAAGAAGCAATCTTGAAAGAAGAACCTGTCTGATACGGAGAAAGTCGGCCTGAATACCGAAACAGAAATGGCGACCTGGATACCAAAATAAATGGTAACGCAGGAATAACCATGGCCTGAACACCGCTCTTCAGTCTGAATACTGAACATCATAATATGAGAGTATTAATATTATCGGTCTGATTACCGAGAGCTTGGTCTGAACGCAATACAACTGGCCTGAACGCCACTTCGGTCTGAATACCACTTCGGTCTGAACACCGGGAAATTGGCCTGAATGCCACTTCGGTCTGGATACCGCTTCGGTCTGAACACCGGGAGATTGGCCTGAATGCCACTTCGGTCTGGATACCGGGAAATGGGCCTGACTGCCACTTCGGTCTGGATACCGGGAAATTGGCCTGAACGCCGCAAGCTGCATCGATCTGAACTTCGGAAGCTTCTTCGATCGGAAAATCGAAAACTGGTCTGAATACCCACCTCGGCCTGAACACCGGAAAACTGGCCTGAGTGCCATAAGTTCTTCAACCTGAACGTCGGAAACTTCTTCGATCTGAACATCGGAAACTGGCCTGAGTGCCACAAGTTCTTCAACCTGAACGTTGGAAACTTCTTCGATCTGAAAATCGGAAACTGGTCTGAATACCCACCTCGGCCTGAACACCGGGAAATTGGCCTGAGTGCCACAAGTTCTTCAACCTGAACGTCGGAAACTTCTTCGATCTGAAAATCGGTAACTGGCCTGAGCGCCACAAGTACTTCGACCTGATCGTCGGAAACTTCTTCGATCTGAAAATCGGTAACTGGCCTGAGCGCCACAAGTACTTCGACCTGATCATCGGAAACTTCTTCGATCTGAAAATCGGTAACTGGCCTGAGCGCCACAAGTACTTCGACCTGATCGTCGGAAACTTCTTCGATCTGAAAATCGGAAACTGGTCTGAATACCCACCTCGGCCTGAACACCGGAAAACTCTTCGATCTGAAAATCGGAAACTGGTCTGAATACCCATCTCGGCCTGAACACCGGAAAAACTCGTCATGCCCGTCAGTATCGGCAGAAATAAGAGACAGTGATACCTGAGGCGGCACGCGTGCCAACGACCCAAGCTGGGGATAACAAGCCATGAGCATGCTATCCTCTATTCAACCCTAGCAAACAAACAATTTGCGCTCCGCTGGGGGTTATTCTCTCTTTACTTTTCTTTTGCTTTTCTTGAACCCCGAAACTTCTTGAATTATCATTTCCATCTCCGCCCGACAGAAACTCTTCCTCCAATATCGCACTACTGGAGAACATTATTACTCCAACGTCATGATGCTAAACTCCTCAGAGTGACATCTCCCGACTTCTATCTCGCACGACAGAAATTTCCTCCAGTATCGCACTACCGGGGAGTACCGTTGATCCAACGTCACGATGCTAAACTCCTCAGAGTAACATCTTCACCGTCCGGCGAAACCATCTCCCAAGCGGTAACCACGGCTCGAGTAACTGATGCTTGCAATGCTGATGCTGATTTTCCAACTAGCGAAACCACTTCTCAATCGGTAACCACGGCTTGAGTAGCATCTTCACCCTCTGGCGAAACCAAATCTCAAACGGTAACCATAGCTTGAGACTAGCTGATGCTTGCAATGCTGATGCATGATATTTTTCAGCGTAATGCTCCATAATCATGGAAATGCTACGCGATTTATTATGCAATATGCTATGATCTCTTAAATGATGCATGCATAAAAAGTATCCCCCTCAAGGGACTCTCCTGGGGAGCTCGAGGCACTCTGCTAAGGAACTCGATAACACTCCAACCTCCACCCTGCTGGGGAATAGCACTGCTGCTGGGAAATAGGCCACCCTTACCAGGGATAACCTCCTATGAACCCGACCCGCTTGGGGATTTCGCTGGGGAATAAACCATCCACACACTCAGTGGGGAAACAACGGTCTCTGACTTGCTGGGGATATAACAATCCCGACTCTGCTCGGAGAAATAACCACCACCAATAGATACCTCCACTGGGGAAACAGCAACCTTCAGGTCTGGCTGCTGAGGAAACACCGATCTCAAACCTGCTGAGGAGGTAACCATCCCGACCCTGCTAGGGAAGTCACAGACCTTGAATCTGCCGGGGAAGTAACAATCCCAACTCTGCTTGGGGAAACCAGGAAATTCCGGCGCAGAACACCCATCGACTCGTCGAACCCTGGTTTTCAACATCCAAATCCAGTGTCAGCTTTCCACTTTTGAGAGCTCCCAGACTCGTCTGGACTTTTCTGATTCATCATCCTATATTCTCGCCTCCTCCGTACTCGACGGAGATCGAACTCTTTGAATTCATACAAACTTTCTAGTCCTCAGACTTTGAAGAGTCTTCTTGATTAATATCCAGGATCGTTGTACGTCTCTCGCCGTCTCTTCACCATTCCTCCATTCATTCGTCCCTGATCGGACTCCATGGGGATCTTTTATCAAAAGGCTTCTCATCATAACCTGTAAGTGAGTGAAAATATCTAACAGCTCCTGCAAAAGAGATCGTTAGACAAAAACGTGCCCCAGGTATGCCAAGATTTCAGCACTTGGGTCACTCCACCTTCCGAATAAGATTTCAAGTTTCAATCTTATAAACATGCATTGGAAGGGACCTGTATGTCTCAAAATGCAAAGATTCTTTATCAAAATAAACGAATGTTTTTGCAATCAAAGCGGTTATGAAAACAAAAACAAAAATTACTTGACTGAATATGCATTTTATTGATTGGACAAAATGTGGCTCATAACCGAGCAATATAAAGGAAGCAATTCCTGAAAAGAGGTAATTGCGCACAAAAAGAAAAATCTATCCTAATGGCAATGTGAAACCGTGATCTCATTGAGTTTCAACTTGGTTACACCCCATATGTCCTCAGACTCTCCGTACTTTTTGCCTTCTGAACAAGACATTTCCGATTGATCCCTACCGGGGAGTATCCATGTCATATCCAAAGTAAAAACGATCATGCCGGACGCAGTTGTTCGTTTCAATCCCTCTTTTGCCTGGACCGCCCTTTCGGGTTTTCAGTCCACCGGGATACCCTTTCTTGCCCAAGCCGCCTTTTCAGGTTTTCGACTTGCCGGGTGTACAGTTTTTTCCTTTTTATCCCTAATTTTTGCCCGAACCCTTTCATTCATTTTTTCGGTTCGCCGGGATGCCCATTTTTGCCTGGACTATTTTATTCTTTTCGTCCAGCGGGTCTCTTTATACGAAGTATTTTTTTTTAACTGCGTCCGCATTCACAGGGGATGGAAAATCCTCGCCATCCATGGTCGTCAGCAACAAGGCTCCGCCAGAGAAAACCTTCTTGACCACGAATGGACCTTCATAATTGGGTGTCCACTTGCCCCTACGATCGTTTTGAGGAGGAAGGATCCTTTTCAGCACCATATCACCCACGTGAAACACACGAGGTCGCACCTTTCGGTCGAAAGCACGCTTCATCCGCTGCTGGTACAACTGCCCATGACAGATGGCCGCCAGCCTCTTTTCCTCAATCGGGCTCAACTCTTCATACCGAGTTCTTACCCATTCAGCCTCTTGCAATTTCACGTCCATCAGGACTCTTAAAGAGGGAATTTGAACCTCAACCGGTAGCACAACTTCCATTCCATATACCAACGAGTAAGGTGTTGCCCCAGTAGATGTACGCACTGAAGTTCGATACCCATGCAATGCAAACGGCAACATCTCATGCCAGTCTTTATAGGCCACAACCATCTTCTGCACAATCTTCTTAATATTCTTATTGGCTGCCTCAACCGCCCCATTCATCTTCGGACGATAAGGAGAAGAGTTGTGATGTTCGATCTTGAATTCCCGGCACAGCTCTGCCATCATCTTGTTGTTCAAATTAGAACCATTATCAGTAATAATTCTCTCGGGAACCCCATATCTGCAAATGATGTCTCTCTTGAGAAATCTGGCAACGACCTGCTTCGTCACATTCGCATAAGAGGCCGCTTCCACCCACTTGGTGAAGTAATCAATAGCCACTAATATGAACCGGTGTCCATTCGAAGCCGTAGGCTCAATCTTCCCAATCATATCAATGCCCCACATAGCAAACGGCCACGGAGATGACATCAAACTCAACGGATTTGGAGGCACAGGCACCTTGTCAGCATAAATCTGGCATTTATGACACTTCCGCACGAAATTGAAACATTGGGCCTCCATTGTCATCCAATAATAGCCTGCCCTCAGCAGCTTCTTCACCATTGCATTCCCACTGGCATGGGTACCGAACGACCCTTCGTGAACCTCTTTCATCAATTGACTTGCTTCTTTATCATCAACGCATCTGAGCAACACCCAATCGAAATTCCGCTTGTACAAAACCCCATCCTTATTCAAGTAGAACACCATAGCCAACCTCCGCAAAGTCTTTCGATCCTTCTTGGATGCCCCCTCAGGATATTCTTGGGTTTCCAGATAGCGCTTGATATCGTAATACCACGGCTTCTCATCATCAGGCGCTGCATCGACAGCAAACACATAAGTCGGTCTATCCAGACGTCCCACCTCAACACTGGGGAACTGATTCCACCATTGCACCTTATTCAAGGCAGCCAGGGTAGCCAAAGCATCTGCCAACGGATTCTCTTCTCTAGGCACATGATGCATCTTCACCTTGGTGAAAAACGTCAACAATCTCCTCGTATAATCCCGGTATGGAACTAAATGAGACTGATGCGTATACCATTTTCCGTTAACCTGATTCACAACCAAAGCTGAATCTCCATATATAACAAGGTTCTTGATCCTCAAATCAATCGCCTCTTCAATCCCCAAGATACAAGCTTCGTATTCAGCCACGTTGTTGGTGCACTCAAATGTTAGCCGGACAGCAAAAGGAATGTGGGACCCTTTCGGCGTAACCAAAACAGCACCAACACCGCTACCATTCACGTTAACGGCCCCATCAAACATCAGAATCCATTCGGATTCAGGGTCAGGCCCCTCCTCCGGGATCGGTTCCTCGCAATCCTTCGATTTGAGAAACATGATGTCCTCATCAGGGAATTCAAACTTCATCGGTTGATAATCCTCAATGGGTTGCTGGGCGAGGTAATCAGACAATACACTCCCCTTGATTGCTTTCTGAGAGGTATACTGGATATCATATTCAGTCAAAATCATTTGCCACCTCGCAACCCGTCCGGTCAATGCTGGCTTCTCAAAAATGTACTTGATTGGATCCATCTTGGAAATCAATAAAGTGGTATGAACCAACATATACTGCCTCAATCGGCGAGCAGCCCAGACCAAAGCACAACAAGTTTTCTCGAGCAGTGAATATCTTGTTTCACAGTCGGTAAACTTTTTGCTAAGGTAGTATATGGCATGCTCTTTTCGACCAGACTCGTCATGCTGCCCCAATACACACCTCATAGACCCCTCGAGGACCGTCAAGTACAGGATTAACGGTCGTCCCTCCACAGGAGGCATCAAAATCGGAGGCTCCTGCAAATACTCTTTTATCTTTTCAAATGCCGTTTGGCAATCATTATTCCACCTGACCGTTTGATCTTTTCTCAATAACTTGAATATCGGTTCACACGTGGCTGTTAGATGAGATATGAACCGTGAAATGTAGTTCAATCTACCTAAGAAACCACGAACCTCCTTCTCTGTTCTCGGTTCAGGCATTTCTCTTATTGCTTTTACTTTTGCAGGATCAACCTCGATTCCTCTTTCACTTACAATGAACCCCAACAATTTACCGGACCGCACTCCGAAAGTGCACTTATTCGGATTCAACCTCAGTCTGAACTGTCTCAGCCGGTCAAACAACTTGGCCAGATCTACCAGATGCCCCTCTTCTGTTTGGGACTTTGCTATCATGTCATCAACATAACATTCGATTTCATGATGAATCATATCATGAAACAAAGTCACCATGGCTCTCTGATAAGTAGCACCGGCGTTCTTGAGACCAAACGGCATCACCTTATAACAAAAAGTGCCCCATGGTGTAATGAACGTTGTTTTCTCCATATCATCTGGCGACATTTTGATTTGATTATAGCCAGAAAAGTCATCCATGAAGGAAAACACCGAGAATTGAGCTGTATTATCTACCAACACATCAATGTGAGGTAGTGGGAAATCATCTTTCGGGCTAGCTCTGTTCAGATCCCGGTAGTCCACACACATTCTCACCTTCCCATCTTTCTTCGGGACTGGCACAATATTCGCGACCCAAGGCGGATAATTAGTGACAGCTAGGAAACCAGCATCCCACTGCTTCTGCACTTCCTCTTTAATTTTCATGGCCATCTCGGGTCGAGTTCTGCGCAACTTCTGCTTCACTGGAGGACAATCTGCTCTCAACGGTAGCTTGTGCACAACAATATCGGTATCCAACCCTGGCATATCTTGATAAGACCAGGCAAAGATGTCGACATACTCTTTCAACAAGGCTACCATTCTGCTCTTGACACTCGCCTCCAAAGCAGCCCCGATCTTCACTTCCTTCCTGACCTCGTCGGTACCCAGATTCACAATCTCTACCTGCTCCTCATGCGGCTGAATCACATTCTCCTTTTGTTTTAACAACCTGGCTAATTCCTCCGGCAGTTCACAATCTTCTTCGCCTTCTTCTTCGGCATGATAGATCGGATTGTCAAAGTCATATGAGGGTGTAACAGGATTGTCATCAATGAGATCCGGAGAAAGATTGCATCTGCATGAATGTTGATTCATGCATTGCTTTAGAACCGGAGCGAGACAAATTGAAAAGGAAAATGAAAACATTGCCATTTTTATTTTTATTTTTATTTTTGTTTTTATTAAACTGCAAAAATAAATGAAAAACAGGGAACACCACTTTTAATTGAAAAACATCCTTTTATTTATGATGCAAAATTTTGCAAAACGAAACATGAGGTGGCCCTTACAATGAACCATTACGTTTCGGGCAAAACGTATGGTTTCCATGCAGATAAAATTGAAAAACAGAAAATATTACTCTTCAAGTAGAGTGACAGTGATGATCTTTCCAGCCTTCCAGTTCTGGACTTCCATCCCTGGTGCGCACGGCTTTATCCATCGATCAATCTCACAGTCACTGTCAACTTCTTCACCCACCATACAGATGTGATCTGGATCTAGCATTCCAGCACTGGTGAATGTGAACGACGAACGACGTCCTCTACCTTGTCCAGACGAGCCTCGGCCTGGCTGATAACCCACTCCGAATCTGTCTTTCTTGGCGGCAATGTCCATCATCTTCCCCCAACCTGGAGCTTCCCCACTCTTCACCACCTCAGCAGCTTGCTTATATGAAGAAATGGACGGTTTCTCCTCTTCTTTAGCAAAAAGAGCATTCTCCACCTTGACGGTTTCGAATGCTTGACTCGGGGTTTCCCATATCTCACCGTCCATTTCCACGTATTTGAACGATGACAAGTGGCTGACAAAGATGTCCTCCTCTCCGCAAACAGTGACGACCTGCCCGTCCCAGATGTACTTCAGCTTTTGGTGCAAAGTCGAAGTCACTGCCCCAGCAGCATGAATCCACGGGCGACCCAACAGGCAACTGTAAGCCGGCTGAATATCCATGACATAGAATACCGACTTGAACACCTCTGGTCCGATCTTCACCGGGAGCTCTACTTCTCCAAACACAGCCCGCTTCGAACCGTCAAAAGCCCTTACTATCAGGTCAGTGGGCGTCAAGATCAACCCCTCACAGTCCAGCTTCGCCAAGGCTTTCTTTGGCAACACATTTAAGGAGGAGCCAGTATCAACCAACACGTGCGAGAGCACGGCTCCTTTACATTCCATAGCAATGTGTAAAGCCCGATTATGATTCCTCCCATCCATAGTCAGATCAAGATCAGTGAAACCCAGCCCATGGCTGGCATTGACATTTGACACCACCGTCTTTAACTGATTGATTGTGATCTCTTGAGGAACATAGGCTCTCTTCAAGATCTTCAATAAAGCCTCCCTGTGCCCCTCGGAGCTTAGCAACAATGACAGGATTGGGATCTTAGACGGCGTCTGCTGCAGATGGTCCACAAGCTTGTACTCAGACTTCTTGATGATTCTTAAAAATTCTTCAGCTTCATCATCAAGTTCTTTCTCCGACCCACCAGGCGCCGGTGTCACCACAGGAGTACCTTCGTTCACTACTTGTTTTCCTCTTGCCCTGGCTAAGGCCTCGGCCTTTTCTTTCTTTTCTTTTTCTCCTTCTCCACCTCTCAAAGTGTCCGGTGCAAATAGCCTCCCACTACGAGTGAAACCACTGGGTCCGGCATTATCCACCTTTGAAACGGTGGTTTCACTTGCAGTCTGATCCTCCAGCTTCTCTCCATTACAGTACACCTCCCCACCATAATGCCACGGCACGGCATCATCTTTGTCATAAGGAATTGGCCCAGGTACCGTGATAGTAACTGGAGCCGCATCTGCCAGCGTTGACAAATCAACCGGGTCAAAATAGATAGTTATGGTGGAGACATCCTCCTTCCCCAAATCAGCCTTCTCAAACCTGAGGCTTCCCTCATCCATCAGTCTCTGGACAGCCTCCCTCAAGAGTATACACCCATTCGGAGCAACAATGCACGCAGCACAGCAATCACCACAGCCCGGAAAGACCCCATTCCTCAACAATTGTCGTTTGACCTCAGCCAACGGAGTCTTCAACTGCTCAACATTCAACAGCCCAATTCTGCCCTCATCAGAGATTGCATTCACCCCCATTTGACCATGCGCAGGCATGGGATTAGCATTAACGTTTGGAGACGGTGCAAAGTTGATTGCCTTAGAATCCACTAAGTCCTGGACCACATGCTTAAAAGCTTTGCAATTTTCTATATTGTGTCCAGGTGCACCCGAGTGGAATTCACACTTGGCATTCTCATCAAAACTAGCTGGCCTTTGATCAGGTCTCAAAGGAGCCAAAGTTCTCAGTTGAACCAACCCCAAATCCTTCAGCTTCTTCAACAAGAAAGAATAGGTCACAGGTGGCCTATCAAACTGACGATCATTCATTCGTCCTCGCACCTGATACCCAGCCCTCTGCGGTCTCTGCTGAAGTGGCTGACGTTGTTGTTGCGGTTGTTGATGCTGTTGTTGTGCAGGCTGATTATCAGCAGGAATGGTTACCACAGCAGTGTGTTGGTAGTAACGATCCCTACTCGGTCCTCTTTGGGTATATACAGCACTTGTATCACCCTCCTTCTTCCTCTGACCGTTTCCAAAGGGCTTCTTTGATCCAGATGACGAAGCATTACCACCCTGGATTTTCCCCAGCTTTAACCAACTCTCTATTCTTTCTCCGGCCACCACAATGTCAGCGAAATTGGTAACCGGGCATCCAACCATTCTTTCAGCAAATGCCCCCTGCAGGGTACCCATGAACAAACCCGAAATTTCCCGGTCCACCAATGGAGGTTGAACTCTGGCAGCCAACTCCCTCCATCTTTGTGCATACTCCTTAAACCCCTCATTAGGCTTCTGAGACATACCCTGCAGCTGGGTACGACTAGGAGCCATATCAGCGTTGAACTGATACTATTTAAAGAATGCATCGCCAAGATCCTGCCAGCTCTTAATGTCAGAAGATTTCAGCTTGGTGTACCATTCCAAGGACCCTCCGGACAGACTGTCCTGGAAGAAGTACATCCACAACTTCTGATCCATCGTATAAGCAGAGATCTTACGGACAAAAGCTTGGAGATGAGTTTCCGGGCAAGAACTCCCATTGTATCTGTCAAATGCAGGCGCCTTGAACTTCTGTGGGATCACAATCCCCTCGACAGCCCCATATTTGACATGTTAACAAACCCCGGAGTAGCATGACTTTCCAGAGCCCTGATTTTCTCTGCCAGCAACTGGATCTCCTTATTCGGTGGTTGGACACCATATTGACTGAATGGTTCATTCATCAAGGAGAACTGATCAGCTTCCCTGTCTTCCTCTTTATCCTCCTCAACTCCAAAGAAAGGAGGAAACAAAGTGTCCTTCAAATTATTGCCCACTGGACCTGGTCTTCCACTTGTGGCAGCACCGAAACCCCCAGCATTGTTGATCACCACACCAGTAGTTGTCTTCTTTCCAAGATCTCCTCCATCCCTGGAACCACCAAGGCCATGGTTAGAGACACCTTCCAAATTGACACCACTGTTGGCAGCCGAAGCCCGCTCGAGCTTCTCCACTTTATCAGCAAGTGCCTTCTGCCCAACTGCAAACCCTTGCATGATATTGATCAATTCATTCATTTTCTCCTTCAGCTCGAGAACATCTGTATTGGGTATATCCATCAGCCTTGGTGTATTGCGTCTGGTGAAGTATCTGTGTGGACGTGTTGAGTGCAAAGGTATAACTCTACGCGCACGAGCAATGATTCCTGAAACAATCAAGCACGTTAGCAACTGACACCTGCAAAATAGAAGCAAGTTATTATGATTATGCATGAATGCAATGCCTATCCATATGAGGAACACTCTGTCTTTCGATCCTGGTTTCATCGAGACAGATAATAATCCGGCAGCAATATTCTGATATTCATCATTCAATTTCATCATACAGATCAGAGATAAATGATTTAGCAAAGATACCACCCAACCATGTGTGTGTTGTGTGGGTGAAGCAAAGCAAATAAAGCTTGAGGATTAATCACTGAATGAAAATAACCACTGCATATCAAAAGTGCACCATACGTGCAAGAGTCATACATCAAGTCGATACAAATCAAATACAATTCTCCAGAATCAGAAAGAAAATACAAACAAGTGAATTCCGTCAACAGGCCTGACGGTAATCCAACACAAATAAGAAAGGTCTACACTGAAGGAGGTCCCACAGACGGCTATGCATCATCAACCATCTTGGTAAACTTCACCGCGAACCTAAGCTCAGTGTTCTCCTGCTGCAATCTCCCTATCTCCTTCTGGTGAATCTTCATCTGTCTGAAGTAATGATCCCTCTCAGCAAGATAGTGATCTCTCTCAGCAATAATCTTCGCTTTCTCAGCTTCCCATTTTGTAGCAAGGACTTTGGCTCTGGCATCTCTCTGATCCCTCACAAGGATTTGTCTCCTCTTCTCATCTTCAACAACCCTCAAGGCCCTAGCTAGTTTCTCCTTGGTAAGGTCATGCTCCTTTGTGGATGACTCCAGTGCTTGGCTGACCTTGCCATAATACGCGGTGTCTATCTCAAAGCGCTTCACCACAAGAGCATGTCTCTTATCCTGGTCTTCCATTTTCCCTTTGATTTCCTGATTAGCCATTTGGATTCTAGCAACACTCATCTCCAACTCAGTCTTCTCTGCATGCAGCTGATCTCTCTCCCTCTTCATCTCCAAGAACTCTTCCATACTGACAGAAGAATGGGATTCCTCAATCAACGGATACCAAAGATCACCCACAGGAAAAGGTAGACGAGTGAGCTCCACTCTCCTTCTGAGCCATTCATCAAACAAAGGGAAAGACCTACTATTAGCTCTACCAAAAGGAATCTTGCCTTTCCTTTGAATATTACGCCATGCCTCAGACACTATCTCCAATGCTGACCGGTTACTCTCAACAGGGAAGTAACAAGAGTCCTGAATCTCATACTCGAGAGGAGGAGCCTCCATAGCAAATCCCCTTTGTCTCTTAAGAAGCGTCGGGTTATAACTGATACACCCTTGAACTCCTATAAGAGGCACATTAGGAAAACTCCCTCAGCTGCAAATGAAATCTCGTCCCGCCTCATCGATGTGAGTCCAAGTTATGTCCTTGGCTCGCAAACCCATCAACTTGGTCGCCCAGCTGACAGTATGGTCAAGAATAACAAAAGCACCCTTGGTAGGAAAATATCCCATGAACCATTTGCATAACAACTGAGCACAACACCTAATCAATCCCCCACGCCTCTTCTCGTTCCGATTATGGACCGAGTAATAAGCATCCCCAACCAGGGTAGGAACAGGATTCCTCTGAACGAACAAGCGGATGGCATTAATATCCATAAAATTCTTCTGATTAGGGAACAAGATGATTCCATAGACGCTCACAGCAATCAAAGCGCAGACAGCCCTCCAATTGCCCAAAACAGCATACTCCTTGGCCTTAGCTTCCAAGAGGCTTAGATGAAAACCGGGCAACTTCCCCTTCTCCTTCAAACCTCCTTTAATCACTTCCTGGCTCAAATAAAGAGCACGAGAGATCTCCCCAACATCAGGCTCCTCCTTAGTGGCAAAGAAAGGTACCTGGTTTCTGATCTGAATACCCAGGATGCCAGCATAGTCCTCCATCAAAGGCCCCAACAAGTAGTCCGGAAAAACGAAACACCTCAAACCAGGATCATAAAACTAGATAAAAGTATGGATGGCGTCCCTATTATCATCTGTGAGCCTGAAAACCATCTTCAAAATACACCCATAAGTTTCACGGAACATCCCCACATGGTCAGGAGTGATGAATGCTATCATACCCTTTAACACACTGATCTCTGGATCCAAGAAACTGTATGCAACATCAGCTTTCAAGTCAGTCCTCATATCTGGAACAGGGATGTCTCTCAACCAGGATCTCAATCAAGAATGTACCCTGCATATGGATAAACATGAGTTAGATGCGGACAAATGCAAAATGTGAATGATGCGGATGAATGAATGCAATGCACTGTGCCATCCTCCAAGTCATCCGAACATTTACTGCACTGAGTTACGGCCTCTGAATTGATCACAACCATCTGAAGGAATATGTAACCACAAATCCGACTTGGGGTTCCGAAATAAACGGAACGGAATGATACATCACCATCATCACCAGAGATTCTCTGAACAGATAACCATAATACCCTCTGAACCAGCCCAGGGAATCCTGAAATAAACGGATCCCCACTGATAAATACCACGGACAGAACTCCGGCGTCTCGGAAATAAATGTCCATAAATCCGACTTATAAATAGGACTCTGATCAATCACCGGAACCACTAGTCACCATCAAAGTCACCATCAGAACATGCATCTGTAAGAATCAAACCCTCCCCTCACAGGTGAATTCTAATCAGGTCATCCTAAGGCGGATGATGGTCTCGACAATCGGGCAAAGATACTCAACGGGTTTGCCCTTTCGGGTGTGCCGTTGCAGCTCTCTTAAGATCGTCTAAACCAAAGATCCGGGAAAGAACGGTCACCGAAGTCAACAGCTCAAAAGAGATAAAACTCAACCATAGTGGAAACTCCACAAGGAAGAGCCCTCTCAGAAGAACCTCGTCCGGCTTGTGGTATGTCACGTCACAACAATCATGTCAACCCAACATGTGAGGAACGTGAGACCACACTAATCCTAGGTGTATACTCGGGCCTGGGTTTTAGCCCCACTCAGAACACCCACCCCACATCAGAGACACCAACCTGTACAGAAGACAGCACAATGATAGTATGATGCATGCAAACATTTATGCAAATATATACAATCACAACATAATAATCATAAATGCAATAAATAGAGCAAAAAAAGCAACCTAAACTATCCTAGAGAGCGCTAGGAGAGACTCGCTTAGGGAAGATGGACCAGCAAGAGGTCAACTTCGAGTCCCCAGCAGAGTCGCCAGCTGTCGCATCCACGAAAAACAACCGACGGGCTAAAACAAAACAAACAGAGCCGCCACAGTGCGTTATTTATCCCAAAGAGGGAAAGGAAACGCTCGAAGTAAACCTGGAAAAGACGTGGTCTCGCGACCAAAGAGAGATGGGATCGGGAGTCGGTTATGCGAAGGGAAGGTATTAGCACCCCTACGCATCCGTCGTACTCGACGGGATCCACGCTCAAAAAGATAGAAGAAAGGTTGCTAAACACTGCTCAAAAGAATACACACACACACACTGGAAACAACACAGGTGGGAGAAGAGAGGAACAGGCTCACTAGGATATCGCATCCTATGCCTACGTATCTCATCTGGAATGAGAATCAGAGCTACCGTAGTTCGGCTCACGCACGCCAAACAAAACACACACCGGAAACCGACTGCCAATCGCTGGACTTATGTCAGACTCCACACAAACAAGCAAACATGGAAACCGAATGCCAATCGCTGGGCTTACATCAGACTCCGAACCAACAAACACACACAGGAAACCAACTGCCAATCGCTGGACTTACGTCGGACTCCGAACCAACAAACACCAATAGGATACGGACAGCCAATCGCTGGTCTTACATCCATATCCTAACACACAAGAGAAGGATAACAAACAAACAAGTTACTAGGGAGTCTGGCACTCGAGCCTAATAACTGTCAAGCAAACACACGCAAAAAGAAAAAGGGTGCCCGGAGAGATCTCGCACGATCTCCTGCCTACGTACCTCATCTGGTATGAGGATCAGGGCAACGTAGTTCCCCTTAACAGGGGAGAAACTTTCTCCTAACCAGAGACTGGGAAATGACAAACTAGAAGGGAGACTGACTCGAGCCTAATAGTTATCATGTAAATCCACCATGGTTCTAGGTTGAGGTTTCTATCTAACTTGCACAGGTAGCAAGCTATCCTAAACAGCACAATCAAACAACACAAGCACAATAAACAATCACACACACTATATGCAATCAATTGGGCTCATACAAGGTTAGGCTGCAAAAGCAAGCCAACTGGAATCGGGTGTAGTTAGCTCTTAACCCTAACATTGAGAGTTAGGGTGAAGCAGATGAAGTGGGAAGTGAGGGTAAGACCTCACAGCTCTTATCCCTGGCCTAGGAGAGCTTCAGACAAATGAAAGTGGGAGTTCAGAAAGTTGGAACTCTTCTCCACATATGACTGACACAACATGGATCTTGGGTTAATATCCACAATGCATCAACACAAGGTGTGTGAGCAAAGTGGATGACACACTGAATAGCAGGAGATGGACTACACATCTCTTTTATCTGCCAATTGCCTCATAGAGGTCTTTTCCTGCTTGGCACAAAAATAAACAAACACAAGCATTGCCTCTTAAGGAGGGCTTCAGACAGGTGCCTGTCCAAGTAACAGGACAGGTCTTCCAGACTACATGCAGTCAGAGAGTTATACCTCAGTGCTTAGGCAACCAAGCAAAAGCAAAAGCAAGTTCAAAAGAACTTAAGCAACTTATGTACCTGAAAAAAATCTAACTCAATCAGTATACAAGTCAAATAAACAAACAGACAGTCAATCATACAATCAGACAGACAAGCAAGCAATGCAACAGTGAGCAAGGCACAAGCCAATGAGCCCAACACAAGCATCAACCTACAAAACAACTCAAAATTAGTCAACATCAACCAATTAGTCAACTTAAGCAAGTGGATCAATCCCATCATGGCCATGTACCTCTTAACCTGAAATCAAAGCTCAAACATAAGCAACAAACCCCTAGGACAAGGCCTAGGGTCAAAGAGGGAGAAAAAATTCAAAACAGAACATGAAATTCAACATGAATCAACCTCAATCAATTAAGAGCACAATCCAAAAGGTCCCATGTCAATAGCATTCACCAAATTCATTTCACAAACCAATCATGGCAAGGTATGCAAGTTGAAAGCACATTGAAGCAACAGAATGAACAAATGCACATTAATTCAAAAATGATTCAATAAATCTCAACAAAATCATGGGTAAACAGAACATACAACATGATCATCACACAAAAAATTAGAGCATTTGGACAACATTAGGCATGGTAATCAAATTGTATAAGGCAAGGCAATCAAAACAAGCTCAAATATGACACCAAATGTTACACCAACTTAGCACAAGCCTAAAACAGAAATGGTAAATGGTAAAAACCTCAAACCAAAGCCAAAACAAACTTCAACATGTCTATAAACAATGTGCAAAATTTCACACCCATTGGATAAAGCACAAGCATTTCACAATCAAATGAAGTTCAAGACACTTCAAAAGCTCCAAAATGACCATCCAGAATGAAAAATCTCAATCAAATCAGAAATGATTCCAAAAATTCCACAAAAATCATGAGCAATCACAACATCCATATCAAGCATCATACAAAAAATCAGAACAATTGGAATTCATTTGATAGGGTAAATTCATCAATCATGTTGAACAAGCAAAGGTGTGACACAAATTGTCACACCTAACTTAGAAAAATCATAACTCAGCAATGGCAATTGATAAAAATGCAAACTCAACACCAAAATGTCCAGAAAGATGTCTAGTTTCTACATGTAAAATTTCATGAGCATTGGATAAGAATTGAGCATTTCACAAATGAATAAGCAAGACAATGTCAAGAATGCATACATGTACACAAACCCTAGGGCAAAGAATTATACAGCCATGAACAATTTGCAAAATAATATTCATAAAAAACTAGAGAGAAAATGTGACACAATGCAAAAAATCCCATATTTTTTGGAGCATTATTTAATTAGTTATGATTTTATGAAGTGAGAAACAAAATGAAAAGTATGAAGAAGCATGTACATGAACACATGGAGGGAAAAGAAAAATATGTGAAGGCTTTTGAAATTGTGGAACCGCCTGGAATCGAACCAGGCGCGTTTTTGAATTTGGTTTTGGCGCCCAAGCCAAAATGACGACGTTTTGGCGCCCAAACCCTAGGCGCTGCATGGCATGGATTTCGTAGCTAATCCAGAAAATTCCTAGCTAATTTCGTAGCTAATTTCCTTTCAGATTCGTAGCAAATACTGGACAGCAAGGTTGAAGATGAAGATCATCTTCCAAATTTCCAGATTTTCAAAACATCACAAAAACTCAAAATCAAGCACAGCATCATGCATTATTTTTCACGTACATCATAAATCCATGAATCAATTACACAAAAACATCATCAAATGCATGGATCGAATGAAATAAAGTTTATCATCAAAACTTCAAATGACCATATCTCACTCGTTTCAACACCAAATCACTCCATTCAAAGCTCAGTTTCATCACCATTAAAAGATCTACATGATAGGCCTAATGAATTGAAGAATTAAAGAGGTCGAAAAACCTACCTCTTGATGAGCAGTCCTTTGATTCACGCGTTTCCAAGGTTCTTGATGCTTTAGATCTTCTCCAATATACTCCTTAAGATGAATGATGATGAATATGAGGCTCAAATGCTCTTGAATCTTGCTCAATCTTCACTTGCCATGGAAGCTTCACCTCTTGAACATGAACTTGAATGCAACAATTTCCTCTGTTTCCACATGCAATAATGCTCAATAATAGCTCAGGATGATGAATGAATCAAGAAAAAGTGCTGGTGATTGAAGAAATTTGGAGAAAAAAGTGAGAGAGAATTTTGAGATTTTGAGAATTCTAGATCTAGATCTGAAATTATGAGTTGTTAATCTGAAAAACAGTTATGGTTATGCTTATATATGCTCCACTAATCATGTTTAATTAAGCCTTAAACCATTTGCTAATGAAATGAATGAGTTAGGGAGTGTAAGTGCAAAAATGAGTTTTCACCCTATGCATAAAAATGCATGATGAATAGTGCACGAATTTCCACTTAATTTTACTCAAAAATCTGTTTTGGAGCCAATGGTGATGGTCACATGTGCAAATAATTCACCAAATTCAAATTCCATTTTTTCCCTCCAAAATGCAAGTGAAATGCAAATATTTTTGTGATGACAATTGATGTAATGCAATGTATGTTTTGGAAACTAGAGATTAAAATGAGAATTTAGCAAAAAGAACCACTTGAATTGGAGTTTTGGTTGAGAAGTTATGCCCATTTGAAGTTCAATGCATCCTTGGCCATGTTTTGATCCATATCTCCTTAACCACACATGAGAAATTGATGATCTTGGACTTTTTGGAAATGGGAGAGAAAGATCTACAACTTTTATGTTCAACAAAATTTCATTTGAAGCTTTCTTGATGATGTAATCTTGGGTTGAAAACCTTTCCATTTTTGGCAATTTTGAATTACAGGTCACTTTCTATTTTTGGAAAGTTTTGTCCTGACTTTATTTTCTTCAAAGTTGATGTTTGAAATGTCAAATGAGACTTGTTTGAACATGAATGAAGTATTTCTAATCACTTCCCACCTCCAAATCCAACAGTTGACTTGTGGTTGACTTTTGCAGTTGATAGATGACCTGGTCATGCATAGATGAATTTGAGCCTCAATCTTTTGATGAAATGGCTCCAACATGAAACCCTAGCTTATACAAGCTCAACCAAACCATATGATGATCTCCATCTCATTAAATACCTCATCTCCTTGAAAATCCCTGATTGGCATAAAGCAACTGATTAGGGTTGACTAGAGGTCAAAACCCTAATCCCAAGGAATCTGATCAGGCACAATGAACCTCTTGGTGATGATAAGACCATGATGATGGTGATGTACCATTTCAACCAAGATAATACTCAACCTCCTTGAAGAACCAAGAAACCCTAATTGAAGCACAAACCTCAGATGATTAGTGATCAATTCATGAAACCCTCATGCTTGCATCTCTTAACCTCTCTATCTTTTGATAAAGACCTAGGAGGATGACTTGCTCATTGTTTCCACATGATATGCAAAGATGCAATGCCTAATGTCCTACAAAATGAAATGCAATATGCTAAGCTAGTACCAAGAGAGGAGGGCAAATTTTGAGGTGTTACAATGGTTCAGCAAGAAACAAAATTGTGTGTCTGTTTCCACTGCTGAAGCTGAATACATAGCAGCTGGAAGTAGTTGTTCTCAACTGGTTTGGATGAAACAGATGTTGATTGAATACAATGTCACACAAGATGTCATGACATTGTACTGTGACAACCTGAGTGCTATAAACATTTCTAAGAATCCTATTCAGCACAGCAGGACAAAGCACATTGATATTCGTCATCACTTTATTAGAGAACTAGTGGAAGAGAAAATCATAGCCCTGGAGCATGTTCCTACTGAAATGCAATTAGCTGACATATTTACAAAGGCTTTGGATGCTAATCAATTTTAATGTTTAAGAGGGAAATTAGGGATTTGTATCCATGAGAATTTATAGCAATTAATTTGGAGTGGAAAAGGTAATAAAAATATTGTCTGCCCACTTAAAAGAAAGTGCCCCATTTATGGTAAATCATTACCTAGTATTGGAACTACCATCTATAGCATTTTCACACGCAACCTCAACTCAACCCCTTCCATCTTCATCAAACTGTATCGACCATCTCTGCTAGGGCAACAAAAATTCTTTCACAAGCTCAACAAGATGTCACAACATCCTTCATCTTCTAGTTTAAACCTGCACACAAAGCAAGAACACCCTCCATGGATTTTCTTCACGAAGACATTTTGGAAGTTATTCCCCTATCAGTCATCCCAGGCGACGCCCCTGGTCCATCTTCCACTGCAGGAAATACTCAAGGTAACAGTTCTGATAACCCTCCCTCGAAGGATGACATGCATTATACTGATTGTGTCATTAGGAATCTGGTCACGATGATCCTAAATGAAGGACACTCAGTCAAGGGAGTTTCAACTCCTCTATCTAGAAGGGACCCCTCACCTGAGGTGGAACCTCACAATGAGATAAAATGATTAGTTATCTAGGTCAGAGAAAGATATAGAGGCTGAGGGACTGTGTTCTTTAGGGCAAACCGTGCCTTATAAGAAACCTGTAGATGCTTCTCAGTCTAAGAAGCATGACTCTGCTGAGAAGGTAATTGATTTGGAAGAAGAGAGCTTAGATGATGAAGATGATATCTTGCTTCATCACTTGGAGCCAAGGGTTGCTAAGAGAATGAAGACCAGGAAGGGCAGGTCTGTGGCTGAGATGATGACATCCAGAACTAGTAAGAAGGCTACTGTTGTAGGCCCTTCAAAGTCATGGAGTAAAGTGGAGGTTAAGAAGAGAAAGGTAAGAGAAAGTTCTGATTCAGAGGATGATGTTGAAGACGATGTCCCAGACATCTCTCCTATCAAAAGGTCTACTGTTAAAAAATCTCCTGCTAAGGTTGCTGCTGTGCATTTGGATAACATTTCCTTCCATCTAGAAGATGGTGCAGCCGAGTGGAAATTTGTTATACAGAGGAGAGTAGCTGTGGAAAGGGAACTGGGAAAGGATGTTGTGGAAGTTAAGGAGGTTATGGAATTAATCAAGTCTGCTGGTTTAATGAAAACAGTTAGTGGGTTACCCCAATGTTTTGAAGGTCTTGTTAAGGAGTTTGTGGTGAACATCCCTAAGGACATTGCTGACAAGAACAACAAAGAGTTTTGCAAGGTGTTTGTTAGAGGAAGGTGTGTAAGGTTCTCTCCAACTGTGATCAATAAGTTCCTAGGAAGAGGAACAGAATGAGCTGTTGAATTAGAGGCCATAGACAATGAAGTCTGTAGGACAATAACTGCTGGACAAGTCAAGGAGTGTGTCGCATCCGCGAAAAACAACCGGCGGGCTAAAACAAAAACAACACAGAGCCGCCACCGTGCGTTATTTATCCCAAAAGAGGGAAAGGAAACGCTCGAAGTAAACTTGGAAAAGACATGGTCTCGCGACCAAAGAGATGGGATCGGGAGTCGGTTATGCGAAGGGAAGGTATTAGCACCCCTACGCATCCGTCGTACTCGACGGGATCCACGCTCAAAAAGATAGGAAAAGGAAGGTTGCTCAAACAATGCTCAAAAGAATGCACACACACACAACACAGGTGGGGGAAGAGAGGAACGGGCTCGCTAGGATATCGCATCCTATGCCTACGTATCTCATCTGGAATGAGAATCAGAGCTACCGTAGTTCGGCTCACGCACGCCGAAACAAAACACACGCACAGGCAAACATGGAATCCGAATGCCAATCGCTGGACTTACATCAGATTCTGAACCAACAAACACAAACACAGGAAACCGACTGCCAATCGCTGGGCTTACGTCGGACTCCACACAAACAAACACCAATAGGATACGGACTGCCAATCGCTGGTCTTACATCCATATCCTAACACACAAGAAGGAAAACAAACAACAAGTTACTAAGGAGTCAGGCACTCGAGCCTAGTAACTGTCAAGCAAACACACACAAAAAGAAAAAGGGTGAACACACAAACTAACAGGGAGTCGGGAACTCGAGCCTGATAGCTGGCAAGCACAACACACTCAAAAAAGAAAAGGGTGCCCGGAGAGGTCTCGTACGACCTCCTGCCTACGTACCTCATCTGGTATGAGGATCAGGGCAACGTAGTTCCTCTGAACAGGGGAGAAAGACTAGCCTAACCAGATACAGAGGGAGACACAACTAGGGAGACTATGACTCGAGCCTAGATGTTATCATGCATATCATCCCTAAGTTACGGTTGCTATCTAACTTGCACAGGCAGCAAGCTAATCCTAACCAGGCAAAGCAAAGCATGCAAGCATAATCAAAAAAAAGCGAACATTCACAATTAGCACACACTATATACAGACAAAGTGGGCTCACACAAGGGTTAGGCTGTGAAACACAAGCCAACTGTAATCGGGTGATGTTAGCTCTTAACCCTAACATTGAGAGTTAGGGTGAAGCAGATGAAATAGGAAGTGAGGGGTGTGCCTCACAGCTCTTATCCCTGGCTTGGGAGAGCTTCAGACAAAGGAAGTGTGGGTTCAGAAAATGGGAACCCTTCTACACTTATGACACTGACTCAACATGGATCTTGGGTTAATATCCACAATGCATCAACACCAGTTGTGTGAGCAAAGGGATGACTCAACTGAATAGCAGGAGATGGATTGCACATCTCTTGTATCTGCCAATTGCCTTATCAAAGGACTTTTCCTGCTTGGGGACAAAGATAAACAAGCACAAGCATCGCCTCTTAAGGAGGACTTCAGACAGGTGCTTGGCCAAGTAACAGGCCAGGTCTTCCAGACTACATGAAGAAGAGAAATTCTACCTCAATTGGTTTCAACAACCAAGCAACAGCACAAGCAAGTTCACAATGAACTATAGCAACTAATGTACCTGAAAACAATCTAGCTCAGTCAGTATTCAGCTCAAACAGTCAAACAGACAATTACAAGTTAACAGTTAACTGTACATAAACAGACAAACAAGCAAAGCAATGCACAAAGGTGCAATCCACAATGCCTAAGTACAAGTCTCAAAGCCTACAAAACAAACTCAAGGTTAGTCATAAACAAGCAATGTACCAACTCCAATTGAGTGCACATTATCAAGTATAAGCAATTGTGCTCTTTGACCTGAAACAAAGCTCAAACATTAAGCACTAACCACTAGGACATGGCCTAGGGTCAAAATGGGAGCAATAAACCAAAACAGAACATGAAAATTATCAAAAATCAAGTTCAATCAAATAAGAAACAAATCCAAGTGGTCTCATATTCATATCATGCACCAATTTCATTTCACTCAACAAATAGTGCAAAGCATGCCATTTCAAAGCTCATTGGACCAAACAGAATGAATCAATCCAAATCCAATCAAAAATAATTCAATAAATCCCAAGAAAAATCATGGCTAAACAGCATTCATCAAAGGATCATCATACCAAAATTCAATTCGTTTGGGCAAGTGGAAGCAAGTCAATTAAAATCCCTAAGTCAAAGCATGTTCAAACAAGCTCATACAAGGCACAAAATCATGCATCAACTTCACACGAGCACAAAACAGAATTGATGCAAGATAAATGAATCAAACCAAAGCCATGGCAAACTTTAAAGTGTCTAGGATCACTCGACAAAATTTCAAATTCATGTGATACATATCAAGAATTTCACAAAACATCTAAGATCATGACTCACAAAAGATCCACAATTGGTCAAACAGAGGAGAAATTCTCAAACAAATTTGAAATACATCCAAAAAATCCACAAGAATTCATGATCAAACTTATCATCCAGAAGAGTCAACATGAAAAAATTCACATTATTTGAAGTTCATATGGCATGGTAATGAAAATCCACAAGTTGGACAAGAAATGGTGTGACACACATTGTCACACCTAGATTCAACAGCTCATATCTCATCAACCAGGAAAGCAAAAATCACAAACTCTATACCAAAATGTTCATTGAGATGTCTATTTTAAGCATGCAAAGTTTCAAGAATTTTGGATTAAGCATCATCATTTAATGAAGGAAAAGGCAAGCAAGGTGCAATATATGACATGTGAACATGAACCCTAAGCAATTTTTAAATCCAACCGAGCACAAATTTTTCAAAAATCATCATAAAATAGTAGAGATCATAAGGAGCATGGCACAAAAAATCTCATGTGAATTGGACAATTATTTTGTGAGATATGATTTTTGGAATGAAAGGAAAAAATAAAAAAATGGCATAAGCAATGGTCATGAACATGAATGAATTAATGGAATAATATGCCAAAGACCAAAATGAATACGCCTGAACTCGGAATCGAACCGAGTGTCTTTTTGAAATCCAGCGCACGCTCAAGGCACCAGGACACGTGGTCCAGTGCATGGTGCCATAACATCATAAACATGCGGGCAAGCGAAAAAGTGGATTAAACGCGTTCTGGAGAAGAAATTTCAAACATTCATCCATGTTCATCACAAACCCTAGGCTCAAGAACATTTTGTCACGAAAATTAACAAACCGCATACCATTGGAACCGTCTTTCAGTGTACATCACGAATCTCAAATCAATTTATCCTAACTCTTCCTAATTCAAGAGATTCAAAGGGAAACATATTCATGCATCAAAATGAAAATCAACATAACTTTCTTGTTTCTCAACGAAATTCAATGGAACAAATTGCAGCATGACCTACACTCAAAGATCTACCAAAAGCATGCCTCAATTTCAAGAATTATGCAAGTCGAAAACTGACCTTCTTTGAAGTGCAGAAATGATTTCGTGGATTTCAAGCCTTGGCACAGCGAAACAGATGCTCTCCAGCTCTCCTATGATGCTTTGGATGAAAGCTTTGATGTTAATTATGCACGATCTTGATGAAAATTCAAACTGCCATGGATGAGTTCACTTGCAACAGTCCACGATTTGGCTTGAAAATGATGATTCCTTGCTTCAATTCCACTCAATTATGCACATGGATGAAGATTAGATCAAGTATGATGCAAGGTTTGTGTAGAAAAATGGAGAAAAGTTGAGAGGAAAAATGAAGAGTTCTTGAGATCTAGATCTAGATTTCTGAATTATGAAGTGTTAATCACAAAAACAGTTAGAATTAGGTTTATATATGTGATGTTAATCATGTTTACTAATCAAGGTTAAGCCAAATGTGAATGATTAATGAAAATGCAAGTGTGATGCAAAATTGGTCAAGCCACCCTAATGTGCATGAAACCCTTGCTACAGTGCACGAAATTTGAGCTAAACACACTCCAAATGCTGTTTAGGACCAAGTGTAGGTGATTGGAAATGTGGAAAATGCTTATTTCTCAAAATCAACTTTTCCCTCCAAAATTCAAATTAAGTTCAAGTGAAAATGCACTTTTTTTGTGATGAGTTTTAATGAAATGTGATGCATGATTATGATAGTGCACATCAAGAGAAAATTGCTCCAAAAAGAACCACATGATCTGGCCATTTGATGTGAAAGTTATCCTCTCTTGAAGTTCAAATTCCATGGACAATGATTTGATCATATCTTGCCACCCACAAATGAGAAATGGATGTTCTTGGACTTTTTGGAAAGGTGAAAGCAAGATCTTCAACTTTCATGTTGGACAAAATTTCATTTGAAGCATTTTTGGACATGTAATTTTGAGGAGAAGACCTTTCCATTTTTGGCAATTTTGAATTACAAGTCACTTTCTATTTTTGGAAAGTTTTCATCTGACTTTATTTTCTTCATTGTTGATGTTTGAAATGTCAAATGAGACTTGTTTGAACATGAATTAAGTCTCTATAACCCTCTCCCACCTCCAAATCCATCAGTTGACCTATGGTTGACTTTTGTTGACTGATAGATGAATGGGCTATGCACTGATGAACTTGAGCCTCAAACTCCTGATGAAATGGCTCAAACATGAAACCCTAGCTTCCATAAGCTCAATGAAACCATATAATGATCTTCCATCCCAATGAAGACCCCATCTCCTTGACAAGCCCTGATTGGCACAATTCAACTGATTAGGGTTGACCAGAGGTCAAAACCCTAATCCCAAAGAATATGATCAAGCACAATGAATCTCTTGGTGATGATAGGACCATGATGATGATGATGTACCACTCCAACCAAGATAAAGATCCACCTCCTGGAGGAACCAAGAAACCCTAATTTGAGGCACAAACCCTCAGATGGCTAGTGATCAATTCATGAAACCCTCAGGCTTGCATCTTAACCTCTTTATCTTCTGACCAAGACCTAGGAGGATGACTTGCCTGATGTTGCCACATGATATGCAATATGCAATGACTAAAACCCTAAAAAATGAAATGCAATATGTTAAGCTAGTCCCAATAGAGGAGGGCAAATTTTGAGGTGTTACAGCTGCCCCTATTCAATCCACTGTGAACCTGTCGATATGAACAGCCTCGGCTTTCAGATGATCAGGATGAAGAGTGATTGAATACCAAGAACAGACGAACAATTTGCACTCTGATGGGAAAATAATTAACAGTGCCTGTCAGAATTGGCAAAGAAGCAATCTCAAAAGCAGAATCCGTCTGGTACGGAGAAAGTCGGCCTGATCACCGAAACAGGAATGTCGACTTGTATACCAAAATAAATGGTAACACAGGGTTAACCATGGCCTGAACACCACATCCGCTGGGGATTATTACTTTTTTACTTTTTCTTGAACCCCGGAACTTTCTGACTGATAGTCTCTTTTCATTTTCTTGAACCCCGAACATATATTTCCTTTTGCGCGAATGATCCCGGATCATCGCAGTTGAACCCCGACAACTTCGTAGTCGTCTTGTTTGCCAAACAATGAACCCCATTCTCCATTTGAACCCCAGTCGCCTGACGATAACTTGTGATCGCCATTGTGAACCCTGTTTTCCAGAAAACACCTCGTGTCTCCCTTTCTCCATTTGAACCCCGTTCTCTAGAAAATGCCTCAACATTTCCCTTTCTCCGTTTGGACCCCGCTCTCCAGAAACTTGTGATAATTCCGCTGGCAACGACGGAAATAACACCAAAACACCACTTTGATGGCAATATATCAGAGAAAACTCGACCAAACATTGACTGATGACTGGGAAGGAACTCGACGTTTACTGGACATCGAACAATGATGTTTACTTGACACCAAAGAAAACTCGACCAGACATTAACCAATGACTGGGAGGGAACTCGACGTTTACTGGACATCGAACAATGATGTTTACCTGACACCAAAGAAAACTCGACCAGACATTAACCAATGACTGGGAGGGAACTCGACGTTTACTGGACATCGAACAATGATGTTTACCTGACACCAAAGAAAACTCGACCAGACATTAACCAATGACTGGGAGGGAACTCGACGTTTACTGGACATCGAACAATGATGTTTACCTGACACCAAAGAAAACTCGACCAGACATTAACCAATGACTGGGAGGGAACTCGACGTTTACTGGACATCGAACAATGATGTTTACTGACACCAAAGAAAACTCGACCAGACATTAACCAATGACTGGGAGGGAACTCGACGTTTACTTGACATCGAACAATGATGTTTACTGACACCAAAGAAAACTCGACCAGACATTAACCAATGACTGGGAGGGAACTCGACGTTTACTGGACATCGAACAATGATGTTTACTGACACCAAAGAAAACTCGACCAGACATTAACCAATGACTGGGAGGGAACTCGACGTTTACTTGACATCGAACAATGATGTTTACTGACACCAAAGAAAACTCGACCAGACATTAACCAATGACTAGGAGGGAACTCGACGTTTACTTGACATCGAATAATGATGTTTACTTGACACCAAAGAAAACTCGACCAGACATTAACCAATGACTGGGAGGAACTCGACGTTTACTTGACATCGAACAATGATGTTTACTTGACACCAAAGAAAGGATATTACAGGGACCGACATGACACTTACTGGTATCACAAGGATGACATCGACATATGTCAACACCAGGAAGACGCTTGCCGGGGAATAACTGGGAAATACTGTTGCTCCACAATCACGATGCTGAACTCCTCAGAGTGACACCTTCACCATCCGGCGAAACCAAATCTCAAGCGGTAACCACGGCTCGAGTCGCGCTGATCGCGATCTACAGTTCTATCTCTGTCCGACGGAAAAGTTTCCTCCAGTATCGTACTACTATCTCAAGCGGTAACCACGGCTCGAGTCGCGCTGATCGCGTAACATTCTCCGATTTTCATTTCCATCTCTGTCCGACGGAAAAGTTTCCTCCAGTATCGCACTACTGGGGGACACTGACGTCATGATGCTAAACTCCTCAGAGTAACATCTTCACCATCCGGTGAAACCAAATCTCAAGCGGTAACCACGGCTCGAGTCGCGTTGATCGCGTAACATTTCCATCTCTGTCCGACGGAAACTCTTCCTCCAGTATCGTACTACTATCTCAAGCGGTAACCACGGCTCGAGTCGCGCTGATCGCGTAACATTCTCCGATTTTCATTTCCATCTCTGTCCGACGGAAAAGTTTCCTCCAGTATCGTACTACTGTCTCAAGCGGTAACCACGGCTCGAGTCGCGCTGATCACGTAACATTCTCCGATTTTCATTTCCATCTCTATCCGACGGAAAAGTTTCCTCCAGTATCGTACTACTGGGGAACACTGTTGATTTGACATCATGATGCTAAACTCCTCAGAGTAACATCTTCACCATCCGGCGAAACCAAATCTCAAGCGGTAACCACGGCTCGAGTCGCGCTGATCGCGTAATGCTGATGCTGATCTTCCAACTAGCAAAACCACTTCTCAAACGGTAACCACGGCTTGAGTAGCATTTTCACCCACTGGCAAAACCATATCTCAAACGGTAACCACGGCTTGAGACTAGCTTATGTTTGCAATGATGATGCACGATTTTTTTTCCAGCGTAATGCTCCATAATCATGGAAATGCTACGCGATTTATTATGCAATATGCTATGCTTATCTACATGATGAATGCATAAAAAGTATCCCCCTCAAGGGACTCTTCTGAGGAGCTCGAGGCACTCTGCTGAGGAACTCGTCAACACTCTGATATCCACCCTGCTGGGGAATAGCACTGCTGCTGGAAAAAAGGCAACCCTTGCTGAGGATAACCTCCTTTGCACCCGATCCGCTTGGGGACTTCGCTGAGGCAAGAACCACCAATGCACTTTGTGGGGATAACAACGGTCTTTGACCTGCTGGGGATATAACAATCTCGCCTCTGCTTGGGGAAACCAGCACCCACAGATACCTCCGTTGGGGAAATTGCAACCTTCAGGCCTGGCTGCTGAGGAAACACCGATCTCAGACCTGCTGGGGAGATAACCATCCCGACCCTGCTAGGGAAATCACAGACCTTGAATCTGCTGGGGAATTAGTCCTCCCGACTCTGCTTGGGGAGATGAGGAAAATCTGGTACCGAACACCCGTCGATTCGTTGAACCATGGCATCCCATATCCAACTCCAATGTCAGCTTTCCAATTTTGAGAACTCCCAGACTCGTCTGGACTTTTCTGATTCATCACCTTGTATTCTCGACTACTCCGCACTCGACGGAGAGCGAACTCCTGGGATTTATACAGACTTTTCAATCTTCCGACTTTGAAGAGTCTTCTTGATTAATTCCAAGGATCGTCGTCCGTCTTCGTCGTCTTTTCACCGTCCTCCATCCACTCGTCCCTGATTGGACTCCATGGGGATTCTTTTGTCCAAAGCTTCCACATCACAACCTGCAAGTGAGTGAAAATATCTAACAGCACCTGCAAAAGAGATCGTTAGATAAAAACATGCCCCAGGCGTGTCAAGATTTCAACACTTGGGCCACTCAACCTTTCGAATAAGATTTCAAGCTTTCAATCTTATAAACATGCATTGGAAGGGACCTGTATGTCTTAAAATGCAAGATTCTTTATCAAAAATAACTGGATGTTTTTGCAATCAAAGCGGTAATGAAAACAAAAACAAAATTATTTGACTAAATATGCATTTTATTGACTGAAAAAGTGTGGCTCAAATTGAGCAATACAAAGGAAGCAATTCCTGAAAAGAGGTAATTGCGCACAAAAGGAAAATCTATCCTAATGGCAATGTGGAACCGTGATCTCATCGAGTTCCAACTCGGTTACACCCCATATGTCCTCAGACTCTCCGTGCTTTCTGTCTTCTGAACAAGACGTTTCTGATTGATCCCTACCGGGGATTATCCATTTGCCTTAACCAAAGCAAACGATCATGCCAGACGCAGTTGTTCGTTTCAATCCCTCTTTTGCCTGGACCGCCCTCTCGGGTTTTCAGTCCACCGGGATACCCTTTTTTGCCCAAGCCGCCTTTTCAGGTTTTCGACTTGCCGGGTGTACATTTTTTCCTTTTTTATCCCTAATTTTTGCCCGAACCTCTTCTTTTGTTTTTTGGTTCGCCGGGATGCCCATTTTTGCCTGGACTATTTTATTCTTTTCGTCCAGCGGGTCTCTTATACGAAGTATTTTTTAACTGCGTCCGCATTCACAGGGGATGGAAAATCCTCGTCATCCGTGGTCGTCAACAACAAGGCTTTGTCAGAGAAAACCTTTTCGACCACGAATGGGATCCATAACTGGGTGTCAATTTGCCCCTACGATCGTTTTGAGGAGGAAGGATCCTTTTCAACACCATATCACCTACGTGATACACACGAGGTCGTACCTTTCTGTCAAAAGCACGCTTCATCCGCTGCTGGTATAACTGCCCATGACAGATGGCCGCCAGCCTCTTTTCCTCAATCAGGCTCAACTCTTCGTACCGGGTCCTTACCCATTCCGCCTCTTGCAACTTCACGTCCATCAGGACTCTCAAAGAGGGAATTTGAACCTCAACCGGTAACACGGCTTCCATTCCACATACGAGTGAGAAAGGCGTTGCCCCAGTAGGCGCACCGAGGTCCGATACCCAGGATACCAGCTTCATACTCAATCACACTGTCGGTGCCTTCAAATGCTAGTCGGGTAGCAAAAAGGAACGTGGGATCTTTTTGGCGCAACCAAAACGGCACCAACTCCGCTTCCATTCATGTTAATGGCCCCATCAGACATCAGAATCCGTTCGGATTTAGGGTCAGGCCCCTCCTCCGGGATCGGTTCCTCACAATCTTTCGATTTGAGCACCTCGAGATGTCCTCATCAGGGAACTCAAACTTCCTTGGTTGATAATCCTCAATGGATTGCGGGGTGATGTAATCGGACAATACACTCCCCTCGATTGCTTTCTGAGAGGTATACTGAATATCGTATTCAATCAAAATCGTTTGCCCTCTTGCAACCCGTCCGGTCATTGCTGGCTTCTCAGATACGTACTTGATCAGATCCATCTTGAAATCCACAAAGTGGTATGAACCAGCATATACTGTCTCAGTCGGCGAGCAGCCTATGCCAAAGTACATCAAGTTTTCTCGAGCAGTGAATGTATTGTTTCACAGTCGGTAAACTTTTTGCTAAGGTAAATTGCATGCTCTTTTCGACCAGACTCGTCATGCTGCCCCAGTACACACCTCATAGACCCCTCGAGGGCAGTCAAGTACCAGATCAACAATTGCTCCTTCCGCAGGAGGCATCAGAATCAGAGGTTCCTACAACTTATTCTTTTATTTTTTCAATGCCCCTTGGCAATCATTATTCCACCTGACCGTTTGATCTTTTCTTTTCAACATCTTGAATATGGGTTCACACGTGGCTGTTAGATGAGATATGAACCATGACATGTAGTTCAATCTACCTAAGAAACCACGAACCTCTTTTTCTGTTTTCGGTTCAGGCATTTCTTGTATTACTTTTTTCTTCTTCTTTTTTTTTTTTTTTTTAGCAGGATCAACCTCGATTCCTCTCTTACAATGAACCCCAGCATCTTACCGGACCGCACTCTGATAGTGCGCTTATTCGAATTCAACCTCAGTTTGAACCGTCTCAACTGGTCCACTCAGCTTGGCCAGATCTACCAGATGCCCCTCCTCTATTTGGGACTTTGCTATCATGTCATCAACATAGCATTCAATTTCATGATGAATCATATCATGAAACAAAGTCACCATGGCTCTCTGATAAGTAGCACCGGTGTCCTTGGGACCGACTGGCATCGCCTTCGCTCTAGACACTCGCCCCCAGGCGGAACCAACTTTCACTTCCTTTCCGACCTCGGCGGCGCTTGGAATACAATCTCAACCCGCTCCTCATGCGGCTGAATCACCTTCTCCTCTTGTTTCGACAACCTGGCTAATCTTCCAGCAGATCACAATCTTCTTCGCCTTCTTCTTCGGCATGATAGATCGGATTGTCGAAGTCATATGAGGGGTAACCAAATTGTCATCAATGAGATCCGGAGAATTATTTTTCGAAGTCGGAACGAGACAAATCAAAAGGAAGACAAAATGAAAACAAACATTGCCATTTTTATTTGTTTTTAAACTGTAAAAATAAATGAAAAACAGGGAACACCGCTTTTAATGTGAAAAACATCCATTTATTGATGATGCAAAACGTTGCACAATGAAACATATGAGATGGCCCTTACAATGGACCATTACGTTTCGGGCAAAACGTATGGCTTCCATGCAAATAAAACTGAAAACAGAAAATATTACTCTTCCGGATGAGTGACAGTGATGATCTTTTCAGGCCTTCCAGTTCTGGATCTCCATCCCTGGTACGCACGGTTTTATCCAACCATCAAACTCGCAGTCACTGTCAGTCCCTTCACCTACCGCAAAGGCGTGATCCGGATTTTCAGCAATTGCCCCCACCATCGCCTGACCATGTGCCGGCATGGGATTAGCATTAACATTCGGAGATGGTGCAAAATTGATGGCCTTGGAGTCTACCAGATCCTGGACAACATGTTTGAAAGCTCTGCAGCCCTCAATGTTATGCCCTGGTGTACCAGAATGGAATTCACACTGGGCGTTCTCATCATAATTAGGAGGCCTCTGATCTGATCTTAACGGAACCATCGTCCTTGGCTGAACCAACCCAAGATCCATCAACTTCTTAAACAGAATAGCATATGTCACGGGCGGCTTATCGAACTGACGATCAATCCCTTTTCCCCTCACTTGGTACCCGGCTCTCTGTGCTCTCTGTTGAGGTGGCTGATGTTGCTGTCGTACTGACTGATTACCAGCAGGGGTGGTTACCGCAGCAGTGTGCCGGTAGTAATGATCCCTACCGTGTCCTCTCTGGGCATACACAGCACTCGATTCACCCTCATTCTTGCGCTGACCGTTCCCAAATGGCTTCTTTACTCCAGACGACGGAGCATTTCCTTGTATTTTCCCCATTCTCAGCCAACTTTCAATTCTCTCACCAGCCACTACTATATCTGCAAAGTTAGTCACCGGAAAACCGACCATCCTCTCAGCGAATGCCCCCTGCAGGGTACCCATGAACAGATCGGACATCTCTCGGTCCACCAAGGGAGGTTGAACTCTGGCAGCCAACTCCCTCCACCTTTGAGCATATTCTTTAAACCCTTCACCAGACTTCTGAGACATACCTTGCAACTGGGTACGATTAGGAGCCATGTCAGCATTGAACTGATACTGTTTAAAGAATGCATCTCCAAGATCTTGCCAGCTCTTAATGTCAGAAGATTTCAGCTTGGTGTACCACTCCAAGGATCCTCCGGACAGACTGTCCTGGAAGAAGTACATCCAAAGCTTCTGATCTGTTGTATAGGCAGAAATCTTCCTGACAAAGGCCTGGAGATGAGTTTCCAGGCAAGAACTCCCATTATATTTATCAAACGCAGGCGCTTTGAACTTTTGTGGGATCACAATCCCCTATACCAGCCCCATATTTGACATGTTCACAACCCCCGGAGTAGCATGGCTTTCTAGAGCCCTGATTTTTTCCGCCAGCAACTGAATCTCTTTATTGGGTGGCTGGACACCGTATTGCCCAAACGGCTCATTGTGCATAGAGAATTGGTCAGCTTCTCTGTCTTCCTCCCTATCATCATCAACTCCAAAGAACGGAGGAAACAGGCTATCCTTCAGATTCTGACCCATCGGACCGGGTTGACCCCCTGTGGCAGCACCAAAACCACCAGCATTGTTTACCACTCCCACAGTTGTTCTTTTTCCACCATCTCTAGAGCCACCCAGACCCTGGTTGGAGACACCATCCAGGTTGACACCACTGTTGGCAGTTGAAGCCCGCTCGAGCTTCTCAACTTTATCAGCTAGGGCTTTCTGACCAACTGCAAAACCTTGCATGATGTTGATCAGCTCATTCATCTTGTCTTTCAGCTCGAGAATATCTGAATTAGGGAGATCCATCAGCCTTGGAGTATTGCGCCGAGTGAAATATCTGTGAGGGCGTGTTGAGTGAAAAGGTACAACTCTACGAGCACGAGCAATGATTCCTGAAACAATCAAGCACGTTAGAACTGATACCTGCAAAATAAAAACAGGTTATTATGATCATGCATGAATGCAGTGTTTATCCACATGAGGAACACTTTACCTCTCGATCCTGGCTTCATCGAGACAGATAATAATCCGGCAGCAATATTTTGACATTCATCATTTGATTTCATCATACAGATCAGAGATATATGATTTAGCAAAATACCACCCAACCACGTGTGTGCTATGTGAGTGCATACAGGAAAGCAAATAAAGCTCGAAGATCGATCACTGAATGAAAATAACCATCGCATAGCAAAAGTGCACTGCACGTGCAAGAGTCATACATCAGGCTGACACAAGTCAAATTACAATTCCCCAGAATCAGAAAGGAAATACAAACAAGTGAATTCCGTCAACAGGCCTGACGGTAATTCAACACAAATGATAACAAGAGGCTACACTGAAGAAGGCCCCACAGAAGGCCCTACATCATCTACCATCTTGGTAAACTTCACCGCAAACCTAAGCTCGGTGTTCTCCTGCTGTAATCTCCCCACCTCCTTCTGGTGAATCTTCATCTGCCTGAAGTAATGATCTCTCTCAGCAATGTAATGATCTCTCTCGGCGATGATCTTCATGTTCTCTGCTTCCTTGATCTTCAGCTTTGCTTCCCATTCGGCGCCGAGGATTCTGACTCTGTCATCTCTCTGATCTCTCACGAGGATTTGCCTCCTCTTCTCATCTTCAATGACCTTTGAAGCTCTGGCTAGCTTCTCCTTCGTGATGTCGTGCTCCTTTGTCGACGACGCTAGGGCTTGGCTGATCTTCCCATAGTAGGCAGTATCCATCTCAAAGCGCTTTGCTTCCATGGCATGTCGCTTATCCTGATCTTCCATCCTCACTCTGATCTCCTGATTAGCTATCTGAATCCGAGCAACACTCATCTCCAATTCGGCTTTCTCTGCAAGCAACTGATCTCTGGCTCTCTTCATCTCGAGGAATTCTTCCATACTGACAGAAGAACGCGGACCCTCGATCATAGGACACCAAGGATCACCTCCCGGAAATGGTAGACGTGTGATCTCTATCCTCTTCCGAAGCCAATCATCGAACGGAGGAAAAGACCGGCTGTTGACCTTGCCAAAAGGAACCTTACCCTTTCTCTGAACGCTACGCCATGACCCAGACACCTGTCTCAACTTGGCCTGATTGCCCTCAATCGGGAAGTAGAAAGACTCCTGAATCTCACACTCGAGAGGAGGAACTTCCATAGCAAACCCCATTTGTCTCCTAAGAAGCGTTGGATTGTAATTAATGCAACCCTGAACTCCTATAAGAGGCACATTGGGAAAGCTCCCACAACTGTATATGAAGTCTCGTCCAGCCATACCGTTATGAGTCCAAGCTATGTCCTTGGCCCGCAAACCCATCAACCTGACTGACCACTTGACCGTAGGATCAAGAGAAGCAAAAGCACCTCGGGAAGGCAAATACCTCATGAACCATTTGTGCAACAGCTGGGCACAACACCGGATCAGTCCCCCACGCCTCTTCTCGTTCCTGTTATGGACCGAGTAATAGACATCTCCAATCAGGGTAGGAATAGGGTTTCTCTGCATAAACAATCTGATGGCATTATGGTCCACAAAGCTCTTCTGATTAGGAAATAGGATAGTCCCATAAATGCTCACAGCAATCAAGGCACAGACGGTCTTCCAATTACCCACAGCAGCATGCTCCTTGGCCTTAGCCTCCAAGAAACTCAAATGAAAACTGGGTAATTTACCTTTCTCTTTCAAACCCTCCTTGATCATCTCCGGGCTCAAATAAAGAGCACGAGAAATCTCAAGGATGTCAGGCTCTCCCCTAATGGCACAGAAAGGAATCTGATCTCGGATCTGAATACCCAAGATGCTAGCATAATCCTCCATCAAGGGCCCCAACAAGTAGTCCAGAAACACGAAACATCTCAAATCCGGGTCATAGAACTGGAGAAGAGTATGAACGGCGCTCCTATCACTGTCTGTGAGCCTAAAAACCATCTTCAGAATACCCCCATACATCTCACGAAACATCCCCACATGGTCGGGTGTGATCAATGCTATCATATCTCTCAACTCATCAATCTCTGGGTTGAAGAAACTGTAGACAACATCGTCTTTCAAACCGGTCCTCATATCTGAGCAAAGAAAGTCCCTCAACCAGGATCTCAATCCAAAATGTCCCTGCATATGGATAAACATGTGTTAGATGCAGGTAAATGCAAAATGTGATGATGCTGATGAATGAATGCAATGCATTGTGCCATCCTCCCAATCATCTGAACTTCGGTTGCACTGAGTTACAGCCTCTGAACTGATCACCACCATCTGAAGGAATATGTAACCACAAATCCGACTTGGGGTTCCGAAATAAACGGAACTGAAAGATACATCACCATCATCATCAGACAATCTCTGAGCAGATAACCACAAGAACCTCTGAATCGGCCCGGGGAATCCTGAAATAAACGGATCCCCACTGATAAATACCACGGACGGAACTCCGGCGTCTCGGCAATAAATGCCCATAAATCCGACTTATAAATAGGACTCTGATCAGCGGAACCATTAGTCACCATCAAAGTCACCATCTGAACATGCATCTGTAAGAATCACCCATCCCCTCACAGGTAAATTCTAATCAGGTCATCCTAAGGCGGATAATGGTCTCGACAATCGGGCAAAGATACTCAATGGGTTTGCCCTTTCGGATGTGCCACTGTAGCTCTCTTAAGATCGTCTAAACCAGAGATCCGGGAAAGATCGGTCACCGAAGTCAATAGTCCAAAAGAGGTGACTCGACCAAAGTGGATACTCCACAAAGGAAGAGCACTCTCCAATGAACCTCGTCCGGCTTGTGGTATGTCACGTTACAACAATATGCTGATAAAGCAAATGAGGAACGTGAGACCACACTAATCCTAGGTGTATACTCGGGCCTGGGTTTTAGCCCCACTCAGAACACCCACCCCAAACAGAGGAACCACCTGTACAGAGGACAGCAACATGATAGTATGATGCATGCAAACATTTATGCAAATATATACACAACAGAATAATAAATGCAATAAATAAAGCAACTCAAGCAACCTAAACCCTATCCTAGAACGCTAGGAGAGACTCGCTTAGGGAAGATGGACCAGCAACAGGTCAACTTCTTAAGTCCCCACAAGAGTCTCCAGCTGTCGCATCCGCGAAAAACAACCGGCGGGCTAAAACAAAAACAACACAGAGCCGCCACCGTGCGTTATTTATCCCAAAAGAGGGAAAGGAAACGCTCGAAGTAAACCTGGAAAAGACATGGTCTCGCGACCAAAGAGATGGGATCGGGAGTCGGTTATGCGAAGGGAAGGTATTAGCACCCCTACGCATCCGTCGTACTCGACGGGATCCACGCTCAAAAAGATAGGAAAAGGAAGGTTGCTCAAACAATGCTCAAAAGAATGCACACACACACAACACAGGTGGGGGAAGAGAGGAACGGGCTCGCTAGGATATCGCATCCTATGCCTACGTATCTCATCTGGAATGAGAATCAGAGCTACCGTAGTTCGGCTCACGCACGCCGAAACAAAACACACGCACAGGCAAACATGGAATCCGAATGCCAATCGCTGGACTTACATCAGATTCCGAACCAACAAACACAAACACAGGAAACCGACTACCAATCGCTGGGCTTACGTCGGACTCCACACAAACAAACACCAATAGGATACGGACTGCCAATCGCTGGTCTTACATCCATATCCTAACACACAAGAAGGAAAACAAACAACAAGTTACTAAGGAGTCAGGCACTCGAGCCTAGTAACTGTCAAGCAAACACACACAAAAATAAAAAGGGTGAACACACAGACTAACAGGGAGTCGGGAACTCGAGCCTGATAGCTGGCAAGCACAACACACTCAAAAAAGAAAAGGGTGCCCGGAGAGGTCTCGTACGACCTCCTGCCTACGTACCTCATCTGGTATGAGGATCAGGGCAACGTAGTTCCCCTGAACAGGGGAGAAAGACTAGCCTAACCAGATACAAAGGGAGACACAACTAGGGAGACTATGACTCGAGCCTAGATGTTATCATGCATATCAACCCTAAGTTACGGTTGCTATCTAACTTGCACAGGCAGCAAGCTAATCCTAACCAGGCAAAGCAAAGCATGCAAGCATAATCAAAACAAAGCGAACATTCACAATTAGCACACACTATATACAGACAAAGTGGGCTCACACAAGGGTTAGACTGTGAAACACAAGCCAACTGTAATCGGGTGATGTTAGCTCTTAACCCTAACATTGAGAGTTAGGGTGAAGCAGATGAAATAGGAAGTGAGGGGTGTGCCTCACAGCTCTTATCCCTGGCCTGGGAGAGCTTCAGACAAAGGAAGTGTGGGTTCAGAAAGTGGGAACCCTTCTACACTTATGACACTGACTCAACATGGATCTTGGGTTAATATCCACAATGCATCAACACCAGTTGTGTGAGCAAAGGGATGACTCAACTGAATAGCAGGAGATGGATTGCACATCTCTTGTATCTGCCAATTCCCTTATCAAAGGACTTTTCCTGCTTGGGGACAAAGATAAACAAGCACAAGCATCGCCTCTTAAGGAGGACTTCAGACAGGTGCCTGGCCAAGTAACAGGCCAGGTCTTCCAGACTACATGAAGAAGAGAAATTCTACCTCAATTGGTTTCAACAACCAAGCAACAGCACAAGCAAGTTCACAATGAACTATAGCAACTAATGTACCTGAAAACAATCTAGCTCAGTCAGTATTCAGCTCAAACAGTCAAACAGACAATTACAAGTTAACAGTTAACTGTACATAAACAGACAAACAAGCAAAGCAATGCACAAAGGTGCAATCCACAATGCCTAAGTACAAGTCTCAAAGCCTACAAAACAAACTCAAGGTTAGTCATAAACAAGCAATGGACCAACTCCAATTGAGTGCACATTATCAAGTATAAGCAATTGTGCTCTTTGACCTGAAACAAAGCTCAAACATTAAGCACTAACCACTAGGACATGGCCTAGGGTCAAAATGGGAGCAATAAACCAAAACAGAACATGAAAATTATCAAAAATCAAGTTCAATCAAATAAGAAACAAATCCAAGTGGTCTCATATTCATATCATGCACCAATTTCATTTCACTCAACAAATAGTGCAAAGCATGCCATTTCAAAGCTCATTGGACCAAACAGAATGAATCAATCCAAATCCAATCAAAAATAATTCAATAAATCCCAAGAAAAATCATGGCTAAACAGCATTCATCAAAGGATCATCATACCAAAATTCAATTCGTTTGGGCAAGTGGAAGCAAGTCAATTAAAATCCCTAAGTCAAAGCATGTTCAAACAAGCTCATACAAGGCACAAAATCATGCATCAACTTCACACGAGCACAAAACAGAATTGATGCAAGATAAATGAATCAAACCAAAGCCATGACAAACTTTAAAGTGTCTAGAATCACTCCACAAAATTTCAAATTCATGTGATACATATCAAGAATTTCACAAAACATCTAAGATCATGACTCACAAAAGATCCACAATTGGTCAAACAGAGGAGAAATTCTCAAACAAATTGGAAATACATCCAAAAAATCCACAAACATTCATGATCAAACTTATCATCCAGAAGAGTCAACATGCAAAAATTCACATTATTTGAAGTTCATATGGCATGGTAATGAAAATCCACAAGTTGGACAAGAAATGGTGTGACACACATTGTCACACCTAGATTCAACAGCTCATATCTCATCAACCAGGAAAGCAAAAATCACAAACTCTATACCAAAATGTTCATTGAGATGTCTATTTTAAGCATGCAAAGTTTCAAGAATTTTGGATTAAGCATCATCATTTCATGAAGGAAAAGGCAAGCAAGGTGCAATATATGACATGTGAACATGAACCCTAAGCAATTTTTAAATCCAACCGAGCACAAATTTTGCAAAAATCATCATAAAATAGTAGAGATCATAAGGAGCATGGCACAAAAAATCTCATGTGAATTGGACAATTATTTTGTGAGATATGATTTTTGGAATGAAAGGAAAAAATAAAAAAATGGCATAAGCAATGGTCATGAACATGAATGAATTAATGGAATAATATGCCAAAGACCAAAATGAATACGCCTGAACTCGGAATCGAACCGAGTGCCTTTTTGAAATCCAGCGCGCGCTCAAGGCACCAGGACACGTGGTCCAGTGCATGGCGCCATAACATCATAAACATGCAGGCAAGCGAAAAAATGGATTAAACGCGTTCTGGAGAAGAAATTTCAAACATTCATCCATGTTCATCACAAACCCTAGGCTCAAGAACATTTTGTCACGAAAATTAACAAACCGCATACCATTGGAACCGTCTTTCAGTGTACATCACGAATCTCAAATCAATTTATCCTAACTCTTCCTAATTCAAGAGATTCGAAGGGAAACATATTCATGCATCAAAATGAAAATCAACATAACTTTCTTGTTTCTCAACGAAATTCAATGGAACAAATTGCAGCATGACCTACACTCAAAGATCTACCAAAAGCATGCCTCAATTTCAAGAATTATGCAAGTCGAAAACTGACCTTCTTTGAAGTGCAGAAATGATTTCGTGGATTTCAAGCCTTGGCACAGCGAAACAGATGCTCTCCAGCTCTCCTATGATGCTTTGGATGAAAGCTTTGATGTTAATTATGCACGATCTTGATGAAAATTCAAACTGCCATGGATGAGTTCACTTGCAACAGTCCACGATTTGGCTTGAAAATGATGATTCCTTGCTTCAATTCCACTCAATTATGCACATGGATGAAGATTAGATCAAGTATGATGCAAGGTTTGTGCAGAAAAATGGAGAAAAGTTGAGAGGAAAAATGAAGAGTTCTTGAGATCTAGATCTAGATTTCTGAATTATGAAGTGTTAATCACAAAAACAGTTAGAATTAGGTTTATATATGTGATGTTAATCATGTTTACTAATCAAGGTTAAGCCAAATGTGAATGATTAATGAAAATGCAAGTGTGATGCAAAATTGGTCAAGCCACCCTCATGTGCATGAAACCCTTGCTACAGTGCACGAAATTTGAGCTAAACACCCTCCAAATGCTGTTTAGGACCAAGTGTAGGTGATTGGAAATGTGGAAAATGCTTATTTCTCAAAATCAACTTTTCCCTCCAAAATTCAAATTAAGTTCAAGTGAAAAATGCACTTTTTTGTGATGAGTTTTAATGAAATGTGATGCATGATTATGATAGTGCACATCAAGAGAAAATTGCTCCAAAAAGAACCACATGATCTGGCCATTTGATGTGAAAGTTATCCTCTCTTGAAGTTCAAATTCCATGGACAATGATTTGATCATATCTTGCCACCCACAAATGAGAAATGGATGTTCTTGGACTTTTTGGAAAGGTGAAAGAAAGATCTTCAACTTTCATGTTGGACAAAATTTCATTTGAAGCATTTTTGGACATGTAATTTTGAGGAGAAGACCTTTCCATTTTTGGCAATTTTGAATTACAAGTCACTTTCTATTTTTGGAAAGTTTTCATCTGACTTTATTTTCTTCATTGTTGATGTTTGAAATGTCAAATGAGACTTGTTTGAACATGAATGAAGTCTCTCTAACCCTCTCCCACCTCCAAATCCATCAGTTGACCTTTGGTTGACTTTTGTTGACTAATAGATGAATGGGCTATGCACTGATGAACTTGAGCCTCAAACTCCTGATGAAATGGCTCAAACATGAAACCCTAGCTTCCATAAGCTCAATGAAACCATATAATTATCTTCCATCCCAATGAAGACCTCATCTCCTTGACAAGCCCTGATTGGCACAATTCAACTGATTAGGGTTGACCAGAGGTCAAAACCCTAATCCCAAAGAATATGATCAAGCACAATGAATCTCTTGGTGATGATAGGACCATGATGATGATGATGTACCACTCCAACCAAGATAAAGATCCACCTCCTGGAGGAACCAAGAAACCCTAATTTGAGGCACAAACCCTCAGATGGCTAGTGATCAATTCATGAAACCCTCAGGCTTGCATCTTAACCTCTTTATCTTCTGACCAAGACCTAGGAGGATGACTTGCCTGATGTTGCCACATGATATGCAATATGCAATGACTAAAACCCTAAAAAATGAAATGCAATATGTTAAGCTAGTCCCAATAGAGGAGGGCAAATTTTGAGGTGTTACAGAGTGGCCAAGCAAAAAGCATCTTTCTGCTGGCAAATTAACTATAAAATATGCTATCTTGCATAAGATAGGGTCAGCCAACTGGGTACCAACAAACCACATCTAAACCATCTCTAATGTTCTTGGAAGGATCATATTTGCTATTGGAACCAAGCTTAACTTTGATTATGGAAGGTTCATGTTTGAACAAATTGTCAAACATGCTTCCACAAATGCAGTGAAGCTGCCAATTGCTTTTCCCTCAATAATTTGTGGGATAATTCTAAGCCAGCAACCTGGTATTTTGAGCACAAGTGATATCCCTCGTAGAAGAAAACCTCCATTGTCAGTTCATTACAAGTTATTTGAAGGCAGTCATGTTAATGACATTGTCATGACATCTGCGATGAAGAAGCCAACCTCTCAAGGTGGCCTGATTGCTGAACTGAAAGAGACCTGTAAGGAATTGAAGACTGGGATTAGGGTGGCTAAGGCTAGGAAAGAAGCTTTAGAGGTTCTGATTAATAGCTTGGAGCAAGGAGATACGGATAATGTTGGTGAAGCCAAGGAAACAGATGCCCACACCTCAAGTGAGAGGTCTGAATCTCAAGACAAATCAAGTGGTAGTTCTGGATCTGAAGCTGATGAAGATGCTAGCTCCTCAGATTGAGTTGTGGTGAAGATGGTTCCCCTGTTATCATGATGTGCTATTCTGGATGTTTGATGTTTGATGTTTTTTTGGCAGTCTTGTTTGATGCCATGATGTAATTTTTGGGTTCTTTGTGATTTTTCTGGATTTCTTTTTATCTCAACTGATATAGCTGTGTATAATTATGGTTATGTAACACCTGACATTATGTTTTAACATTCTATATGTTATAACATTCTATGTGACATTCTCTGTTGGACTAATAGAAATTTATTTTGTCTCATTGGTCTCTTTGGTCTATTTTGACTAAAAAGGGGGAGAAGTTATTATGTGGAGAGCTGCAGTCAATGTAGAGGAGAGCTGAAGTTATTATGTGCTGAAGTAGCTAGGCTATAAATAGATGAAAGCTGATGTTGAACAGAATGATGTTTTGTGTTGTACATGTGATGTTGAAGGAGATGTCCGATGGGGTGATGGATGTTACAGGTGTTGTTGAAGGAGATGTTTGTGTTGAACAAACTTAGGTGGAGAAGAAGCTCAAATGTATTTAATGTGTGTTTACTAGTTGCTATTATAGCTAGTAAATGTGTGGTTTATTACTTCTGCTGCTGCTTAACTGCTGATATGTTTTTACTCTTGTGAACAAATGGACTGATAGATGTTTTAGCCAAAATTTGTCAAAGGGGGAGTTTGTTGGTTCTATGTGTTGGCAGCAATTTTGGTAAAACCTAGAGTGTTCACAAGTTGTCACATGTGTTATCTTGACATAAGATAACATGTACCTGCAGGATGTTTAAAATGTGATTAAGCAGGATTTTACTGAGATGTCAGACCCGATGTCATGACATCTGTATACAGAACATTCAGTCTGAAAGTTATGTATTATGTGATTGCGTTTTTAATGCTAATTTATGTATGATTGAAGATATGATTTAAACGTGCTTTCAATCAGTAATTACAACTAGATTGACTTATTTTCCAAGGAGATATAATCAGCTGTCATGAGAAGATATGAATGGAAAATAGTTTTAGGGTTTTATGATGTCCAAGCCCAGCCAAATGCTTCTATAAAAAGGACATGGAAAACCTGATTTTATACAGAAGAAATAACGAACAAAATATTGAGAGAGAATAAGGGTTTTAGTCTTGTATGGTTGTGTGAATTGTAAGCCATTCAATTCATCCATAGATGATTGAATTGGTCTGATTTTTGAGTTGTAATTTGTCACTCTAAGCTTTGAAGCATGAGTGTGTGTTTACTTGATTGAAGCTTTTAAGCAAGATCAAGTATGTGTCTTTGAAGAGTGTCTTCTTTTCATTGTAATTCTTGTTTTATATCACTGCTGTGATTGAGGGGGAGTGAGTAGGATCTCATATCTAAGAGTTCTTAGGTAGAAGTCACATGGGTAGAGATTAGGTGAAAAGACTGTAACTTGAAGTTGTTTACTGAGAGTCTTTGAACTGATTCTATTTAGTGGATTTCCTTCCTGACTTGGTAGCCCCCAGACGTAGGTGAGTTTGCACCGAACTGGGTTAACAATTGCTTGTGTCTCTTGCATTACTGTTCTTTATCTTTTATCCTGTTTGTATTGTTTAGATATTAGTGTCGTGACATTACCTTCGACATCTCATATCTGATACCAGAATTTCGTTTTCAATTCATCAACATCTGAATGCTAACTGCCATAACCTAATCCTAATTCTAACATAATATTCACTGACTTTAAATTTAATTCACATTCAAATAACTAACAACTTTAGCATAACTAACTGTCAGTACCTCCAATTCCAACTCATTAACATAACTTAATCTAACATAACATTCACTAACATTCAAACTCAATTCAAACTAACTAACTTCTTCACTAACTGATTGCAACTTAACTGAAACTAATAGAGCAATTAACAGAGTCATAACTTCTAACAGATTTTCCTCCCCAATTTCACTCAAAGTTAATTGTGCCCTAACATTCCTAACAACTTGCCCAAGCCTGCCCGGAGTAGTTACCACATAATCCTCTATAAATTCTCTATTCGCTCACCTTCAAGGGAGGATCAGAGAATCACATTTCATAAAATCCTTCTGCAAAAATTCACTTCACATTCTCTCAATTCTCTCTGCATCAATCTCAACTCCCTCAGAATTCTCCTTACTCTCTGCACCATTATCCATCTCACATAGCCACAACAACAAGACAGGCTACAAACTCAAACATGAGTAAGAATAAGAAGAAGAGGAAAATTTTGCAAGCATTGAAAATTCGAAGTACTCAGATGTGGTTTGCGTCTCTGGTATTTTCTTATTCTTCAAATTCATCGTCTCCACCTTCAGATTTAGCAAATACCAAGGCATCATCCGCCTTGTAGGTAAGCTTCTTCTCCACTCCACTTTGACTCTTCTTCATTCTAGTGCAAATGTGTTAACACTCTCATAGCCCCAAGGCCTTGGCTCAAGATTGCTAAGCATGCTCATTTAATTTCCGTTAGAAGGAGTTAGGGTTCATAAGCTTTTTTGGTTTCGTTTGAAGAAGGTAACGTGATTTCATTGAAATTGACTTGAGATTGAGGGAGAGAAGAGTGAGACGGTCATTTTGGTATGTGTTTTTTATGGAATGATGGAGCCCCACTGCCGAAAATGATTTCTGAAGCGGATGGGCAGTTCTCCGGCGAGGGATGTGATTGAGAGAGTGAGAGAGGTTAGAACAGAGTGGCAATGAGAAGTTGTTTTCAGATGTTATCCACTGGCCTTTCCTTTTGCACGTTGGGCTTCAATGCTCTAAGGCCCAAAGGCCTTACTTCCTATGCCTATATTTCTACTTAACACATGTGTAACAAGCAACTATAGATCTCTGTAACATGTTGTTATTTTGTAACATGTTGGTCCTTTAATTTCTTTTAACAACTTGGTCTTTTAAGTTATTAAACGTATGCAACACTATCTTTTTTTAACAGAGTGAATGAAGTAATTACTGATGCAATTATTTTGAATGGTATGAAAATGATGAAGTGCAACAAAAAATACAATAGTCACACATTTTCACATTTTTAAATGTTCAAAATGTGAGAAAAAAGATATAAAAATCACCATAAAGGACCAAGTTGTTACAAAAAAAACTTAAAGGATCAACTTGTTATAAAAAAATAACTTAAAAGACCTCTGGTGTAATTTGTCTAAAAAATAATATGGTCATTATATACTATATTAAAATTTTTATTAAAAATATAAGGAAACTAAATAAACGGGCTACCGCAACCGGAACGAGATAGCCAGGTTAAATATCAAGCTTTTAACGGGGCGAGGTTAAAAGCCCAATAATAGAGGGCCTTAATTTTCTTATTCAAGCCCAAATTTGTGAGATTACTTTATCTATCTGTGCTTGTTCACCGCGGTAAAAAAAACAAAAATGGCCTTTAATTTTGGAAATGTATCTTCAAACGAATCCATAATACACACACCTATCACTTTGTAAGTGAGTCATCCCTATTTATTACACCACGAAAAAGTTTGTGATGGTAGTTAGGAGTTTTAATTGTATAATGAAATGCTACCGTGGCTACCATGCACCTTGTTAACAACTCCATGTAACTCTCATGTAATCATTCTACTCATTATTGAAGATCTTTTCACTCTATTCATGCTACTCATTACATGGTATCTAGAGCTATATCTTAGAGAGATTTGTTGATCTTCATTCTTCTTCAAGAATCTTGAGTGGTTTCTTCTTTTCTTTTTTCCTCGAGATCTTTGAATGCTTATGTTTCTTGAAGTTTCAGTCTGCACAATCTGAAACTTGCATTTTTCTTTCGATTCATTCACTGCATTTTCATTGTTCCTTTTCTTGCTTTCCTCGTCTTCTTCCTCGATTCACCATGCCACCGAAAGTTCAACCACCGGCACAAACTGATTCACCATACTATGTACATCCAAGCGATGGTCCAAACTTTGTTACATTCGCATCAAAGCTTAATGGCAACAATTATGCCATATGGAGTAGATCCATGCGCATAGCACTTGGAGCCAAGAACAGGGTATCAATCATTGATGGTTCCATGGAGATTCCAGGTTCTGATGATTTGAATCAAGCAACATTGGAAAAATGCAATCAATTGGTACATTCTTGGCTCATTAATTATGTTTCTGATTTAATAGCACAAACTATCATTTTTCATGAAAATTACATTAATGTTTGGAATGATCTTAAAGAAAGATTTAATAAGATAGACCGAGTTCGTGTTGCTCATTTACGTTTTCAATTGAATAACCTGAAGCAAGGTACAAAATCTGTTCTTGAATACTTAATTGAGATGAAGGCATTTTAGGATGAAGTTACTGCGTATCGACCAATTCCATCATGCACTTGTCCTCATCCATGTAGATGTGAAGCCATGAGATCAGCACGATAATACATTCTTGAGGACCAAGTTATTCAATTCTTATCTGGACTGAATGATCAGTTTTCAATGGTTAAAACTCAAGTTTTGTTAATGAAATGTTTACCCTCGATCAATAAAGTGTATTCTTTAGTGGCACAAGAAGAGAGTAGTTGTAATGTTATACCAGTTCTTGATGATGCTACACTTTCTAATGCATATAACTCAAAGAAGAGTTATGGTCGCGGAAAAGGGATTACTCATGGGAAAGTTAACTCCAGATATTGTACTCATTGTCACAAACATGGCCATACAATAGAATTTTATTATCGGAAGCATGGCCATCCTAATGTCAACAAACCTAATCCCTCCAGTAGTAATACCACTAATTCCCAACTAAATCCTTCATTAGAAACTATTCCTCCTGGTCTTACTCAAGATAAGTATGATGAGCTCATGTGCTTGTTGCAACAAGCAAACTTGATTCCTTCAGCAAGACATGGTTTTGGTTCAAGCACGAATCATCTCAACACATCCATGTATGTTAATATTGATCATCCGTTAGATGAGTCTCACCAGTCAGGTATTCCTAATGTTATAACTTGTTCTCTAAGTAAGAATAACACAGTTTGGCTTCTTGACTCGGGGGCCAATGACCACATTTGTTTCTCTCGATCTTGCTTTACTTCTTTTTATCGTATTAAACCTATAAAGGTTCACTTGCCAAATGGAAATTCAGTTTTAGTTCATTATGCTGGTAGTGTATAATTCTCACCTTCATTATATATGACACATGTTCTTTACTTACTAGAATTTCGATTGAATCTTATTTATATCTCTAGACTGTGTCAATCCTTATCTTGCCAAGTCATGTTTACCATTAACTCATGTCTCATACAAGATTTGAAGACATCTCAGATGATTGGTTTGGCTGACTTAGTGAATGGACGGTACCAGCTACAAGTGAATGCAAGGACCGTCAACCAATGTAACCAACCCTCTTTAGATGACTTTCATTATAATATGTACAGTCCCTCTTCTTCCTTATGGAATTTTAGGCTTGGCCACTTAACTAGAAATAGATTGATGCACATGACACAATTGTACCCTGACATTTCACATAGTAATAAATCCAACATTTGTGATATTTTCCATTTTTCTAAACAAAAGAAACTGTCTTTCAAAAATAGTATATCTCATGCTTAAACTAAATATGAACTACTGCACTTTGACATTTGGGGACCTATCTCAACTCAATCAGTTCATGGCCATAAATATTTCCTCACTATTCTTAATTACCATAATAGATTCACTTGAATTATATTCCTAAAATCCAAAGCTGAAGTTGCCACACATGTTAAAACATTCATTACCATGACTGGAACTCAACATGAAACAACCCCTAAAACGGTTAGGTCCGACAATGGACTAGAGTTCCTCCTTACCCAATTTTACAACTCCAAAGGCATACAACACCAAAGATCATGTGTGGAAACACCACAACAAAATAGTCGTGTTCAAAGAAAACACCAATATATCCTTAATATAGGAAGGGCCCTTCTTTACCAATCCAAACTTCCAAAACAGTTTTGGTCATATGCCCTCTAACATGTTGTCTTCCTTATGAATAGAATCACATCTCCCTTACTTAAAAAAAAATCACCTTACCATATTTTGTATAACAACATACTTGATATTCAAGACTTCAAGGTTTTTGGTTGCCTTGCTTGTGCTAGTACCCTTCAAGCCAATATATCGAAATTGGACCTAAGAGCTATAAAAGTTGTTTTCTTGGGATACAAGGCAGACATAAAAGGAAGTGATCAGTGCATTTTGATGCACGTTCTTCCATGTTTGTACTTAAGCATTTCTTCGGTTTGCTTTACTTATTTTTATGTTTTAATGTGTTTTTACAATTTATTTTATTTTTGCACTTATTTGTTTTTCGCATTATATTTTCAGCATTAGCAGCTTTCACGAGAAAAATCATATCTTGAGCTACGAGTATCAGATTGAGGCTTGTGAGTATGCGTTGGAAAGCTAAGGAAAAGATCTACAACTTTTGTTCAGAAGTCGAGAGCTGAATCGGACTGTAGAAGGGCCAGAAAGTCTGTTGAAGTTGCAAAATTTTATTTGTATTTTTGTTGGGTCATTTGTAGTGGGCTGGGTCGACCCAGTTGAGTTGTAAAACGGGTCTTTGTTTTCCCCTAGGTCTAGCAGTCGTACACCATTGGAAGGGGAATTGAAGACGGGAAAATCACTGTTCATGTACGAATTTGAGAGCTTGCAAAGAATGACTATGGAGAACTAATTTCCCAAGAATCAATTCACTGTAATCGGATGCCACTTTGAGGTTCTTTTATAATTTTCCATTAATCTGTTCCTTTGAATTATATCTATAATCACAATTACTTGCTTAATTTAATTATTTTTACATGATAGAATTCTTTAATTTGATTGTTGTCTGCTTTTGAATCAATTTCGTTATTAGTGTAGCTTTTGCATTATCGCGTTCGATCATATTGCGTTTGCTTAATTCGCAATAGTTTTAATCCGTTTGCTTTACTCGGAATTCAGGGACAGACTTCGTATAATTGTTATTGCGCTTGTCAAAAGCTTTTGTAATCGAATAGGATCAGACTCGTTTAGGGAATTGGAATTTTATAGGGATCAATGATAAGTCGGAAGATGATATAGTGGGTTGATTCATTTCAGCTTATTCAAATAATCACTTTTCATAATCACTTATTTTCTGCATTTTTGTAATTGAACACCAAATCAACCCCCCCATTCGATTACGTTTAATTATTACAAACAAGAATCCTTGAGACGATATCCGAGTTTAATTGTCGCTGTATTACGTTTTTACAAAATTACTCGTTTTGATCCGCGTGCGACAGCGGATCAGGAAGCATCCTCCTTGATTTAAACACAAAAGAAATATTTGCTTCTAGACACATTTCATTTCATGAGAATATCATCCCTTATGCCATACAACAATCCCAATCTACATCTAATTGGCAGATTTATCAAATACCTAGTGTCGCATCTCGAAAAAACGCGATCCTTCGCGAAGCGCTCGCACGCTCGCGGAAAAGATGTTCGAACAGAGTCGCCACCGAACTTTATTTATTCCAATGAAGGAAAGGGAAAATATCGATAAAAACCACAAAAAAACAACAAAAAGAAAATGGTCGTCGCAACCAAATTCGGGTTCGGGAGTCGGTTACGCAAGGGGAAGGTATTAGCACCCCTCACGTCCGTTGTACTCAACGGGAACCACTTAGTTAAATTTGCGATAGAGTGTTAGCTAATGTTAATGGTTATCTTCTATTTACTGAGCGAGAAAAAGAAAGAAAGGAAAGACTTAGGGTTTTTTAATATTAGTGTGCTTGACAAGATTTCGCAATCCTGCTCCTACGTATCTTCGGGTGCTATGAAGAACTCAAGGCATACGTAGTTCTACCCAAAGAGAACTACTGGGTGGATTGCTTTTAAAGAGAGTGATGCTTGGATCACATTTGAGCGATTAAACCTTTACTTGCTGCTCGCTCTTGGAGGCTGAAGTCTTTGTTTGTTTCACATCAAAATAGATGTTGCATACTCTTTTCTGAAAATGTTTTCATGGTCGCACAAAGGCGGAAAATAGATTTGATTGGTTAATGTTTTGTTGGATGACGATTACTCGAATGGCCGAGTAAGGCTACTCGTATCCAAGTACTCGAGAAGAGGAATAGAAGGCTCTAGACCATCTCCCTTTTCATCCTTAATTTGTGAAAGGATTTAAATAATCTTAAAGTGTTTTGGACGGACGACAAATACTCGAATGGCCGAGTAAGGCTACTCGTATCCAAGTACTCAGGGAAGGGAATGGAAGGCTCCAGACCACCTCCTTTTTCGTCCAAGTTTATTACAAAAATGAGTTTAACTTAAGGTTTGATTATGAAAAGAGTTTGGATGTGGCGGGGACTAGAAGTTTTTTAATGAATGACAATTTGCTCGAATGGCCGAGTAAGGCTACTCGTATCCAAGTAATTGAGGAGAGAAATCGAAGGCTTGAGACCATCTCCCTTTTCACCCTTTTTGAAATAGTGCTTAAGTATGATTTAGTATTTTTGGATTTGATTAGGGAAAAGACAATCGATGTTGGATCGAGGTTTTTATTCTTTGCGTTTGAATCAAAATAGAATGAAATGATTTGAAAGTTTTAAAAATGACGGAGAAGTGGATATGAAAATGGTTCTAATTTTTTTGAAAATTGCTCGACGTTGGATCGAGTATTTGTTTTGTTCTTTTTTTGAAAAAAAAATGATTTTAATTTTTGAATTAACAATCAATTAATACAATAAAATAAATAAAAACGGTAAATTTATTACAAATTTTTGGGAATGGGGGTACAGTTTATCGAATGAGGATACAATACGATGATTAAATAATATAAGTTTTGAAAAACAGTTGAAAAAAAATAAAAGAATCTCGTTGTAAGAAGGTCCAAGAGAAATCCAAGGGACTCGAAGTAAAAATCAGAAATTGAACTAATAATTTAACGATTAAAGATAAAATAACTTAACAAATAATAATGACAATAATGATAATAATAATAATAAATAAATGATAAATAATAAAAACAACTAATAACAAATCATCCATAATATCAATTATAAATGATAACAATAATTCAATAAAAATAAAAAACAAATGATAATCAATAATAAAATTAGCAATAATAATAATCAGTTATAATAATAAGTAAAAATAATTAGTAATAATAATGATTAATAATTATAATAAATAATAGTAATAGCAAAAAAAAACCAAAATTTATACAATGTTTATATGTATATAAATTCATGACAAAAAGTTAACTAAAAAAACTAATAGTACATATATCTATATAAAACTTGAAAAAAAAACAAAAGTGTATATATTATCTATACATAAAAGCTAACGGTAGAAGTATGTATGTATATAATGTATAAAACTTGAAACAACAAGTATATACATATTACTATAATAGAAGTGTATATTAATAAATAAATAAAAAACTAAAAAACAAGAACGTAAGCATTCATAAAAATTTGAAATAAACTTTTATATATATAAATAAAACTTTAATTGAAATATATATATATATATATATATATATATATATATATATATATATATATATATATATATATATATATATATATATAACTTAAAACCAACTTTAACTGAAACTTAAATAAAACTTTAACAATAATGTGTATATATATATAACATAAAACTGACTTATATATATATAAATAAAACTTTAACTGAGATTTATATATATAACTTAAAACCAATACACATACATGAAAAGAAAATTGAAAATCAAAAGAAGTATATGAATCAAAACAAATTATGGAAGAGATGGATATATGAGTACCGGCTGGAGACAACGTCAGATCGGAGACATTGCGGCTAAATAGCAGAGAGTTTGTGTGGATCTCGCGTGAGGAAAGAGACACGGTTGTGTGTTGTTGTTCGTCGGAAAGCTTCGCCTCCGGTTCGTGCTACGGTGGTGCATTTTCGGTTGTCGTTAGTGTGAGAGAGGGAAGGTTAACGTGAAGCTTGGTTGTGTTTGATGACGTTGGAGGTGGGGTGGTTTTGATGTTGTGATAATAAAAATGGTGTTATGAAGTTGTAGTTAAGGTTCTGATATTGATGTGAAGAAGTTTGAAGAGGTGTTTATGGGAGGTCGTTTTCATGGTGTAGAATGGTGGTTGAGATAAAGGAAGAAAACATAATATTTTTTTCTTCTGAAAACAAAGAGAGATAGTGTGTATCATGTATGTTGTAGTAGAAGAAAAAAGAAAAAGTGTTGATAGTTGAAGTGAGAGGATGAAGTATTGATAAAGAAGGTCTTGTGTGGTTTGATAAAAAGTTGAAGATATTTTTCAAGTGATGTGGTTTCTTTCTCCACTTATGCTTCTTGTAACATGAAAGTATATGAAAGAAAAAAATGAAAAATATCTCAACTTGCAAGGCCACGTTTGGATCTTGGTGGCAATGAAAAACTATTTTTTCTTTCTTTCATGGATAACAAGCGGCCACGTGACCCTGTTTCTTGTGGTTAGAGAAAGGGAGATATTATGGAAAGCAAAGTAATTTTGTTTTTATTTTATTTCAAAATAAAATAAAATACTGGAAATAATAAGAAAGAGAATTAGATTTTGATTGGCTTCTTTCCATGCAAACCATGCGCACATGTGAGTTCCAAAGCTCTTGGAAATTCCATAAAATTTCCCCTTTGATAATATTTAGAAATAAAAGAGAAATTCAAAAACTAAGTTAAAATAAAATAAAATAAATCTAAATAACCGAAATCGGATCTAAACAAAAGCGTAGAAAATTGTGATTAATTATTACGAATATTTTGGTAAAATAAATAAAAATAATCGGATAAAAAATGAATAAAAGTCGGACAATAAAATGCTCAAAAAATGAAATTGAATGCACCAAAATTATCAACGTGAAATAAACTTCTCGGAAACATACAGGTTTTGATCAAACTTTGAAATAAAAATCAACCGGTCAAAATGCTCAGGCGGATAAAAATGCGACAGAAAAAGTAGTCAAAAATTAAAACGAGCACACCAGGTTACATGAACCGTAGATTAATAAAATTGATGTCTGCAAGGTCAATTTTGAAAATTTTCTCCCACTAATTTGACGTATAGTTGAGAAACGGTTCAACCGATCTGTCTGTAGGTTTGAAAAATTATTCCAAGCGATGCTTCAAGTACTATGCGAAACAAAATATATGTTGTGACAAGTATAAAATACAAATGTCGGGTGAATGCACTGATTCACTAATTGAATAAATACGAACAAACAAACAGACGTAAATGAATCGACATTGGACCATTTACTTCTCATTTTTAAGCACAAACAAAACCCTATATATATTCAGACGACGACAACGATCTTGATTCTCACCTTCTGAACCTCTGAAACAAGATGTAATTGAATGAATGATGCACTGAGATCGAGAAATCAAGTTTTTCGACTTCTTAATCAACATATGATGAATGAAGGTTATTAAGATAAGATAAAATGCCAAAACTCCTGACTTTTCATCTAAAATCTTGATAAATTCTTTTTAACTGATGAAATGCATGACAAAATGGATCGATTCATGCTATGCTGATGCGAGCGAAAAACTCAGGGTAAAATTTAGGGTATGACACCTAGCAATACTTTAACCTCCACACCTGATCATAACTCCACTAACACACTATTACCTGAAACACTTGATGATGAAGAAACCATCAACACCCCTACCACACATGAACATACCCCATATGAACATACTACACGTGAACAATACCAACATACCTTGACCACTTACCATACTCAACCTACAGAAGATAACATAATACATATCCCTAAACAGTCCACACGATTCAGACAACCACCAACACACCTTAGAAATTACCGATGCAGTTCGTTCACTGATCAAACACAACAATCATCAACATATACTTCATATCCTATTTCTAATTATTTATCATATCCATCTTTTTCTCCCACTTTCATCACCTCATCATGTCCATCAACACACTCAATGAACCAAAATCATATGATGAAGCTAGCAAGTTTGAATGTTGGAATCAAGCCATGCAAGCTGAACTGTCAGCTCTTGAAATAATAGACATGTGGAAGATTGTTGATGCACCACCAAAAATCAAATATATTGGGTGTATGTGGGTCTACAAAGTGAAATTTCATGCAGATGGCTCTGTTGAACGATTCAAAGCACGTATCATAGCTAAAGGATTCAATCAAATTAAGGGGATCAATTATTTTGATACTTATTCACCCGTGGCCAAAATAACAACTGTCAGAATGGTCATTGCATCGACATCAATCAACAATTCGTTCATTCACCAATTGGATGTTAACAAATCTTTTTTGCACAGAGAACTACAAAAAGATGTTTATATGAGTCTGCCACCAGGCTTTTCCTCCACAAAGCCCAATCAAGTTTGTAAGCTTATCAAGTCATTTTATGACCTTAATCAATCTAGTCGCAAATGGCATGAAAAGCTCACTTCAGTTCTTCTTACTCAAAACTATCATCAAGCCAACTCAGATCACTCTATGTTCACTAAGAAAACTTATAACACATTCACCCTCCTCTTAGTATATGTTGATGATATTATCATTGCATGAAACTCTATGGCTGAATTTGATCACATCAAATTTGTTCTCCATCAAACTTTTCAAATAAAAAATATTGCTTAACTCAAATACTTCCTTGGTCTTGAAGTAACTCACTCTTCATAAGGAATCACATTATGCCAACACAAATATTGCTTGGATATCTTGGTTGACACATGATGCCTTGGATCAAAACATGTTTCTACACCTGATGATCAAGAAACTAAACTCCACCATGATCCAAGTCCTGCATATCATAACATTCCTGCTTATAGACGCCTAGTTGGCCGCTTGCTCTATCTCACAACCACAAGACCCGACATTACATTCATTACACAACAACTGAGTCAATACCTCACCAACCTAATTATCACTCATCATAAAGCTGCCACACGGGTTCTCAAATATTTGAAAGGATGTCCTGCTCGTGATTTATTCTTCCCAAGTGACTCTCACATGCAACTAATTGGCTTTTTAGACGCTGACTAGGCTGGTTATACAGACACACGCCATTCCATATCTGGCTAATGCTTCTTCATTGGTAAATCCCTCATATCATGGCGCACGAAGAAACAACTCACAGTGTCACGCTCATCATCTGAAGCTGAGTATCATGCTCTTACAGTAGCTACTTGTGAAATGCAATGGCTAGTTTACCTTCTAAACGATATTCAAGTGACCACTTCAAAACTTCCAGCATTATATTGTTATAACCTGAGTGCAATACATATTGCCGCCAACCTCGTATTCCATGAACGTACCATACATTTGGGAATCGATTGTCACATTGTCCGCGAGAAATTACAAGCCAAAGTCTTCAAGTTACTTCCGATTTCATCCAAAGATCAATTGACTGGTTTCGTCACCAAATCACTTCTACCACTACCATTTCATACTCTTTTATCCAAGTTGGGATGATTAACATATATCCTCCAACTTGTGGGGAGATATTACACCATGAACAAGTTTGTTATGGTAGTTTGAAGTTTTAATTGTATAATGCAATTCTACCATGGCTACCATGCACCTTGTTAACACCTGTATATAACTCTCATGTAACCATTATACTCATTATTGAAGATCTTTTCACTCTATTCATGCTACTCATAAAACTGTTTTACTCAAAATTAATTTAGATATGCATTTCTGAAATATTCTAGTGATGCACTTCCATAACTTTCTTGTTTGCCGAGGCCAAGTAAATGCATCTTCGGAGTTTACAAGGACTTTTGTTACTTAATTTCTATGAATGGACCGCATATGCGATTGCATCTAGGCGACTCATTTGTTAGGCGATAACCGCTTTGATCTAGAACTTATTCTTTTAATTTTGATTTTTTTTAAATACTTGTAATATTTTAAAAAAAATATTTTTATAAAAATCATTTTTTAAAATACAAAAATAAATCTATTTTTTAAAAATTAAAACAAAGCCCATACTTAGTTGTGGGCCCATTGAGGTCCGTCAGTCCAAATACACTTATCCAGCCCAATTTGATTGTGATATCCGTGAGGGCATTTTGGGAATAAAAGTAATATAGGAAATGAGAACTGGCATATAAAAAGAACACAAAACCTAAGTTAGACCTAAACACTACTTGATCTTATCTGAGCAGAGAAGCCACGGCACATTTTAAATCTTCAATCTCACTCCCGTCGGAGACGCTGACGGCGGAGCCTCCGCTTGCGGATGACTCTGCCCCGTATCCACCCCGAGTGTGAGATGGAGATCGTTTTCCCGTCGGAACTCTGCGATGAAGACTGCCCGCGGTCAGAGCCCCTTTCGTATTAGTTGCGCTGGGTGGCAGTGATGGCCACGCGGGCTGCCCAAATATCATATTCCCTACCCTGCATTTTTTTCTTCTAATTATGTTTTCTTTTGTTAATTACATTAATGCATTTTTGCTGCTCTTTTTGTTTTGTTTTTGCAGGTTAACACGCTCTCTGGTAAAACGAGTCATTGGGGATCGTTTGTTTAATGTATTATAGATATTTAGATTTCTCAATTAGTATACTATGTGTAATCCTTTCTAATCTTCAATTCATTAGGGATGAGTAATTGAAATTGAATACTTATATTTTGAATTAGTTTTAACATTTGGAGAATTTCTATGATGCATGATTTATCGTTATATGTTTAATGCTTTTTATTAATTGATTATCTGTAAAATAATTTACCGTTTTAGTTAGAATGAGAGCTCAACATAAATGCTATTATGACTCATATTCTTGCTTTGATAACTCACATAAAGTCGTGTTAATTCCTATTAAGTTCAAATACTTAATTTTGTTTATGATTTAGTACAAAGATTCGAGACCAAAAATAATAGGGTTTGAGCCTAGTTTATATTTTTTTAGGTTTGTTTTGTTTTTTTTTAAAGTTTATTAAATTATATTTTTATTCTATTTAATATTTTTATTTTAAATATTATAAATTAATATAATTAAGTTAATATTAAATTGTTTTTATTTTATATAATAATTTTCTTACTATTCTGTTTATTTTTCTTATGTTAAATATTTGATTATTATATGCAATCCATTTAAAATATAAAATAAGATTCTGTTTTCAATTCAATAAATTAAGGAGATTGTATTTATTAAATATTTAGATATGATTCATTATTTATAAATTTAGATATGATTCTATGTTTACGGGGTGACCATTTAGATATATAAGAACATTTAATTTAATCCTTAAAAGTTGAGGTTTGATAGGGCTGACTTATGTAAGGTCATGTAGCCCATTTTAACTGTCTACATGAAAAGAAATTCCATTAGTAAAGGTTTAGTTAGTAAACGGTATAAATCTCGGACATTTTTCATAACATAAACGTCTCATTAATTTTAATTTTCTCTTTTATTTTGATTTTGCAACATATATTTGGTCTAAAACCTCTCAACTAATCTTCTCTTTCATTTGGTGTATCTTAAATTTTTTGGAAATCTGACGCACTTCCTTCTCTTTCATTTGGTGTATCTTAAATTTTTTTGAAATCTTAAAAATATTAAAAAGTTTTCAAACAATTTAATTATTGAAATAAACAAACACCTAGATTAGATATGTTATGGTTTAACATTAATATATTTTTTAAAATTGATAGACATATATTTTTATATAATAATATAAATTAAAATATGCAAATATAAATAAAAATTTATAAATATATATTGTGTGAGTATGAGGCGGGGTGAGTACCAAAGTGCCCATACTTGGACCCGTTTATTTTCGTGGGTAATTACCTGAACCTATGCCCGTATCTATTTTTGCGGGTTTTTATTGGAGATGGGTCAAATTGCCATCCATACCTACCGTCGGTTTGAGTTGGCTTCTCACATTTTTTGTTATGTGATATCAACAACGTAATGTGTAGGATGTAGGAAACACCTTTATAACTGAATTCATCCGTGCAGTGTTTACCTTAAATTATAATTTCTTTTGCTCTATTTGATGTGCTAAAATACAAAAATGACGTTTTGAAGTCGAAAAGTTATTTGAATATGATTTTTAAAGGATTTTTGGGTTATGGAGGAGGTATGAAGTGTGAAAGAGATGATCATGCAAGGTGGTCATATATTCAATTTTCTGCTTGAGATTTTCGGAGATACATCTCTGAAAAACATTACTGAATAGTTAAATGATAACCCATCTTAATGAAATCATTTTTAAATGGCTCTAGAGTCTTTTCGGAGAAACATATGCGAATTCACTCCAGAAATCTTCGCAGATGCATCTTTGAACTAAGTTTTGGCAAAAACGAGTTTTGGTACGTTCGGAGTTACATCTCCGAAAAAACTTGAGGACATTTTTGGATTTTCAGAGCTGCGACCCACACCATTATGGTGGGAAAAGATTACCATCTTTTTTGATGATTAACGGATCTGGACTATAAAAGATAATCATTCAATCAATTACTCATGATCAAAGGGTCTATCGCATGAAAAAGTTTATTTTATCGATTATGTTTACTTTGGTTATTTGTGATTTTCATTCAGATAAATCCTTAAATGCATAGTTCTTCCTTTAAGTATAAGAAATTGTGCTATGTCACTTGAAGAAATAGCTAAAACAATATCATTTTATAAACATCAAATTTCAGTATTTAGAAATCTTGTGTTTCTTCTAGTTTCTAAACATTTTTCAATGTTGAATTCGAAAATAAAATATTAATATTCTATTGCCTATTGTTTCATTCACAAACTTTCATATATTATGTTGTGTATGATTTATATTATCATAATTGAAAATAATTTATTTGACGGTCAAAATATAATAGAGATATGATATGATATGATAAGGGACAAAATAGGGTAAAAAGCATGGTAAAGATATGATGATATAGAAAAATATAGTATACACTTTAAATTTTACAATGTCACATATGAAAGCAAAACATAAAGTATCATATTTATAATGCTATTCTCATAAACTTTCATATATTATGTTGTATATGGTTTATATCATCACAATTATAAACTAGGATAAATATGTAGTATGATATAATCATGATAAAAAGTCTGCTCGATGGTAAGAGTATGATAAATACAAAATATGATATAAAGTAGGATTAAATATATGATGAAGTTTTATCAGTTGAAGATTCGAGATGATGACGATGTTTATCATATGTTTGTCAGTCATGAATAATTTGGGTACAATGATATATAGTTATATATATTACCACAACAACAATAAGTGTCTCAGTTCATTGATTAGTCACAAATGTTTTATGAAACTGATGATGAACAAACTGAGGTCAATGTTGTAGATGAGGAAGAAGAAGAATCCGAGTTATTGGTTGATTCAATGGTGAACGATGAAGAAGAAGAGGAGCCATTACTAGCTAGTCATGTATATTGTCCACCTTAACACATGACAAGCTTGAATTTGGGTGCCGATGAACCTTCATCAGATATATTTTACAATCCTTATGTGCAAATTCAAGGATCATTGAAATAAGGAGTCACATTTCGCACAAAATAAGATTGTGTAAAAGCTATTAAAAAGTTTCACATGGAACTATCAACTAATTATAGAGTTGATAGAATTAATGCAATGAGTGTAAGACCCCAATTTTGACCCTAAGATCCCTCATGGCATCATAACATTGCATTTGCATAGCCTCAAGGATCATGAGCATCTTGGTTCCCTTTGCCTTTGGGTGGGACTCCTTGTGATTGGTTTGAGATCACCAGGCATGCTTGAATTATACATCATTGTTTCTCTTACTTTTGTTTACTAAAAAAATAAAAATAAAAAATAAAAAATAATAATAAAAAAAAATAAAAAAAATAAAACGAAAGAAAGAAAAAAATAAATAAATAAATAAAATATAACAAAAAACAAAATTTTTTTTTGGACTTGGGCCTCTCTCATTTGAGCCCACAGGTCCACAAAAACCAGGTTATAAATTCAGAGTTCCAGTGAAACAAAAGGGGATTCCATTCCTATTACCCTAGCAGGAAAAAGAAAGTGAGAGAAGAGCTAACAGAGTTCAGAGCAACCTCCAAACCCTGAAGGGAACTCAACTGCACAGAATCACCTCTGCCTCACATAAACCCTAAGGATTATTTTGTAAACCTCACGGGTGCAACTCAATTTCAATAAAGCTCTCCAATCAGGTTTGCCCTATATCCATCATCTTTATGCCTTCAATTTGAAATTTCTGAATATATGAGGTATTATGGGTGAATTTGATACCCTTTTGATGCATGTGTTTGACAAGAGGTTTAGGCCTCCTACCCTTGGTTGCTTTTTGTGAGTTTTTTTTTGTGAATTTTAATGGCATGATTCATGTGGTTACATTTTGGTTTGGGGGCAACCCTTGATTACCCTATTTTTTTTCTCTAACCTGTTTGTTGAGTTTTTTTTTGTGAGGGCTCACATGACTCTTGCAGAGATGGCCTGACTCTTGCAGAGATGGCCTGGTGTTCCACTTTATTTGGGGGATACCCCCTGGAGGTTTATTCCGATTACCTGTGCTTAATGACTTGAGATATTTGTTTGTGACTGCTTATTCCAAAGGATGGGAGCTACTTGGATCATCAATATGATCTCAAGAGGGAAACTCCTAATGTGGTTTTATTTTCTTTTCCCTTATCTCTTGTATGTTTAGGAATTTAACCCTTCTTTTTTTTCTCCCCATTCTAACCCAAGCCAAAACTTTTTGTGCAAACAATAACTTTTGTTTTCAACATTAGAAACCTAAGCCTTATGCTTTTGATTTTCAAACTTATTTTTTATAACACTTATTCTGAATTGAACCTTTTAATCCACTTTAACCATATTTTGTAAATACTTTTAATTGGTAAATATAACTCATTCAAATACTTTTGTGGTTTCAATGGCCACCTTCTTAATCAAACCTTTTTTTTATAACCATTAGCTATTAGGTTTGAGTTATCCTTGAGGTAGATATAATACTCACCTTTATCCTTAGTGATGGACAATGAGTCTTCCATGCTTATTATAGGGTTAACCCCTCACTAGCATGTTGAAGCTATCCTCACATGGTGGATTTGTGGTTTTAGGTTGAGTTTTCTCCCTTTGATAACAAAAGACCTTAAGGTTTTTGGACCAATCAATTCACCAACTTTTTTTGAATTTTTTTACCCCGAACTACGAGGTTTTGATCCTAATCTTTTTTAAGATGGTACGTAGGCAATGGGTTCATCCATTCAAACACAAAATGTAAATAAATTTGTATATTCTTTTCTCATCCCTTCAATCATGTTTGCACAAATAAATTTTCACAAAAAAAAAACAACCTTACAATAAATGTGAAAAGGGCTCCCTAGGAGTACCTAGGATGCATTGGGCGCCTAACACCTTCCCATTGCATAACTAACCCCCTTACCCAGATCTCTGACATTTTTACTAGTTTTTGATTCATAAAACTTTTAGGTTTTTGTTCGCTTTCTAACCATTCCTTTGGATAAATAGAAGTGCGCTGGCGACTCGACTTGTATGATTTACCTTGGAGTTAGTCAATATCTCTAATGGTAACGAATACCCCGCTACAGAAAAGTGGCGACTCTGTTGGGGATCTCCTAGTGGGTTTTGCCTACTTTTCATATTTGTTGTATTGTATTGTATATTTTTTTTTTGTGACATATTTTTGTGCAATTTGGGATTACTGTATTGTATGTAATGATTGAATTGCTTGAATATTAATTCCTTGTGTGTTTGGTGATCTTTGTGAGATGAGTTTTATACTCGAACTCGAGTGCACTTAGGATAGGAGAATGGCATAGTCTTGTCGACTTGTGTGGAGTTATTCCTTAGCAAGTTGACTTGCAAGTCCATTCACTTGGTGGAGGTCATGTTGGGATCAATAATGTCACACAAGTAAGTTGTGGTTAGACATTACTCTTTCCAATATAGACCTTAGAAGTCAAAGACCTTAGTTTACCAAGCCCATCTTGGCCTATTCTTAGGATGTAGTGCGAAAGTCGTTTAAGTGTAAGATTTGATACGATTGTTATGCGATACTACACTCATAAGAGTCTCTCTTGAGAATAT